>NC_071633.1:19512606-20191809 GCF_014839835.1 Dryobates pubescens
GACCTCACCTCCCCCATCCCTGTCCTCCACCCTGCTGCCCAGGAGAAACCCAAGCAAAATCCACCTCGGCTGCCCACAGATCCTGCTGGCTCTCCTCAACACAAGCTTTCCCCTCTGGCATCTCCTGTCTGCAGCCCTACAACCAACCTCCCTGTGCTCCACCAACTTCTCTTTCTCCTCTGCCTCCTCCCCAGACCCTCTGGTCTCTCTGGCCACTTGTCCAGGAAGACCACCCTCAGACCTCCCTGCTCGAAGGCGTCCCCAGCCTGCTGCTTACCTGCGGCATGTGCAGACTCTGCTCCTGCCTCTGGTTCCTCTCCCTCTGCTACTTCCAGCCCAGCAGCTCCTCCCTTCCAGCCTTCCTGATCTGCCCTCAGCTCAGCCCTGCTCCTTCCTCCCCCAGTCGAACGCCACCGAGCGCATGTGTGGCGGTGACTCCCCTCTCCCTCTCCCTCGGGAATTCCACCTGTTTTTCCAATCCCACCACCCCCTCTCCCAGCACTGCTCAGCCACCTCTGGAGCTCTCTTCCCCAGTCTCAAGGGTTTCTCTCCCCTCACACAGGAGGCTGTTTCCATTTCCCTTCCTCCCCATTTCTGGGAACTTCTTTCAGCGTTGGCCCCTTCCCACCGGACATTTCCAAGCACAACTTTCTTTCTTTCAGCCTGAGCCTCCTTTTCTTGAGGCCTCACTCCAATGTCCTCTCCTTCCAGGACCTCTTCTTCAAGCCCCATGCTGCTCCTTCCCACCTGGCTTTCCTCAGCATGCCTCCAGCCCCTCCCCACCGTCCTCCCCTCGGCACACGTGAGACCAGCTCCCAGCATTCCTGCCCTGAAAGGAGCAGGATCACACTGCAGGCTTCCATCGCTGCCTGGGGACAGGAGCAGGAGGGCACAGGGAGGAGAGAGCTCACTCTCACCTACTGGCTCCCAGCGCGCTCCGCAGCTCCCTGCCCACCCCCGGCCGAGTTTCCATGGCACGACTCAGACAAACAATTCCTTCCATGTGAGGCAACTCCCAACAGGGCAGAGCAGGGTGGCACAGGACGGGATGTGCCCTACCTGCTCCCACTCTCCTGGGGTGCTACACCTGGGAGCTCACCACTGCCCTCAGCTTTGGCACCAGGCCCCTCGACGCCGAGCCCAAGGCTAGGGACCACCCTTTCTGCCTCCCCCGGCACTCGTGGCTCGTTCTGCGCTCACACAGTTGGCTCTCATCTACCACCTGAGAGTCAAGATGTTAAAAATCAGCAGAGAGGGCAGAAGTGCTCTCAGGCCTGCTGGCCAGTGGCACAACAGCTGAGCCAGACTCCAGGCCGTGTGCTGCAGAAGCAGCAATGAGAAGCTGAGAACTCCTCCTGGTCACCCTCCCTGTGTTCCAGCACAGAGAAGCCCCAGGAGGATGGGAAATGGGCTCCAGCCAGCAGCACCCTGCTGGGGGGGCTCCACAGTCACAGAACCCAACAGCGAGGAGGCAGAGGAGGGGTTTGCAGCCCAGACAACAGGACTGGACATGGGCTGCCAAGATGCAGACCATGAGCTGCACCTAAAAGGCAAAGCCAGCAGTGCTGCCTGCGTGTCGCAGGGCCCTGTGAAGGCTGAGACCCCACTGCAGCACACAGCTGCAGGGTGTCCCTTGGCAGATGGTCCCTGCTACACAAGCAGCACAGAGAAGGGCATTTGGTGACACGTTCCTGATGCCACTCAGAGGGTGGGTGCCCAGTGCTGTGCACCAGACACTTCGGTTCTGGGGGCAACCCAGGTGGAGAGAGGTTTCCATGGTTGGTCTTGGGCTTCAGGGGCAACAGTCCACATCCTCAACAACCCACACTGCTCCATGACTGCACATAGAGGACATCCACACCATGCTCATCTCCAGGCCTGGCTCACACCATGCCCACCCTCTGGCCCCTGCCTGCCACGCTGCTTTACCCAGGATTAGCCTCATTTTACAGACAAAGCAGGGGGGGCTCCCACTGCAGCCTGCTCCAGCGAGGCTGCATCCCACCCTGCACCACGGCGAGCGAGGATCCAACCCAGCCTCTTCCACTGCCTTAAGAGATGTCCCTGTCGGAACAAACAGGCACGGGGATGGGTTGAGATGCCCCCAGACCAGAGCTAAGGGTCCCGTTGGAGCCCACCAGCTCCACCCAACCACCACCCCCCTCGTCTGCTAAGGAAGAGCTGCCCGGACCGGAGGCAGTGAAGGTGATAATTAGATTAGAGCCGCTAAGACGCTGCGGGATCAACTCTCCTCGCGGTGCTCCACTCACTCTTTACACCCCAAACCGATCAGCACCCCCTGGCACAGAAACCCCTGCTCCCCTCAGCCCCTGGGCTCGGAACCCAGCAGCGCACAGACTGCAGGGGGTCACCAGGACAGGGGTTCAGGCACTGCCGGCACGCTGGGGGCGGGTGGGGAGCCAAGGGGCAGTGCCAGGGGTCGGCTCCTGCCGGAGGCTGGGGGTGGTCACCTGGACTCCGCACAGCCCACACGTGGGACTGAGGAGCCGTGAGGAGGAGACTGATCACCGGCAGCACTGCCCGGGACACGCCGTGGGAGCAGGCTGGAGCGGGGGGCTCCGCAGCCGCGGGGCTGAAGGCGGGGATTTGATTCCCGGTCCCGCGGCAGCCAAGCGCCCGCAGCCGGGCACCCGAAACGTCCCAAAGCCGAAGTTGCCAGGACCCGGAGCGGCCCCGGAGCGGCCCCAGACACAGCCGTGCCTGCGTGGAAGCCGCCGGCTGCAGGCCGCGGCCGTTCCGCCCGCCCGGGCGCTGCCGGGAGCCGGGCGCGGGCAGGCCGGGGCGGGAGGAGCGCGGCCGCCGCCTCTGTCCGAGCCGGAGCACCGCGGAAACGGGCCCGTCCCCGGGGCTCGCAGCCCGCTCGCTCGGGCGGTCACCAGCCCCGCGGCACCGCGCTCTCCCGCCCCGCTTCCCCCGGCCCACCGGGACAGACCTGCTCCCAGGCACGGGTCGCACGAAGAGGGTCCCGGGCCGAGGGAAGGGCCCGGTGCTCGCGGGCCCAGCGGGAGGCAGCAGGGCAGCCGGGGCGGGAGGAAGCAGAGCCCCTGCCTGGAAGGAACCCGAAGCGCCGGGCAGGGCCGGGCTGCGGGAGCTGCCGGGCGAGGCCGGCCGTGCGGAACGGCGCTGCGGGGGCGCGGGCACCGCCGCCGGGGACAGCGGAGGGGCAGGCCAGGGGCCGGGAGGGCAAATCCCCGCGGCTGCGGCCCCGCTGGGTGCCGAGCAGCGGAGTCCCCACCGGGGTCTGCGGGCAAACGTGGGGCGCGGAACACTGGGACGGGGCCCGAGCTGCGAAGGGGGCGGCGGAACACAGGAAGGAGTCACAGGAGGGGCGGCCAGGACCGGGAGGGGCGAGGGAGACCGGCCGGTAGCGGAGGGGGTGGCCGGGCCCGAGCGGAGGAGAGAGCTGGAGGAAGCAGCAGGGAGCGGGAACCGGGACGGGGAAGGGGAGGCCCATGGCCCACGTGACTCACCGGCGGCGGGCAGGAGGCCGCGAGCGCGCGAGCACCGCTCCCGGGCACGGACCGCGGCCGCGCTCGGCGGCTGGGCTCGACGTCACGGCCGCGCCTGCGCGCCGCCACCGGCCGTGCGCGCCGCCGCCGCCACCCTTCATTGGCTGCCACGCGGGGAGCCGCCGGGGGGCAGAGGCGCGCATGCGCGCGAGCCCGGGGAGGGGCGGAGGCGGGCGGGCGCGAGCCCGCGTCACGTGGGGGCGGAGCCCAGGCCGCGCCTCGGCCGGGAGCGCGCATGCGCGGCACGCACCAGCCCGGGCAGGGCAAAGGAGCCCCGCAGTGCCGAGGGGCACGGGAGCGGGACCCCCCCCACACACCCGCTTCAGGGCCCAGCTCCGGCTGGGCTTGGAGCCTGCTCCCCTCCCCACCCCAAGCCCCCCGCGCCGCCCCCGCGGGCAGTCACTCCCCGCGGGTAAAAGGCTTCATGATTTAATAACAAACGGTACAAAGGGGGTAACACCGCGGAGCGGGGGCCAGCCGGAGGGTCCCGCGGCGCCGGCAGGGCGAACGGCAGAGCCTCCCCCCCTCCCCTACTTGAGGTCCATGAAGCGGATGTCCATGATGAGGAGGAAGTTCTTGGGCAGCGGGCGTGGGGCAGGCGAGAGCACGGTGAAGACCTGGCGCTCCAGGTCGACACCGGTGACCACGATGAACCCGGCCACGCTGGTCTCCGAGATGTTGTCGTCGGGGCTGTCGGCGGTGCTGACGCTGAGCAGGTGGTGCACCATGTCCCGCCCCGGCGTCACCGGCACCAGCTTCAGCTGGTTGTCCTCCTGCGACATGCCCAGCGGCAGGCACGAGTCCGGGATGGTCGGGGCCCCCACCTTGTAGATCTTGACGTCGGAGAACTTGACGTCGAAGGCGTGGGGGTAGAAGCAGCCCCGGAAGCCGTAGAAGTACTCCCGGATGCGGTCGTCCCGGCACTCCCGGCGGAAGTCCTTGGAGCGCTCCACCACCCCCCCGGACTTGGGCAGCAGGACGGTGCGCACGAAGTGGGGCAGGTCCCTCTTCAGCTCGTTGTAGAGCCGCTCCTGGTCCAGCACCACCACCACGTCCACCTCGAAGGCGGAGGCGGCGTGCACCAGCGCCTGGTAGCCCGAGCCCTTCACCCAGCCGCAGGTGTTGATGACGCAGCCGCTCACCGAGGCGCGCCGGTTCACCTCGCAGCGCTGGTTGAAGACGTCGGCCAGGCGGGACGTGATCTGCAGGGACGGGCAGGGGTGTCAGGACACAGAGACCCTTCTGGGGTGCCCACCTCCCCTGGCCTCCCAGCACCATCCCACTGCCCTCGGTACTCCGAACCTGAGCTCTTGCTGTGGCGCTGTGTCCGCTCCAACCATGCCAGAAGCTCGGGGCAGTGCAGCTGGCAGGCCCCAGGTGGCAAGAGGGGCAGGCAGTTGGTGTGCCAGGCCCTGTCCTCCTCCCTGGGGACACAGTGATCCCCATGCTGTTCACAGCAGGCTCAGATACAAACTGCCAGGGCACAGGAGCAATACCCAGCCCCTGGGATAAAATCCTTCCTCCCCCACCCAGAGCTGACAGCCCCAGGGGGCAATTTGCCGTGTGGGAGGCTGAAGCTGCTCACAACATGCATGTACTCTACAGCTATGGCCAGAGTGCCACTCTCCTGCCCCGTGGCTGCAGGGACAAGAGCAGTGCAGGGCTGCAGCAGCCTGCAGCCAAGCAGAGGTCTCTGTCACCAGACAGCAGTGGTGGAGGGACCCTGCGGATCAGATCAACTCTGAGTATTCCGAATTTTTTCTTGAGCTTCTTTCCACTCAGGTCTCCACACACTGAGCACAAGGCTGAGGGCAGCAGGCAAGGCCATGGCTGTGTCCTGCTCAGCGTGACCCTCAGCTCTGGCTCTGTCCTCCACAGCCAACCATGACCGGTATGGGGGCTCATGGTCAGCAAGAAGCCCAACCACGGTCCTTAAGCTCCTCCTCCCCAGGCTGAAGAGCTTCTCTCCTCCTCGGGGGCTTCTTCCAGCCCCTCCATTGTCTGTTACCCCTCTGCCCACACTGCCCTCCCCATGTTTCTGCTGATCTGCAGCGCCCAGAAGTGAGTGCAGTGTTTGGTCTGGGCACATGCCACCATCTCATAAAGTGGCAGAATCAACAGGGTGATCCCTGCTGGCCAGGAGCTCTGGAAGCCAGCTCTAAACTGAGTCCATCCCGTTGCAAGGCCTCCCCGCTGCTCCCTGCACTCACCTTGTTGTAGAGCTTGATGTTAGTGCCAGGTGTGGTGGAGCCGAAGTGGTAGACAAGAGGGGCCTGGAGGGAGAAGCCCTCCTCCACATCAGCTGGCCGTTCAATGTAGAGTGCGCCCATGGTGCCAGGGATGGAGACTGAGCCCTGGCCCACATCCAGTTCCACGAAGGTGGGCCGGCGGCCCAGCCGCACAGCGTAGTTCAGCAGCAGGCGGCACACGGTGGTCTTACCCACGTCGGTGGGCCCCACTACCATGACGCGGGGTCCCCGCTCGTCCTCCCGCTCTGCCTGCCGCCGCATCTGTTCCAGCGCCGTGTGCGTGTTGAGGTAGAGCAGCATTGGGGTGTCCTTGGAGACGTAAGCCACCTCCGTGCGGCCGCTGAGCTGCACGGTGCAGCCGTGCCACGTGAAGACGGCCACCTTGGCACCGGCATCAAAAGTGAACTTCTTGTTGCGAGTGAGTTCGGTGCCGAAGACCTCGGCCATGCCGGTGAGCAGTTCCAACTGCACCGTCTGCGAGGCCTCCACCTCAAACCGCAGCTCCGTCTCCCGCTCCAGCTCGAACTTGGCCACCTGCTTCTTCTCCTCGCCGCCATCGTCAGCCATGGCCTGCGCTGCGGGGAGAAGGGCGCCGGGGCCTGGGTCCCAGGTCCCAGTCTGCCCGCCCGTCCCAGCCCCCTCAGGCCGCTGCGATGGCACCGCCGATACCGCTACCGATAGCCCTCGCCCTCCCTCCCGCCCGGCGCTCACGCATCGCCTCCAGCCGCCGCACTTCCGCTCCGCAGCGGCTGCGCCGGACGTGAGGTCAGAGCCGCGCGCGGGGGGCGGGGCGAGCGCCCGGGCAGCCCTGGGGGAGCACGCTGTGACGCGTGACGTGATGACGCAATGGCGCAGGGGGCTCGGGTAGAGCCGGTTCGCCTTGCGGGGGGGGGGGGGGCGTAGTGACCCCCGCCCCGGCGGCGCCGGCTTAGGCTGTGCCGCCCCTCGGAACCCGCGGCTCGCCCGCAGCTCACTTGTGTGTCACTCGTAGTTGTGTGCAAGCTCCCCGCACAGTTTACCTCTCCTTTGCGTCTGCCCCGGGGGTGCGGTAGGGCGGGGGGCACCAGGGGAACGCGGGGAGACGTGGTGGGGCGAGGCGGCACGGGGGAGCACGGAGGAACATGGGGACCTGGAGAGCGGGGCAGACACAAGAGGGCATGGGGGACACACGGGGACAGAAGGGGTTGGGGGAACCTGGAGTAACCGTTGAGACATGGGGGAACCGGGCGGACCGGGTGGCCGAGGGGCATCGGTGCCAGCAGCGCGTCCTCGACGACGGTGCTGACGTCTGAGGTGCGGACGGTGACGTCGCGGCAGCGGGGGATGAGTCACGGTGCCATGATGCAGTCCCCGGGCATGCAGGCCCCCCCTTGCGCCCGCCCGGTGCCCCCGCCCCGGGGACAGCGACAGCGGCGGCAGCGGGGACAGCGGGCACAGCGGCAGGCGGTGAGCGGAGCCAGGAGCCCGGCACCCTCGGGACCCCCATCATGACCCCCGGGACCCCAACATCTGCTCGGGCACCCCAGCACGTCCCCCTGGGACGCCCATCACCCTCAACAACGCCTCTGCCGTTGTTCCCCTCCGAGACTCCCATCGTGACACCTTGACATTGCCCACCCCGGGCACCCCCATCCGCCCCCCGGGGAGCCGCACTGCCCCGCCGGGCCGCCCCCCCGGGACTCCCACACCCCACTTAAGAGCCTCCCCATCCCCGTCCTCTCCCCAGACTTTGGGGTACCCCTTTGGGGGGTGGGCAGAGGCTGTGCGCGGGCCCAATACACCGGGACCCTCATTCCTGCCATGAGCCGCCCGGTCTCAGCGGGGCCCCAGCTGAGAGCTGGGGGTGTTGAGGAGGGGTCCCGGGCAGCGCCTCCCGACTCATCACCCCCTTTACCCTCTCGCAGGCCGCCCCCCTCTCCCGCCTCCTGCTCGCCGGGGGAGGCCCGGGGTGTGCCCCGGCCCCGGCGCGGGCGGGACGGCGACTTTCGGCGCGCTGCTGCGCTGCTTCCCGTGCCAGCGGTTCTGCGGGGGGGGGCCGGTG
The DNA here is from genome assembly GCF_014839835.1 of Dryobates pubescens. Lineage (NCBI taxonomy): Eukaryota > Metazoa > Chordata > Aves > Piciformes > Picidae > Dryobates > Dryobates pubescens. Next base: position 19,520,427 of record NC_071633.1, read on the forward strand.
CCCCCCGGGGCACTGCCTGCCGCCGGGCCCCCCCCCCGCCGCCACCTGCCCCCCCGTACCTTCCGCAGCTACCTGCCCCGCTCGCACCGCACCTACAGCTGCGTCCACTGCCGGGCACATCTGGCGCGACACGAGGAGCTCATCTCCAAGGTGCCCCCCGCTGTGCCCCAGGAGCTGGCACCGCCACCGTGCCCCATCATGGTGGCTCAGGCTCATGGGCACGGTCCCCGGGGGTCCCCAGGGTGGTGGCCTCAGGACAGTGAGGGTCCCTGCCTGCCAGGGTGTCCCAGGGCAGTGGGCTGCTCCCACGGTAGTGCCAGGATAGCCAACGACTCCCCCAGCCTGCCCCTGGCCTGGCATTTGTGCCCCCCGTGGTGCCACCACGGTGGTGGGTGTGCCCACTTGGGCTGGCATGGTGTGTGGTGGTTATACAGAGGGGCAGGGGGGCATGGGTGGCACATGGGATACGGGTGGCACGGGGAACGTGGGGGGCACGGGCCCAGCTGGTGACTCGTGCCATGTCCCCACAGTCCTTTCAGGGCAGCCACGGCCGTGCCTACCTGTTCAATTCCGTGTGAGTACCACCGGGCACCTGGGCAGTGCCACTGGGGGGAGGGTCCGCAGCTGTGGGCACAGGGGGGGTACCCGGGGCTGCTGTTCCGGTGGTGCTGGGCTGTGCCGTGGCAGGCTGTGCTGGGCTGCCGTGGCGGGCTGTGCCACATCCAGCCGTGCCAGGCTGCCCCGCGCTGGGCTGTGCCATGCCCTGCCAGGGGCACATGCCCTGCTCTCTCGCCCAGGGTGAACGTGGGCTGCGGCCCCGCGGAGCAGCGGCTGCTGCTGACAGGGCTGCACTCCGTGGCTGACATCTTCTGCCAGAGCTGCAACACCACACTGGGCTGGAAATACGTGAGTGCCCCCACGCCTGGCACCCCTGCCACCCCTGCCACACTGCATGCACCGCCTGGGCACCTTGTGTCCTCCCTGTGGGCGCTGCCCCAGTCACCCACCCTGACCTCTGCCATGTACACCACCTGGGGCACCCTGCAGACCCAGCCCCTGGCACCCAACTCTTGCCATGGACACCACCCTGGGCACCTGCCTGGGGCACCTTGCAGACCCTGCCCCTGGCACCCAACCCTTGCCGTGGGCATCCCGAGCCCCTCTCTGTGGGCACCGCCCTGGGCAACCCAAAGCCCCGGTTTGGGCACTCCAAAGCTTGGCTGTGATCACCAGGCTGGGCGCCCTGAAGCCATGGTGAAGGTGGCAGCTCGGGCACCCCAGCCCCGTGGCTTGAGCGGGGGCATGGGCGCAGCGGGGGGCTCACGCTGCCCCCTGCCCCCCAGGAGCAAGCCTTCGAGAGCAGCCAGAAGTACAAGGAGGGGAAGTTCATCATCGAGATGTCTCACATGGTGAAGGAGAACGGCTGGGACTGACGGGCACGGCGGGCACGGGGCGGGCACGGCGGGGGCACAGTGCCAGCCGATGCTCCCCGGGCAGGGGCAGTGCCCCCACGCGGGGGGGGGGGGGGGCTGGGGGGGCTTTTCTAGGGCAATAAAGGCTTTTTTTGTAGCAAGGTGCTGGGTGCCACCTGCCCCCGATGCTGCCACCCTCCTGGCTCAGCCCAGGAAGCCTGGGGTAACACCTGGCACACAGCTGGGGCTCTTGTGGGTACCCTGGCATGGGCAGGGTGGCCCTGATAGTGCCCCCTGCACCCGGGCTGCCCCTTGGCATCCCCACAGCCAGAGCCGAGGGGTCCTGAGCCTGTCCTGGGGGTGAGCAGGTAGGACACTGGGGCAGGAGAGGGACAGGGGGAGGTGGGGAAGGGGGGAGAGAGGAATGGGCCTAGGGAGGGACACAGGAAGGAGGGAGATGGGAGGTGGGGAGAGGGGAAGGAGGGCTGGAGGGAGGATGGAGAGGGGGAGGGAAGGTGGAAAGATGAAGGCTGGAAGGTGGATAGAGGAGGGAGGGGAAAGGGGAGAAGGAGGAAGGAGACATGGCAGGATGGAAGGAAGGAAAGAGAGACCAGGGGTGGGGAAAAGAGCTGGAGGGAGGGATGAAGAGGGAGGAAAGTAAAGAGGGATGAAAGAGAATGGAGGAAAGGATGAGAGCTGGAAAGTGGTTGGAGGGAAATGGAGTAAGAAGGGAGGGGCAAGGGCCAGAGGGATGGAGAGAGAAGGAGGGACATGGAAAGGAGGGATGGGAGGAGAGAGGAGGAGAGAGGGGACAAGAAAAAGAGGGAGGAAAGGCTGTAGGGAAGGAGGGAGGGAGCAGGATGGAGGGAGGAGAGGAGGCAGGGAGGGAGGGCAAGGACAGGGGACCAGGGCTTGCCATCATCATGCCGGAGGATGAAGAGGAAGGGTCGCAGGGCCTCAAGCACCAGGGCTGTGCGTGCCACCGGTGTGCCCTTGGCACCCGCTGCCTCCACGCCGGTCTCGTCCAGCGCCAGCGGTGCCCAGTGCCGTGCAGCCTCTGCTGCCACCGCCAGGCCCCCTGCCAGCCCACGCAGCTCCGCCGCCGGGAACAGCCTGAAGCCTGCGGCACCTCGGCGCTGCCACACCGGGGCACCAGGGTCACGGCGGCACAGGGACACCGGGGACACAGCGACACAGGGCACACCAGGGGCACAGGGACTGTGGGGGACTCTGGGAACATTGGGGCAGCTGGGGAAATGGACCCCCAAGGGGGCAGGGGAGGGGCCAGAAGGGCCCTGCAGGGGCTGACATCCTTGCCTGTCAGCTCCCGGGAGGGAAGCGAAATCAGCTGCAGCCCCCCGAGCCCCGGCAGGGATGTCACAGGCAGGGGGTGGCATTGCCCCTGCCACGGACCAGTGCCAACACATCCACGGCGTGGTTGAGGCGCAGGCAGGGCAGTGCCAGGGCGGTGGCACGGGGAGGGGTGCGGGCTGCCCACCGCAGCGGCTCCAGGAAGGTGTGGGGGTGTCCCAGTGTCCATTCCAGCGCCCCCAGAGCTCCCGGGGCACCCGTGGCACCAGCACCACCAGGCTCAGTGCTCAGCTCCAGCAGCCCCACCTGCCAGGATGGGCTCCCCCTCAATGACAGCGCAGTGACGTCACCACCTGGCATCCCCCCAGTACCACTGCAACCACCTCACAGCCTGGCACCGCTCCAGTGACACCAGAGTGATGTCACAGCCTGGCACACTCCTCGGTGCCACCAGAGTGATGTCAAAGCATGGCATTCCTCCCACTCCCAGGGCAGCAATGTCACAGGCTGTGCTCCCCTTGGTACCAGGGGAGTGACATCATAGCTTGGCATCCTCCTTGAGTGCCATGGGAGCGATGTCACAGCCTTCCCCTGCTGTGCTAGGGGAGTGAGAATCACAGCCTGGCAATGCCTCCCATGCCACCACAGTGAGGTCACACCCGGGTCTGCCCCCATGCCACAGCACACCCACCCCCTCCTGCGCCCACCAGAAGGTCTCAGTCTTGGGGGTACCAAGACCTGCAGGTGGGGCTCAGTGAAGGAGCATCTGGTCCTGGTGGGCACCAGGCAGGGTGGGTGTCCGGGGCACAGGCAGGGCATTGGCACTGTCTGCTTGGCCTCCAGTGGCATGCACCAGGTGGCTGTGAGCACATGGTACCAGGGCTGGGAGGGCAAGGAGGGCCACAGGGGGCAATCCTGACCTCTGCTCCATACTGGATCCTAGGGGCAGATGCTGGTGCCAGCCCCCAGGACAAATTCCAGTTCCAACTCCCAGGTCAAACCCTGAGGCACATCCCAGTGCCAACACCCAGGGCAGATCCCAGTGCCAACCCCTCACGACAGATCCCACCACCAAACTCTGGAGCAGATCCTAGTGCCAACCCCCAGGGAAGGTCCCAGAACCAAAGCCTGGGGCAGATTCCTGCCTTAACCCTCGGTGCCAACCCCTGGGGCAGAGCTGGAGCAGACCCCCTGGTCCATACTGTGGAGGTGAACAGTGTTGAGCAGCAGCAGCTGGAGCTGGGTGGGCATGGTGGGCAGCACTCCTGGCAGCAGCCCGTGGCTGGCATCACACACCCAGCCACCGACCTGCTGCAGGACCAGGCTCTCATTGCCGCTCAGGGCACACGGGTGGGCTCCACAGAAGTGCCACGACTCCAGCAGGGCTGGAGATGCAGCTCTGACAGGTGGCATGGCTGGCATCAGCCCCAAGCCCCAGTGGCCCTTGGGCTGGCACCCCCTCGGTGACCCTGGGGCGCCAAGGGGCAGTGGGCACACAGCTGCCCCAGCTCGGGGCGGGGCTGGAGCCCCCTCCTCCCGCCTCCAGGGGCGGGGTCGGGTATGGTCCCGCCCCGGGGCACTGGGCACTGGGCACTGCTGGCCATGGCAAGCAGGATCGCCGAGGTGGGTGGGGGACACCGGCGACCAGACCGGAGGTGCGGGGCTGTGGCGCGGGGACTGCTGTTGTCAGCACCGAACAGTGCCAGCCCCGGGGTGGCGTCTGGCTGAGCAGTGTGGGGGTCCTGGTACCCCCAGGGTGCGAGACAGCCGGTGCCGGGGAGCCGGTGCCGGTGCGTGGGGGATGTCGGTGCTCAGGGGCTGCCGGTACCGGCGTTCGGGCGGTGCCGGTGTTCTGGGAGTGCCAGTGCTCGGGGGTCTCCGGTACTGGTGCTCAGGGGGTGCGGGGTCTTGGTCGGTGCCGGTGCTTCAGGGGTGCGATGTGTGGGGAGGAACTGGTGCTCGGTTGGTGCCGGTGGTCGGGGGGTGTCGGTGCTGGGTCTCGGGGGGGTCTCGGCGCTCGCTGCGTCCCCGCCCCAGGCGCTCTGGTTTCGTTTCCGCGGCCGGATCCGCTCCCTGCGGGGCGTGACTTGCGAGGAGGGGCGGGAGGGGGAGGCGGCCCCGGGGTGTGATCCGCTGCCCCCCACCGCAGGAGCTGCGGGAGGCACGGAGCTGGAGCGGAGCCTGCGACCTGCGGCCGCTGGACGGGAACCTGCTGCGGTGGGGGGGGCTGCTGCTGCCCGTGAGCGGAGCAGGGGGGCTGGGGAGGACAGAGGGCGACAGGGGAGTCGGGGGGGACGGGTGCTCGTGAGCGGGGTGGGGAGCACGGCGGAGATGGGGGTGTCCTGGAGCCTGGACGGGCTCTGGGCGACACGGGGATACGGGGGGCCTGAGGAGCAAAGGTCGGGGGGTGGGGGGGGTGTCCGCTGGGCACAGAGGCCGTGGGGGCAAGTGGGATCCCTTGCAGATGAGAGGGCTGAGGGCACTCTCGAGGTACGGGGGTCTGGAGGGGAGATGGCACACTGGAGGCACGGGGGGTAGGAGGGGTGGCTGGGGACACGAGGGGCTGGGGAGGTTCTCCAGGGGGCACTGGGTGGATGAGGGCCACATGGTGGGGAGTGTCCCGCTGGGGACACTGTAGGACCGGGGGTGCTAGGCTGGGGGCACTGGGAGGGTGTTCCTCTCCTCGGGGGGGTCACACCATGGTGGGTGCTGGGTCTCAAGTCTGGACAGGGGATGTGAGGTGCCCCCCATTACCTTGGCAGAATAACCCCCCGTACAGCGCAGGAGCCTTCCGCTTCGAGCTGACCTTCTCCCCACACCACCCCCTGTCCCCGCCCTGTGCCACCCTCCGCACCAGCATCTATCACCCCGGCGTGGACGCCGCCGGCCGGGTCTGCCAGCCCCTCACCTCTGCGCAGCACTGGGTGCCCACCACCCGTGCCGTCCAAGGTGGGCACCTCGGGGTGTGTGAGGGAGGATGGTAAGGAGAGTGCCCACCGTGACCCTGCCTGTGCCATCAGTGCTGCAGGACCTGCTGCTGCTGCTGGACAGCCCAGACACGGAGCGGGTGCTGCGGCAGGAGCTGTCCCGGGAGCTGCGCCTGCAGCCGGAGCTGTTCTGGCGCCGGGCAGAGGAACACACTCGGTGCCACGCAGAGCCGCGCCCGGACCGCCCTGCGCCATGAGTGCCCCACCCGGCAGCACCCCCCATTCACCCCTCCCTCTGTGCCAGCTGGGGCTGGCCTTGACATTGCCCCCCGACCTGGAGCCTGGGTGCCCAGGCAGGCACTGACTGTGAGCTGGTCCTGGCACCCTACGTGGGCTACTCCCCCCCAAGTTAATAAATTGCCTCCCGTTGCTGCTTTGGCCCCACGGTGCCTCCTTGGGACGGCGGGGGGCATCAGGGTAGTGATGCCAGCCTGCCTGCCCAGCCCCTCTGTGGTGGCAGTAGGGCAGTGCCAGGGCTCTGCCCATCCTGGCGCCTGGCCGCATCAGCGCGCCAGATCCTCAGTGCCAGTGTCCCTGTGCCCATGTTGCCCCCATGAGAGATGAAGCCATCACAGCCTGGCACCACAAACTTTTACTGCTAGAGACAAAGCAGGGAATGAAGCAAGGGGGTGATGCAGGGGATAGGGGGACCCCCCCTCAGCGGTTCTTGGTCTTCACCAGCCCCTTGGCCACCAGGCAGCGGTACAGCTCCTGCAGGTAGGTGTAGATACACTTGGCATCGGGCACTGGCAGCCGCACCATGTCCTCCACGTCCAGCAGTGGGGCACAGCCCACCCGCTCCCTGTGGGAACATTGCTGTCACCAGGGGCCACCTGTCGTGGACAGAGGTCGGCAGGGATCTGGGGAGGCTCTCACTCGGCAGTGGAGAAGGCCAGGGTGAAGTTGTGCCGGCGGGCACTGGGCTCAAGGGCATCGTAGTCGAAGGCGTCCGGGAAGAAGCTGTGGAGCAGGGCGCAGAAGGCCAGGCCGCTGCCCCAGCTCCCCGAGAAGTTCTGCACGTCCACGTGCTGCCAGGGGGCACGGGGGTCAGCTCCAGGGCTGTCCCACAGCTGCCCCACGGCGTGCCCCCACCCTGCTTCTCACCTGGTACCCGCGGGTCCTGGCACGGCACCACTCCAGCAGCATGGTCTTCACCGTGGCTGTGCTGCCTGTCCGCTTCAGGTGGGGAGCCGTACCCTTGGCTGCCCTGTGGGCAATGCTGGGCACCATGGGGCACCTCACACCCCACACCTGGGACCTACCCCACATGCAGCCCCCCTTGGCCCCAACCAGTAGTTCCCCACTGGCCCCTTTCCCCCAAGGAATCTGTCCCAGTTCCCCCCAGTGCCCTGTGCACCCCAGTGCCCCTCTGCCCCATGCCCCTCACAGCCCCGTGGCCCCTAGCCTTGTCCCTTCCCACTGCCCCATGGCTCCCAGTCCCCTGTGCCCACCATGGGGACGTGCCCCTCTCACCCTCCAAACTTCTCCAGGATGGCACTGCGCCCCTGTGCCCGGGCACTTGCACGTGGCCGGCTCCCAGCCGCCTCCAGCCTCGGCCGTGGCCCTGCTCTCCCAGTGGGTGCCTGGCCCTGTGCCTTCCCTGTTGGTGGAGCTCTGTGGGCACACAGGTGAGGGTAGTGCTGTGGGTGCCCACAGTGGGGCAGGGCTATGGGACAGCCCTGATGCCAGTCATGGGGCACCTGTGGGGCCATGTCTCCCCTGCCCACACTCACCCCTCACTGCCTGCCGAGCCCTCGGTGGTGCCAGCTGCAAAGGAGTGAGAAGGGCTGAGTGGGGTGGGAGGGGGCATTCTGGGACAGGGGCACCCCAGGGTTCCATCGGGCATTCGCGGTGCACCATCAGGGGCAGGGGGCTGAAGGTACCCCACCAGAGTGAGGAAACATGGTGGGGGGGCTGTAGGGGACCCCATGGGGGCTACAGGAATGGACACTCTGGGTAGGTTGGTGACCCTAGGGGGACTCTGGTGCCTTCACAGGGCGCTGCCAGCCCTGCCCAGTGCAGTACTTACCTGGGGGGAGTGTAGGGGACTTTGGGGACGTAGGGGACACAGGGGACGTGGGGGACACAGGGGACGTGGGGCTGGTGCTCCCTCCTGAGGACGAGCTGGGAGGGAACTCGGGCCACGGCTCTTCATCTTCATCCTGCAGCCATGTGGGCTCCGTGCCAGCTTCCCGGGGCTCCATGCTGCCCTGGTCACTGCTGTGGGAGCACAGTGCTGGCACTGAGGTGCCCCTCAGCTCGGCGCCCCGCAGATCACTTTTCCCCCCCACAGACCCCTAGCCTGCGTATCCCCGACCCCGTCCCTCTCTTCATGCCCCCGCCAGTCCTGACACCCCCATTCTCCCACCCTGGGCACCTCATGCCCCGCTTCGGCTCCCCAATACCCCAGCGTGGTCCCCCTCACCTCCGCCAGCCCCCCCGTGCCCCGCACCAACCCTCTCCATTCCCCTCCTGCTGCCCCATTCGCTTTCCCCGTCCCCCACGTCCTTCCCCGGCGCCCCCTACCCGCTTCTAGCGTTCCCATTCCCCCTCCCGGTATGTGCCGTCTCCCCCCACCTTATTCTGTCTCTCAACCCCCATGTCCCATCCCACCGCCTTCCTACCCCCTGCCACCCCCCCAGACGCCCTCCCAACCCCCGTGTACCACCTCGGCACCCGCAAACCGCGACCTCCCGTTTCCTACCCGCTCCCCTGTTTCCCATCTCGACCCCTCCCCACTCCCCTCTTGGCAGCCGGTTCCCCCTCCCGCCCCTTCAAATCGCACCCTGACCCCCCCCGACCCTCCTTCCCCCGTACCGCCTCCTCATTCCCCCTCTCGACTCAGCCCCATCCTGATCTCCCAGACCCCCTTCTCGCACCTGTTGTGCTTCCTCCCGCCTCCCCGGCCCCCCAGTTCCCCCTCCCGGCACCCAAGCCCCCCAAAGTCCCCACACCCTCCACACCGCCGGTCCCCTCGCCCCGTACCCTCCCGGCCGCTCCCGTTCTTCGTCGTGGGGCTATTTTTACCCGCGGGGGCAGGTGCCGCCTTCACTCACCGCCCACCGCGGGGGACCGGTGAGGACAGACGGACGGACACAACGTGGCGACAGCCGACAATGTCCGCCAGGCACCGGGGGGGATGCGGGGGAACACGGGGGGACACCCTTGGAGGGGACATGGCGGGTCACGGACACACGGGTCACGCGGACGGGGCGGTGGGGTCAAGGCAGAGTCACGGGGGGGGGGGGGGGAACGGAGCCCACGGTGTCCCCCAAACCCCTCACCCCCCGAGATCGGCCGGGACCGGCCCGGGACCGGCCCGGGACCAGAGCCCAGTGCCGGCCCCGCCCCATTAGTTATGACCACGCCTCTTTAGCATACTACCACGCCCTGTACACTGTGGCCACGCCCTTGACACTCTGGCCCCACCCACGCAGGACACAGGCGCGCGCCTGCCCCCTCGGCTCTCCGCATCCCCTTGGCTGCCCGCGCCGCCACGCCTCCTCCCGCGGCGCCCAATCAGCGTTGGGGACACGCTCCTGCTCTCCCCCTCGCCCGACTTCTATTGGTGGCAGCCGGCAGCGGGGCGGGGCGGCTCTGCGCGGGGGCGGAAGCGCGGCGCCCACGTGGTTCCTGCGGGGACCGCCGCAGGGTCCCGGACTGGGCTGAGCGGGGTCCCGGGACGAACGGAGACGAACCGACCCGGGCGGGATCGAGCGAGGCCCAAGGGACCCGAGCTGGTCCGGTTGCGGCCGCCATGGACCCTCTGCGGGCTCAGCAGCTGGCGGCAGAGCTGGAGGTTGACATGATGGCCGACATGTACAACCGGTGCGCCCGGGGCAGCTGGGGCACAGCAGGGCACGCGAGTGGGCGCGCTAGGGTGGGCCCGGAGCTCGGGGGCATACTGAGGGTGCTGGGGACACGGCGGGGCGAGTATCAGAGGTGCTGGGGAGCACTGGCGTTGTGGGCGCAGAGGTGTGCTAGGGACTGCCTGGGAAATGGTGGTGTCTGGGGATAAGGAGGCACTGAGGGCGCTGGGAGCGTCCGTGGCTGGTGGGCACTGGCGGGGATCGGGGGTGCTGGGGGTGTCTGGGAAATGGTGGGGGGCACAGTGGGGATGGGGATCACTGGGAGATTCCAGAGCTGGCTGTGACCCTGGGGACCAAGTGGTGCTGGGGGGCAGGGTGCAGAGGCGCTGGGCTGGGGCTGCCCCGTGCTGAAGGTGCGGGTGCTGTGCAGGATGACGCAGGCATGCCACCGCAAGTGCGTCCCCCCGCACTACAAGGAGGCGGAGCTGTCGAAGGGGGAGAGCATCTGCCTGGACCGGTGCGTGGCCAAGTACCTGGAGGTGCACGAGCGCATGGGCAAGAAGCTGACGGAGCTCTCGCTGCAGGACGAGGAACTGCTCAAGCGCATGCAGCAGAGCACGGGCACGGCCTGAGCCCCCCTGACACGGCCTGAGCCCCCTGACCCCACCCACCCCCAATAAACTGGCGGCTTCACTTCCCTCACCCCCTCGAAGCCCCCACTTGGGAATGTATAGAGGTCCATGTTGAGCCTGGCCGGTGCTGCTGAACAGCCTCCCTCCTTGATGTCCTCAGCTGCCACGTGCTGTGTCCTTGAGGGGGGCACCCCTGGGCGGCCCCCCTGTATCCCAGCCAGGCCCAGCCCATGTAATCCCAGGATTAGGCAGAGCCAGGCTGAGCCCCTCATAATCCCCTGCGGGGTGCGGAGGGGGCTCTGCACTGCCCTGTCTGCAGGGACACCAGGGGGAAGCTGCGGGGGGGACCTTACAGAGGGACACATCCCTGGAGCTGCTGGAGAGGGACAGTGAGACCCAGAATGCTCCAGCACACAGGGACACTCACGGACATCCAGCCCTGTTCAGGGTGGGGACACATGGCTAGGGACCACACAGGGGCATCACTGAGACTCCTAGTCCTGGTTAGGGGGACACAGGCAGGGACCACACAGGGAGCAGCTGGAGAGGGTGAGGGATACCCACGTGGACACCCAGAGAGCTACAGCTGCTCAGGGACACCCAGTGCCACCCACATGTGGAGAAAGGCCCTGGGAGGACATCCAGAGACCACTCCTGGGGAGGCACCTGGGTGGGGACCGCCACAAACCCATGGGGACAGCCCAACCCTTGGTGAAGAACCCTTGCAGAGGAACCCCCCCTGGGGTGACACCTGCGCAGAGGGAGCCAGGCCAGGGGTGAGCAGCCTCTGTCTGTCCGCAGCCAGGCCGTGTGCTGCTGCCTGCTCTAAGTGGGTCAGGCCTCGTGGGGCGCGGGCGAGGCGCAGGCGGTGGCTCCGGTACAGGCAGTGCTGTGCCAGCACCCTGCGGGGGGTGCAGCTGGCAGCGCGCTGGGGTCAGCGGCGCCCGGGACGGTGGCAGGAGCGCCGTGCCCGGCGGTGGGTGCTTCCCGTGGTGCCTGCCTGTCTCTGCCCCCTGTCCCCTCCCCGCCGTGCCCTGCCCACCTTGCCGCCTGCTGGCTGCCATCAATATTTTAAGCAGGGCGAGTGGCGCTGGGGAGAAGCCCTGCCCCCCGCAGCAGCCCTGCCCCCCGCAGCAGCCCTGCCCCCCGCAGCAGCCCTGCCCCCCGCAGCAGCCAGGCTCTGCTCTCCCAAAATAAGACCATTTTTAATAAATAATTTCCCACCTTTCGGTTCCTGTTGGGGGCTTTACCCGCTCAGGATGGGGGGTGGGTGGGTGGTGACACACGCACCCCTGCATCGTCCCCCCGCCGCTCCCCGCAGTTCTGGGCCCTCCCTGGGGAAGGGGGGCATGGGCACCCCGTGGGTGCCAGGAGGTGGCTCAGAGCCAGAGCAGGAGCAGGGTGAGGAGGGGCAGGAGGGTGGGAGGCTGGCAGGGGGCTGCGGCGGCCGGAGGGGTGCAGGGGTCCTGGGGGCACTGGGTGTCCTCGGGAGGGCCGCGGGAGTCTCGGGACGGGGGAGGCGGCCGGGGCTGGGATCCCCGCAGGTCATGGGGGGGGAGGCCGTCGCGGTAGAAGGCGGAGGGCGGAGCGGCCGGGAGGGTGCCCGGACGACCCAGTGCCCGCCCGGGAGTGCCCATCACCGCCACCCCACCGCCGCCAGCTTCCTCCTCATCCTCGTCGGGACAGCCGTCGAAGTCCGGGGGCCGAAGTTGCCGCAGGTCAGTGCCACGACGGTGCGGGGGGGTGGCACAGAGCACCGGCGAGCTGGAGACACGGGTGCGGCGGAACCATGCCCAGAGCGGCTGTGCCCGGCAGTCGCAGGCCCAGGGGTTGGCATTGAGGCGCAGGAACTGGAGGGCAGGCAGGGCGGCCAGAGGGTCCCCCGGCAGGGCCACCAGGCTGTTGTTGAACAGGTAGAGGATGGTGAGCCGTGCCAGCCCCCGGAACGCGTGGCGGTGGATGGTGGCCAGGCGGTTGGCGTGCAGCAGCAGCCGGTCCAGGCTGGGCAGCCCCCGGAAGACGCCCGCAGACAGCACCCGCAGCCGATTGCCGTGGAGGAAGAGGTGGCTCAGGTTGGCCAGGTCAGCAAAGAGATCGTCCTGTAGCGGGGAGGGTGGGCAGGGGGCTGGGTATGGCGTGAGGAGACCCACCAGGAGCCCCCCCGCCCAGCCCCACGTCCTTCTGTGGTGAGCACTGCCTGCAGACTTACCCGTGGGTGCACTCCATGGGTGCCACCTATCACCATGCCCCCACATGCCAGCCCCATGAGCATCGCCCTAGTGCCCTGCAGCATGTCCTTGTCCTGCAGGCAGCAGCCATCACCTTGCCTCACGTCCCTGCCCCGTGGGCATTGCCCACCCCAGCAGTTTGTACAACATCTGTCACCAAGAGCCCCCTCTCACATCCCTACCCTGCTGGTGCCACCTATGGCACTGCCCCATGGCTGTCACCTTGCCCCACATCCTGACTTCACAGACATCACCCTGCCCCCCATCCCTGCTCCGTGGGTGGCACTCCTCACCCTGCCCTGCATCCTGCAGGCATCTGCCACTGCCCTTCCTGTGACTGTTCAGTGGGCATCACCTTGTGCTGCACCCCAGCACTCATCACCTTTCCCCAGGGCCCTGCTCCGGGGATGCCACCTTACCCATGAACCTTCTCCACAGCCCAGTTGCTTGTCCGTGCCCTGAGGGCATCCATCCACCACCCTGCTTCAAGCTCTGCCCCGGTGGGCATCACCCTCTCCCCATCTCCCCTAGAGCCCTGCCCCACGGGCACACAGGGCCCTGGCAGACCTGGAGGTAGAGCAGCCCGTTCTCCTGCAGGTAGAGGTACTGGAGGCTGTAGAGGCCACGGAAGATGCCACTGGGCAGGCTGGCCAGCTGGCACCGGTAGAGGTGCAGGGCCTGGAGGCGCCGGAGCCCATGGAAGGTGTCAGGGGCCAGGGCGCGCAGGTGAGGGTTGTCGCCCAGGTCCAGCTCCTCCAGGGCGGGCAGGTGGCGGAAGGTGCCCGGCTGGATGGAGGAGATGTTGTTGGAGTAGAGCCAGAGGGTGACGGTGCTGGGCCCGAAGGTGCCCGCCCGCAGCGCCCTGATGATGTTGTTCTGCAGGAAGAGGCGGCGGGCACCGGGCGGGAGCCCCGCGGGCACCGAGGAGAAGTTGTTGGCCTGGCAGCTGACGGTGGGCGGCGAGACGTAGCAGGTGCAGAGCGCGGGGCAGGTGGGTGCCCCACCAGGCACCCACGCCAGCGCTGCCAGCAGCAGGGCCGCCAGGCCTGCGGGCACAGTGGGGCATCAACACGGGGCATCGCCTGGGCGCCAACCCCCCCCAGCACTGTGCACCCGCTGCCCCCGGGGGGGCTTCCTCCCAGGCAGCCTCCCAGGACCCCACGCCCCACGGAGACCCCCAGGGCTGTGCCCACCCGCAGGGCCACGGTGCCCCAGCAGAACCCCAAGCCCATGAGCACCCACACGGCCACAGTCTCCTAGGAAACTCCGGGGCCATGCCCACCCCACCAAGCCAGGGTGCCCTAGGAGAGCCGTGACCAAATCACAGCCTTAAAAGCCTCTGCCGGGACCACGGCCACCCTGTGGGGCCCTGACCTCCAGGAGTCCCCTAAAGGCCACTGTGCCTCGGACCCCCGCAGGGCTGTGCCCACCCAAAGGGCCACAGTCCCCTAGGAGAAGCAGCAAGGCTGTGCCCACCTCTCAGTACCACGCCCCCAGGACCACAATCACCCCAGGGAGACCAGGGTTCCTTGGAAGAGCCCCAAGACCATGCCCACCTCCTAGAACCACATGCCCCAGGAGCCCCCCAGCTCTCTGCCCACCCACGTGCCCACACTGCCCCCCATCCCACATCATCCCCTCACCACCCTCCTCCCCACACACACCTCCCCTGCCACCATGCCCCAGAGCACCACCCTGCTCATGCTCTGATGATGGCAGGGGTCCCTCACCCCCTCCCCACCCAACGGGGCGGTGCCACGTGCGTGTGTGCCACGGACACGTGTGGGGCGGGGCACGCGTGGGCGCGAGCTGTCGCCAGTGACATGCTTCTTTCCCCCCCCCCACCTCCACTCGTGTCCATCCTCTCCCCAACCCCCCCCTCCCCATCACCCCCCCGGGGCTGCAACCCGAGAGCTTCATCCATAATTCACCCCGAAGTTCTGGCCCCGTGCCCGGGATGCGCCCAATCGCCGGTACCGGGGGAGGGGCAGGGATGGGGGGGAGGGGGGCGGCGGGCCACCCTGCGTCGCACCGGAGGTGCACCGGGTGGGCCCACTGCCCCCCGCTCCCGCTCCTCCTCCGGTGAGATATGGGGAGGGGGGAACGCCCGCAACCCCCCTCCCCAAGCCACCCCCGGAGGCGTCCGTCGCAGATGCTCGGTGCCACCCCCTCCCCCGTCGCCCCGTGTCGCCGTGCGCCCCCCACCCGCATCCCATCTGTCACACTCCCCCTCGCCGCGGGCTGACTCAGTTGGGAGCTGAAGTCACCCGGTTCCCGGGCACCGACGACTGGGGAGGGGAGGGGTATTGGCACCCCCCAACACTCCCCTCTTCCTTCCCCGTGCCAATATCACCCCTAAAAGTAGGGGTATGGAAAGGGGGGGGCACCACTCTTGGGGGAAGATGGCACCCTGGGCACCCTTCGCACCAGTGGGGATGTGGGTGTGGGGCACCCACGTCACGGGATGGGGGTCATAGGGTACCCCTAAGACCACCCACACCCTGGGATGGGGGTCCTGAAGTGGCACTCTAGGGATCTCAGGGCACCCACAGCCCGAGATGGGAGTCTTGGGGTGGCATCCAGTACCCCCCATGAACATCCGCATCCCAGGATGAGGGTCTGGCACCGGGTACCCCGTGGGCAGCTACAGCATGGGGTGGCGTCCTGAGGTAGCGCCAGGGGTCCCCGGGCTCCCCCCCACGCCGAGGCCGTGGGTCCTGGAGATGCATCGGATACCTTCACGGGGTACGCCGGGATGGGGGTCCTGGGATGGCACCGGGGATGGTGAGGCACCCCCCACGCAGAAGCCGTGCAGCCTAGGGTGCCACCGGATACCCTATGGCACGCACACAGCGGTGCGGGGAGCATAGGGTGGCACCGAGCAGCCCGGGGGTCGCGGGGTCCCCGCACGCCGGGTACCCCAAAGGTTGTACCCTGGGGTGCCTCGAAGCTGAGCCCCCCCGCCGGGTGAGCGCCATGGGGGTGCCGCCGACTCCCCAGGCATACTGGGGGGGCACCCCACGCCGGGTCCGTGCTCTCACGGATGGCACAGACCCTCCCCCTCGGGGTCAACTGACCCCCATGTCCCCCTCGCCCTCCCGCCCTCCCCTGCCGCCCGCCTACCTGGGGGCAGGTCCCGGGCCGGGGGGGGGCCCATGGCGGGGCCGCCGCTCAGGCGCGTCCCGCTGCCCCGGGGCTCATGGCCGGTGCCGGGGGCGCTGCTCGCACCCTTCGCCCCCGCCGCGCCGCCCCGAGCAGCCGTCGCCCCAGGGCATGGCACGGGCACGGGCGGGTCGGTCCCGGGGTAGAGGGAGGGGGGGGCGGGGTGGGGGGGCTCAGCTCAGCGCGGCTCTGCCCGCGGCTCCGGTGGGGCTGAGCCCGGCCCCGCGCCGCGCCTTATCCCGGGGCGGCCGCGCTCCGCCCCCCGCCGCCGGCCCCGCCGCTTAACCCCTCCCGGGCCGGCCCGCCCCACGGCGGGGAGGGACGTGGGGGACCCCGGCGGGACCCACCGCGGGAACGGGGGACTCGGTGGTGGGTGTCCCCCTGCTGGGCACGGGGCCTGGGGCGGGGATGTTGCGGGGGGGGTCGCACGGCGCCGGAGGCCCCCCCGTCCGTCCGTCCCCTCCTCACACGGTGGCGGGGCGGTGATGCCCGCGGGGATCCACGGGGCGCACGGTACCCACACGGGTGGGTACCTCGGGGTCGGGTGCCCGGCGCTGGATCTTTCAACAGCCCGAGTGGGCGTGCTCCAGCCCTCGCTCCCACGCGTGCCCGGCGCTGTCCGTGGTCCCGACCCGGCGCTGTCCGTGGTGCCGCCCGCCGCTCCCACCCGGGACCGCCGCACCCCTCGGGGCGGCCGGGGCTGGGGTGCGGCGGGCCTGAGGGGATCTGAGGGGGTCTGTGAGGACCCGAGCCGTCTCAGTGGGGCCTCTCGGGGTCTGTGGGATCTCTGTGGGGCTCTGTGGGGTCTGCGAAGGATCTCGGGAGTCTGTGGGAGCTTGGGGGGCCGGTGGGGGGGATTTATGGGCCCCACGCGGGGGGGCCCGCGTGGCCGCGCCAGGCTCGGGCACACGCTGGCACCGCGGCGTGTTTGCGGCACCGTCTCCGGCGAGCGAAATGCCACAAGCTGGCGCGGCGGGCACCGTGGGAGGGGGTGTGGGCGGCGCGGGGCTGACTCAGGGGCCGCCATCCGCTCCCTCCCAAACTGTGCCCCCCGCGTCCCTGGCACGGGGTTCTGCCCACCCTTCGGGGGTCTGCAAGGGGGTCCCAGGGGAACGGACCCACCCGTGGGTGCTTGCAACACCTGCCTAGGGGGACCTGGGGATGAGGGAGAGGGGCAGGGGGCCAGGCCTGGTGCCGCCAGCCAGGCCTGGGATGGGCAGCAGAGGGTGAGAGGTCCGTGAGGGGCTCGGTGGAGGACAGATGGATGGATGGACAGCTGGGCAGACAACCTCTGGAAAGGGAGCAGATGGACAGACTGAAGAACAGCTGGAGGGACAGACAGACAGATGGGCAGCTGGATGGAGGCGAGGGCAGGGGAGGGCAGGAGGACCAGTGGGATGTGGGCAGGGTGGGTGAGGGCAGCTTGGTGGGTGGTAGGACAGATGGATGGGCACGAGGAGAGCAGAGCTGTGAGTGGAGGGGGACAGACGCACGGGTGATGGACAGACGGATGGGTGACAGACAGATGGATGGGTGACAGACAGGTGATGGACAGATGGGTGGCGGACAGACAGAGCTGGCAGAGCAGATGGACAGCTGGCTGGAAGGGTGGCAGTGGCTGGGGACAGGATGGGCGGCTGCTGGCACCGAGGGGGTGGGCAGGCAGATAGATGGTGCGGCAGAAGGACAGATAGACAGACTGGGGGACAAGAGGAGGGCTGGGGGAGCCCCAGGCGGGGAACAAGGCCAGGCCAGTGGTGGGGCAGATGCCAGAGACTGGCAGGTGCCAACACGCCCAAGGCAGGGACAGCATCAGGCAGGAGTGGACAGAGACATGGGCAGAGCCTGGCAGAGCTGAGCAGAATGGCACTGCAGGTGGTACGGTGGGACTTGGCCAGCAGATGCTCTGGGGTGGCACAGCTGGAAGTGACCCAGAAGCGGTCCAAGGGTGACTCAAGGTTGGCTCAAGGGTGGCCCAAGGGTAAGGAGGTGGCACACTAGTGGATGGCCGTGGGGGCACAGCCACGGGGCTTGGGGCTGAGCTGACACAGGCGCGGCACACCCGCGGGTGGCACCGGAACGCCCCAGGGAGGACACCGGGGGTGGGTGGTGCCGTGGCACACCGCGGGACGGCCCCCTGCCGGGACAGCCGCCCAGGGGCGGACCCACCGGGTGACCCCGGTTCCGCTTCTCCATCGGGGCCCCGCCCGGAGCCCCCCGCTCCGCGCCGAGGGCGGGTCCGAGCGGGGCTGCTCCGCCCAGCTCCGGGGCCGAGCGGGCAGCATCGGAGCAACGGGACCGGGCGAACCTACCGGAGACCCGGGACGCAGGGAGCAGCACCGGAGCACCCGGGACCCGCAGGGAGCCGCTGGTCCCTCCCGCCGGGTGAGCAGCGCCGGGATACGGCTGAGCGGGGGCGGAGGGACCCGGATGGTCCCGACCCGCCCTGGGGGGCGCAGCGGCGGGACCGGGCGGCATGGCGGGACCGGGCGGCATGGCGGGACCGGCGGGGGCTGGCGGGTCGTGGCGGGCTGGGCCCCGGGAGTGGGGCTAGGCTGTGGCTGGGGGTCCCTCGTGTCCCCCGCCTCGGCTCATCCCTCCGTCCCCCTCTGCCCTGCACCGCACCCTGAGCTCCGTGGGGCCTGGCAGGGTGCCCCGGTGCCCCCCGCGGGGTAGGTCAGACTCTGGGCGCGGGCAGTGTTGTGCCCCACGGCTGCCCGTGTCCGGGATTACCGAGACAGCCTATCACATGTGTCCCCCCCGCCACACAGGCGTGGACAAAGACCCACGCGCGGGGGTGACATCACTTCCCCTTGTCCGCACCGCCTTGAGACGCTGGCACTGCCCACCCCTGGCACCCCATGTCCCAGGCAAGGGGATGCCCGTGGTCTCCCCAGCAGCCTCTGGGGGCCTGCGCGGGAGCGAAGCAGCCTCATTACCATTAATTATTAATTAGTGAAGTGGCCGAGGCCGGAGCCAGCCTGTGCCCGCCGGTGCCCTCGCTGCCAGGACCGGGTGGCTCCTTTCTCCTCCTGCTCCCAGTCAGGGCCCGGGGGGAGCAGGCGGGGGACACAGCCAGATGGGGCCAGAGCTGCCGGAGCTGGGGGTCCCCCGATCTTCTTGCTCCCCCGTGGGGGATCCCAGTTTGTGGGGCTCACCAATATGGCTGGCAAGGAGGGACCGGCGTGGCTGGGGCACAGCAGTGCAGCTTGGCAGGACCAGCACGGCTGGGGCTTGGTGGCAAATGCCCCCTGTGGGTGTCTCGGGGTGCCCCAGTGGTGACACCCATGGCGGGGGTGTCTCAGGGTGCTGCAGCCGTGGCCTCCGCGTCTCCAGGTGTCTCTGGATGCCCCTGGCAGTGGCACCCACGATGGGGTGCCCCCGGGTGTCCTGGAGTGCCCCAGGCAGCGGCCCGGGTGACAGCGTGACTCCGGGTGCCCTGGGGTGCCCCAGAGGCTGACACCCATGCTGGGATGCCTTGAGAGTACCTTGCAGTCCCCCCCGTGATGGAGTGCCCCATGGTGGGGTACCCGGGGTGCCCCGGCAGTGTGCCCCCCGCGGTGCTATAGATAGCTCGGCCCCCCCGCGGGCTCAGCCCCCGCCCGGTTAATCTTTACCCGGGCGCTGTAATGAGGCTCATTAGCGGCCATTACAGCGCGACCGGGCGCCGCCGGCGGGGGCCCGGGGCCGGTGAGTGGGGGGGACAGGGAGTGGGGCCGGTGGCAGCGACGGGCACGGAGCTGGAGCGGCAGGGACGGGGGTATCCAGGTGCCCCCCGGACATGGTCGATCAGCAGAGGGCTCGCAGACCCCTGGGGGGTAACAGCGTCCCCAGCAGCGGGGTTGGGGTCCCCGGTGAGAAGGGGACAGTGCCCACGTGGGGAGTGCCACGGTGCCCAGCAGCGTCGTGCCAGAGTCTGTGTGGGCATCATGAGATCTCGAGGTGGGGGTACAGAGTCTCAGAGCTGTGTCAGTGTCTCCGAGAGCCATGCCAGGGTCCCCGAGGGATGTGCCAGTGTCCGCAGGGAGGTGCCAGGGCCCCAGGGGGTGTGTCAGCGTGCCAGGCTGCCTGCCAGTGTCTCCAGGGCTGCACCACTGTCCCCGGGGAGGCTGCCAGCTTCCCAAAGAGGGTGCCAGGGCCCCTGGTGTGGCCTGATGGGTTCCCAGCACCCGTGCCAGTACCTGGGGGGTGCCATCGTCCACAAGTGTGTGCCAGCGTCCCCAGGAGGGTGCTGTTGTCTCCAGGGGTGTGTGCTGGTGTCCACAAGGCACGAACCAGGGTGCCCGGCAGCGTGCCAGTGTTCCCAGGGAGTCTGCCAGGTTCCCAAGGGCTGTGCCAGGTCTCCAGTGGGGGTCCCAGTGTCCCCAGGGGGTGCCAGTGTCCCCAGTGCACACACCAGGTGCCTGGCAGGGTTTCAACGTCCCCAGGGCCTGGGCCAGGGCCAGGGCTGGCCTGGGGTGATAAGGGCCCGTGGGGGGGTGCCAGCCACTATCGGTGCTGCCAGCGCCGGGGGGACCCTGGGTGCTCCTGGGAGATTGGCGTGGGGGGAGCAGGGTGTGGGGCTGTGGGTGTGCACCACCCGCCTGGCACCCCTGCCAGGGTCCAAACTCCGTGGCGGCAGTGGCAGCAGCGCCGGCGGCAGGGCCTCGTGCAGGTGGGTGGGTGAGGGGTGCCAGGGGGCTGCCAGCACGCTGAGCTGTGAGTGTGAGCACGTGTGTGCGTGTGAGCATGTGTGAGTGTGTGTGAGCACGAGTGTGAGCACAGCTCTGTGTGTGCATGTGTGTGAAGATGCGTGTGAGCACGTATGTGAGCACATGTGAGAGCATGTGTGCGTGTGAGCACGTGTGCACACGTGTGGGCATGTGTAATAAGCACGTGGGTGTGCACATGCATGAGCACATGTGTGAGTCTGTGTGTGTGTGTAAGGACAGGTGTGAGTGTGTAAGCATGTGTGCACACGTGTAGACATGAGTGTGAGCACGCCTGTGCTCACGTGTGCACGTGTGTAAGCACATGTGTGAGGGTGCAAGTTCCCCGACGTGCACGCGCACGCGTCTCACAGGTGTCAGCCCGTGCACACGCGTGTGCTGGCACATGTGTGCCTGTGCACAGCAGCTGTGCACCCCTGGCAGCCCGTGCACGCCCATGTGCCAGGCCCCAGCCCCCTGCAGGGCCCCTGCCCCTGCTCTGCCACATAGAGTGGGGGCAGGGGAGCCGCCAGGCCGGGGGCCAAGGGGCAGAGCTGGGGCCGTGGTGACCTTGGCCCAAAGCCCTGCTCCGGCTGCTGGGTGCAGGCAGAGGGTTTCAGGATGTGAGGGAGGCGGGTGCCAGGCAGCTCAGGGGGCATTGCCAGGTGGGTGCCAGGCAGCACAGGGGGCATTGCCAGCACAGGGGGCATTGCCAGGTGGGTGCCAGGCAGCACAGGGGGCATTGCCAGCACAGGGGGCATCGCCAGCACAGGGGGCATCGCCAGCACAGGGGGCGTTGCCAGGCGGGTGCCAGGCAGGTGCGGGGGATGTCAGCCCCTGGGAGCTGGGCTGAGCCGGGAGGTGCCAGGCTGTGTGACGGCTGTGTGTGTGCCCGCAGGCCGGTGCCATGGCGGGGGGGGGCGCGGGGCTGGCCAAGCGCCTGGGCACGCTGCTCTCGGGGCTGCTGGAGTGCGGAGCCTTCTGTGGCGTCATCTTCGGCTGGGCCTCGCTGGTCTTCGTGCTCAAGGAGCTGCACTACTTCGCAGACCTGTGCCACAATGCCACCGCCGAGCACTCCGGGCTGCCTGGTATGGACCCTGGTGCCCCCCAGCCCTGGTGCCGTGCCAGTGCCGGCCCTGCTGCCACCCTGCCTTGTGTCCCCTCGTGTCCCCTTGTGTTTGTGTGGTGCCCCAGGCCCCCGCTGCCTAATGCCCTGTGGTGCCCTGTGCCCCTGCTGTCCTGTGCCAGTGTCTCTGCTGTCCTTACGTCCTGCAGTACCCCAGGTCCCCATCGCTGCCATGCTTGCGTCCCTGCCATCCCTATGCCCGTGCCCACCTCTGTCCTTGTGTCCTGTGGAGCCTCATGTCCCCACTGTCCCCATGCCCATTTACCTGCTGTCCTGATACCCCGTGGTGCCCTCTGTCCCTGATGACTTCATGCCTGTGTGCCCACTGCCGATGCCCGGTGGTGCCCGGTGTGCCCGCAGACTGCAGCCGCCAGGACGAGCAGTTCTCCCTGGTCTTCACCATTGGCTCCTTCATGAACAACTTCATGACCTTCCCCATGGGCTTCATCTTCGACCGCTTTGGCACCGCTGTCGCCCGCCTCATCGCCATGTGAGCGGGCACGGGGTGGGCACAGTGGGCAGGGCACCCCCGGGGGCGGGGTGGGCACTGCTGGCCCTCAGTGGGCTGGTGGCAGCAGCTGGGGTGGGGGTGTTATGGAGGGCAGGTGGTTATCGAGGTGGCCAGGCAGGGTGGGGCTGGCACTGCTGGGGCACCCATGGGGCTGGGGGGCACCCATGATGGTTGGTGGGTACCTGTACAGGTCCAGGGCACTGGCGTTGGGATGCCAGTCAGGGTAGAGCCCATTCTGGCACCTGGCTCTCTCTGTCACTCAATGTCCACAGTGTGTTTCATGCCGCCCTCTACCTCCCCCACTGCCCCCCTGCTGTTCCTCAGGTGCCCTTGGGTGTCCCTGGTGTCCCCAGGGCACCACCATAACCACAGCCCCCTCTGGGTCCCCACATGCCTCGGCCCGGGGGTGCCAGGAGGCAGTGGAGCACCCATGAGACAGCAGGGTGCTGGGTGCCGAGGTGCCAGCAGCTGGGGGTGCCCCCCCCCGGAGCCTGTCCTGACCTGTCACTGCTGTCCCCCCATCCCAGCTCCCTCTACACCGGCGGGACCCTGCTCGTTGCCTTCTCCACCCCAGGTGAGACCCTGGGGGCATCAGGTGCCCAGTCGGGGAGGGGGCCCGGGAGGGTCCCCCCAGTCCCTGCTGACCCCTGTGTCCCCAGGGCTGGCAGTGCTGCTCTTCCCAGCCATGTCCATGCTCTCAGTGGGTGGCATCCTCCTCATCCTCACCAACATGCAGGTGAGTCCTCTGGCACCCTGACCCTCACCCACCGGCTGGGGTGCCCGGGGGGTCTTGATGGCACAGGGAGTGTCCCCATGCCAGGTGGGTAACCTCTTCGGCAAGTACCGCTCCATCATCATCACGCTCTACAACGGGGCCTTCGACTCCTCCTCTGCCATCTTCCTCATCGTCAAGGTGGGTGGCACACGGTGGGGTGGCAGACGATGGCCTGGTACCCTGCTGGCCCCACGTCAGCCTGTGCCCGTCCGCAGGTGCTCTACGAGCGGGGGCTGTCCCTGCGCTCCATGTTCCTCTTCCTGGCAGCCTGCAGCGCCTGGCACCTGCTGCGCACCCTCTTCCTCATGCCCCGCAGGCGCATCCCCTACCCCCTGCCCCCCGCCTACGACTATGGGTAAGGAAGGACAGCAGCCTGCCCCGCGGGGGGGTGGTGCCCGTCGCACGGGAGGTCAGTGGCACTGGTGCCGTGGGTGGTGGTGACGGCAATGCCCGTCCTGAGGGGGAGGGTGGTCCCTGTGCCGGGGTCGAGGATGGGTCTCGCCCTGTGGTTGGTGCTGGGTGCCATCCCACGGTGGTTGGTGGGTCGGGCCCCGCGGGCGGCAGTGGGTCTCATGCTGTCGGGGGGGCCAGGCTGCGGTGCCCGGGGTGGTCGCAGTCCTACCGCACCTACGAGGAGAAGCGGCCGGTGGAGGAGGGCGGCGCCGACGAGACCCTCCCGGAGCCCAGCGCGGCCAGAGGTGATGGGGCGGGGCTTGATGGGGGCGGGGCTTGGCAGGGGCATGGCCAAGGGGGCACGTGGAGGGGGTGGGACTGCAGGGGTGCGATTGGCTGTGCATATCAAGGGGTGTGGTCGGGGGGGTGGAGCTATGCAAGGGAGGGAGTGTATGGTGGGGTGGGCGTGGTTGCAGATGGGTGTGGTCGTTGTGGTGGGCGGTGTTATGCAGATGAGGGGCGGTGGGCGGGACTGGGTGTGTAGATGGCTGTGGCCAGTGGGTGGGCGTGGCTATGCACGTGGAGGTGTGGCCGGGTTGGGTGTGGCAGGAGGTTGGGCGTGGCTATGCCGATGAGGGGCATGGCTGTACGGGTGGGTGCTGGGGGGACCCTGGGGGCAGGGGCTGAGCAGGGGCCACGGTGCGTGGGTCCAGGGTGGGCACGCCCAGGGCAGGGCCTGTGCGGGGGGGGCCAGGCGTGGCCACTGCCCTGATGCCCATGTCAGGGGGGACTGCCCCTGGGATGCCCTTCGGGGCCTGCGTGCGCTCGGCGCTGTTCGCCTGGCACGTGGCCTGGCTCTCGGCCATGCAGCTGCGGCACTACCTCTTCATTGGCACCCTCAACCCCCTCCTGGACCGCCTGGCCCGCGGGGACCCCCACCTCGGTAAGGGAGCGCTGCGGGGCGGGGTCCGGGGGGGGCACAGCCGTTAGGCTGCTCCAGCCCTGCCCTGATGCCCTCTCCCCGCAGTCAGCACCTACACCAACGCCTTCGCCTTCACCCAGCTCTGCGGGGTGCTCTGTGCCCCCTGGAACGGGCTCATCCTCGACTGGCACAAGCGGGGACGGAGCCCCCGCCCCGACGGTAAGCAGGCACCGACCCC
Source organism: Dryobates pubescens (assembly GCF_014839835.1). Classification (NCBI taxonomy): domain Eukaryota; kingdom Metazoa; phylum Chordata; class Aves; order Piciformes; family Picidae; genus Dryobates; species Dryobates pubescens. The sequence continues at coordinate 19,544,621 of NC_071633.1, forward strand.
CCCTGTGCCCCGCGGGTCCAGCCTGCCAACATCCACCCCCCGTGCCCCACGGGTCCAGCCTGCCAACGTCCACCCCCCTGTGCCCCGCGGGTCCAGCCTGCCAACGTCCACCCCCCTGTGCCCCGCGGGTCCAGCCTGCCAACGTCCACCCCCCTGTGCCCCACGGGTCCAGCCTGCCAACGTCCACCCCCCCGTGCCCCGCGGGTCCAGCCTGCCGACGTCCACCCCCTGTGCCCCACGGGTCCAGCCTGCCAACATCCACCCCCCCGTGCCCCTGCCGCTCTGCCATCTCCCCATCCCCACCCGGAGCTTGGGGACGTGTCCCTGCCCTCTATGCCATGCCCAGATGCCGCCACTCCCCTGCCGTGTCCCCGGGGTGGGGCCCTGGCCGTGCCCTGCTGACGTTCCTGAGCCTGTCTGGTGCCCGCAGGAGCCCTGGGCGCCTTGGCCGACCTGCGGGCGTCGGTGCTGTCCCTGGTGGTGACGGTGGCGCAGTGCCTGCTGTTCTCGGTGTGCGCGGCGGTGCCCGTCCTGCCCGTCCAGTTTGCCACCTTCGTGCTGCAGGTGCTGAGCCGCTCCTTCCTCTACGGGGGCAACGCTGCCTTCCTCGCCATCGCGTGAGTCCAGCCCTGGGCACGGGGACGCGGTGGCAGGGCTGGGGCAAAGGGGGCAGGGAGTACGGTGGAGGGGTCAGAGTGGCAGGGGACTGGGCAAGAGGGGCAAGGGAGTGGGAGGTGGAGGACAAGGTGGTGGTAAAGCCGTGGGGTGGGGACAGGGGATGTGGGGGTGGGGTCCGGGCAGGAGTGGCAGGGGACAGAGTGGTCAGGGGTTGGGTGATGGAAGACAAGGTGGTGGCGGCAGGGGACGTGGCGGAGGGGTGAGGGCAGAGGTGGCAGGGACAGTGGCAGGGCTGGGGGTGGCGGCAGGGTGGTGACCAAGTGTCTGGGCAGGTTCCCAGCGCAGCACTTCGGGAAGCTCTACGGCCTGGCCATGGCCCTCTCGGCGCTGGTGGCCCTGCTGCAGTACCCCTGTGTCGCCCTCGTGCAGGGACCCCTGGGCGGGGACCCCTTCTACGTGAGTGTCCTGGCTGCGGCCCCACGCTCTGCCCAGGAACGACAGCGTCCTGCCCCGGGGGAAGTGGGGGTCCTGCCCCGGGGGAAGTGGGGGTCCTGCCCCGGGGGAAGTGGGGATTGTGCCCTGGGGGAAGTGGGGGTCCTGCTCCGGGGGAAGTGGGGGTCCTGCCCCGGGGGAAGTGGGGGTCCTGCCTCGGGGGAAGTGGGGATTGTGCCCCAGGGGAAGTGGGGGTCCTGCCCCACCGGTTAATGGTGGTCCTGATGCTGGTCCATGCAGAGCTGTGTTGGATTGAGGGCCCTTGAGGGCTGGGGGCGCTGCGGAGCTGTCCCCATGCCCTGGGGTGGGGTCAGCCCTTGGCCCCTCACCCTGCCTCCCTCTCCTGCCCCGCAGGTGAACCTGGGGATGATCGCCGTGGTGCTGGTGGCCTTTGTCAGCCCGGTGGTGGTGGCCCGCGAGTGCCGGAGGCGAGCCCAGGAGCTGGGGGCTGCCGGCACCCCCCTGGCGGCACCCCCCGGCGCCGAGACCCCTGCCGAGACCACCCACTGAGCCCCACGCTTGCCCAGTGCCAGCCCGATGCCCAGTACCCGTTTGGTACTGGCCTGGGGGGTGCTGTGCCGCGGGGTGGGAGGTGTTGGGGGGAGAATAAACCTCAGCCCCACCCCGGCTCACTCTGCTGCCTTCCCCTGGGCCGGCTGCTCCCAGGCTGCCCCCCGGGGTCTGCTGTGGGGCTGGGCACCGACCTGCTGCCAACCGGGGGGCACAGACCCTCTTCATGGCTCCTCCCCACAGCCCCTCCCCACGGCCCCCTGCACGGATGTGGCCAGGGCAGACTCCTCTTTACTGGGACAGGGACAGGGCAGGGGCTGCAGCAGGTCCTGGGGGCATTCCCATAGGTGCCCTCAGCCCTGGCAGAGGAAGGATGGGCAGTGCCCGTGGGTGCCCTCAGCACTGGCAGAGGAAGGGGCACAGGCTAAAGCAGCTTTTCCAGAGCCCAGATGGGAGCAAGGAACAGCATCAGGGCCAGGGAGTGGCCTCCAGTGCTCCCAGTGCCCCTTCCCCTTGTGCCCGGTGGCCTGTACCCCCTCCCAGTGCCTCTCCCCTTGACACCAGTGGTCTCTGCCTCCTCCCAATGCCCTTCTCCATCCCTTGTGCACCTCCCAGTGTCCCCAGTGCCTGGTACCCCCCTCCCAATGCCACCTTCTATTTCCACCAGTAGCCCACTGCCTTCCACCCAGTGCCCATGGTGGCCTGTGTGCCCTCTTCCATTGCCCCTTCTATTGCCACCAATGTCCTGTGCCCCTTCCAGTGTCTCCAGTGCCAGGGTGCCCCAGCAGGGGCTCTCACTGTGGGTGCTGATGATGGTGCAGGAGGTGAAGATGCAGCAGAGCTGGGTTGGTGCCCAGTTGGCATAATTCCAGGGGCTGGCATCCTCACACTGCGACTCACACTGACCCACCTCAGCACCCAGTCCCAGTGCCTGGCACCCAACCTCAGCAGCTCAAACCCAGCCCCAGCACCTGGCACCCAGCCCCAGTGCTCCAAAACCAGCCGCAGTGCCTCACAGTGCTGCACAGGCTGAGCCCCGTGGGTGCTGTGAGGTAACTTTATTGGGGCGGGGGTGCAGACCCCCGAGCCTGGGGCTGGCTGGAAGCAGGGCATAGCAGGGGTGGCAAAGGTGAGGGGCACCAAGGGGGCAGCACCCATCTGGTGAAAGAGTGGGGCATCGACCCTGGCACCCAGCAGCACCCAGTGCCCCAGGGAACAGCCCTAGCCCTGGGCACCCCTAGGCCCCTTGACTGGAGATGGGGCTGCCACGGGGACCCAGGGGTCTTGGGGTGGTACCTGGGACGGGGGACAATGGGGCTGGGGCAGCCCAGGGGTGGGGACAGAGCAGGGGGAGGCAGCCTGGGGTGGGCAGAATGTGGGTGGGGGCTGTCCCGCAGCAGGGAAGAGGAGGGGGGCTGCCCTGTTGCCAGGGGCAGGCGGGGGGCGCCCCTTGGCACCCAGGGCTACAGGCCGAGGGAGAAGGTGCCCGAGTCTGTGGACTGCTTGTCGCGGCTGCAGCCCCCCAACCCCCCGCGGGCGCTGGCTGAGGGGCTGGGGGGGGACGTGGGCACTCCAACCTCTGGCACCTGTGGGGCAGGGGACAGGCACCAGGTCAGTCCCCGCCCCACAGCCAGGGTACCGTCGGGGCTCAGGGGCTCTGCCTGTGTGGCCCCTCCCGGCGCAGCCTGATGCGGCTCCCCCCGAGCCCACCCCAGCGTGGGCCCAGCCCCGCACCGACCTCCTCGAACTTGCGAGCCTTGTAGTGGTCAGCCCCCTTCAGGAAGTTGAGCAGGATGATGTCGCACAGCACCGTGCCCTGGCAGGAGGCAGCGCTGGGGTGGGGCGGCCCGGCGCCATGGGGCACCCCCCCGATACCCTGCAGCCCCCCACGGAGCCCGGCTGCCATCACACCGAGGTGCCGCTGTGTCCCCCCGCCCCTACCAATCGCTGTGGGGCATCCTTGCCCCTCTCTGCCCCACGCCTGTGGGGCGAACGGGGGCCTCTTGAAGCTGCCCCCCGGAGGAGCCGGGACAGAGCTGCTGCCACCCGCGGGCTGAGGGCGGCCACAACTCACCACACCAATGGAGGTGAAAGCTGCCACCGTGTTGATGAGGGTAGGGACGATGCCAAACTTCCCAGCCTGGGGGTGCAGAATGCCCATTGGTGGGGGGGTCCAACACCCTCTGCAGCCTCGTGGGGTGCCAGGGCCCCCAGCCCCACACCTACATTGCCATACACCAGGACGTCAAAGCGGATGCCAAAGGCCTTGGTGAGGGTGCGGTGCTCGGAGCCGTTGGGCCAGCGGTAGTACCTGGCATGCCTGCACGGGGCACAGGGCAGGTGGGGCCCTGCTGGGCAGCACACACACGTGTGCCACACGTGTCACACGTGTCCCCTGCAGCCACAAGTGGTACCTGAAGTTGTATCCGGAGGCAGGGGCGTGGGCACGTCCGTCCAGGCGGGTGAAGGAGTACCGGGGCTGGCAGCGCTCCCATGCCCGGTCCAGGTCACACACCCACCCGATCTTGATGCCCAGCACTCCCCCCTGCCCCACACACAGTCAGTCATGCACGACCCACGGCCCCCAAGCGCCACAGCCCCCTCTACCCCACAGCCCCTCAGCCCTGTGGTCCCACAGCTCCCTGTCCTCACGTCTCACCTCCCTGTGCCCCCCCTGCCCCTGGCTGTCTCCATGCCCTGTGCCACCAGGCTGCTGTGTCCCCGTGCCCCTGCACTCTGCACTCTGCATCCTTGTGTTCCCACACCCGGGTGCCCACATCCCCGCGTTCCATCCTCCCAGGTCCTCCTGGTCCCAGGTCCCTCGTTCCCCGTGTCACAGCTCCCTGCTCCCACCCGCCGTGTCCCCGGTGCCGTGTCCCCCGCTCACGGTGGCGGCCAGCGCGGGGAAGTCCTGTCCTGCCAGCCGCACCACGTCGCCCAGCCGCAGGATGGGGCACAGAGGAGCCAGCTCGGGGTGAAACCGGCAGCGACCCAGGGACACGCCGCTGCCGGGGGGGGGCAGGTTGGCCCTGGGGGACACGGAGACACGGGGGACGTGGGGGTCCACCAGCCAGCCGGACGCGGGGGAGGCAGGGGGACATAGGGCTGTGGCCGTTAGCCGTCTGGGCTGGAGGACAGGAGGGGCAGGGGGGACTTGAGGAGGCAGGGGGGGACAGTGGGGACAGGCTCCCTGCGGCCCCCGCTCACTTCTCGAAGCCGAACAGCGGGAAGCGGATGCTGTTCTTGATCAGAAGGGTGAAGTTTTCAGCCTCCATCATGACAGGCCTGGGGGGAAGGGGGCAGAGGGGGTGACCCTGGGGACGCTGTGAGGGTGACACGGCCCCGTGGCCTCCCCCCGTGCCGCCAGTCACACTCACACATCCACGGTGTCCACCTCGGCCGGGCACCAGCCGCGGATCTCGCAGGACCGCAGGGTCCCGTTGTAGCGGACGCAGCGCCCGGTCAGGACCCCTGGGGACGGGACGTCAGCGGAGGGACTCGACCCCAACCCCCCCGACCCTCCCTGGACCCCCCCAGCCCCTCACCGCTGCCCGAGACAGGGCTTGGCCCCTGGCAGTCGCGGTCGGCGGAGCAGTGGAACGTGGGGTCGCTCTGTGGGGCACAGGGAGGTGATGGAGGCATGGAGGGCACAGGGGACCCCGGTGTGTGTCCTCCCCCCCAACCTCCTGCCACCCTCCCGCACCTCCGGGCAGACTCCCTGCGTCTGGTTCTCCGTCACGATCTGCTTGGTGACCACCACAAACACCGAGGTGCCCTGCAAGGATGTAACTGTCACCCCAGCGTCCCCCCGAGGAGGGAAGCTGGGGGTCCGGTGCCCCTCACCTCGGGGGGGGTGACGTAGTCGGCCGTGTCCAGCACGCGGCCCGCGTAGCGCCCGATGCCCTTCACCTTGGTGACCACGGAGGACTCGATGACAGTGTCCCGCACCTGGTAGGCTTTCTCATGGATGAACACCCATCTGGGACAGCACCCGCAGGGGGGGACGCTGGGGACAGCTCCCCCTCAACCCCGGCATCCCCGCGGGACCTACCACTCCCTGCTGCCATCCGCCGTGCCCCTGCCGCTGCTGCCGTCCCTCACCGTCACCCCCCCAGCTGTCACCCGCACCGACACCCCTCTCCTCGCTGCCCTCCTTGTGCCACCTGCTCACCACCCAGCTGTCACCGCCACCAGCGTGCTCTCCTTGCTGTCCCCTCACGGGCACCCGCACCCTCCCCTCGCTGTCCCCCTTGCGTCACTCGCACCGCCACACTCTCCCGGCTGTCCCCTCCGTGTCACCTGTACCGGCAGATCCACTCGTCCAGGCGCTGACACGCTTGTCGCCCTCTCTCCTGTCACCCACCGCCCCCCTCCCGGCCACCTCCCCGTGCCCCACGCCCTGCCCAGGCTGTCTCCTCGCTATCGCCCTTCGGGTCCCACCCGCAGCAGCTCCCACCGCCACCCGCGTACCCCGCGCCGAGCGCTGGGCTGGGCGGGGAGGGCTGGCGGCAGAGAGGAGTCTGGGGTCCCGGGGGAGTCTCACCCGACAAAGTAGGCGAGGATGAGGAGCTGCACGCTGCGGTTGACGACCCCCACTACCCAGCTCTTCACCACCACCGACTTGGGGGTCTCGTACGAGAAGAAGTCTCTCAGCCAGCGGGCGGGGGAGCACGGGCAGGGCATGGGCAGGGCTGACAGGGGTGCGGGCAGGGGTACGGGTAGTGAGGGGTGATGCAGGCAGGGCTGGGGGGTACAGGCAGGGGACAGGCAGCGGGGGTGAGGTGTGCAGCAGCAGTCGGGGGGTACGGGCAGCGGAGGCTGGCGCGGGCAGGGCAGGGCTGCGGGGTACGGGCAGCGGGGTGGGGGCCCAGGGGGTGCAGGCAGGGCGGGGCAGGGGGCGGGGCCACAGCCCGAAGGGCGGGGCGGGCTCTCACGCCCCTCTAGGCGGGGTGGAAGGGGCAGCAGGGCTGTGCCCGGCTCCCCCCGCCCAGGGGTCCCCTGAGATGGGGGCAGCCCCCGATGGGGTCCCCGCCGTCCTCATGGGGTACCCCACGCTGGGGAACGCCCGCCCTGGAGGGCACGGGGGGCGCCCCACGTCTGGGGGTCGTCCCGAGGTTGGGGTGCCTGGTTTTAAGGGCTCCCCTGTTCGGGTGTGCCCCGTGCGTGTGACCTCCAGGCTTTGGGAGTGCCCCCATTTTAGGGGTGTCCTATCTTTGCGGTGCCCCCATGTTTCGTGTGTCCCCATGTCGGAGGTGCCTCGGTCTTGCAGTGCCCCAAGCCCTGACGAACCCGCTCCACCCCCGCCGTCGCGGAGACATCACGGGGGCAGCCGGCGGCCCCCCAAGTTTTGGGGGTACCCCGCTTTTAGGTGCTCCCACTCCGGGAGCGCCTCCTCTTTGGGGTGTTCCCACGTTTTGGGTGCCCACACTTTGAGGGGGGGCACTGTCCCGGGGTGCCCCCTCCGCGCTGACGTCCCAGGAGCGCTGTTGGCCGGAAGCCTCCGGGCGGGAGCGGCGCGGCCCCGGGGCACGGCGGATCCGCTCTGCCCCTGCCGCGGCGTCCCTCCGGCTCCCCGGCGGTGCCGCCGCCCTGGGCTCCGCTCCGGTCCGCCCCGCCCGGCGCGGCACCGCGAGCCGCCCGGCGCGGCGCTGCTCTATGGCGGAAGTGAGGTCGCTTCCGGTAGTGGCGGCGGCGGCACGGGGAAGGCTCCGCGTGAGGTTCGTGCTGCGCAGGCGGGAAAAGTGGCGGCGGTGCGGGGGGGCCTCACCGGGACCGGGGCACCGGGGGCGCGGGGGGCAGGGGCCGGCTGCACCGGGCCGGGGGGGAGCGCGGTCTAGGGCGGGGGGAGCGGCGCCAGGGGGCTGCACCGGCGAGGCTGGGCCCGGTGATCGGGGGGCCCGGGTTCAGGAGAGCCTCACCGGGGCAAGGGGGCCGCTGAGCCCCGGGAGCGATAACCTGCGGTGCGGGGAGCGGTTCGGGGCGCAGCGGGGGCAGAGCAGGGCTGAAGGGGCCGAGGGCAGCGGAGCGCAACACGGCGCGGGGGCAGGGCGCAGGGGGCCCCGGTGCCGGGGCACAGCTGGGCACGGAGCGGGGTCCGGGCACGGAGCGGGGTCCGGGCACGTCTGGGATGCCCTCTGCGAGGGGGTGGCTGCCGCTCCCCGGGGCGGCGCTCGAGGGGGCGAAGGAAGCGGAGCTGGCGGCGAGAGTGGGTTGGGGGGGATGGGGACTTGGTTTCGGGGGTGCGGCAGAGTCCCCACAGTGACCTCCCTCTCCCCCCGGCAGGTGCTCTGGCCCGGGGCCGGCCCGGGGGCACTGAGCGAGTCCCTGCCCCGGCCGCCATGGCCGACACGCTGGAGTTCAACGAGATCTACCAGGAGGTGAAGGGCTCCATGGTGAGTGTGCCGGGGCTGGGGGCTGTGCTCCCTGTCCCCAGAGCTGGGGCTTACCGCTCCTGGTGGGCAGTGGGGAGGAGGGCATGTGCCAGCTCTGGGCTCCAGCAGAGCCGCTGTGGGAGCACTGTGTGCTGGTGCTGGCCTGTGCCCGTGCCAGGACTGCACCTTTGGCGGGGTTGGGTGGTTTTGGTTCTCCCTGAACCCTCTGACTTTTGGGGCATTGTCTCCAAAGCCCAACGCAGCTCTGGCACCGTGGGTACTGTGCCTCCGTGGTGCCTGAAGGTTTGGGTGGTGAGGAGGGCACAGGCTGCAGCGGGGAGGCTGCCTGGCTTCCCCTGGAGGGGTTGTGCCCCTGTTTGTGCCCGGAGAGCGCAGAGCTGTTGTGGTGAGCTCTCCGCTCACCGGCGGCTGCCTCCCGCCCAGAACGACGGCCGGCTGCGGCTGAGCCGCCAGGGAGTCATCTTCAAGAACAGCAAGACAGGGAAGGTGGACAACATCCAGGCCTCGGAGCTGGCCGAGGGCGTCTGGCGGCGCGTGGCGCTGGGGCACGGCCTCAAGCTGCTCACCAAGAACGGCCACGTCTACAAGTACGACGGCTTCCGGGAGTCGGTGAGTGCCCCGCCGCGGCGGCCCCCTCGCCGGCGGGCTTGGCTGAGCAGCGCCGACCCCCTGCAGACAGCGCTGACCCCCCCCTCACACTGCCCTGACCCCCCCAGCAAAGCCCTGGCCCAGCCTCTCTCTCCTCCCCACCCAGGAGTTTGAGAAGCTCTCGGAGTTCTTCAGGGCTCACTACCGCCTGGAGCTGGCCGAGAAGGACCTCTGTGTGAAGGGCTGGAACTGGGGCACTGTGCGCTTCGGGGGTGAGTGCTGGGGGCCCTGCTGCTGCAGGAGGGGATCCCAGCGGCCCAGCGTGGTGGGGGTCGGAAGGGGCCTTCGGAGATCGTTCAGTCCAAGCCCCCTGCTAAAGCAGGGCACCCGTAGCAGGATCCCGATGCCCAAGCTGGTTGGGGGTCTCTCCAGAGAAGGAGACTCCACAACCTCTCTGGGCAGCCTGCTCCAGGGCTCCGGCAGCCTCACTGCAAAGAAGTTTCTCCTCATCTTCAGGTGGACCCTCCTGGGTTCCACTTTGTGCTCATTGCCCCTTGTCCTGTTGCTGGGCACCACTGAGCAGAGTCTGGCCCCATCCTGTTGCCTCCCAGCCTTCAGCTCTTGCTAAGCATCGAGAGGATCCCCTTGGGGCTGCCCCAGGCCTCTCAGCCTTCCCTTCTCACAGGACACAGCAGCTCTGTCCTCACCTCATAGCTCTGCTCACGCCATGACTGTGCCCCCCTGGTGCTCTGCAGGGCAGCTGCTCTCCTTTGACATTGGGGAGCAGCCTGTGTTCGAGATCCCCCTCAGCAACGTCTCCCAGTGCACCACCGGCAAGAACGAGGTCACGCTGGAGTTCCACCAGAACGACGACGCCGAGGTCTCGCTCATGGAGGTTCGCTTCTACGTCCCCCCGACGCAGGAGGACGGCGTGGACCCCGTGGAGGTGGGTGAGGGGCTCTGGGGGGAAGCTGTGAGGACAGCAGGTGGCTGAGAGGAGGGCATCCAGGTACCCTCACCCTGCTGCCTTCCCTCATAGGCATAGTGCGGCTAGCAGGAGCAGGGAAGTCCTCCTGCCCTTGTGCTCAGCACTGGTTAGGCCACACCTTGAGTCCTGTGTCCAGCTCTGGGCCCCTCAGCTCCAGAGAGATGTTGAGTTGCTGGAAGGTGTCCAGAGAAGGGCAACAAAGCTGGGGAGGGGTTGGAGCACAGCCCTGTGAGGAGAGGCTGAGGGAGCTGGGGTTGCTTAGCCTGGAGAAGAGGAGGCTCAGGGGAAACCTTCTTGCTCTCTACAACTCCCTGCAGGGAGGCTGTAGCCAGGTGGAGGTTGGTCTCTTCTCCCAGGCACCAGCACAGAACAAGAGGACACAGTCTCAGGCTGTGCCAGGGGAGGTTTAGTCTTGAGCTTAGCAAGGAGTTCCTCACAGAGAGATTGCCCTGGGGATGTGGTGCCCAGGGAGGGGGTGGGGGCAGAAAGGCCTGGAGGAGGCACTGGGTGCCATGGGCTGGCTGACCAGGTAGGGCCGGGGGCTTGCTTGGGCTCGGAGGTCTCGGAGGTCTCCCCCAACCTGGCTGGCGGTGTGTGTGCCCAGGCCTTTGCCCAGAACGTCCTCTCCAAGGCGGACGTGATCCAGGCCACCGGGGATGCCATCTGCATCTTCCGGGAGCTGCAGTGCCTGACGCCGCGGGGCCGCTACGACATCCGCATCTACCCAACCTTCCTGCACCTGCACGGCAAGACCTTCGACTACAAGATCCCCTACACCACCGTGCTGCGCCTCTTCCTGCTGCCGCACAAGGACCAGCGCCAGATGTTCTTCGTGGTGAGCGCCGCCGGGGCCGGAGGCACCGAAGCGTCGAGGCCGCAAAGCGCCTCTGAGGCCGTCGGGTCTGGTCCCTCACCTCCTCTCCTCTGTTCAGATCAGCCTGGACCCCCCCATCAAGCAAGGCCAGACGCGCTACCACTTCCTCATCCTGCTCTTCTCCAAGGATGAGGACATCTCCCTGACCCTCAACATGAACGAGTGAGTGGGGTCCTGCTGGCCTCGAGCCTCTCCCTGGCCCCAGAGGCTGAGGGGAGCTGAGGGACCCTCCTGATCTGCCCTTCCCACCGTCACCTGCTGCTGCTTCGGTCCCGCAGGGAGGAGGTGGAGAAGCGCTTCGAGGGGCGGCTCACCAAGAACATGTCAGGGTCTCTCTACGAGATGGTCAGCAGGGTGATGAAGGCTCTGGTCAACCGCAAGATCACAGTGCCTGGCAACTTCCAGGGGTGAGGCGTGGCTGAGGGCTGGCTGTGCACTGAGCCCAGGGGGCCGAGGTGGCCACCAGCACCCTGGGTGGTGTCAGCAAGAGCGTGGCAGCAGTGCCAGGGCAGGGATTGCCCTCCTGTACTGGGCACTGGTGAGGCCAGGCCTCAAATCCTGGGGTCAGTTTTGGGCCTCTCACTCTAAGAAGGACATTGAGGGGTCAGAGAATGTCCAGAGAAGGGCAGTGAAGCTGCTGAAGGGTCTGGAGAGCAGGGCTGGTGAGGAGCAGCTGAGGGAGGGAGATGGTGAGGGGTCTCTGTGAGGAGCACCTCCTGGGGTTGTTCAGCCTGAAGAAAAGGAGGCTGAGGAGAGACCTTCTGGCTCTCTGCAGTTCCCTAAAAGGAGGTTGGAGCCAGGGAATGACAGGACAAAAGGAAATGGCCTCGAGTTGCCCCAGGGGAGGTTCAGGTTGGACAGGAGGAACAATTTCTTGCCCTTGAGGGCTGTCGAGGCTTGGCCCAGGCTGCCCAGGGCAGCATTGGAGTCCTCATGTCCAGAAGGGTTTCAAAGCTGTGGTGCTGCAGGATGTGGTTTGGTGATGCCCTGGCAGCGCTGGGTTAAGGCTTGGGCTCCGTGATCTGAAAGCTCAGCTGGCAGCTGGGGGTGGGGATGGCAGCTGGGGGTGGGGATGGCAGCTGGGGGTGGGGATGGCAGCTGGGGGTGGGGATGGCACTGGCTCACCGCGGGGGCGTCCCAGCGGCGCTGGCTCCCCGTGGCTCGCCCCTGGGCGCCGGCTGCCCGCGGGGGTGACGTTGGGCCGGTTTGTGCCCGCAGGCACTCTGGTGCCCAGTGCATCACCTGCTCCTACAAGGCCAGCTCGGGGCTGCTGTACCCCCTGGAGCGTGGCTTCATCTACGTGCACAAGCCGCCGGTGCACATCCGCTTCGACGAGATCTCCTTCGTCAACTTCGCGCGCGGCACCACCACCACGCGCTCCTTCGACTTCGAGATCGAGACCAAGCAGGGCACGCAGTACACCTTCAGCAGCATCGAGAGGTGGGCAGGGGCTGGGCCGCCCCCGGGGCGCGCCGTCGCCCCCCGCCCCTCACCCCCCTCTCCCGCCCCGCAGGGAGGAGTATGGGAAGCTCTTCGACTTCGTCAACGCCAAGAAGCTGAACATCAAGAACCGAGGGCTGAAGGAGGTACCTGCCGGGCAGGGCTGGTGCCCCTGGGGTGCTGGCAGGGCTGGGGCGGGCAGGGGCTGGGCACTCTTCTTGCCAGCGTTCTGCTGCTCCTTCCTTTTGTTTTTTTCACCTCTCTCTTCTCTCCTTGCCCTTGTAGAAGAAAAAGGTCCGTGCCATACTGATTCCCCTTCCTCTCTGTCCTCCTCCTGGTGCAGGTTCCTCTGCATGGCCATGGTGCCCCCTGACTAAACCCTGACTAAACCCCAGTGTGATGTGCCAGGCCCCCCTAACCCACATAACTTCTCCTCCCTCTCTCTGAAGCCCCGGTGGGGTGGGGATGTGGCTGGCGTCCCTGCCCCCCGCATGCCCTGGGGGCTGTCTGGGGGCAGCAGTGTGCCTGGTGCCATGGCCCTAGGCCTCACCCAGCTCTCCCACAGGGCATGAAGCAGAGCTATGACGAGTATGCCGACTCGGATGAGGACCAGCACGATGCCTACTTGGAGAGGATGAAGGAGGAGGGCAAGATCCGGGAGGAGAACGCCAACGACAGCAGCGACAACTCCGGAGAGGAGACAGGTGAGGGCTGGGTGTGCAAGGGGTGGCCAGGGGCACTTTGTGGGTGCTCCAGCTCCTTCCCCTGCCCTGGTGAGGTCCTGTCCATCCTCACCTCACTGTAAGCTGACCCCTGTGCTCTCCTTCCAGATGAGTCCTTCAACCCTGGGGAAGAGGATGATGATGTGGCTGAAGAGTGAGTAGAGGCTGGGCAGGGTCTGTGGAGAGGGCTTGGCCGAGGTGCTGTGTGGGGCAGCAGCAGTTAGTGAAGGCTCTGGGCACAGAATCACAGAGCCACAGACTGGTTTGGGTGGGATGGGACCTTTAAAGTTCACCTACTCCAGCCTGCAGGCAGCAGGGACATCCCCAGCCAGTCTGAATCTCCCTCTTCTAGTTCAAACCCTTCCCCCCTTGTTGTGCCACACCAGACCCTGATGAAGTCTGTCCCTAGCTTTCCTGGAAGCCACTCCAAACCCCAGAAGGCCACAGGAAGGCCTCCCCAGGGCTGGTATCACTTCCCAAACCTGGAGTTCAGCCCTGGGAAGCAGAGGTTCTGGGCGTGCTCTGCTCACACAGTTATGGACCCCAGGGGTTGGAGCCTGCGAGGAGCCAGAGCTAGGTGGGGCTGAGCCCTGAGGGGCACCAGGGCCTGGAACGAGCAGGAAATTGAGAAGGAAGCCTTAGGAGGAAGGAGAGTCCCTGGGGAGCTGCCCAGCAGAGCACAGCAGCTGAAGCCTGGAAGCCTCCTGTGGGGCTGCAGAGCGCAGGGCTGCTGCCGCTGCGTCACTGCTGCGTCCCCACCTGCCCGCCCCGGGCAGGGGGCTCTGGGCTGCTGCTGAGGCCTTGTGCCCTGCCCACAGGTTTGACAGCAACGCCTCTGCCAGCTCCTCCAGCGGGGACGGGGACAGCGACCGCGACGAGAAGAAGCCAGCCAAGAAGGCCAAGGTGGTCAAGGACCGCAAGCCCCGCAAGAAGCAGCTGGAGGTGAGGGGCTGCTGCTGGGGGGTGGGCAGCGGGAGAGCAGGACCTGCTTTGCTCTGGCCTGGCCTGTGCCACCTCCTGCCTGGGTCCAGGCCTGGCTTCTGTGGGTGAGTTGCTGGTGAGCCCCCAGGCCAGGCTGCCCAGGGAGGTGGGGGCTGCCCCATCTCTGGAACCGTTCTAGGCCAGGTTGGTTGCGGCTCTGAGCAGCCTGCTCTAGTTGCAGCTGTCCCTGCTGACTGCAGGGGGGTTGGACTGGAATGAGCTTCAAAGGTCCCTTCAACCCAAACCAGTCTGGGATTCTGTGATGGAGGAGGCCAGCTGAGGCCCAGCCCCTTACCCTGGGGCAGGCCCGGGTCCCCAGGTCTTGCATGGTTAGTACCACTTGTGGGTTTCACCTTTGTTGTCTCCACTCCCTGTCCCCCAGAGCAAGAAGGGGAAGGACCCCAACGCTCCCAAGCGGCCGATGTCAGCCTACATGCTCTGGCTGAATGCCAACCGGGAGAGGATCAAGTCAGACCACCCTGGCATCAGCATCACAGACCTGTCCAAGAAGGCTGGGGAGCTGTGGAAGGCCATGTCCAAGGAGAAGAAGGAGGTGGGGAAGGGGGCAGCTGGGCAGCTCTGCTAGTGGGAGGGCCTGCCCTGGACCTGAGGAGCATGCTGGACTCCCATGTGGTCTGAAATGCTCCACAGATGGAGGGCAAGAGGGGAGTGTGGCTGCAGGGAGGTGATGTTGGGCTGGGGAGCTGTTGGGTGAGCATTGGCTTGGCCCAAGGTGGTGAGGGGTAGGGTGGGAGTGCTGGTGCAGTGCAGGGGGGATGGTGTTGGGTGCTGGGGGAGGAAGAGGGAAGGTCCTGCTGAGCTTGTGCTCCGCTGCAGGAATGGGACCGCAAGGCGGAGGATGCCAGGAGGGACTACGAGAAGGCCATGAAGGAGTATGGCATGGGCAGCAAGTCAGAGAGCTCCAGGGGGTGAGTGCTCAGGGCCTTGTCCCTCTGAGACCCTGTCCTCAGGGTTCTGGGCTGGGGGCTGTCAGCAGGGTGACACTTCTCTCTTCCACACAGGGAGAAGTCTAAGAAGAAGAAGAAGAAGCAGGAGAAGCAGGTGAAGGGGAAAGCAGAGAAGAAAGGTTCTACCTCCAAGTCCTCCTCCTCCACCAAGTCCCCTGCTAAGAACTCGAATGAGAGCTTCAAGAGCAAAGAGTTTGTCTCCAGTGATGAGAGCTCCTCTGCAGAGAGCAAGAAGGAGGTGAGGGCCTGGGCTGGGAGGGGGAGCAGGGTGTCCTGGGAAGCACTCGTGGGAAGGGTCCCCCTCATCCCGGGCACCCTCAGGTGCTTCTTGCCATGTCCCTCTGGGTGGAGGTGGCTTGTCTGTGTGCTACAGCCACCCCCAGGTCCCCACTCCTACCTCAGGGTGAGGGGAGAGGAAGGGGGATGGCAGATGCCTGGACCTCATGGTCTGCTGACCTCTTCAAGCCCTGACCTCATTCCCTCCTGTTCTGACCTCGTTCTGCAGGACTCGGAGGAGGAGGGGGTGGCCAGCTTGCCCCCCAGCTCGGAGGACTCTGCATCAGGCTCGGATTAGCTCCATCCCACTGGCCCCAGGCTGGTCACCGAGGGGCAGCAGCTCAGTGGCCCTGTGGCAGGACCCTGCTTGGCCCCACCAAGACCTTGCCCTGAACGTGGGGAGAGGCAGGAGCGGGGCTGGAGCCCCCCAGTGCCCTCCCAGTGCTGGCTGGGGAGCAGGACCTGGCAGAGAGGGGGTCCTGGGGGCCTGCCCCTACCTCAGCTCCGTTCCCTAGCCATTGATTATTTTTTTTAAATCTCGAGTTTGTTTCTGTCTCATTTCTTCCCCTTCTGGGTTTTTGTATTTTGGGTCTGTTCATGTGGCAGCTGGGATTGAATAAAACACCCACCCAGGCCTCAGCGTGGGTGCAGAGCCGGGGCCGTGGCGTGGCTGGTTCCTCCCTCTGCCTCTCCTTCCCCTGCGCTGGGGACAGCTCTGTCCATCCCTCCATCCATCCTCCCCAGCCCGGGGCTGGCTCAGCCCTCCTCACAGTGGGGCCTGCTTGTCTGTCTGTCCTTCTCCCGGAGGGGCTGCCTCTGTCTGTCCCACGGCAGAGCCACCTCTGGCAGCCCGTGCCCCCCGCGGCCCCTGCCGCGCTGCCCTGGCCCGCAGCCAGCGCTGAGCTCACCCTGCTCCATTACCGGCCTGGCCGCTCCAGCCTGGTGCCAGCAGGGTTTCTCCTCCCTGATCCGATTAGCTCCAGCCACGGCGGCTGCTTCCCGGCCTGGCTGTGGGCAGTCGGCCCCCCGGGACCCCCCGCGTGCTTTACCGGCACCGCAGCCGGGAGGGGAGGCTGCAGCGGGGTGTTGGGAGCTGCTGCCAGCCGCATTGGCAGGGAGCTACTGGGGTGTCCCAGGCTGGCTGTGAGCTGGGTGGGGTGCTGGGGAGGGGCTGGGGTGTCCTGGGGTGGGGTGTGAGGCAGGAAGGTGCTGTGCAGGCTGTGTGAGGCAGCTGTGCACTGCAGGGGTTGTCAGGCAGGGAGGTGTTGGGGTGCACTGCAGCAGGGCCTGACTCGGGCAGTACCTGGGGTGCCACAGACTGGCTGTGAGCTGCAGTGCCAGGCAGGGGATTATGGAGGTGGGGCGTTAGGGGGGTAGGAGCTGAGGTGCTGCAAACTGGTAGTGCAGTGTGGTGGCTGGGGGGAGCCCAGGGTGTTGTGAGCCAGCTGAAGGGGGGTGTCAGGAAGGGAGGTGAGGGCTGTCATGGGTAGCTGTGTGCTGTGCTGGGCAGGTGGGGGCTGGGAGCCAGCTGGGCACTATGGGGGGGTGCCAGGGAGACGATCACAGAACCACTGAATCGTTTAGGCTGGAAAAGACCTTTCGGATAGGGAGTCCTGCAGTGACCCCAGCGCTGCCAGGTCACCACCGGAACACCAAACACCTCCGCAGCTTTGAAACCCCTCCAGGGCTGGGGACTCCACTGCTGCCCCGGGCAGCCTGGGCCAGGCCTTGACAGCCCTCAAGGGTTAACAATCGTTGCTCCCGTCCAGCCGGAGTCGTTCCTGGGGCAGCCGTTCTCGGGGCAGCCGTTCCCGGGGCCGCCGTTCCCGCCCCTTCCATCGCTGGCTCTGGGCAGGAGAGAGGCAGGGGCAGGGGGCAGCGGCAGAAGCCGAGGCAGGGGCAGGGGGCAGCGGCAGAAGCCGAGGCAGGGGCAGGTCTCCCTCCGCCACCGCCCAGCCTGGAGCCGCTCCGCTCTGCTCCGCTCTCTATGGTGGGGCGAGGCGGGGCGGGGCGGGGCGCGGCGCCTCTCTGCCCCCCTCCCCCCGCGCCTCTCTATGGTGCGCCCGGCCACGCGGCGCCGGGGCCGTTCTATCCCGCCGCTCTCGTTGGTTTGGTGGACGGCGGGGGGGGTGGGGCGTGGCCAGCGGGGGGTGATCGGCGGTCGTGTTTAACGGGAACCGAGACCTCACCGGAGCCGCGGTGCCCGCCGGGGCCGCAGCCGCGCGGTTCTCCGCCGCTCCGTCCCCGGCGGGCACCACGAGCCCGGGGTGTGCCGCGCGCCAAATCGAGCGAGTGGCTCCGTTGCCATGGCAACGCGGCCAGGCCCGTAGGGTGCGGCCTCCCCGGCTACTCGAGCGGAGGCTTCGTCGCCGGGGCAACGTGACCAGGCCCGCAGGCTGCGGCCTGCTCAGATACTCGAGCGGAGGCTCCGCTGCCGGGGCAGCGGGGGTAGGCCGCGCCGGAACGCCGCGGGGGCACAGACGGACCCGCGTCCTGCGGCCGCATCACCGCTCCGGGGGTGCGAAACGGGCCCGATGGCTTCCAGATGTGGGTTGGGGGTGGGCCGAGGCGGGGCGGGGAGGGGAGGGCAGGGCCGGGAGGAGGCACCGAGCGGGTTTTTCCTGTCCCCGCAGCCCCGGTGAGTCACGGGAGAGGCAGCGGCAGCGTGAGACCCGTAGGGAGGGCAACACATCCCTGGCTCCCCCCGCTCCTGTTCCCCCAACACCTACCCCGGACATGAGGCTGCTGCGGGGAAGGTGAGTAGGGCACCGCAGCACCCCTGCGATGGGGCTGGGGGCTCAGAGCAGCGCTCCTCCTTCCAGGGTAGTCCTGGAGAGGCTGGCCGGGGTTCAACGTGGTGCTCCTGGCCCTGGGGGGGCTGGTCAGGGGGGTGCTGCTGGTCCCAGGGGGGTCGGGAGGAGCTGATCGAGAGCTGAGGGCGGTGGTCCCGCCCGTCCCCGGGGGGCTCAGGAGCTGGTCAGGGGGTGCTCCCGCTCGCCCCCGGGGGGCTCAGGAGCTGGTCAGGGGGTGCTCCCGCCCGTCCCCGGGGGCCTCAGGAGCTGGTCAGGGGGTGCTCCCGGCCCCGGGGGGTGGTTGGTCGGGGGACTAGAGGAGTGTGCCGAGTCCCACGTGGGCCAGGGAGGGCAGGCTGGGGGGGTCAGGGAGGTGTTGCCGGCCCCGGAGGGATCGGGGTTGGGGGGCTGGCACACCCCGTGGGTCTCGGGGTGGGGTGGCTCAAGACATAGAGCTGGCGTGGTGTGGGGTCTTGGTGAGGGGTTGGCACCGGCCATCCAGTGCCTACATGGAGGGGGTGATGAGCTTACTGGGGCAAGCTGGGGCATTGGCACAGGCTGCTGGGGGTGACGTGGGCATGTGGGGGGTCTGGGGAAGGTTCACAGTGCTGGAGAGAGAGGAACCATGTGGAATCTGGGGGCTGCTGGTAGGCAGGGGTCAGGGGTACAAGTGGGCACTGGCTCTAGGAGTGGTGCAGGCAGAGGGGTTTAGGGTCACCCTGCCATACCCAGTTGGCACAGGTGAGCCAGGGACGGTGTACAAAGGGTGGCACCCGTGCTGGGAGGACCGGCAGTGCGATAGGGGCTGGCACGTGTCTGGTGCTGGCATAGGTGGACTTGAGGGTTTGGCACATGGCTGGCAGGTCAGGACTGTGGCACGGAGGTGCTGCTGGATCCCCTCAGCAGCAGGGCAAAGGGATGCTCCCCAAAACGTTTCTCCCCTTCCTCTCTCTACAGGAGCTGACCCTGCACCGCGTCTGCCCAGCCCCAGCTGCGCCATGGCCTCGCAGCCGCAGCCCCTGCGCCCGGCTCTGCCCGTGGGCACCGGGCTGGTGCCTGGCAGCCCTGAGAAAGGTCTGTCCCCGCCGGCTGCAGGGCTCCCTGCCTGCCCTGTGCTGGGGGGGCACCCACGGGGGTGCCCATGGTCTGGTGTGGCCCTGGTGTGGCCGCGGTGCCCACCTGACCCGGTGTGTCCGCTCTCCTTTCCCGCAGGCACCGCTCGGCCCAAGCCCCCCGTCCGGCCCAAGCCCCGTGTGCCGCCCAAGCCTGCAGTGCCAGCCAAGCCCTCCCTGCCCGTGCCAGGGCCGCGGCACGCCTGCCCGGAGCTGCCCTCGGCTGAGAAGATTAACCGCCTGGCTGGGCCCCAGCCCTATGGGGGGCACAGCTCTGGGGGGCCCCTCCGGCGCCCCTCCTTCACCATCAAGTCACCTGAGACCCACAACGGGAAGGGGCTCATGTCCCCTCCGGCCACAGCCACAGAGGACCTGACCCCAGGCCCCGCTGGGCAGCTGCCCCCCACCCCACCGACCCCCTCCCGCAAGGGCCCGGCTTCCTTCAAGGTGACGCCGGTGCCGGTGGCCACCAAGCCAGAGCGGTTCCCTGGCACCACGGTGGAGGAGATCCTGGCCAAGATGGACAGCAGGGAGGGCCCAGGGAACCCTGAGCGAGCCAGGCTCTCCCCCTTCTGCGCTGACCCCTCCCCTCGCTTCGGCTCCAAGACCTTCACCGCCTTCCGCAGATGTGCCAGCGGGGAGGCAGGCAGAGCCCCCTCCGGAGCCCCCTCCGGAGCCCCCCAGCGTGCGGCGGGCGAGCCGGGCGCGGCGGGTGACGGGTGCTCGGTCACCGAGACGAGGTGAGGGGCTGGGCGTGGGGCCGGGGGGGCCGGGTGGCACTGCTGGGGTGCCGCTGGGACAGGGATAACGGAGCTGAGGGCGCGGGGCCGGCGTCCCGCCCGCAGCCGCCGTGGGCAGGCCGGGGCCGTGCCGGGCGGGTTGCTCAGACCGCAGGAACGGATGTCTGGGCCCGGGAGCCGCCCGCAGGCCGGGAGCCAGCCGGCCGTGCCGCTCCGGGGACTCCCCGGCACTGGAATAATGGCCGAGGGGGCACCACCCCGGGCAGCTTTTCCCTCGTTTCCCAGCCTCGCTGGCTGTCCTCCTGCCGTGCCAGGGCAGCGGCTGGCGCTGTGGCACTCCCAGCCGTAGGACAGCCTGGGCACAAGCCAGCTGCCGCAGCTCGGTCTGCGGGGAGGGCAGGCAGGGGCTGCTGGAAACCCGAGTGTGGGAAACTCGCTCCCCAGAGGCGCGAACCGCCCGGAAAGGGACCCGGGGACCCCCTCCCTGCCGCAGCCCAAACCTCGCTGGGGTTTGGTGTCGCGTCCGGGTTTGGCAGCGGCCGAAGGGCCTGGCCAGACCCCATCCTGCGGCCGGGGCGGGCAGTCCGGGGGCGGGGAGCAGGCGGAGGCGGGCCGGGGAGCTCAGATCGTTTCAATTCACCCTCCTGGCCCCTTTCTGTCCGGCAGCGGCTCCCCCCCGGCCGGCCCGAGCTGTGCCGGCGACTCCCGCAGACGCCGGAGGCTGCCGTCCCCTCCTGACGTGAGTCCTCGCCTCGCCCTCCCGTGTCGCGGCTGCTCTGCTGCTGGGCTCTCTCCTTCGGGGCTCTCCTGTCTCTGCGGGGCTCCCTCTCTGCGGGGTGCGTCTCTCTGCCTTCCTCTCCTGGTGCCAGGTGCCCTGCACCGAGCGCCCGGGCTCGGGGCCAGGCTCTGCCGGAGGGGGCGGCGTGTGCCAGCGCCGGTGCCGAGGCGTGGGCAGGGTGCAGCCGTGAGTCACCGGCTGGGGTTCGGTGACCTGGCAGGTATGTGGCAGGACAGGCCCCTGCGGGCGCCCTGCCAGCCCGGCTGCCTGCCAGCCTGCTCCCTGCGCTTGGGGCGGTGTCACCGCGGGGGCAGCCTGCCCAGCTCACCCCAGCGAGCGGCGCTGACCTCGGGCACCCCGGGGTGGCACTGGCAAGGGGGGGTCCAGCCCCGTGGTTGGGTCTGAGGGGGGTTTCACTTCCTCCTGCTTCCATTTCTTCCTCTCCATCTGTCTCTGGAGGATTAGGGCTCGAGGGGAGCAGCGCTGGGAGGCTTTGGGGTGAAGGCAGTGGGGCCGGGGGGCCCCCAAGGCTGAGTCATCCAGGAACAAGCCTGGTGCTGGCAGGGGCATGGGCACCTCCTGCCTCAGGTGTGGGGCAGGGAGTGGGCCCTGGAGAGGGGAGCTGTGATTTGGGGGTGGGTGGCCCCCAGGAGGCTCCTCTCAAGTGATGTGACCACCCCCTGGCTCTCTCCACAGCTCTCTGCTCTCCAACCAGGCACCCTCGGACCCCCTGGCTCCCCACGCCCCCCTGCCTGCTTGACCCCAGACCCTGCCCCGGGAGCTCCTTTCCAGCCTGCCAAAACCCCCACCTCAGCCCCTGGCTCTCCCAGTGCCCCCCCGGAGCTCCTGCCCCCCGGCTCCCCAACCCTGGCCCCCAGCTCCCCGGGGCCCTTGGCTCAGCCCCCAGCCCCAGGCGCCCCCTCCTCCACGGCCAGCCCCCCGCTGGGCACATCTCGTTCCCCTGGCTCCCCCCAGACTCCTGGAGAGGGCTCCCCCAGCCCCCCCAGCACCCCCGAGCTGCCCCCCAGAGCCACCTGTGCCCCTGGCTCCCCCGAAGCTGCTGCTCAGCACCCGGCCCCCCCCAGCCCCCCCCCGGCTAAAGCCTCTTGCCCCCCCGGCTCCCCGGAGGGCCCTGGTGACCCTGGTGACCCTGTGCTGTGCCTCCAGCCGCCCCAGCAGGCAGCGCCCCCCCCCCAGGACGCGGGGCTGCGGCGCGCCTCGGAGGGCGTGCTGCGGCCCCCCGCGGCAGGGCAGGGGCTGGGCGCCCTGGGGGGCTCGCTGGGTGCCCTGCCCCGGGCTGGGGACCTGCTGCCAGAGCCCTCCCTGGGCAGTGAGTCTGGCTGGAGCCTTTCCCAGTCCTTCGAGTGGACCTTCCCCTCCTGGGGGGCTCGGCTGCCGGCGTCCCCCCCGCAGTCCCCCATCCCAGAGGTGTGTGGCTCGGGGTCTCCCGGGGGGCAGAGGGACACGGCCCCCAGCTCCCCAGGGGACAGTGGCTCTGAGGGGGCTCCGTGCCCGGGGGGTCCTGTGGCCCAGCGCGAGGCCGAGGGCTCGGCGGAGGAGGACGAAGGCGACGCGGAGCAGGGCGGCACCGAGCTCTGCTTCCCGCTCTGCGTGGCAGAGCCTGACCAGGACCCAGCCGTGCCCCCAGCCGTGCCCCCAGCCGAGCCCCCAGCTCAGCCCCCAGCTCAGCCTGGCCTCCCCATCACAGCCCCCCCCCCGGAGCAGGCCTCGCCGGGTCCAGCCCCCACCGACGGCTCGGCCGCGCCCTGGGCGCCGGCGGACGCCTGCCCGGTGAGCCTGCAGGGCCCCGGGGGGCCGTGCCACGCCGAGGGCCCCCCGAAGGACCACGAGGGCCAAGCCGACCCGGGCTGGCTGACGGAGCTGCTGGCATCGCCCCGGGCCCGCGCCGCGGGACGCAGCTCCGCCCGCGCGGAGGCGGCGCAGGTGAGGGGGCGCAGGTGGCCCTGCCCTGCTGGGGCTGTGCCGGGGGGGAGGCAGGGGGCGCTGTGGCCCCTTGTGACCCCCCCCCCGTGTCACTCTCTCCCCCAGGACCTGCTGGGCTGGTCACGGAAGGACCTGTGCAGCGAATTCGGCATTGGCAGAGCTCAGCACCCTGGCACCTTCCCCTGGGGCCACGAGGATGCAGCCAGGGAGGGAGAGTGGCCTGGAGAGACGGAGCAGGACCAGGAGTTTGGGGCTAAAGCAAGCTGGGACAGCCCTGGCAGCAGCAGGGACGGGGACCAGCCGGCCAGGCCCTTCGGCGGCGCCAGGAGTGACTGGCACAGTGGGTATGGGGCAGAGCTGGCAGGGGAGGCGAGGCTGGGCCCCGGCCGCTGGCCCCCGTCCCACGGTGTGGGGCAAAGCTGCCCGCGGGACCCCGACCTCGGCGCTGGCAAACTGGAGTGGGGCACAGGCTGCGGCTTGGGCAGCAGGGAGGAGATCGGTGCCAGGCCTGTGGACTGGGGCAGCAGCCACAGCATGGGGCACAGGCAGCAGCAGGAAGGGCAGCACAGCTGGGCCAGCAGCTATGGCCCCAGGCACCCCCAGAGCCAGGATGGGGAGAGCACTGCTGCCTGGCCTGCTGAGTATGGCACAGAAATGAAGGACCAGGAGCAAACCCCGGGCTGGGCCAGCAAGTACAGCAGCAGGGATGCCAAGGGCAAGGATTTGACGCTGGGCTGGGCTGGCAGGTCCAGCACTGGGGATACTGGAAGCCCAGAGCAGGAGCTGAGTCCTAGCAGAAGAGGCTGGGACAGGCAGTACAGCAGCAGGGAGATGGAGAGCCAGGACCAGGAGTTCAGCCCCAGCCGCCCAGCCCAAGCCAGCCAGCACGGCTCCGGAGACACAGAGACCTGGGACAGGGACTTCAACCCCAGCAGATCAGCCTGGGGTGGTAGGTGCAGCGCCAGGGATGTGGAGACCCAGGACAAGGACCAAGTGCTCGGCCCCAGACAAGCTTGGATTGCTGAGCCCAGCACCAGGGACACGGAGCGCCAGGACCAGGAGTTCAGCCCCAGCCAGCCAGCCTGGGATGACAAATCCAACACTAGGGACATGGAAGCCCAGGACAAGGACGTGGAGACCTGGGACAGGGAGCTCACACTCGGCAGAGCAGCCTGGCATGATGAGCACAGCAGCAGGCACGTGGAGAGCCAGCACCAGAAGCTCGGCCCCAGCGGACCAGCCGAGGCCAGCCAGTGCCCCAGCAGGGATGTGGAGCCCTGGGGCAGCAGCTTCAGCCCCAGCAAATCGCCATGGGGTGAGGGATGCAGCAGCAGGGACATGGAGGCCCAGGAAAGGGACATGGAGGCTCAGGACCACGAGCTCAGCACCAGCCGACCGGCTGAGGCCAGCGAGCACAGCACCAGGGACATGGAGAGCAGGGATGGGGAGTCCAAGCCCAGCAGCCTGGTATGGGGGGACAGGTGTGGCATCAGGGGGATGGAGAGCCAGGACCAGGAGTCCAAGCCCAGCAGGTCAGCCTTGGACAGCCAGCACAGCACCATGAGCATGGAGACCTGGGACAGAGAGATCAGGCCTGGGCGACTGGCCTGGGACAGTGAGGGCAGCAGCAGGGACATGGAGAGCCAGGACAGGGAGTTCAGCCCCAGCAGACCAGCCTGGAGTGACAAATCCAACACTGGGGACATGGGGAGCCAGGACAGGGAGTTCAGCCCCAGCCAACCAGCCTGGGATGACAAATCCAACACTAGGGACATGGAGAGCCAGGACAGGGAGTTCAGCCCCAGCAGACCAGCCTGGAGTGACAAATCCAACACTAGGGACATGGAGAGCCAGGACAGGGAGTTCAGCCCCAGCAGACCAGCCTGGAGTGACAAATCCAACACTGGGGACATGGAGAGCCAGGACAGGGAGTTCAGCCCCAGCAGACCAGCCGAAGCCAGAGAGCACAGCACTGGAGACATGGAAACCTGGGACAGGTCGTTTGGCCCCAGCAGGTCAGCCTTGGGTG
Organism: Dryobates pubescens; assembly: GCF_014839835.1. Lineage (NCBI taxonomy): Eukaryota > Metazoa > Chordata > Aves > Piciformes > Picidae > Dryobates > Dryobates pubescens. The sequence goes on from NC_071633.1 coordinate 19,568,865, forward strand.
ACAGATGCAGCACCAGGGACATGGAGAGCCAGGACAGGGGCATGGAGACCTGGGACAGCAGATTCAGCCCCAGCAGATCAGCCTGGGATGACAGATACAGCAGCAGGGACGTGGAGAGCCAGGACAGGGAGTTCAGCCCCAGCAGGTCAGCCTTGGGTGATGGATGCAGCACCAAGGACATGGAGAGCCAGGACAGGGAGTTCAGCCCCAGCAGGCTGCCCCATGCCAGTGGGCACAGGTCTGTGGCCACTGGGAAGGGAGAGGCAGAGCCTGGCCCCAGCCAGCTGAGCTGGGCTGGTGGCTGTGGTGTTAGCCAGGCTGGGCTGGGCCAGGCCTTTGGTGCCAGGAGGGACTCGCTGGGCTCCCATGTCCCAGGTGCCATGGGGCAGGAGCCCAGCTGGGGCAGTGCCTGTGGGCAGGAGCACGATGCCACCAAGAGCAGAGACTGGGCTGAAGAGCTGGGAGCAGCCCAGTGCCACAACCAGTTTGGTGCCATGGGGATGGAGCAGGTGTTGGGTTCCTCTGGTGCCATGGTGCCACCGGGTGGCTCCGGGGCCTGGCCCAGTGGGATGAGGTCTGGGGCCCAGCAGGAGCCCCTGGAAGACTGGCACGGGGACCTCTCACTTGGCACCAGCCAGGACCTATCCTCCAGCACCTCGGGTGCCCCCAGCCCCCTGGGCAGCAGTGAGGTGAGGCCAGGCCAGGCCTCGGGCGAAGGCGGCGGCGCCAGGCCGGAGGAGCTGCGCCGGAGCAGGGAGCTGCAGGAGGCGGAGGCCAGGCGCCAGGAGTGGGCAGATGCCTTCAGTGCTCGCTGTGCTGCACGGAGCCAGGAGCCCAGCAGCGGGCAGCAGAGCCCAGGAGGTGCCACCAGCACAGGGCACAGGTAAGCAGGGTGCTGGCAGGGGGAGCACAGCCCCTGGGACAGACCTGTCCCCTAGGGTGGGGACTCGCGTGGTGGCCCTGTCCTGGCACCCTGCCGTGCCTCTCCTTGGCAGCCTCTGGGGGGCTGTGGGTGTCCTGTGCCTTCCCACAACCCTGATCCCCCTCCTGCCCCTGCAGACCCTTGGTCACCCAGAGCTCCCCCCCGCCACTGACTGGTGCTGGGCACCCTGCTGGAGGGGCCTCACTCTCTTCTCTGTCCCAGGACGGGGGTTGCCCTGAACCTCTGTGAGCCTGGCAGCCTCCTCACCCTTCCCAGGCTCTAAGGTCTGCCTCAGCCTTTGGGAAGGAGCTTGGAGAGGGCTTTCCAGAGGTGCCACCCCTTGGTGGGACACCCAGGAGCAGCATTTGCCCCCCTGCCCCATGCCTCGGTTTGTCCCAGGGCGGTTGGGGCAGGGCAGGACCTGTGGGACAGCTGGAGCTGGAGTAACTGGGGGGGGGTCTCCTCTTGTCTCTCCAAACAGAACCACCCTTCTGGACCCCAGCCCACCAAGGGACAGTGCCCTGATTGCCCTCCAAGCCACAAAGCACCCCCAGAGTGAACCACCCAGCCCCACTGAGGAGCAGAGGGATCCCCCAGAGCCTCCGCCGAGCGCCAGAGCCTCCCCTGCAGGGCTGCAGGCTGCCAGCGGGACCCAGCTGGACACAGGGAGCGAAGGGCCCCCCTTGGACCACCCTGATGGGGAGAGACCACCCAGCTGGGGGGAGAAGAGGCTCTCCCTGAGCACCTCCCAGCCCGAGGCAGCGCTGGAACCCCCCGGGCAGGAGTTCACCTTCCTGGAGGTGAGTGGGGAGGGGACAGCTTCCAGCCTGCCGGCACGGCTCCAAGGCAGCTGTCTGGGGGCCCCGCTGCCAGCCTGGGGAGGGCATCTCTACCCGAGGGCAGTGCTCCCCAGTGCCCCCTGAGCCGCCCTGTGCCCTGGCAGGACACCGAGGTGCTGGACAGCAGCATGTACCGCAGCAAGGCCAGCCTGGGCCGCAAGCGCCCGCACCGCGCCCCCGCCCTGCGCCGCGCCAGCGCCGAGGGCGACGCCTGGATCTTCCGGGACTCCACCGGTGAGGGCACGGCATGGGCACGGCACGGGCACTGCCGGGGGTGGGGGCACGGCACGGGCACTGCCAGGGGTGGGGGCACGGCATGGGCACGGCACGGGCACTGCTGGGGGTGGGGGCACGGCATGGGCACTGCCAGGGGTGAGGGCACGGCATGGGTATGGCACGAGCACTGCCGGGGGTGGGGGCACGGTATGGGCACGGCATGGGCACTGCCAGGGGTGAGGGCACGGCATGGGCACGGCATGGGCACTGCCAGGGGTGAGGGCACGGCATGGGCACTGCCAGGGGTGAGGGCACGGCATGGGCACTCCCGGGGGTGGGGGCACCCTGGGGGAGGATCGGAGGCCTCGGGAGGGGGATGGGGAGCAGGGGAGGGAGGGGAGCACGTGAAGGGGGCACAGGGACCTCGGGAGAGGGATGGGCCTGTGGCGGGGGACAGCGGCTGCTGTCCTTGCAGAGGTGCCTCACGGTGGCACCATGCCCACCTCGCCCCCAGAGCCCCCTGCCCCCCGCCCGGCGGCGTCGGACGAGGATGAGGAGGTGCCGGAGGAGCCCAGGAGCCGCCGCGTGCGGCCGTCCCCGGGCAAGGGCGGCAAGGTGCCGCTGTTCCCCGGGCTCAGCACCGCTGCTCTCAAGGTAGGGGCACTGGCGGGGCCTGGGCCTCTGGGGAGGGGAGAGCGGGGGCATGGGGACTGAAAGGCTGGCAGGGGGTGGGCAGGGCGGCGGGGGGAGCGGGGGCAGCCGGGCGGCGAGCGCCCCCTGCCCTCACTGCCCTGCGCGCAGGCCAAGCTGCGGGGCCGCAACCGCTCTGCTGAGGAGGGGGCAGCGCCAGGGGACAGCAAGGGAGCCCCTGCCAAGGACCCCCAGGTGCAGCGCTCCAAGTCCTGCAAGATCCCCGGCCTGAGTGGGAAGCCCCCGGCCCTGCCCCCCAAGCCTGACAAGTCCTCAGGGTGAGTGGGGGTGGTCTGGGACCCTCTGGGCGGGGAGCCAGGGGGTGTGGGGAGTCTGGGGGTGGCTGAGGGGGTGCTGCAGTGGGAGGAGGGGGGGGGGCTGTCAGCTGCTGCAGTGCCCTGCTGAGGGTGGGCTCCCCAGGAGTGTGAGGGTTTGGGGTGCTTTGGGGGTGTGGAGGGGGCTTGGGGGTGCCGGGGGGCCCAGGCCAGGGCAAGAGCCTGGCCCAGGTCCTGGCTGGTTGGTGGGGGGAAGTCTTTGCTGGAGCTGCTGTCTGGACATCTGGGGTGTCCCAGCCCTGAGGGGGCTTGGGATGGGCCCTGAAGGCCCTGGCTGGTGACAGATCCTTGCCTGTCCCCCCCTTCCCTGCCTGCCTGAACCCCCCAGGGAGCAGCAGTTGGTTGGTTGCATCTGGGGGTTGCTCTGTGTCCCTGCAGTGTTTGGGGGGGCTCAGGCTGATGCTGTGTGACCCCAATAGGTCTGAGGCCTCTGCCCCTCACTGGCTGCAGGCGCTGAAGCTGAAGAAGAAGAAGCCCTGATGGGGTGAGTGTGGAGCTGGGGGTCACAGGGGCTGGGCCCCCGGGGGCTGGCAGGGATTGTGTGTGCAGGGAGGGGGCTGGGGGGGCCCTGCATGCCCCCACGTCCCTGCAGCAGCACCCCGGCTCCAGCTGGGCCCCCCCGGGGCTGGGGCTCCCCAGGGGCTGAGTCCTTACCCTCCCCCCCCCCGTGTCTCTTCCAGGCTCGTGGCCACCGCCGGCCCCAGGGCAGGCCTGGGGCTCCCCTACACATCTATGCACTTTGTAGGCCGCTGCCGGGGCCCAGCCCGCTGCCCCCGCCCCCTGCTCTCCCTACCTCGGCCCCTGGGCCCCCTCCCCGCAGTGTCCCCTCAGTCCCTGCCCCTGGGGCTGGGGGCGGGCACCAGCCCCTGGCTCCCTGCCCCTGCCCCATCCCCACCGGAGCAGCAGCAGCTCAGGATGTTGGTGCCACTTCCACAGGACAATAAACCTCTGACGGTTGGTGCTGGGGGCCCTGGCTCTTCTCTCAGCCCCTCCCGGGCCAGGGGGGGGCCCTGGCTCTTCTCTCAGCCCCTCCCGGGGCGGGGGGGGCCCTGGCTCTTCTCTCAGCCCCTCCCGGGCCAGGGGGGGCCCTGGCTCTTCTCTCAGCCCCTCCCGGGCCAGGGGGGGGCCCTGGCTCTTCTCTCAGCCCCTCCCGGGCCAGGGGGGGGCCCTGGCTCTTCTCTCAGCCCCTCCCGGGCCAGGGGGGGGGCCCTGGCTCTTCTCTCAGCCCCTCCCGGGGCAGGGGGGGGGCCCTGGCTCTTCTCTCAGCCCCTCCCGGGGGGCAGTGGGGGGCTGGGGGGACGCTGGCATGGAAGGTGCCACCAGGAGGAGCTCCAGCTCTGCCCACAGCTCAGGGTGCCACCAGCTTGGCCTCCTGGGGCACCTGTGGGTGCTGCCTGGGTGGGAGGAGGCTGGAAATACCCCTCCCAGGGCAGTGGGCACAGCCATGGGTATCCTTCCCCACACAGAGCTCCTTACAGGGTGCCCTGCTGGCACCACCTCCCCCGTGGGTGGCACACCCCTGGTTCTGTGCCCAGGCACGCAGAGTGCCTGTGCCCCCCACCTCTGGGTACCTGCACCCCCTTTCTGGCCAACACCTGGCACCTGTGCCAGCTCCCACCCACACCTCTGCCCACACATGCCACCCACACCCACTCTGGCACCAGCCATGCTTCTGGCCCTTTCTGCCCACCCAGGTGCCCACCTCCTGTGTGCAGGAGTCACCCCGAGCAGGGGCAGCTGCCACCCGGCCCCAACCTTCTGCCCCTGCTGAAAGGGCATTGCCATGGTGCCAGCCCCCCCTGCCTTCTTGGCTGAGCTGTGAGTGGACCTGCCCTGGCAGCTGCTCTGGGGGCATCTTGCCCCCTGGGCCGGGACCACCCTGGCTGCTTCTCCGGGCAGAACTTGATGGAAAAGGGCAGGGGAGGGAGGGGTCACAGCCCCTGGCCCCTCAGACAGCCCCTGGCCCCTCAGACAGCCCCTGGCCCCTCAGACAGCCCCACCCCCCCCATGCCCTGCCAGCATTCCCCACAGCCTCCCTGATAACAGCTCCTTATCAGCCCTGTGCTGATACCACTGCTGCTCTCCCCTGCTTCCAGGCCCTGTGCCCCCCCTGTCCCTCACCCACCACCCCCGGGGGGCTCCAGCTGGCCCTCTGTGCCAGCCAGGGGCTTCACCAGCCCCCAGGGATGAGTGGGCACCCTGCACACCCCTGGCATCCCCAGTGGGGCCTGAGGGGTTTTGACCTGCTCTGTGCCACCCTGGGGGCAGAGGAGCAGCTGGCACAGCTGGGCACAGGGGAGGCCATGGCTCTGTTGGCTTTTATCAGTTCCCTCTTTCTTGTCCCCTTTCTGAGCTTGTGGCTCAGTGCCAGCTGCAGCAGGCTGGGCCTGGCCCTGGCTCTGCCCTCCTCAGCTGGGCTCTGGCTGTTCCCCATTCATTGATCATCATTGGTGCCAGGTTTGATCAGGTTTTAGTTTCAGCTCCTGGCCAGGGCCCCTCAGCTGCAGCACCTCTGCCCAGGGCCTCTCCTCTCTGCTGCTTGAGCCCCAGGTTGCTCTCCCAGGCACAGGCTTTGGGTCCCTTTGGGTGCCTGGTTTGGTGGCTGCTGTGCCCACCCCCTGCCCCTCTGCTGCTCCCCAGCCCATGCCCCCTGCTGCTCCCCCTTGGTGGTTGTAGCTCCGGAGACCCCTTGGAGCTCACCTCCCTGTGCCAGCCGCCGCCGTAAGCCTCCTCACCTGCCCTGGGCTCAGAGTCCAATGCAGCAGCTGGGGGGTGTCAGCTGTGGCCCTCCCAGCCTCAGTTTCCTCCCTGCCAGCACTTGGTTCTGCCCTCACCCTCTCCCCAGCCCCCTCCTCAGGATTTCCTGTCCCAGCAGCGACTCTTCTCCAGCCCGAGCCCCCTGCCCCGGGTCCTTGCAGGCTTTGCCAAGCGCCAGCTTCTCCCGGAGCTTTCCCCCAGATCCGTGGTTGGGAGAGCTCAGCCCCGCCGCCCGGGGGCGCTCCTCAGCCCCGCTGCCTCCTGCCCCCAGCCCAGGGGTTAACTTTTGGGGTGATTTCTGTCTCTCTGGGCTCTGCCGCTGCTGCCTTCTGCTCCTTTGTGCGCAGGCAGCCGGTGCAGAGCAGTGAGCGAGGTCTCCCCCCGCGCCCCCTGGGGTTGCTTAGCAGGCGGTGCCTTGAAAGGGTCGTTCCGTGGGCTGGGGAGGGGGCTCCCGGAGCTCCCCAGCCCTTGGCTGGGTAAAGGCAGACAGGAGGCAGAAGCGGCGCCCCGCAGCTGGGGGCCGCCCGGCAGCTGCCGCCGCTGCAGCCAGGCCCTGGAAAAGTGCAAAACGCCAAATGCCAGAGAGTGCCAAATGCCAGAGAGTGCCAAATGCACAGCACCCCCCCGGGTGCCGAATGCACAGCACCCCCCCGGGTGCCGAATGCACAGCACCCCCCCGGGTGCCAAATGCACCCCACCCCCCCGGGTGCCAAATGCACAGCACCCCCCCCGGGTGCCGAATGCACAGCACCCCTCCCCCGGGTGCCGAATGCACAGCACCCCCCCGGGTGCCGAATGCACAGCACCCCCCCCCCGGGTGCCGAATGCACAGCACCCCCCCGGGTGCCGAATGCACAGCACCCCCCCCCCCGGGTGCCGAATGCACAGCACCCCCCCCCCGGGTGCCGAATGCACACCACCCCCCGCCCGGGTGCCAAATGCCACCCCCCAAATGCCAAACGCCAAATGCGACCCCCCCCGGGTGCCATCCCGAGGCTGCAAACGCCAAATGCAAGCCCTGGGCGCAGCGTTTGCACCCTGAGGTGAAACTCCGAATGCAAATCGGACCTGCGAGTGCTGGACCCCCCCAGCCTGGCCCTTGAAGCGCCCCCCAGCCCCACCGGGGCTGCTGCCCTGAGCAAAGGCACCGCAGCCAGGCACGGCTCGGGGTGACGGAAGCCCCCGGAGGTGGCTCAGGGTGAATGACCCCCGCCGGGGGCAAGGAGGGGCCGAGGGCTCTGGCAGGAGCTGAGTCCTGACACCTGGGTGAGAGCTGCCAACACCCGCGGGAAGGAGCAGATGGAGGCGGGGGGAGCTGTGAAATTTCCCACGGGGGCTCCCCCCGTCCTGTTTGTCCCCTCAAGGAGGAGGGCGGAGGCGGAGGAAGGGGAGGTAACGCGGCGGGACCCGCGGGGCCGGACTCAGAGGCCGGAGCTGCTGCGGGCGCGGGATGAGCTGAGCTGAGCCGAGCTGAGCCGAGCCGAGCCGAGCTGAGCTGAGCCAAGCTGTGCTGAGCCAGGCTGAGCCCGTGGCCGGCGGCATGGAGGAGGCGGCAGGGGACGCCTACAGCTACGGGGACAACGACACCGACTGCGAGTACGCGGAGTGGGGCCCCTCGCTGTCCCTGCTCCCTGCCATCTACCTGCTGGTCTTCCTGCTGGGCACGGCGGGCAACGGGCTGGTCCTCTGGACCGTCTTCAAGGGCGGCCGCGACCGCCGGCGCTCGGCCGACACCTTCATCGCCAACCTGGCCGCCGCCGACCTCACCTTCGTGGCCACGCTGCCGCTCTGGGCCGCCTACGCCTGGCTGGGCTACCACTGGCCCTTCGGCACAGCCGCCTGCAAGGTCAGCAGCTACCTGGTCTTCGTCAACATGTACGCCAGCGTCTTCTGCCTGACCGGGCTCAGCTTCGACCGCTACCTGGCCATCGTCCGCCCGCTGGCCACCGCCAAGCTACGCTCCCGGGTCAGCGGGCTGCTGGCCACGGTGGCCCTGTGGGCACTGGCAGCGCTGCTGGCGCTGCCGGCCCTGGTGCTGCGGCGGGCGGCTGCCCTCGGGGGGGACAGCAAGATAACCTGCTACATGGACTACGGGGGTCTGGCTGCCCCGGGGACGGAGGGCGCCTGGGAGGTGGGGCTGGGGCTCTCCTCCACCGCCCTGGGCTTCGTGGCCCCGTTCGCCGTCATGCTGACCTGCTACTTCTTCATCGCCCGCACCGTGGCCAGCCACTTCCACCGGGAGCGGGCCGAGGGGCCCCGCAAGCGCAAGCGCCTGCTCACCATCATCACGGTGCTGGTGGCTGCCTTCGGGGGCTGCTGGCTGCCCTTCCACCTGGTGAAGACCCTCTACGTGCTGATGGACCTGGAGGTGCTGCCGTGGTCCTGCAGCCTCCACGCCTTCCTCAACAACCTCCATCCCTACTGCACCGGCATCGCCTACATCAACAGCTGCCTCAACCCCTTCCTCTACGCCTTCTTCGACCCCCGCTTCCGCCACGCCTGCGCTGCCCTCCTCTGCTGCCGGACCCCCGGCCCCGGCCCTGAGCGCTCCGGCAGCTACTCCTCGGGGCACAGCCACCCCCCCGGTGGCAAGGGGGGGCAGGGACCGGGAGGCAAGCTGGACCAAGCCACCCAGGAGACGCTCTTCCGTGCCTGACCCACACCAATCCACCCCCAGCGCCCCCCGAGCTGGTCTCCTTGGGGGGACCCACCTCCCCCTGCTTGCCCCGGAGCCTGGCTTGCTTTGGGGACCCCCCCCCACTGCTCTCGGGATGGGGAAACTGAGGCAGGGTCTGGGCAGAGCCCGTGGGGGGCTCAGGCAGGGACAGCTCTCCCCAGCACCCACAGGGCTTTGTGGTTTTTGACTAATAAATGAATTTTCGTTAAAAAAGGAGCAAGGTGTCTGCAGTTCCCTCTTGGGGGATGGGGGGGGAGCAGGGCTGGGGGGGGTCTGGGTCAACATGGAGGTCGTGGGGGTGGAGTTACGTCTGGGCTTTAGGGTGCATATGAGCAGGGGGTGGGATGTGTGTGCACTATGGAGTGTCCCTGCGCCCCGCAGCTGCCTGTGTCTCCTCCTGGCTTCCCTCTGGAAAGCACACTGCAGGCTCCAGCCCAGGACAGCACCCCCAGGACCCCCCCAGCCTCCACCCCAACAGCCACTGTGGGAAATGCCAGCTTCCCATCTCAGTGCAGCTGAGCATCGCAGGCACCGGGGTGCAGCTGCCTGCCCACCAAAAACCCTACAAGCCCCTGAGTGTCCCTGCCCCAGGCCCTCCAGCAGCTCTGATTGCATCAGGCACCAGCCTCCTCCCACCAAATCCCACTCTGGGGCTTTGCTCCTTCTTATCTGAGGCCAGAAGAAGCCCTGGGGTGAGTCACCTGCTGCGTGAGAATGAGCTGCTGATGCCATCAAACACCCAGGGACAGCACCAGGGACTGGTGTGGTTTGGATGGGGGCCTGGGGACTGGGCAAAGGCTTTTGGGGGCCATTTGGTTTGGGTTTTTGGGGACTGGGTAAGACAATGGTCAGCACCAGGCAGGAGTTTGCTGAGGCACCAAATGGCTGCTCTGCTGTTCCCCCCCCCCCCGGCCCCCACCACCTCCTGAGGCTTTGCTCTAAATAAATCTTCCCCCTCTTCGTTATTTACATCCTTCATTTACTGGTGATGAACTATCCTGTCTCCTTGGCCTTTGTTCCCACTTGGAAAGGATGCAGGATCATTACAGGGTTCCTTGGGAAGCTTCCCTTTCGGGGGGGGCTGCAGTAACCTCCCTGCTTTGCCACCACCTAATTCTGGGAGGCAGCCCAGGCCGAGTCACCTCCGTGGGGACAGTCCTTTGTCTTGAAGCAGTAAATGTGGAAGGGGCTATGGGTGGACAGGGTGCCTGGTGTGGCAGGTTTGGAGCCTGTGGCTCTTTCCACCCACCTGGGCCTGATTTTTGGGGTGTTTCCCCAGGGTTCAGGTTTGGTCTAAGAGCTGGGGGGAGGCTGGGGGTGTGGAAATGCTGCAGCTGAGGCAACAACGGGGAGAAGCATTTACAAAGATGTCTTCCCTGCCCACTTGCCCTGGAGAGAATCCTTGACACTGCTCATCCCTCCCTCCCTCTCTCTATCCATCCTTCCCTTCCTCTGTATCTCCATCCCTCCACTCCACCATCCCTTGATCTCCCCATCCCTTGATCTCTCCATCCCTCCTTCCACTCTGCCATTCCTTATCCCCTCAATCCCTTCACTCCTCCATCCCCACCCCCAGGCCCCAGCGCCTTCGGGGGGCTCTCAGGACCCCCGCTGAGCGCCGGGAGCCGTGCGGGCGGTTTCCTCCGGCGCTGGGCACGGAAGCGATCGCGGGCTAGCTGCCAGGAGCCGGGGCTGTGCCCGCCGCTGGGAGATTTCCCTTTCCCTTCCCGGAGGGAAGCGCTGCGCTGAGGAGTCTCGGGGGGGGGGCGCGGGGACACTTCGGAAAAACAGAGAGGCCGGCGCTGGGGGGAGGGGGCGGCGGGGCCCGGACCACCCGTCGGAAGGAGATAAGGAAGGTGTTGCCTTCCTGCGGCAGCAGCGAGGAAGATGGGGGGGGGCAGGAGGGGTGGGGAGCAGGACCCTGCCCAGTGCATCCTCAGCGAGCCCGGGGTAGGGGGATAAGGGGGGGTGGGGTGCGTGGGGTGCTCCCCGGGGGGAGTGTAGGGATCCTCAATCCCCCGAAAGTGACACTTGTGGTTCTGGGTCGGCTGCAGCCTCGGCCGGGGTCTGGGGACACGTCCAGATGTCCCCACGCCGTGTGACACCGGGGCGTGGCGCTGGACAAAGGGAGCCTGTTCCATGCGGGGGTCTCTGGGAGGAGGGGGCGCGGGGCGCCGGCAGCAAGACCCAGGGTGAGGCAGGAGCCAGGCTGGGATGGGAATGGGGACAGGCAGAGGGACGAGGACGAGGATGAGGATGAGGACAGGAGCCGCAGCCCCCGACCCCAGGAAGCCTCCCAGCCCCGAGCTGCATTTCCAGGGTGCCAAGGGGACAAGCATGAGGGTGACACCCGCCCCTCCCCCCACCGCTCGCGGTGCTAAGCCAGGAGATGTCCCTGGCTGTCGCCTTTGAAGTGATCTCCTGCTAACAGCCTGGCTCTGGGTTGCTCTCACACGGAGCCCCAAAGGCGATGGATGGGGGATCCTGCACCCCCACACCGAGGCGGGCTGGGGGCTCGGGGCTGTGCCGGGCAGAGCAGTGCCCGATGGACCCCGCAGGGCAGAAACAGACGAGAAACACTGGTGGGGTGCGAGCAGCGGATGGGGGGCAGGGGATGGGGGCACGTTTCATGTGGTCTCTGCCCTGACTGCCCCCACCACACCCAGCCGGGGGTGACAGCCCCGAAATTTGGCCCCCAACATCTGTTAAGGGGCTGAGTGTCCCTGTGTTAGGAGAAGGAAAAGCTTCAGAGGGCTGTGGAGAGTGCTGGAGGCTTTGTGGGACCAGGAGGAGGCAAAAGAGGGAAAACTGTGTGACACGGGGGAGAGTTTGAGGCTTCTCTCGTCCTTGTTTCCAGAGGTTCAGGACGAAGGGCTTGGGAAGGGCTGCGGGTGGGGCCCCCGAGGGTCCTGTAGCCCCCATGCTCCTGTGTGACTCTCTGGGGCTGGGGGGAGGAGGAAAGACAAAGAAGGGTAGGGGAGGTGGGGGGAGGGGAAGTTTTGGGAGGAGGAGGTGGAGATGGAGTATGGGAAAGGATGGATGGAGGGATGGAGAGGGGGAGGAAGGACGGGCAGTGGTTGGGAGAGAGGGCAGGCTGGATGCACGTACAGAGGGAAGTCTGAAGGATGGACAGACAGATGAAGAGAGGGAAGGCTGGAGGGACGGGGGAGAGGTGGGTGGCCAGCGGGACGTCGAGTGCCAGTGCCAGGGGATGCTGGAGGGTAGTGGGCACCCAGAACTGCCACCGTGGATGCTGCCAGCCCGCGGTGAGTAGGATGGCACCGAGCAGCAGCCTCCCTGCCGTGGCACCATCCGGCAGCTTCCTTCAGCCGCTCCCCGGTGCCGGCCGGACGAGGCACAGCTGCTGCCTGACCTCCCGGCTCCGGCCGGTCGAGGTGGCCCCCACGGACCCCCGCCCGGACGAGAGCAGGGTCCGGGGAGCGGTGACACGGCGGTGACCTGGCTGCCGGCAGCTGGGCCCCGTCGGGCCGGGAGATGCTGCCGGAGGAATAACAGGAAGCGCCGGGCCGGGACAAACACGGCTGATGCCTTCTGCAGCCTGGGGGGCACCATCTCCCCCCGGCCTCGCTCACGCGTGTCCCCGCCGCACGCGTGGCTGTGTCCCCGAGCCGGGCTGCGCTGCTGCTCTTTATTGTCGAGTTCGGCTCTGAAAAAGTGCTGCCGGTTTACAAAACTCCGCGGGTATAAAACGCTCTGTACAAAGACCGGGGGGGATTGGGCTCTGCTCCCCTCCCCCGCCCCACGCTGCCCTGGCGGGACACCTGGGTGGGTGAGGGGAAGGGAGAGAAGAGGGGGAAAAAAAGAAAAGAAAAGGAAAGAAAAGGAAAGAAAAGGAAAGGAAAGAAAAGGAAAGAAAAGAAAAGAAAAGAAAAGAAAAGAAAAGAAAAGAAAAGAAAAGAAAAGAAAAGAAAAGAAAAGAAAAGAAAAGAAAAGAAAAGAAAAGAAAAGAAAAGAAAAGAAAAGAAAAGAAAAGAAAAGAAAAGAAAAGAAAAGAAAAGAAAAAGAAAAGAAAAAAGAAAAGAAAAGAAAAAGGAAAAGAAAGAAGAAAAGAGAAGAAAAGAGAAGAGAAGAAAAGAGGAGAAAAGAGAAGAAAAGAAAAGAAGAGAAGAGAAAAGAAGAGAAAAGAAGAGAAAAGAAGAGAAAAGAAGAGAAAAGAAAAGAAAAGAAAAAAGAAAAGAAAAGAAAAGAAAAGAAAAGAAAAGAAAAGAAAAGAAAAGAAAAGAAAAGAAAAGAAAAGAAAAGAAAAGAAAAGAAAAGAAAAGAAAAGAAAAGAAAAGAGAAAAGAGAAAAGAGAAAAGAGAAAAGAAAAGAAAAGAAAAGAAGAGAAAAGAAGAGGGAAAGGAAAGGAAAGGAAAGGAAAGGAAAGGAAAGGAAAGGAAAGGAAAGGAAAGGAAAGGAAAGGAAAGGAAAGGAAAGGAAAGGAAAGGAAAGGAAAGGAAAGGAAAGGAAAGGAAAGGAAAGGAAAGGAAAGGAAAGGAAAGGAAAGGAAAGGAAAAAGGAAAGGAAAGGAAAAAGGAAAGGAAAGGAAAAAGGAAAAGGAGAAAGAGAAAATAAATAAAATAATAAATAAGAAGACAACAAATAAAACTGCAAAGAAGACAGAAAGAGATTTACCAAAGCAAAGGAGGCTGAGGCCGAGGCAAGGGGCAGGAGGAGCCAGGCAGGGGCGCGGTGCCCCCGTGCTGGGCTCTCCCAGTCTCGCTGCCGGGCAGGCGGTGGCCGTGCTACAGGGACACCCATCAGGGTTCTCAGCACCCCGCGGCCTGGCACCGGGCAGAGCCAGGCAGCCAGAGCTGGATCCTGCCACGCGAGGCCCATCCAGCTGTGCTGCAGGAGAGCACTGGGGTCTGGCAGGAGGGCAGGCGCTGGGCTCTCCTTCCTCTGCTGCGCGCTGTGCCGGGACGGTGCGGGGACGGCGCGGGGACGCTGCTGCTCCTGGGTAGCCAGAGGGTGCTGGGAGTGTCTCAGACTCACCAAAGAGGGGGGAAAAGGAGAAAATAAAGAAACAAGAGCCCCAGTGCCAGGGTGCCAGGCTGCTGCCCTGCTGTGGGCACTGGGCTGGGGATACAGCCATGCTAGGAGTGCATCTGCAGCATGGGTTCCACGTCCCCATGGGTGCAGCCCTGTCCCGCCACAGCTGAGTGGCTCATCGTGGCTCACTCATCTGGTCCTGGCTCGGCTCAGGATCTGGCAAAGGGTCCAGGTCCCTAAGCCAGGCCACACCCCCACAGGGTCTCTCCTGGCACAGCACCAGGGTGATGCCCATTGTGCACCCAGCCCTCTGCGGTGTGTTCCAGCCCAGGGGGGTGCTCAGCAGTGGGGGTGGTGACCTCTCCAAGCCAGTCCATTGCTTCCTTCCCCCTTTCTCTCCTTTCTTCCATTGGTTTGGTTTCAACCTGCACCCACAGTCACCCTCTGTCACCATGCTGGGAGGGGGCACGGTGAGGAGAGAAACCAAGCCCATGGGCAGACGCCAGGGAGGTGCCAGCACCCCAGCCCCCCTGTGATGCTGTGGGCCCTGCCCCAGTGCTGGTGTGGCACCCAGCAGCTGCCCCAGTGCAGAGAGGTCGTTGGCTTTGGTCATTTTCCCCTTTTCCCCCTTTTTATCCTTTTCTGGGCTTGCTTTCTGCCTCCTGACCTTCCCCCATGGGTGAGCAGGGCTGTGGCGCTGGGGCTCCCACTCCGGCTCCCGCTTGGCCCCGAACCTGTGCAAGACTTGGGAAGAGAAAGGCAAGGACTGGGAAAGTCATCCCCAGGAGATGCTTGCAGCTCCCTGCCACCAGGCACAGCAGCCCCAGCGCTGTGCCAGCAGAGCCTGGTGTCAGCAGCAAGGCGCAGGCGCCCCCCGGGGCTCTCCCATGGCAGGAGGGTGCTGGCACTGAGTCCTGGGCTTGGCCCCCATCCAGGTGTTGAGCAGGGCTGGAGAGTGTGGGCAGGATGTGGAGGCTCTGCCAGTTCTGGGTTTGGGCTGGAAAATGGGAATTTCCTCAGTGTTCCCCTGGGGAGGGCAGTTGGTGGCCCCCAAGGCACACAGATGCCACTGTGGGGGTTTCTGTCCCGAGCAGGGAGGGTAGTGCCCAGTTGCAGCCCTCAGCCCCCCCGTTTGGCACTAGGTAGCAGGACCCCCGCAGGACCCTCACAGGACCCCCAGCCACTGCCACCACCGGCCCTGGGCAGCAGAAATGGGGGGGGGGGGGTCTCCAAGCTCAAGGTGCTGAAGGGGGCAAAAATTCCTTGTTTTGTGGCAAGAGGAGGAGGATCTGTCCCCCAGTGTCCCCTGCCGCAGCCGGATCGGTGCCCTTGGGCCGCCCCAGCACGGGGGCTGGCGGGAGGGGACGAGGACAAGGCACAGTCAGGGGTCCCCACCGGGGCGGAGGGACGTCGGCGGTGACAGCAGCGGCTGCCTAAACGTCCTCATCTTCGCTGGCCTTGCTCCAGCGGTGGCAGCAGTTGGCAGTGATGCCCAGCAGGAAGTTGGTGGCCACCGAAGCGATGGAGACGACGAAGCCGACGAAGGCGATGAAGAGATAGTCGTCCAGCGTCAGCGTGAGGTGGCAAGCCTGGAAGCTCTCCTCCGTCAGCGAGAGCAGGGGGGCTCCGGCCACCTCGGGGGGCGCCTGGCACTCGGCCAGCTGCGGATCTGCCGGGGGAGCGGCGTCAGGGCCGGGGCACCCCCGCGGGCGGGGCGGGCGAGGGTGCTGGGCCCCGGGGCACCTACCCGAGGCGCAGCGCTGGATGCGTCCCCGCAGCCACTTGAGGAGGGGCTCCATGGCGCAGCCGCACACCCAGGGGTTGCCCCCCAGGCGGAGGCCCACCAGCCCCGGCAGCCCCTCCAGGGTGTCCAGGCTGATGGCCGAGAGCCCCCCGTAGCTGAGGTCCAGCTCCCGCAGCTGCGCCAGCCCGCGGAAGCCGTGGGGGTGGAGGCGGCGCAGGCCGGGGTTGTGGCTGAGGTCGAGGCGCAGCAGCCCGCTGGCCTCCAGGAACATATCGGCGGGCACCAGGCTGAAGTTGTTGTGGCTGAGGTCGAGGTGTGCCAGGCGCCGGGCGCCCGCGAAGAGCCCGGCGGGCAGCGCCGACAGGGAGTTGTTGCGCAGGTCGAGGGCGCGCAGCTGGCTGTAGCAGGCCAGGTACCCGGGCGGGATGCTGGCGATGCGGTTGTGAGCCAGGCTGAGGTTGCTGGTGTCCAGCGGCAGCTCGGGGGGCACCGAGAAGAGCCTCTGCCCGCTGCAGTCCACCGCCTGCCCGCGGCACGTGCACAGCACCGGGCAGCCTGCCCCGGCGCCCGCCGCCGCCACCGCCGCTGCCGCCACCAGCCAGGGGCCCAGCAGCATGGCGGGGCGGCGGGGGGACCTCACCTGGGGGGCTGGACCCTCACGGGGCGGCGGAGGCCATCCCACCGCGGGGGAAGTGCCGCACGCTGCCCGCTCACGCCAGGGGCTGCCCGCTCACGCCAGGGGCTGCCCGCTCACGCCAGGGGCTGCCCACGGTGCCGTTCGGGAGCAGGGCCGGGCTCTGAGCTAGCTCAGCAACGCTCCGGGCATCCTGGTGGCATCCGGGGGGCGCGCACTAAATCCCCCGGCAGGCACGGCGGGTGGCAAGCCCCTGGGCACCGGTGGGGCCGGCGTCCGGCCGTGCTGGGCTGCCTGCGAGGAAGAGGGGCAGAGGGAAGCCATGGCAGCCACGGCAGCCACGCACCCTGTGGGGGGTGGGCTCTGTGGTTCGTGCAGCTCAGGGTGTCTGCGTGGGGCACCCACAACCTCCCCACACCCCCCGTGCCAGGGCCATCCCGCTCCTCTGTGCCCCTCTCCAAGGATTTTGGCCGAGAAAGAGCCCCCCCCCCCCCAACCCGACTGACCTTCGTCAGCCCATGCCAGCTGGTGGTGGGCAGAGCCAGGGGGTTGCTCACTCCCCAGCCCACTGCCTGCTCCCGGCTCACCCACTGGCACCCATGTTGTGTGAGGATCACCCCCCCAGCAGCCTTCCTAGATACCCCCAGGCCTACTGTTGTGCCCCCACCTCCTGGCCATCTTTCCTCCACCCTCCCTCGCCCATACCCTCCCTGGCTCCATCCGTTCCCCATTGTGCCAGGGGGACACGACTGCCACCCCCGCCCTCCCCACCGCCCCTTTCCCCTTCAGCCCTCCCACCCCTGCAGCGGTTCAGGGGTCCCCGAGGTACTCACGCTGGCTGGGGGGCGAGTGGGGGTCCAGTGGTGAGCTGGGGAGGTCCCTCGGGCAGCCGCCCTCACCCCCGAGGCCACCACGTTGGGCAGGTGGCTCCCGCAGCCACGGCCAAGGCTGCTGCCGAGCCTGGCGATGGGAGCAGGTCTTTCCCCACCTCCTTCCTCCCCTCCTCCTCCTCGCCCTCCCTTGTCTCTCTCTTTCTCTGTCTCTCTTTTTTTTCTCCTCTTTTTTTTCCTTGAGGGCCAGATGCTGACGTTTCGGTGTCTCTTAGCAACTGCCTCCACATCTCTGAGCAACAGGAGAGCAGGATGCGGAGCCGCCGAGGGATGGAGACGGCAGCGGAGGGTGGAAGTGCCCCCACTCGGGGGACACCTCCCAGCCGGGGGGCACCGGCACCCCAGGCCGGGGCGTGGGGGCAGGAGGGAGCGGGGAGAGGGGCAGCGCCCTGCTCCCTGCCACAGGCTCGGCTTGTCCCCAGCCTCCCCTGCACCCCTCTGCCCTGGGCTGCACCCCCGCGGGCTGGGGTGAATCAGGGCTTCCCGGCCTCGGAAAACAAGAGCAGGCTCGGCACGGGAGAGAGGGAACCGGGATCACGCCAGGAGTGACGTTCGAGGGTGTTTTCGCCCCGAGTGCTGGCGGGGGGGGGGGGCAGGGCTGGGGGCTGCTTTTGCATTTAAAAGCCACCCCCCCCCTCCCAGCTCCCATCCCCCCCCGCAGCTCACAGCTCCCCTCCAGCCGGCCGCAGGCTGGAACCTGCTTTGGGGGTGGTGTGGTTGTGTTGCTGTTTTCCTGCTCGCAGACCTGGAAGAAGTCTCAGGTTGATGTTGATTGTTTTGCTCCACGCCAGCCGAACCACTCTGATCCCCTCCTTCTTTTGGCTGGGGAGGGGCTGGAGCCGGCTGCCCCCCTGCCAGCTTTTGGCCACGGCTCTCGGGGCAGCAGGATGCCCACGGCTCACTGGGGGGCATCGCAGCAGCCCGGCTGTGGCATATTTAGGAAGGAGACTCTTCCAAAGCCAGCCTGCCCTCACTGGGGGTTGGGGGGGCTCCAGGGTTTGGTGTTTTGGGGTTGCTCCTTCCCCCTCCGGAGCCGGTCCCGGTGTGCCAGCTGCGGCGCCGGGGGCTGCTTGCTCGCCGCTCCCCCGGGACGGCTGCAGCGAGCGGGTGCCCATCGCTGTGGCTCGGCGCCCGGGCTCCCAGCAGGCTTCCAGGGAAACTCCAGGAGCCGAAGCCGCCCAGACATGCCAGGAGCCAGCTGCGGCTCACACAGACACGTAATTAGCGATAAGCCCCGAGCCTGGCTGCGCAGCTCCTCCCAGCAGCGATTAGCGCCGAGGGTTTCCCACCCCCAGCGTTTCAGGCCCCGCTGGCAGCAAACAGCTGAGCCAATTGCCCCTGCCCGTGGCCCTCGGGGCCAAGCAGAGCTCACCTCGCCCCCCTTGCCCCCTCCTTGAGGTCACAGCCCCAGGGGCACCTCCCTGCAGGAACTGTCCCCCGCTTGCTGGAGGGGGAAGGAGTCTGTGCTGATCCCCCCAGCCCACCCCCAGAGCACCCACGGGAGCCCAGCCCCACGGAGAAGGCATTTCTGAAGCAGACCCCCATGTGGGAGGCCGTGGGGGGTCGCTCCAAGTGTGCTTCCAGCCCCTGGTCCCGTTCGGGGGTGGTGGGGTGGTGGTGGTTTCTGGGGAGAGGCTGGCAGCAGGAAGCCTTCTGGCAGTGCCAGCTCAGCCCCGCGGCTGCCAGCCAGGCTGCACCGAGCCCCAGGAGCCAGGATGGGTCCCAGGAGCCTGTCTGGGTAAAGCTGCCTGCAGGGCTGCATCTCTTCCAGGGCAGGCAGCATCCGAGAGCTCCCCTCGCTGAATCCATTTGCATCCAAGTGGTGGAGAGGAGGAGGGAAGAGGAACAGGCACAGCTCTTCTCCTGACAGCTGGCTGCAGCTGTGGATCAAGAGCAGGAGAGGTCCTGGCCTCCTGGGCACGGCCTTGGGCACCATGGCACTCACTTTGCAGCCTGAAGTGGTGGCAGGAGCTGTGGTGCAGCTCCTCACAGCACCCTCTTGGCCCCCAGCACAGTGGATCAGCCACAGGGACACCCAGGTAGCACCTCCAGCCCCATGAGGGTCCTGGTACCAACCTCCACTCCAGCACCTGGGGGTGAGACCAGGGCCACACAGCTTCCTGTGCCAGGGAGCCATGGGGAGAGCTGCTGGTGAGCATCAAGGATCCTCTCCTGTCCCCACTGCCAACTGAGCCCTTGGGTTCCACAGGGGCTGGAGCTGTACATCCCCTGCTGCAGCGTGAGCAGGAAGGAGCCAGAGCTGAGAGAGGGGAAATAAAGCCAACAGAAAGAGGTGCAGACAGGTCAGGGAATGGGAGAAGCCCCAGCTGGGGCAGGGGGCTGCAGCTTCCACCAGGCCTCCAGCAGCACAGCTCCAGAGGCCTGGGGGTGGTGAGGGCTACCTGTGCCAGGATGGAACAGAACTTGCTCAGCCCCCAAAGGATGGCACTGACTCCTCTGTCCTGCTGCAGCCTGGCACCTCTGGCAGCTCCAGCTGAGAGCCTGATCTCCAGCACCTGTCCTCTGCCGAGGTCTGGAAGTCGTTGCCTCCTTGGTGATGTCTGATGAGGTAATTTGAGGACCACAGCGAGGGACAGGAGCCAGCTGGCAGGGGACAGCTGGAGCCTGCACCCACAGGAGCCCAAAACAGCCCCAGAGAGCGTGGGGGAATGGGCACCAGGAGAGCAGCCCCAACAGGCTGCCAGGACTGAGCTGAGAGGTGCCACAGCCACCCCAAAAGCACCTGAGAGCCAAAGGAGCTCAGAGAGCACAGGGAAAAAGCCTCCAAGGAGATCCCAAGAGAGCTTCAGCGATGCTGAGAGGCCCCCAGGGAGCCCAGGAGAGAATTCAAGAGAGCCCCAGAGAGTGCAGGAGAATCCCAGAGAGGCCAGGGAAGCCCAGGGGAATCCCAGAGAGGCCCCAGGAGGTGACCCAAGGGAGCCCAGAGCCCCCAGGAGAGGGCAGGGGAGAGGCAGAGCCACCTCAGACCTGGCAGGGACCAACCACAGCCACCCAGCACCACCCCCCCGGCAGGGAAGGAGGGATGCAGGCAGCAGGGCTTATGAAGAACTTTTATTTCTGTACAAAACCAACCAAAACAACTTAAAATGGCAGCGAGGCAGCGGGAGCAGCCCAGCACTGCCCCTGCCGCCCTCGGGCACGGCTCTGTGCCCTCAGGGTTTGCAGCCGCAGGGGGGCTGGGCGCCGGGAGGGGAGGTCCAGACGGCCGAGCTGGTGCGCTTGAAGTACCTGGGCTTGCTCTTGCCGAAGATGTCCTCCAGCCTGGGGCTGAGGATCAGCCCAAAGATCTGGTCCACGTCCACCGGGTGGTAGTACTGGTGGACAACCGCCTGGTTGAGCCGAGAGCCTGCGGGGACGAGCAGGGCAGAGACGCAGCCTGGGGAGCGGCTCCCGAGGGCTCCTTCCGCGCCCGCGCTGCTCCCCGCGGCCAGGCAGCGCCCTCGGCAGGGCTCCCGCTCGGAGCCCCGCAGGCTCCGCGGCGGCCGGCGGGATGTGCTGAGCTACCAGCACCCCAAGCACAGCCCGAGCCAGCCCCGCGTCCCACAGGCTGCCCCCTGGCTGCTGAGCCCCCAGGGCTCTGACGGCAGCTGCAGCTCCTCCCCGCGCAGGGCCAGCAGCTGCTGCAGCCTCCCGCGCTGCACGGGGTGCATCTGGAGCGCCCCACGGAGGGATCCCAGGGGACAGGAACCTACCCTCGGCCCAGGCAGGGACAGGCTTCCGGGGGTCGTTCTCATCGTCCGTGGAGTCGTCGCTGTTCAGGTCCATGCCGTAGTTGTTGGCGTCCCCCCTCAGGGACTCCAGGCAGGAGGCAGAGACAGACCTCTGAAAGCAGAGGGCTCCAGTGAGGGCAGGCAGCAGAGCACAGCCTGCAGGGAGAGGCCACCAGAGCCACCCAGGACTGGTAGCCACCAGGGCCCCACAGGCTGACTTCAAGCTGCCACTCAGAGCTCCAACACCAAGGAGGAAGATCGGAACTCAGCTCCCCAGCAAGATGCTGCTGAGGTGCCCAGGCAGGACCCTCAGCCCTCCAGGCTGGGCAGGGGGCAGCAGGCTGGGCAGGGGGCACCTTTGAGCCTCACAGGAACTGAGCATCCATCCAGCTCCCACCAGGCAGCCTGGGTGCAGGCCCTCAGTAACCCCCAGAAGTGCTCAGATCCTTTTGGCTTCGTGCTCCTGAGCCCTGGGTTGTGCTCTCAGCCTGCTGAGAGCTGAGCTGCAGCAGGGGCTGCCCCCACAGCTGGGACAGCTGCTGGCCAGGAGCACCTCTGGCTCTGCTGCACAGGGCAGAACCACACAAGCCACAGCTCCAAGATCCCTCCTGGCCTTATAGGGAGGAGCTCAAGGCCTGTCCTGGCTTCAGCTGGGTTAGGGATTTCAGCTGACCACCCCCCAGTGATCTGGGTACTGCTGGGCAGTGCCCATACCAGGCCAAGGTCTGTCTGCTGTGCCATGCCCTGCCAGGGAGTGGGCTGGGGGCAATTGCCCAGGGTGGCTTCTCAGGGACATCAGCCAGGGGGTGGAGAGCACTCACTTGCTCCTTGAGGCCCTCATCTCAGGTACCAGCCTGGCCCTTGTCTCCACCAGCAGCTGCCTTTCTCCTCCCTGTCCCACTGGGGCAGGGAGGGAGTGAGCAGCTGCCTGCTGCTTGGCTGGAGGCTGGGGTTAGGCCAGGACACACAGCTGTGGTCATCCCAGCCCCCACTGTGCTCAGGGGCAGCCACCCCTGTCCCTCCCTGGGCCTTCAAAGGACTCTGTAGGTGAGGTTGAGCCCTTGGCTCCCCTGGTCAGGTCTGGTTTGTGTTCTCCAGAGCTCTGCCCCCAGCCACAGCTTCGAGAAGCCAGGCAGGAGGGAGGGCAGGCGCCGGCAGGGGCTGGGCTTCAGCCCGGCTCTCAGCGCAGCTTCTTCCCCTTCCCCGGCCGCGGCTCAGGCAGCTCAGACTCCTCCTCAGGTGCTGCCATCCCGCGGCCATCCCCATCAGCTTCTCCAGCCTGGCTTCCCTCCCTCCAGGCTCCCGGCGCCGGTTCTTGGCTGTGCAGCACGGAGGAGGGCAGCAGGGCCCCGGCAGACCCCAGGCAGGAGGCTGTGCCCTGCCCCATCTCGGGGGGGAGAATCCTTCAGCAGACCCCAGGGCCCCACCTGAGGGCTCGGCTCAGGACTCACCTTCACAGCTTTGCTCAGCCAGGTGGCACAGGCAGCAGGCAGAGCTTCTGCCTCCCTGACTCTCTTCTCCTCTCCCAGCTGCTGGGGCTCCTGCAGAGCATCCTCCTGCTGTTGAGAGGCAGGAATTCAGCCACTCCTCGTTTGTGTTCCCAAGCACAAGCTGCAGACTCCCTGGGCCTGAGGCAGATTTCCTGCACAGGCCCTCAGCCTGCAGCCAAAAGGCAACCCCAGGGCTCAAGAGCTGAGGCAGCTCCTGGTGTGCTCAGCTGCAGACCAGCAGGGCCTGCAGAGCCCATGCTCACCTCTGCTGCTCTGAGCCAGGGCTCTGCAGCCACAGCAGCAGGCTCTGCTTGCTTGTGCCTCTGCTGCAGCACTTTGGGGCTCTCTTCCTCCTAACAAAGGGAAGAAAACCCTCACTGCTTAAGCTGCTTCCCAACCCCAGCACTCTTCCAGGCATTCCTCCTCCTGTACCACCCACAAGGGGGAGAGCTGCAGGCACAGGGCTCGGTGTCTGCCTGGCCTGGAGGAGCTTTGCTGGGCTCATTCCAGCCCCTTCAAAGCAGCACTGAAGGGACACAGCACAGGGGGCTGGGGGGACACAGAGCTAGGGAGCAAGAGCAGCAGGACAGGAGGGGTTTGCCCTTCAGAGCAGCAGCCCCTGGGGCTTGAGTCTTTACTAAAGCAGGAGGCAGAAGAGGAGGGATGCTGAGGGCAGAGGTGGAAAGGTGTCCCTGTGCCATTCTGAGGCAAGGAGCCTGAGCTGCAGGGTTCTGTGTCCAGGTGCAAGTGAAGCCAGCTGAAGCCATCAGACACCTGGAGCTGTGGGGCCCACAGCCTGCAAGCACAGCCAGGGAGGGGCCCAGGGACCAACCCCTCACTGCTTTCCACCTTCACTGAGTGTCACAGGAAATGCCACCTGGAGCTGTTCCTCCAGGTGCTGCCTTGTGCTGAGGCTGAGGAGAGTCCCCTGCCAGGCACAGGGCAGCCAACCCCAGTCCCAGCCCAGAGCACAACATCCACCCACCCCTGGCCTTCATCAGGCCTCTGTCCCCCTGAGCAGCATCACAGCCCAGCTCAGAGCCCAGGCAGTGCTTGGCAAGCGACCCTGAATCCCAGCCTGTGCATCATCTCCTCCCCACAGCAGCTGTTCCACAACCCCTTCCCCCCTCACCTTTCTGCTCTTCTCAGTGAGCCCCCCTGGCTCCAGCTGTCCTGGGGGAGCCTTCTCTCTCCATCTCTGTTTGTGGTCCCTGCAGAAAACCAACCCTGCTTCAGCTGTGGCCCAAAGCACAGCCCTGGCCCTGCTTACAGCCTTCCTGCTTCAGCACCCTAAGGCTGGGGGGCAGCCCAGACCCTTGGGGCAGCCCCTCCAGGGCAGCAAGCAGCTGGTACCTCTCCTTCATGTGCTCCAGCTGGCGCTGCTCCATAAGGCTTCTCAGCTCCCAGACCCTCTTCCCCTTCACCTCATCCTCTCTCTGTAGTGCTTCTTGCTGCTCAAGTTCGTGTTCCTCCTGAGGAAGGAGGAAGGAATCCCTTACAACCCTCCAGGGTCAAGTGTGGAAAGGAAAGGACACAAAGCAACTGCTTGGAGACCACCTGCCCTGCCTGCCCCTCCTGCCTGCCCCCCACCTGCCCTGCTGGCCCCCCACCTGCCCTGCCTGCCCCTCCTGCCTGCCTCCCACCTGCCCTGCTGGCCCCCCACCTGCCCTGCCTGCCCCTCCTGCCTGCCTCCCACCTGCCCTGCTGGCCCCCCACCTGCCCTGCCTGCCCCTCCTGCCTGCCTCCCACCTGCCCTGCCGGCCCCCCACCTGCCCTGCCTGCCCCTCCTGCCTGCCTCCCACCTGCCCTGCCGGCCCCCCACCTGCCCTGCCTGCCCCTCCTGCCTGCCTCCCACCTGCCCTGCCGGCCCCCCACCTGCCCGCCCCCCACCTGCCCTGCTGGCCCCCCACCTGCCCTGCCTGCCCCTCCTGCCTGCCCCCCACCTGCCCTGCTGGCCCCCCACCTGCCCTGCCTGCCCCTCCTGCCTGCCCCTCCACCCTGCCTCCCCCCGCCCTGCCTGCCTCCCACCTGCCCTGCCTGCCCCTCCTGCCTGCCTCCCACCTGCCCTGCCTGCCCCTCCACCCTGCCTCCCCTTCCTGCCTGCCTCCCACCCAACGCCACCCCTGCTGTAACAGACACCTTGCAGCATGGACCTGGGCAGGGCAGTGCCGAGGTTCCCTGCTCCTCCTTCCCCTCTGCACGTGCAGGAGGGGTCTGGAATGGCTCTTACCCTCCTCAGGGCTCTCTGCTTCCTTGCCTCAGCTTCCTCCAGCTTCCTGCACAGCTTCCTCCTGCTCCGCTCCTCTGCCAGCCTCTCGTCCCGCGGCTGGGAGGGACGCACCTGCGGCAGCCACAGCTCTGCTGCTGCCCCCAGCCCCCAGCCCTGCTGCCCCCAGCTCTGCTGCTGCCCCCCCAGCCCCCAGCTCTGCTGCTGCCCCCCCAGCCCCCAGCTCTGCAGCACCCAGCTCTGCTGCTGCCCCCCACCCCCAGCACCCAGCTCTGCTGCTGTCCCCCCACCCAGCACCCAGCTCAGCCCTGTGCTGTGCCAGGGAGCGCCCAGCAGGCACCACACCGCCCCAGCTTCGGTGCCAAGCTCCCACAGCAGCTCCTCAGGAGCTGGGTGCTGGGGCAGGAATGTTCAGAACCAAAGCTGGAGGATCTAATCCTCCCCTAGGGCAGTGGCTGTGGCCCAGGCCTGCCCAGCCCCATGCCCACAGGGAGCACACCAGCTCCTGCCAAGGGCTCCCCAGCCTCTCACCTTCTCATCGCTCTGCAGCATCTTCTGCTCCATCCTCCTCTTCTTCTCCTCCTCCATTTGTTCCACCCTCTCCTTGGCCTGCAGTGCCTTCCTCAGCCTCTCCTCCCTCTTCCTGGGGCCAGAGGGGCTGTCACAGCCTGCCCTGCTCCCAGGGGGATGGGGAGCAGGGCCCTGCTGAGGGCTCCTCCGCCTGCCCTGCCTGGGCTGGGCCCCAGCACGCTCCTGGGCTCAGCTCAGGCACCAGCAGCTGCTTTGCACCACCCCAGAGCAGGCATCAGGGCCTGGGCTGCCCAGGCAGCAGTCTGCCACCTGCCCCTACCACACAGCAGGCACAGAGCTGGGCACAGCCATGCTGCCAGCCCCCAGGCAGCCCAGGGGCAGGAGCTAAGGCACCCAACTCACTGCTTCATCTCTGCCTGGCGTCGTCTCTTCTCCTCCTCCACTTTCTTCCTCCTCTGTTCCTCAGCCTCCTGCTTCCTCCTGAGGCTTTCCAGCCTCTGCCTCTCCCTCTCCTGACAAAGAGCAGCTCAGGCTGTACCCACTGCTGGGGTCTGTGCCCACCCTTGGGCTGCTGGTGCCCAGGCAGCTGCCAGCAGGGGAGGAACACCACAGGTCTGGCAACAGTGCAGCCCAGGGGCAGGGGAAAGGAGCAGCTCTGGGGGCACCTGCAGGCAGCATTCCTGGCCTGGCACAGCACCACCTGCACCAGTGAGAGCAGGGCAGGAGCACAGGGACAGCCTTGCTGAGGCCAAAGGGCTTCTCAGCCGGCCCCAGAGCCAACAGAGCACACCTCAGAGGCCTTCCAGAGGCATCCTGCCACCCAAGCACTGCCAGGGCCCCTGGCCTGCCCGGCAGAGCTGCGTGGCTGCCAGCACCAGGGGAGGGAAGCGCCCATGGGGCAGGGGCACAGCCTTCTCCAGCCCCTGCCATCCCAGAGCTCTACTTACAACAAAGTCTCCCTGTGGAGAAGAGAGAGAGAGACAAAGCCTCAGGGTTTGGAAGTGCCACCAGCCCCCCCCGACAGCACAGCCACGCTGCCCCCCGGGGCCTGTCCCTCAGCACCAGGCACAGAGCCCCCCCAGTGCTGCACTGATGGAGCAGCTGCACAAGGCAGGGCTGGGGCCGGTGCCCAGGGGCTGAGCCGGGCACAAGGCAGCAGCCCCCAGTGCCCCCCGGAGCAGAGCCAGGAGGGCAGCCTGCCCTGCTGCCCTGGGGGGGCTCCTTGGGGGGGCTCCCCCTGCAGCCTGCCCTGCTGCCCCGGGGGGCTCCTTGGGGGGGCTCCCCCTGCAGCCTGCCCTGCTGCCCGGGGGGGCTCCCCCTGCAGCCTGCCCTGCTGCCCCGGGGGGGCTCCCCCTGCAGCCTGCCCTGCTGCCCCGGGGGGGCTCCCCCTGCAGCCTGCCCTGCTGCCCCGGGGGGCTCCTTGGGGGGGCTCCCCCTGCAGCCTGCCCTGCTGCCCCGGGGGGCTCCTTGGGGGGGCTCCCCCTACAGCCTGCCCTGCTGCCCTGGGGGGCTCCTTGGGGGGGCTCCCCCTGCAGCCTGCCCTGCTGCCCCGGGGGGGCTCCCCCTGCAGCCCAGCCCCGCTCCCCCGGGGGGCGCCCCCCGCAGGGCAGGTGGAGCTCTGACCTTGAGCGCAGCCCTGCCGGGGGTCTTGCGCCGGATGAAGCCTGTGATGCCCCCGGGCTGGCCGCCGGGGCTGGCCAGCAGCTGGCTGCGCTGCACCGCCTGCAGGAGGCTCTTCAGCGGCCTCACCACCTGCAGGGCACACGGCAGTCAGGCCCGGGGCAGGGGGGGGGGGGGGGGGCTGGGGGCAGAGCCCTCCCCCCGGGGCAGGCACTCACCTTGCCGGCGGGGGAGGGGGAGGCTGGGGGCTGGGCTGCTGAGCTCCTCTGCTCCTCGTCCGGGGCGCGGGGCCGGCTCCAGAGCGCTCCCACTGCCTGCCTGCAGCTCCTCGGCCTGGGGGCACCACCAGAGGCACCTCAGGGGGCCAGCAGCTGCCCACCGTGCCCCAGACTGCCCCGGGCCTGCTCTCTGCTGCTGGAGGACAGGGACCGCCTGTGACCGCAGCCAGGCCTGGGGCTGGACCTACAGGGAGGGCACAGGGAGGGCAGGGGACCCCCAGGCTCCG
The DNA here is from genome assembly GCF_014839835.1 of Dryobates pubescens. Classification (NCBI taxonomy): domain Eukaryota; kingdom Metazoa; phylum Chordata; class Aves; order Piciformes; family Picidae; genus Dryobates; species Dryobates pubescens. The sequence continues at coordinate 19,595,665 of NC_071633.1, forward strand.
TCTGGCTCCCTCTGCCTCTCCACCCCGAGCCCAGGGAGCAGCACAGCTGTGCTCTGCTGGCTGCTGTCAGCCACGGCCCAGCTCTGCTCCCTGGCAGGGTCTCAGCTGCTCTGCAAGCCCTCTGGACACCCAGATTTACCCCCGGGGGGAGCCCCCTCCTTGGCACCTCCCAGCCCCAGGGGGAAGCCTGGAGGCTGCCCCAGGGCAGAGCCAGGGCCCAGCTGCCCCGAGGAAGGCAGCAGGTCTGGACCTGTGTGAGACCCAAGGCCACTGTGAGCCCAGAGAACTGAGCCCAGCACAGGCAGGAGAGGAGACCAAAGGCAGCTGAGGGCTCAGGGGGGAGAGCCAGCAGGGAGGGCACAGGTCAGGTGTGCCAGGCCCTGCCACAAGAGGAGCAGCTCAGCCACCTTCTCACACTGCTCCTGGGACCACTCCTTGAGGAGCTGCTCAGAGCCTGAGCTGAGGCAGCTGTGCCACCTCCATCACCTCTCTGCTTGTGCCCAAGCTCCTCTGCCTGCTTCCCAGCAGCCCTCACCCCAGAAGGGCTCAAGAAGTCACAAGGGACTCCCAGGAGGGACAAGGTTTGGCCAAAGACTACTCACAGTGGGAGTGTGAGGGGAGAGGCAGGGCAACAACCCCCCCAGAGCCCTTCCACAAGTCAGAAGGCCAAGCCCCAGTGCCTGCAGCCCAGGCTCGTTCCTCCCCACAGCTCTCTCCTACCAGATGTGTGTAGGCTTCTCCTGGGGCTTGGCACAGAGAGGTGGTTCCTGCTTCCCCTGCTGGGGCTCACTGCTCAGCTTGGCAAAGCTTCCTGGGGAGAAACCTGCAGTCAGCACCACCAGGAAGCCATCTCTGGGGGCCCAGCTCCTGGCTCTGGGGTGCTCACAGCCCCATGGGTGCCCCCCAGGGGAGGTGCTGGAACAGAACATGGCACTCTGCAAGGCTCCAGCTCCAGGAGCAATCTGTTCCAAGTGGCTGGAGGCTGGCCAGGACAGTTTGCCTCCAGGCCTAGAGGCACTGCTAACACAGCCTGGCTTAGCCAGCTGCCTGTGCCCCAGCCCCAGGGCATCAGAACATGGAACATCATCCTGCCTGCTCAGAGCTGCCTCTGGCCCCACCTGCTCCACACACCCTGCTCCTGGGGGGCCTTGGGGCCCTCACTCTAGGAGTGCCAGAGCAGTGCCAGGTTACCTTGCTGGTGCTGAGCAGAGGGGTGCTGAGCGGAGGGGCTGGCAGCCTGGACACTTCTGCTGCAGACAGGGATGTCCTCAGGAGCCTGCAGGGGAAGGGAGCAGACATCCCCTGAGCAGCTGCCCCAGCAAGGGAGCTTTGGAGATGTGCTGAGCTGCCACCCCCCAGCCTGGGGCAGAGCCCCCTGGCAGCAGCAGCTCCAGGGCAGAGCCCACCCCTCACAGCTGGCTCACAGCACAGCCACAGCAGCAGCCCTGGCAGCCCAGAGGAGGCAATGCCAAGCAGGGCAGGGAGCCTGGACCGGGCCCCTGGTGTCTGCAGCTCAGAGCAGCCACACCACAGGGCACCCCAGGACTGTGCCCAGCTGACAGGTGAAGGCTTGCTGCCTGCTGGGGACCTGGCCAAGCACCTCCAAATGCTGCATCCAGAGGGCAGGAGATGTCTCTGCCCAGCAGGAGCCAAGCAGCTGCCCAAGCCCCCAGAGGGCAGCAGCAACCAAGCTGTCAGCACCTCCCCTGAGCTGGAGGGACAGGGCAGGACAGCCCCTGGCCACGACCCTTGCTCCAAAGGCATCAGCCCAGGCCTGGAGAGGGCAGAGAGGCTGCAGGCTGCTCTTCAGAACTTACCTCTGCACCTGGGGGCTCAGCTTCCAGCCTGGGTCTGTGGAAAAAGAGCCACCTGAATTATTTCAGCTCCTCAAAGGGTGACTCATGGGGATGAGGTGTGATGGAGCCAGCCCAGGGCAGCCTGGGCACACCCAGGGGCACAGCACCATCCCAGCCAGGCCACAGAGGCTTCACCACACTCCTGGCACCAAAGTGAGGAGCTGAGTGCCCTCCTGCAGAAGGTTCACACAGGAGGTGAAGAGGAAGCTCCAGGTCCACCTCCCAGGTCAGAGCCCTGCTGCCTGCTCTCCAGCACCAGCAGACATCCACAGGTTAGCTCCAGCCAGGAACCCCAGGACAGAATTCCTGTGCTGCTGGCCAGCACCAGGGCCTGGGGCATGGGCTGGGCCCCACCTGACAGAGCCTGAGCTCACCCTGCTCTGAGCAGGCTTCTGAAGGGGAGAGCTGGGCCTGAGCAGCAGCACACACATGGAGATGTCCCCCCCAGGGGCCAGCACCACCTGACAGCCTGCCCCAGAGCCAGTCCTGGGCCTGTGACACCAAAGGGACCTCCCAGGGTGCTGGGTGGTTGCTGCCTGCCTGTTCTCCATGCCAGCCTCACCTGGTGCTGCCTCTCACATCTTCTTCCACAAACACCTCCAAGGAGCTGTGGCCTGCAGGAGAAAAGCATCAGCTGCTGGGGGGAGCTTCCCCACAGGCACAGCACCCAGCTCAGGCTTCCCTCCCAGATTGCTCATCCCAGCTTTCCACAGCAGCAGCACCTCCCCCAGTGCCACTGACAAACTGGTGTGGGCTGGGGAGGCAGAGCAGGGAGGCAGCAGCAGCTCCTCTGCCTGCTCCAGCTGCAAAGCAGCCTCCTGCCTGTGTCAGAGGCAGCACTTCCCCAGTCCATGACTGCAGCTCCTGCTCCCCACGTGGCTCTGCGCCGATCTGGGGGGTTGGGGCTGATCTCTCCCCCCAGCACCACTCAGCTCAGTGTGACAAGGGCCTGGCTGCAGCAGCTCAAAGCTGACAGCCAGGCACCCTGGGCCTCCCTGCTTCAGCAGCAGCTGCCCTGGCTTCAGCAGGAGCTGAGGGTCCGGACAAGACCTTCACAGAGCAACAGGAGCAGGGGGCAGGAGCAGGGGGCAGGAGCAGCCTGGCTCTCTGAGCCTCCCTCCCATGGGCTGGCGCTCAGCCCAGACGCTCCCTCTCACCCCAGACACATCCAGGCCCCTCTGCCAGCTCCAGCCCAGCCTCAGGGGCTGCTGCAGACTTTGGGGGGTGGCAGACCACAGCTAAGGCTCTACCCAGGGACACAGCAGCCTCCTCGGAGGGCCGAGCCAGGCCACCCTTGCCGGGCTCTGTGCCTGCCACCACCTGCACCCTGTGCCCCAGCAGAGCCTCCTGCAGCAAAGCAGGGCCCAGCAGCACGTCCAGGTGGCAGGGGCCAAAGGCTGTGGGCAGAACACCGAGAGAGGAAGCCCCCCCAGCCCCAAGAGCCGGGGCTGGGAGAGCCACAGGCAGGCGCCGGGGCTGCAGGGACTCACAGCTTGCTCCGCCGGGGGAGGTCTCCCTCGCTGCCGCCGTCCTGGAGCCGTCCCTGCCGAGAGACCTGCGGCCGCTGCTGCTCCTGCTGCCCCCGGGGCACTTCCCCGCCAGGGAGCTCCTGCGGCTCCAGCGCTGCCCCGAGCGGCGGCCAGGCTCTGCTCTCGCCGGGGCTGCTCGGCTGTGGGGGTCCCGGGGCTGATCCCCGGGCAGCAGCGCAGCGCCGGCGGCTCCGGGAGCCCTGGGCGGGGAGGCTCCGGCTCCGCCGGGGCTCTGCGCCCCCCGCGCCGCGGAGGTGGCAGCCGCAGGAGAGGCTTCAGGCAGCCCAGGGGCTGCGACCCCCCAGGGCTCCTGCTCCCCAGCCTCGCAGGGGGCACCCTCGGGAGCCTCCCCCGCGGGAGCCGGTGCTCCTGGTGGCCACGTCCCGGGCAGCTGCGGGCACTCGGCTCCCGGGCCGGCCCGAGGGCCCCCCCGGCAGCTGGGGCTGGGCTCCTGCGCCCCCGGGCTGAGCGCTGGCAGCTTGCTGAGGCGCCGCTGGGAGCTGGGCTTGGCCAGCACCAGCTTGGTGCTGCTCCTCCTCCTGGATGACCTTAAAGAAAGACAGCGCAGGTGAGGCCACGCCGCAGCGCTCTGCTCTCGGGGCCGTGCAGAGCAGGCGAGGGCTGGGGAGACTCCGGCAGCTCCTGCCACACCGCTGCCCCCCCGGCCCTTCCCTGGCCGCTGCTGACAGCGCAGGAGCTGGGCCTGGAGAGCTCCAGGTGCCCTCTGCCAGACCCAGGGCCACCTTTTCCTGGACTTCCCTAGGAGCTGCTGCTCACTGCAGCCAGCAGCCCTGGGGGCCAGGCAGAGCTGACAGCAGGGCACAGCAAGGTCACTCTGAGGCCACCAGCTCCTCCCTGGCTGGAGCAGGGCACAGCCACGCTGCAGGGATGTTGCTGTCTCCCGTAGCTGGCTCTGCATGGGAGCCTCCCCTGCAGGCAGCCACAACAGCCCAGCCAGGAGCAGGGCCTCTGCTGCTCTCTGCAGATAGACCTCCACCTGGGGGTAGGCAGAGCCTGAGAAAGCAGCCACAGCGATAAGGGCAGGGAGCAGGCTGGGGAGAGCCCAGCACAGGCAAGCCAAGAACACAGCCCCCTCCCCTGCAGTTAGGACTCAGGAGGTACCTGAGCCAGTTGCTTAAGGAAAAACTGATCTGGCACAGTAAGCACCTCCAGCTCCATGGCTGCAGTGGAGGCTGAGCAGCTCCAGGGAGCCCTGGGGAGCTACAGCAGTGAAATCCTCTCTGCTGCCTTAGGGAAGTGTCCAGAAGAGGATGGAGCCACACAAGCAGCCAGGAGAGAAACCCACACCCAAAGGAAGCAGCTTGGGCTGTCAGGGTGGCCCAGTGGCAGCCAAGTGAAGGTGGAGATTGGAGAAGAGGAGGAAAGCAGATGTGGAAGCAGAGAAAGCAGCTGAGGAAGCCACCATGGTGTAGGAACAAGGTGGTACAGCCCCGGTGCCTTGTCCTGCTGCTAGGGTTCAAGCTGAGGCCCTCTGCCCTCCTCCCTCCAGCCTTGCTCTCTTCATTTCACATCCTGACCTCCAGCAACCAGAGGGACTTGTTACTAGAGCCAGCAAAACAGACTAAGTGGGAAAGGAGTAATTAACCACTAGGCTAAGAGATGAAGGCTAAAACACACTGATGAGGCAGCCAGGAGAACAATGGCCTGGACACAACGTGCTGAGCTGCAGGACCAGCTTCCTGTTGACACCCACCCAGGCTTTCTGTCACATCAGAGCTGCCTCCAGACTAAGTTTAAACAAGGGAAAGAGAGAGGCAGGGCCCTGCCTCCCCCAGGGGAGCGATCCAGCCCGTGGCTGCCAGGAGCTCACAGTGCCTCTGAGGAGCCCTCCCTGCATGGACCTGCAGCAGCTGCTTCTCCTGCACCACACACTTGAACTTCCCAAGGCTTCCTCACCATTCCTGCTGCACTCTCCACCCTCCCTAACTGCTTCCCAACAGACTTTTAGTTCTGACTCTTCCCTACCAACTCCTGGGGGGTTCAGCCTGGTTATCACAGTTTAAGTGCCCTAGCACAGGAACTGTTCACTTCTACACAGCCAGGGACGAGGTTTGGGTCGCTCTACAACATCTCCTCAGCTCCCAGCACAGCTCATCTCAGGGAGGGTTTCCTCAGCCACCTTGTGCTGGCCACAAGACAAGAGCAGAGCCAGCTACAGTGACAGGTGGAGGGAGCAAGGCAGCCTCACAGCCAGCCTTGATCACCAGAGCAATTGCACCATCCTGCCCCCACATGTGTCTGCAGGCAGCTTCTGGCTGCTCAGCGCCCCCCTGGGAAGCCTCACCTGTAGCTGGTTCTAAGTACATCACCTGGAATCTCCCCTGCAGCTTCATCACTGCTCCCTGGGAGCCTCTCTGCCTGCCAGCTGCTTCTGCACCTCTCAGGCAGCAAGCTCTGCTCACAGGTTCCCTCAGGCACTGGCACCAACATTCGAGAGAGTGAAGCCCAGGAGCCAGCTCAGGCCCAAGGCTGTGCTGAAAACAAACCAAAGCAAAGGCAGCACAAAGCCAAAGGGGCAGGAAGGCAGAGTGTTTGCTCTTCCTTGTTCCCAGACAGAAAAAAACCCCAAACCCAGCAGTGAAGGAGAGCAGCCAGCCCCAGCCCAGCCCCTCACCAGAGTCAAGCTGCTGGTCGACCCCCAGAAGCCCTCTGCCACGTACTTGCTAACCCAGGGAACAGAGTGGCTGCCGCAGGCTCTCGCTGGGGGCAGTCACTGTTTCGCTTGGCTGTTGAACAGAGCAGCAGAGCCAGCCCAGACAGGGCACCTACCTCCTCCTGCCGGGCTCCTTACCCTCCTCTTTCAGGCAGGAGGATTGCCTTTTCCTGGGACGCCTCCTCTGGGAGGGGGTCTTGGACATTAGTTCGGGCTCAGCCCCAAAGTTGCTGTTGAACGAACACAGAAGGCATATTGCTTTCCCCTGGCTACGACTAACATTGCCACCTGCAAAATCAGGAGCACCCGCTGAGGGCAAACGCTAGGTGAGAAGCGAGGGAAGGAGCTGCACCGGCTGCCTGGTGCCGAGGCTCGATGGGGCTACCCACAGCTACACCAGCTGCGAAACCCAGTGCCCAGCGGGACCCTCACGCTGCGGCCGGCCCGACGGCAGCCGGGAGCACCCACGGCTCAGGCAGGTCCCTGGAGATGGAGAAGTCCCTGGGGGCAGCCCCTACCTATCCAGCATCCTCAGGCCCTGCTCCTCCACCTCCCGGAGCCAGGCCAGGCGCTTGTGCTCAGCATCATAGAGGAACCGGGACAGCCTCTGCTCGCACACCTCCAGCAGCTGCAGGGGACCGTCGGCCTCCGCCATAGCCCTGCCGGGGGGGTGGGGGGGACACAAACACGGACGGACACAAGGGCTGGGGACGCTGCAGCGGCGGGAGGAGGAGCACCGGTCTGCTTCCCGCCTCAGCACGGGGGGGGTGAGGGCAGGCGGAGCTCGCTACGGCACCCCGGGCGGGCTCAGGCTCCAGTCCCCTCTGCTGCTCCCCGCAAGGCAGAGCGGTGCCAGGCGGACCCCAGCCTGCCTCACGGCCACCCAAAACCTCAGCTCGCAGCGCGTCCCCATCATTCGGGCCCGAACCAATCACAGAGCGGATTCCCCGAAACGTGGTTTTTATTGGTCACTGCCCACGTCCATCACTTTCCCTCCTCGAAGCCCCCGCAGCCCATTTGCCGGTCTGCCCAAGCCCCGCCTTCCAAGCCGAGCCCTCGGATCCTGGTTTGGGCGCTCCCGGGTGGCCTCGCAGCCAATGGGGAGCGCGGGGGACGCGCGGCCTGGCGGCGATTGGCTGTGGCGCCGCGGCTGCAGGGGGCGGGCGGCGCGCGCCGCGTTTGAATTGAAGGCGGGCGGCGAGGCTCGGGCAGCGGTTGGGAGGGAAGGAGATAGCAGCCATGGAGGCGGCGGCGGCGGCGGACCCCAGGCAGCTGCTGGCCACCTGCAAGCGGCGGCTGGCAGAGTTCCTGCAGGAGGTGGACGACACCGATCTGGTGTGGCTGGAGGAGATCCGCGCGGAAGCGATCAGGATGTTCAGCAGGTACCTGCGGCCTGGCCCGCCCCGGGCCGCGCCGAGCCCTTCCCGGCCGCTCCCGCGCTGAGCTGCCGCCTTCCCCCTTCCCCTCGCAGCCACTACCGCGACGAGCCGGAGCTGATGCCCAAGACGCCATCGCAGAAGCGCCGGCAGCGGAGGAAGCGTTGTGCCGTTCCGCGGAACGAAGAGATGGAGCTGGGCAGGAAGAGGTAGGCCCAGGCCAGGCCCGGCCGGGGGGGGGGCGCGGGGGGCAGAGAGCTTCCCTCCGCGCGGGACCGAGGGAGCTGTGGGCAGGAAGGGTCCTAGGGCCGCACGGAGCGATCCCTCTCCCCGCTGCCTGTGTTGGGTCCTTCCTCTCTCGTCCTGGTGCTGCGGTCCCCTCAGGCGCTCCGCAGCTCGGCACTGACAGCCTGGCCCCCCCGCGCCGCCGCCGCCCCCCGCTCTGCCCCGCGCCGCCCCTGCCCCGCGCCGCCCCTGCCCCGCGCCGCCGCCGCCCCCCGCCCCTGCCCCGCGCCGCCCCTGCCCCGCGCCGCCGCCGCCCCCCGCCTCTGCCCCGCGCCGCCGCCGCCGCCCCCCGCCTCTGCCCCGCGCCGCCGCCGCCGCCCCCCGCCTCTTCCCCCCGCCGCCGCCGCCGCCCCCCGCTCTGCCCCGCGCCCTCTTCACTTCCGTGCTGCTTGTTTTTCTGCACTAAAAGCTGCCTGCACGCCCTCCCGGCTCTGCAGCTCTCGGGGGGCTTCTGCGCGATGCTTCAGCTGTGTTTGTGTGCTCCCACGGGAAGGGCCTCAGGCTGTTCCCCGCCCCACTCTGAGGCTCCGTTTCTGTTGTTAGATTGTCCCAGGAGAGCAGCAGCAGCCTCAGACCCTCTACACGCTCTCAGTCCAGGAACAAAGAAAACCTGGAGCTCAGCAGGGCCGAGATGTCTCCCCCTCGACGTGTGACAAGATCCCAGACTGCAGCACTTGCCAAGATCTCAGAGGTCCCTCAAATAGTCCTTTCCAAGAGTCCTGCGCTGCAAGAGAGGAAGCCTCTCTCAGCAGAAGCCAACCTCAGCAACTGCATTAGTGCTGAGCTGTGCCTCCAGGTGAAGTCCCCGGGGGGAAGACAGCAGCTCCGTGGCACCTTTGTCGTCATGACCTCAGATAAGGATCCTCACGAGGAGGACCAGGTTGGCAGAGCCTCGGCTGTGCCTGCAGCCCCCAAGGCAGACCACGGTGGAGAGCCTGTGGGCACTCCTCAGCTGAACGCAGCCACCCCCCCCCCCTTCGATGTGAGCACCGCGCCCGGGCTGGAGGCTGGCTCCGTTCAGGCAGCAGAGAGGGATGAACAGGAGGCTCTGCAGCGCGCCCAGGACGTGCCAGGGACCCCCAAGGGTCTGAGACTGAGTCGCCGCTCCGTGCGCAGGAGCCTGCTGGGCAGAGCTCCCCCCGGCCGCGGCAGCTCCGCGGCGGCCAAGCGCTGCCGCAGCAGCCGCGGGGGGCGCAAGGTCTCCGCCTCCGCAGGCAGAGTGGCGACGCGGGCCCGGCCCCGGCCCTCAGCAGCCAGCTGCGCCGACGGTGAGTGAGGGAGCCCCGGGGGCGCCGCTCTGCGCCGCTCCGGCTTCGGTTGAGCGTTTCCTGCTGCTGCAGGGGGCTGGGCTGGGGTGCGGCAGAGCCTCCTCTGACCCTCCTGGGCCAGGCCAGCTGCCGTCAGCGAGAAGGCTCCGAGGGGCTCTCTGGAGAGCCTAGGGAGCTGCTGGAGCATGGCCTGTGAGCTCAGCCCTGGATGTCCTCTGGGAGAGCAGCAGGGATGTCTCTGGAGTTGCTGTGGACAGGAGGTGTCACAGTACCACAGTGCAGCAGAAAGGACCTCGAGAGCTCCTCTGTGGTTTCTCCTTGTTCTGACCTGGGGGCCCCTGGGTGAGGAATGAAGGCAGGAGCCTCAGTGCTGCACAGCAGCCAGGTGCCAGACATGCAAGGGGCAGAGACTCTCAGAAGTTCTTCCCAGCAGTCCCTTAGTGACAGCTTGTAGAACCCCCAGCACTGCAGAGTCTGAGTCCTGCAGGAGTCCAGGATCCCTTAGCAGGCAAAGCAGCTAACAGAAGTCCCTTGCAGCATCCCCACACCAAAGCCCTGGCCAGGAGAAGCAGGGAGCTACCAGAAGTCCTTAGCAGCCCTGCCCAACGACCCCTACTGGAGGAAGCAGTGGTGACAAAGCAGCTCTTGCTCAGAGAGGCTGTTCCTCTCCTCTGGTTCTCAGTCCCCTAAGCAGGACAATACAACCACCCAGAGAACCTGAGATCTCCTCCTAGTGAGAGCTGCCAGCATGGCTCTGCAGAGTCTGGCTGCTAGCCTGAGGGCACCTTGGAGGCTGAGCTTCCTGAAGCCAGGGTGTGCCAGAGGCAGTTTCAGTGAAGCACAAACTGACTGCCATGTCTCCTCTGCCCCTGGAGCAGGAGGCAGGGGTGGCTGCCACCTCCTTTCTCTGCTGAGGCTGGGGGGAGGAGGAGGCCTGCAAGTGCAGGTGGTGCAGGGCCCTGGTGCTGGAGAGAGGCTGGCTCAGCACAGCAGGTTTGTGTGTGGAGGGAGAGCCCACAGCTGAGGTGGCTCTGCCTCCCCTCCCTGCCCAGCTCTGCCTCTCTGGGGTTTGCTGGCTCAAAGGCACTGCTGGTGGAGGTGTCCTGGGTCTTGCTCAGCAGGATGTCCCTGGACAAGCACAGCAGAGGTTCTGTCCACAGCATTTCACACCTGAGTGCTGCTCCAGAGCTGGAGCTCTCTTGTGCCCAGTCCAGGGCTTCCCAGCCTGGCTGCAGGGTGCTAGGGGAATTTCCAGGTGTGGAGTTTGAGGCTCACTCAGGGCAGTCTGCTGGGGGAGGACTTTACAGAGGCCCTGGAGAGGCTTCCTGTGCCCTGTTGGAATGCTCAGCCTGTGCTGGGCAGAGCTGGGTTAGCTGGCAGGGTTGAGCAAGCCTTGGCTCCTTCCCTCTGCACTAGGCTTGTGCCTGGTCAGGGTTCCTGGGTGTAAGGAGGGGAACTGGGATGCTTTGTGCACCTCTCCTTGAGCTGATCCCAGTCCTGGAGGCCAGGGCAGGGTCAGGCCCTGCAGCAGCTCCTGCCCTGGCTGGGCACAGCTTGTGCCTGGGGGATGTGTGGGGGCAGGCTGCAGGCTCAGCCCCCGCAGGCTCTGCCTGGGCTGGAGCTGCTGCCTTGCCTCTGTTGTTAATTAGCCTCTGTTTCTGGCAGTGCTGGGATGGGAAGGCTGGAGCCAGGCAGCCAGCTGGCAGGATGCTGGCAGGATGCTGGCAGGAAGCAGCACCCAGGCTGCTCCTGAGCCCAGGCCAGGTGACTCCAAGCGAGAGCTCACCGAGCAGCGCCTGTGGCTGCTGCGGGCTGCAGCTCTCACTCCACGCTCGCAGGCAGCTGTCCCCAGAGCTGCCTGGGGGCTCTGCACCCTCACCCCAGCAGCAGGCACTCAGCTCTGGGCACGAACATCCCCAGGGAAGCTGCTTGCAGAGCTCTCCCTGCCCCTGTGGTGCAGCTCCCGAGGTGTTCTCTCTTTTCCTGCAGACTCCAGCTCTGAGGAGGTGCCAGAGAGCGAAGGGACAGTTGTCAAAGCTGGGTGAGACTCCTTTCAGATGTTTGCCAGCCCTCAGTGACCTGCTGGAGGGCACTGAGGTGACACTGCTGGTGCAAAGCCTGCAGCTTGCAGGTGACAAGAGGCTGCTCCTGACCAAGCTGCCTTTGTTCCTTCCCTAGGCCTTCCTCTGACCCTTGCAGCCCTCCCAGGCAGGTAAGATCTGAGCACAGACTGAAGGTGTTTGGTGTGTGAGGGCTTGGCTCTGGCCCCTGGCTGGAGGAGGCCTGGGATGGTTTTCACCCCAGCAACCCCAGTGAGGCTCCCTTGGGAAATGAGCACACAGCCCCCAAGGCTGCTTCTGGGCAGGGGCTCTGGGACCCCCCAGGAGCTTGCAGAGCCTGGGCTGCCTCTGGCCAGGAGGTGTTCTCTGTCACTCTGCATCTGTGGGTTTAAAGGCCAGTGACAGGCTGGTGCCTGAGCTCCAAGCAGCCAGAACAGAGTCCTGCTCCTGAACCTCTTCCCAGGGCCCAGGTGCCTGAGAGTGGAACCCTGACCTAGGCTTGCAGCTCAGGGCAGCTGCTTGCAGCAGTGCTGTACAGGCTCCTCAGCCATGTCTGTGTTTCTAGCTGCTCCTGGCCTTTCTGAGGCCTGCAGCTTGCTCAGAGCTTGCCAGTTTGCTTTAAAGCCACCACAGAAACTGGAAATGCCATCTGGGGGGCAGCCCCCACCCCTGCCCAGCTCCCAGTGCCCTCCCGAGGGCAGGGAGCTCAGAGCCACAGGGCTGTGGTGGTGCTTGGTCAGCAGGCAGAGGCTGAGCCAAGGGAGCAGAGCTCTGTGGCCTCAAGCAGCAGCACAGGCCTGTACCTGCTCAGGCTGTGTGGGGCTGCAGCTGCAGCGCTTCTCCAGTGCCCCTGGGTGTCCAGCATGCCTGGGCAGCTCAGAGGGAGAGCAGGGAGGGGAGCAGAAGGAATGGGCTGCCTTGCAGGCCTGAGCAGAGCACTGGTGCCTTGGGTCTGTGCCCTGATCTGTGCCACCTTCCCTTCTCTCTGCCCCTCAGCAGTGTTCTTGGCAAACCAGATGTGGTTTGGGCTGCCCCTGGGAGCTGTGTGGAGCCAGCACCTCCCCTGGTGTGCAGGAGGGCAGCCAGTGCCCAGTGTGTGCTGGTGCTTAGAGGGCAGGCTCCCCCCAGGCCTGCCCTGGGCTTCTCTGGCCTCCCATGAGGCTGCAGGGCGCTTGCTGTGCCCAGCTCTGGGGCAAGGCCTCTGCAGAAGCCTCTGGGCAGGGCCAGGCTGCCACCCTTCTCCTGGCACCTCTGCCCCTGGCAGCTCAGTGTGGTGCCAGGGCAGGGCACTGCCAGCTCTCCACCCCAGCAGGCTCTGAGGGCAGGGGCAGCCTGTGGCAGAGGGCCAGGAGCTGCTTGCCTTTGGCTCCTGCTGCCCACTCATGGCTGCAGCATGCAGCAAGTGCTGCTGGCTGCCCGGAGCACAGAGAGGCTCCAGGGGCCTCTGCCCTTAGCAGCTGGAGCTTGGCTTGGCAGTGCCTGCCTCGCTGCAGCCCCTCTCTGCTGCTGCTGCCTGTGCACAGCACCAAGGAGGGCAGCCTGGGGGCTCCATGCTGCCCTGCCCAGCACCCTGCCTGCGGCTCTGCGCTCTGGGAACGCTCAGGGTGAGAGCAGGGCTGGGGGCGGCGGCTGCCTGTCTGTGTGAGACCTGGGCTGAAACCCTTCTCCTGCAGGCTCCCCAGAGCCCACCCACGTCCCTGGGCCCCCAGGCCGTGGGCAGGCAGGAGCAGCAGCCCCAGGAGCCCAGCAGCCCCGGGCAGGGCTGGGGCAGGGCTGGGGCAGGCTCCCCGGCCACCCCCCGGAGCCCGTGGATGTCCCTGCGCTCTCGGACCCTCGGCAGGCAGGAGCAGCCCAGCAGCCAGGGTGAGTGGGGGCAGAGCTGGGGCAGGCTGGGGCAGGCTGGCTGGGAGGCTGTGGAGCTGAGACTCACCTTTGGCAAGGGAGGGTTTGTGCTAAGAGGTCAGCAGTGGGGGAGCTCGTGCCGGAGCTGCTGCCCGCTCTGGGGCGGGTGAGGGGGTGGGCAGGGGGATGCTGTTGCCCAGGTTGTGGGGGGCCTTGCTGGGCTCCATGTCTGGAGCAGGTGGCTGCTCTGTAGCCCTGCAGGGGTGGCACATCCTGGGGCACAGCACAGGGCACTCTGGGCACCTCTGCCTTGCCCTCAGTCTCTAGGTGTGCAGGTCAGAACAGCTCTGCTTGGAGGACTCCTGGCAGGGGCTGGCTCTTGCCTGAGCTGTCCCAGCTGTGCTGGAGGGGACTGCTGCCTGCTGGAGCTGACTGGAAGTGTTCTCTTTCAGAAAGAAACTCAAACAAGAGTGGGAAGACTCAGGAGCCACCCCAGAGTGCCAGGTATGTCCATCCTGGTGGGGATGTCTCTCAGGCCCCCAGAGCAGGCTGCTCAGCACTGAAATGTTCAGGGGTTTGTAGCTGAAGCTTCTGCAGGAGGTTTTCTCTGCCTCTGTTGCCAGAGGATCTGCCTTGGCTCACCTCAGACTCTTCCTGGTGTGCTGCTGTGGTGCTGAGAGAAGGTTCAGTTCTCCCCCCCAAGAAACCACAGCTAGCTCAGTGGAGGAGCAGAGGGGAATGGAAGCTGTGTTTGCAAGCAGGCTGAGGGGCAGTGAGTGCCTGCACAACAGCCAGGACTGACACAGAAATGCACAGCAAAGAAAGGAACACAGAACAAAACTCCCTCCAGCCAGGAGGGCTCCCCCCCTGCACCCCTGTTTCCCCAAAAGGGTTAGAGGGAGAGGCAAGGTCATCACTGAGGAGCAAATGCTGATAGCTGAGAGGGGAGGCAGGAGTCATTCTTACCTGTTTGCTCAGGGCTACCTCCTGCAGCTGTTGCTCAGAGAGGCAGAGCTGAGGCAGAGGCTCAGACTGAACTGAGCCTTAGAGCTGCAGCTCTGCCTTTCTGCAAGGCACAGCCTCCAACGCTCCCAGCTACCCAGGAAGCAAGGCCTTGTCCCTGGGCAGGCCCCAGCCAGCCTTACCCCACAGTCAGTAAACTCTCAGCAGCATTTGCTGTGTGATCCTGCTGCTGTCCCCCTGGCTGCAGGGGGCTGGGACCAGACGCCCTTTGAGGCTCCCTTCCAGCCCTGTGCCCTCTGTGCCTGTTCCTTCCCAGGAGAAAGCCAAGCTACAAGAGAGCTGTGGATGAGTGCTATGACCAGCAGCAGGCAGAGGAGGGGGGGCTCTCTCCTCCCAGAAAAAAGACTCCATCCCCAACCTTCCCAGCCAGCAAAGTAAGCTCCTTGCAGCCCTGCTGCCCCTCCCCAGAGCTGGCCTGGCTGGGGCTGGGGCTGCTGAGCCTGGCCCTGGCTGCTGAGCCTGGCCCTGGCTGCTGAGCCTGGCCCTGGCTGCTGAGCCTGGCCCTGGCTGCTGAGCCTGGCCCTGGCTGCTGAGCCTGGCCCTGGCTGCTGAGCCTGGCCCTGGCTGCTGAGCCTGGCCCTGGCTGCTGAGCCTGGCTCTGCTCCTTCCCAGGTGGTGAGGCCAATCAAGACCTTCCTCCACACTGTGCAGAAGAACCAGCTGCTGATGACCCCCAGCTCCCTGGGTGGGAGCATGGGGCTCAAGTCCTTCATCAGGCACAACACTCCCCTGCAGACTGACCCCAGGGTGAGGCCTGCTCCTGAGCTGGGGCCTGGGGACCTGGGGGGGCTGAGATGTGAAAATCCTCTCCAGCCTCATCCAGCTGAGAAGCTGTTTGCACAAACTGCCTGAAGTTGGTCACTCAGCTTCCTGCAGAGCTCCAGTGTGGGCCTGGGCTGTCTCACTGCACTTCCCCCAGCAGCTGGCTGGGGGCATTGGGAGCTCTGATTTCAGATCCTCTCAGGGTTTTCCCTGTGTCCTGCCCCCACAGCACCCTTTGGTCTCAGAGCCAGGAGCATTTAGTTGCCTGCAAAATGAGGTGGTCCTGGGGGGTGGTTTTCACCTGCAGCAGGCTTGAGGAGGGAGAGGAAGGGCATCTCCTGCATCCAGCTTGGGCCTGGCCATAGCCTCACTCCTGGAGTGTTGCTCAGAGCTGTCAGGGTGCTGCTGGGGGAGCCTCCCTGTGCTGCAGCAGGTGAGGCCTCCCCCCTGGCAGGCAGTGAGGCACTCAGGGGTCACTCTGAGCTGTGCTGCTGCCTGCCTGGTGAAGGAGCTGCTGTGATGGGAAGAGCTCTTTGTGCCTGTGTCCTTTGCTTGCCCAGTTGGTGGAGTGGTGCAGGTAACCTCCCCTCAGGGCTCTTCCTGTGTGGGTGCTGAGCACCACTCAGCACCACAGCACAGGGTCTGGCTGGCAGCTGCAGCCCAGGGCTGGGTTTGGGCCCTGGTGCCACCAGGCCCTTGCAGTCCCAGCCCAGCAGCAGGTGACAGCAGGGCCCTGCTGTGCTGCCCAGCAGCGAGGGGCCCCTGCCAGGCCTGCACTCATCTTCCAACCCACTGCAGGAGAGGGAGAGGCAGAAGCTGCAGGTCCTGAAGAAAAAGCAAGAAGCTGATGAGCTGAGGAAACAGAGGCTGGAGGAGGAGAAGAAACGACGCCTGGATGAAGCCAAGCTGTGAGTCTGCTCCCTGCCTGCCCTGCAGGCACACAGCTCCTGCCCCTGCCAGCTCCTTGCCCTGGGGGAGTCCATGCATGCAGCTGGAGTGCCTGCTCTGATTGCCACTCTGGGACCCCAGCTGACTGCTTCAGCCCTGGCTGCAGCCCTGGCTGGCAGGATGCTGCAGGGACTGCAGCACTGCCTGGGGAGGAGAGGCTGAGAGCCCTGGGGCTGTTCAGTCTGGAGAGAAGGCTGAGAGGGATCTGATCAATGCCGATCAATAGCTGAGGGCTGGGAGTCAGGAGGGAGGGGACAGGGCCAGGCTCTTGCACCTGGGCTAGGCCAAGGGGCAATGGATGGGACCTGCAGCCCAGGAGCTTCCACCTCAGCAGCAGGAGGAACTTCTGCACTGGGAGGCTCGCAGAGCCCCGGCGCAGGCTGCCCGGAGAGGTTGTGGAGCCTCCTCTGGCGCCTTCCCAGCCCGGCCCGGCCGCGTTCCTGTGCCACACGGCCCTGCTCCGGCGGGGCTCGGGCGCGGGGCCCCTCGCAGGCGCTGCCCCCCGGGGGCGCAGTTCGCAGCCCCGCAGCGGGCGGTGCCTGAGCTGCGGGCGGCCCCCCGCAGGCGGCGCGAGGAGCGGCAGCGCAGGGTGCAGGAGCGCCGCGAGAGGGCGCTGCAGCTGGAGCAGGACCGCAGGCGCCGCTTCGAGCTGAAGATGGCACAGCTGGAGGAGAAGACCGAGAAGGTGAGGCCCCGGGCTGCCCTGGGGAGGGGGCTGCCCTGGGGAGGGGGCTGCCCTGGGGAGGGGGCTGCCCTGGGGAGGGGGCTGCCCTGGGGAGGGGCTGCTGGCAGCCAGAGAGTGGTTGAAGAGGGAGCTCTGCAGGAGCGTGGTGGCTGCCTGCCCCTGGCTGCCAGCAAGGACAGGTGGAAGCTGCAGAGAGGCTGTGCAGAGGCCTGCAGTGATGGGACCAGGGGCCTCAGAGTGGAGGCTGGGTGGCAGGAAGCAGCTCTTCACTGTGAGGGTGCTGGAGCGCTGGAGCAGGCTGTCCAGGGAGGTGCTTGAGGTCCCTTCCCTAGAGCTATCCAAGGTGAGGCTCAGCATGGCCCTGGGCAGCCTGATCTAGCTGGGGCTGCCCCTGCTGTCTGCAGGGGGCTGGACTGGGTGAGCCTGGGAGGTCCCTTCTGGCCTGGACCATTCTGTGAGGATTCATCTTTCCCAGACCTGTGCCTCCAAAAGGGCTTTGAGGCTTTGTCAGGCAGCTGGGAGAAGACCTTCAGGTAGCTGGAGGCAGCTGGTGGCCCTGGGGCTTTGTCTCCTTCTCCCACTGGGCTAATGGATGAGGAGGTGCCACTAAGCAGGCTCCCCCCCAGCCCCTGCTTGTGCCTGGGGCTCTCAGGCCGGTGGCAGATGTCCCCAGAGCTTGGATTGCCTCCCTCTGCTGCTCTGGGCATGAGTCCTGGGTGGGATGTGCAAGCCCCAGGCTGGGAGCAGCTGCTCCTGGGGAGCTGTGACAGAAGGTCCCTCCCCTGAAGCCCCTGGCTGAGGGGAGCCCCAGGCCTCGCCGGCTGCAGCTGTCCCTGGGCCTTGCCCCTGGGGCAGTGCAGAGCCTGCAGCTGGCTGCCTGTGCCCAGGTGCGGGAGGAGAGGTTGGCAGAGGAGAAGATCAGGAAGAGAGCAGCAGCCAAGAAACTGGAGGAAGCAGAGGCCCGGCGCAGGCAGGAGGAGGAGGCCAGGACGCAGAGAGCGCTGCAGCAGGTCTGGGCTGGGGCCTGCCCTGGGCTGCACACCCCTGGGAGGGCTGCAGTCTGCCAGGGGCTCGGGCAGCAGGGGCAGCACCAACAGGCCCACGGAGGGCACACTGCTGTGGCCCTGTCCCCAGAGCTCTGTGGTGTGCTGGGGGCTCTCCCCCACGCTGCTCTGGGCAGGTGCTTGCAGAGCCCTAAGCACTGCTGCTGCTGCTGCACTGTTTTAACCCCCCCCAGTGAAGCCTCTGCAAGGCGTGGGGCAGGGTGGCCATTAGGGCCCTCGGAGCAGGGTGTGGGCAGGGAAAGGCCAGCCCTGAAGCAGCTGGAGGGCAGGGGGGCCCTCAGCCCCAGCTTGTTCCCCAGCTGTGCAGTGCTGGGAGCCAGAGGCTCTGGGGCAGCCTGGGGTGAGTGACTGCCTGGCTGCCGTGAGCAGGAGGAGGAGGAGCGGCGGCACAGGGAGCTGCTGCAGAAGAGGAAGGAAGAGGAACAGGAACAGGCCAGGAGGATCCTGCAGCAGAGGCAGGCAGAGCAGGAGAGGGAGAAGCAGCTGGCTGCACAGAGAGAGCTGGAAAGGAAGAAGGAACAGGAGAGGATCCAGGCTGAAAAGTAAGCCCGTGTCCATGCCTGTGCTGGGGCTTGGAGGAGCAGGAGCTGGGCACCGCAGAGGCTGGCAGTGAGGGGCTGCCCTGTGCTGCTGGCACAGCTCTGGAGGTGGCTTCGAGCTGCCCAGAAGCAGCTGTGGGCTCAGCAGCGTGGGAGCTGTGGTGAGGAGTGCCCTGGGGGGAGGGAGGAGCCTGCAGCAGGCTGGGCTGGGGGTCCCTGTGTGGGCAACAGCTGCTCTGTGCTTGCAGGCTCCGTGAGCAGCAGCAGAAGGCAGCTTGCCTGCAGAAGGAGGCTCAGGAGCGGCTCCAGAAGGACGAGCAGCAGAAGGAGGTAAGGGCTCTGTCAGTGCTGAAGCCTCTAACAATACTGCTTAGGAAGAGGCAGGGACCAGCAGGCTGGGCTCTGCCAGCTGCCTTCTGCCCTTCACCCCCTCAAGCAGAGGTTTAGAAAGGCATCCATGGGTTAAGAGCCAGCACAGCTCAACAGGGCAGCTCCTTTGTGCTGTTGGCCTGCAGCTGAGGCCTGCAGAGATGGAGAGGCAGGAGCACAAGAAGCTGCCAGAGGAGCAACAGCATAAAGACAGAGCCCAGACACAGCACCCAGAGGAGCAAAAAGCTAAGGATGGAGTCCAGGCAGAGCAGTCAGAAAACCCTGAGGTAATTCTGCTGCCCCTGGTGCCCTGTCTCCAGGGAGCGACAGCAGAGAGCTGCCCCCAGCACAGCTGCGCCAGGGAGCAGCTTCCCTCTGCTGCTTGTCCCTTCCCAGTGCTGAGGGACTCTGCAAACATCCTCCTGGGTAGCTGAGGTTGGCTCCTGGTGGCTCTGAGCATCTCAAGGACTGGGGGGGAGTGAGGAGGAGGGAGAGGAGGCAGTGAGGGCTTGCCAGGGTAAGGCAGTGGTTGTTCAAGTTAGCTTTGCCTCCTCTCTAAACACTGAACCCTGTGGGCAGGAGAGCTCCTGAGAAGCTGATACCTGAGCTCGGGGCTGTGGGAGGGCAGCAGGGGCTGTGGGAGGGCAGCAGGGGCTGTGGGAGGGCAGCAGGGGCTGTGGGAGGGCAGCAGGGGCTGTGGGACAGCTGTGCCTTGTGGGGCCTGGCTGCAGGCTCCTGTGGAGCTGTCAGCACTGAGCACTGCAGACAAGCACAGGGATTGCTCTGCCTTGACCCAGCCAGAGAGGAGTTGGTGCTGAGGGCCCCAGAGCTGGCAAGGCAGTGTCTGGGGAAGAAAAACTCCTTGTAGCTCCCCAGAGACCTGCTCCTGGCTGGAGGGATTTGCAGCTCTGCCTCTGCTTTGGCCTCCTTTGTGCTCCCAGCCGTGCTGCTCCCCTGGAGCTGCAGCTCAGCCTGCCCTGGGCTGCTGCCTGCCCCCTCCCCGGTGGCAGCCGTCAGGGTTAGCCAAGCTGAGACGAAGAGCTGGCTGGGAGCTGGGCCTGAGCTGAGTGGAGCTGCTGCTGGCTGCTGCTGGCTGCTTTGTGCCACAGGCAGCCCCTCAAGCAGCCTGCTTAAAGGGAAGGCAGTGCAGAGCCTGAACCCCTAGCTTCAGGCTGGAGGCTGGGGCACAGTTGTGGGTTAGAACTCCAGAGCCGGTGTGGGGCAGGTGCTGCCCTGCTGACACCTGAGCACCTCTCTGCCCTCCAGAACTCAGGTGCCTGCAACTCCTACCAGCTGACTCCCCATGCCCAGAGGGATCCAAAGCCCTTCAGCACGGACCCAAACAACTATGGGCTGGACCTGAACAGCGACGACTCCACCGACGACGAGAGCCAACCTCGCAAGCCCATCCCTGCCTGGGCCTCGGGTGAGTGCTGGCAGCTCCTCACACAGCAGGGCAGGAGGAGCTGCTCTGAGCTCTCCAGTTGCAGTTGCACAGGGGCAGTGCAGAGCCCTCACCCCCAGCAGCATGCTGGGTCGAGGGCTCCTCTACCACCTGCTCGTGGCTGTTGAGCTGCCTTAGGGCTGCTGCTGCTGTTGGGAAAGGAATCCTCGGGAGCTAGGGCTCTGGCCTGAGCCTGCCTGACACTGGTGGGGCTTTAAAGAGCAAAGCAGGGCCAGAGGTCTTGGGCTGGGCCTCAGCAGATGTTGTTCTGGTTCTGGGCTGCTTGGTTCCATCACTTCATATCCACCTGCCCCAGAGAGCTGAGGAGCCGAGTGGTGTGCAGGGGGAAGCTTGGCCTCTGGCAGGCTCGGGGTCCTGCACAGGGCTCAGCACAGGCTGGGTCTCCCTCCAGGGGATCTTTGGTGACTCTTCAGGATTCTGGGGAGGGACTTCTGGGTGTCAGGGAGGGATAGGTCTGGGGGGGGTGGAGCAAAACTAGAAGTGGGGAGATTCAGACTGGATGTGAGGAAGAAGTTGTTCCCCAGGAGGGGGCTGAGAGCCTGGCACAGGTTGCCTGGGGGGGGGGTGGCAGCCTCACCCCTGGGGGTTTTGAAGGCCAGGCTGGAGGTGGCTCCAGGGCAGGGGCTTGGAAGTGGATGAGCCCTGAGGTCCCTTCCACCCCTGGCAATTCTGATTCAGCTCCACCCCCTGCAGGGTTTGGGGTCTGGGTGGGGGCTAGAGGGGAGCAGGGGCAGGCTCCACACCCTGCACAGCGAGTGAGCCGAACTAAGGCGAGCTGACCTCTGGCCTGCAGGGGAGCAGCTCAGCCAGGCTGTCACCAGGCAGTACTACAACCCCCCCAACGTGGATGAGATCTTTGGGGTGATCCTGAGCCCCAGGCTGGAGGACATCTTCGGCAAGAGCAAGCCCAGGTACTTCAAGCGCACCAGCTCGGCCGTCTGGAGCTCCCCTCCCTGCGGCCTCAAGCCTGCTCTGCCCCCCTCCTGCAGCCTCAAGAAGTGCTGAGCTGAGAGCAGCTCCTGGCCTCTTGCTGCTGCCTCATGCCAGCTGTGGGGGCAGCAGATGGAGCCCTGCCAGGGGCAGCAGGGGGCTGCAGCTGACCACCTTTTAAAGTTCAAAAGAAGAAGAATAAAGAAAGTAATAAAGCCTTGAGACACAAATGGCTGAAAGGGAGGACAGAGATCAGCTCCCCCAGACCCCCTGTGGGGACAGGAAGGTTCTGCCTGGGCAGGGCAGGGTTGGTGCTGTGCTCCCCCCGGGGCCTTTGCTGAACTTCTGTTCCTGGGCAGGGAAATGGTTTGTGCCAGGGTCAGACTCCTGGGCCCCTGTGCTAGGGAACCCCTGAACTGCCCTCCAGCCCTGGCTCTGCTTGGGGTCACTGAATCAATGCTCAGGTTTGCTGCCACCAGATGGAGCAGGAGCCTCACTCGCTCCCAACCCCGGCTAGGCCCCGCGGGGAGCCGCGGCCGCGGCCCAGCCTCTGCGCTTCGCCCCCTGCCGTCCGAGCTGAAGCTGGGCAGGCGCCTGGCCAAGCGTCCTGGGGCCGGCCTGCAGCAGTCCCCCTCTGCCCTTGGCCGCCAGGAACCTGCAGCACTCCACGGGGGGAGAGGGGAAGCTGCTGTGGACTGCTTCAGTGTCCCTGGAGTCAAAGGGGTTTGCTCCCAGGTGCTGACCTTGAGCCTTTAACCTTAGCTGAGCTCTCAAACTGCTGCAGGAAAGCAGAGCTGCCTCTGGCTGGGCCTAGCTCTGGCTCCATGGCCAAAGTCCTGTCCCTGGGGCTGTACAGACACCATGAGTGCAGCTGCCCCAGGGGGTTGCTGGGGGCAAGAGGCTGATGGTGAAGCAGATGCTGAGTCCCAACCTGTTCACCTTCTTCCCTCCCTGCTTTGCCACCTCTCTGGTGGCACCCAGGGAGCAAGGGCACAGCAGGGATGCCCCCAGGCAGGGTCTGCCACTGAAGTTGGGCCCCAGACAGCAGCTTTGGATTGTTTGGGGATTAGTCTGCAAATGTTAATGCAAATGGGTGCCAGGGCCCCAGCTGCTGGCAGTGATGCCAAGGGCAAGCAAACCCCTGGCAGCAAATCCCTGCAGGGCACTAAGGAGCTTAGGCTGAAAATCCTCTGCAGCTGCTCCTGCCAAGGATCCATATTCCCAGATGCTTCCTCCCCTCAGGGTCAGCCCAGGGCTCATTTTTACCCCACCATGCATTTTAGAAGGCATCATCTTGGTTTTGGGGGTCAGGGGGCATGGGACCCCTGAGGTTCCATTGCAGGCTCCTGTTCCAAGAGCCCAGAGCTCCCCAGAGAGGCTCCTGGCACTCACACCCCTGGCACTGCTACCTCACCAGCTCCCAGCCTGGCTGAGGCAGGAGGACCTCCTTACCCCAAGCAAGGCCACCCAGAGCCCCCTGCCCAGGGCTGTGGGCAGCTTTGTCTCCAAGGACAGAGACTCCAGAATCTGCCTGGGCAGCCTGTGCCCAGCACACCAACAGCTGTGCAGGCTGGGCCTGCTGCCACCCTCCCCCAGCAGGAACACAGCAGTGCCATGGCCTCAGTGTGAGGCCTGTGCCAGAGGGCACAGGTGTGAGAGAATGTGCCCAGGGCTCCCAGGCCTTGGCAAGCTGCTGGCCACCGCTTGGAGGCAGAGCTGGAATGGCAATGGAATCATCCAGGTCCTGTGCCACCTCTTCCTGAGTGCCACATTCCCTCCCCACGGGATCAGCTCCAGGGCTGGCACAATCAGGGCAAGCTCCTGCCAGGACAGCTGCTGCTAAACCCTGGAGTTTTCCCAGTGGAATTCCTTCAGCTTGCAGCCTGGAGCCTGCCCAGCACAGGGCCAGCAGCCATGGCCCCACCGCTGCAGCCCAGCCCCAGGCCTCTCGGGGACCCCCTCCTCACCCTCAGCCCCCATGGGAGACACAGCACACCTCACACAGCTTTGATTTATTGTCCCCTCCTGTGCCAGAGGGGCTGTGCCCAGGCACGGGGGGATGGCACCAGGGTGTGGCACGGGGGTCACAGGGACGACACTGGGTGTCAGCACATGCTGAGGTGGGGGGAGGGAGGGACAGCACAGGGAGTTAGCAGGGCTGGGGGTGGCGGTGAGGGCGATGGGCTGGGGGGAGCCTGCATGCAGGTGGGGCCAGCAGGGGTCCCTGCATGCTGCTGTGTGCGGGGCCGCGGGAGGCCCTCGCGGGAGAGAGGAGAGGTGAGGACCCGCAGCTGCAGAGCAGGACCGGAGGCCGCTCCTCCCCCGGGGCCGTGCCGGCGCCCTGCTGCCCGGCCCCGGCCCCGCGGGCCCTACCCCCGCTCGCAGATGAGCTCCACCACGCTGTGCTCCATGGGGACGGGGTCGAGACAGCGGTGGGTGGCGCTGGCGGCCACCTCGTCCAGCAGCCCCTGCACCACTCGCTCGTCGGCGGCGAAGCGCCAGAGGTAGAGCTGCAGGTAGTGGCCATCGACCTGCACCTGCTGCAGCCCGAAGCGGCCCAGCGTGCGCAGCCGCACGCACTCCAGCAGCGTCTTCAGGCTGATCTTGATGATCCCTGTCAGCACCGACACCTGCGGGCACGGGGGGCAGGGGCCCATCAGCACCACCCCTGGGGGGCACGGGGGGCAGGGGCCCTGTCAGCACCGACACCTGCGGGCACGGGGGGCAGGGGCCCATCAGCACCACCCCTGCGGGGCACGGGGGGCAGGGGCCCATCAGCACCACCCCTGCGGGGCACGGGGGGCAGGGGCCCATCAGCACCACCCCTGGGGGGCACGGGGGGCAGGGGCCCTGTCAGCACCGACACCTGCGGGCACGGGGGGCAGGGGCCCATCAGCACCACCCCTGGGGGGCACGGGGGGCAGGGGCCCATCAGCACCACCCCTGGGGGGCACGGGGGGCAGGGGCCCTGTCAGCACCGACACCTGCGGGCACGGGGGGCAGGGGCCCATCAGCACCACCCCTGGGGGGCACGGGGGGCAGGGGCCCATCAGCACCACCCCTGGGGGGCACGGGGGGCAGGGGCCCATCAGCACCACCCCTGGGGGGCACGGGGGGCAGGGGCCCTGTCACCACCACCCCTGGGGGGCACGGGGGGCAGGGGCCCTGTCAGCACCGACACCTGCGGACAGCAGAACACCCTGGTCCTGGTCATCAGCTCCTGGGGACCCCCTGAGCCCCAGTGCCGGGGCCGTGGGCTCCGCTGCAGGGCCCTGGGGACTCAGGGCTGGCCTCACCTTGTTGAACTCCACGGGGCTGAAGATGTCGATGCGCTCGGAGAAGAGCTTCTGGATGTTGCTGAGCAGGTGAGTGTCCATGGGGGCGCTGGGGACAGGGACACCACAGCAGTCAGGGACGGAGGCAGAAGGGAGACGGCGGGGAGAGGGGGGCAGGGATGGGCAGGAGGCACTGGGACGGCTTGGGGACACAAGGACTAGGGAAGAGCAGGAGGGCAGTGGATGTGGGGACAGCAGGGGATGGGCAGGACACCAAGGGATGAGACACAGGGGGACAGGCAAGGGACAGGCAGGGGGGATGGGGGGGGATCACCAGGGACAGCCTGGGGACATCACAAGAGCCAGGGGGTGTTGAGATGGTGGGAAGGACATTGGCACAGGCTGGGGGTACAGAGGGTTGAGATGAAGGCAGCGCAGACACCGCAGGGATGAGACAGCACAGGGGGGCAGGGCAGGCCCGGGGGGGCAGGGCTGACCTGGGGGTGTAGCTAGGCGCGTAGCGGCTGGGCGCCCGCGAGCTGCTGTAGACGGAGAAGGCTCTGCGGCTGGAGTCGCTGCTCTGTGCCCGCCGCACGCCCTCCTCGAAGAGCTGCCCCACCTGTGCCACCTCCTCCTCAGTGCCGGCCAGGCGCAGGACGCCCCCCAGGGACCCCCAGGCACCCGGAGCGCCTCTGCTCGACCCTTTCGGCCGCCCCACCCAGGACCCTCTGGGACATCCAGGACCCCCCAGGGGACCCTCAGGGACTGTTAGAGGTCGAATGAGATCCCCCCCAGCGTTGCCCTCTCGGCCACGCCGCCCCCAGGGAGCAGATCCGCCCCGCTCGCACTTCGGCAGTGGGAACAGGCTTGGGCTTCTGGGGGCAACCTCGGGGCCTCTCCAGAGACCCTCTGGGATGCCCCTGGGGACTTCCCCGCCCCCCCGGCGCCCACCTGGATGTCGATGGCGGTGATGTCCTCCACCACGCGCTTCATGACGGCGCGCACGTTGCGGGGCTCCACGGTGCCCAGCCAGTCCCTGGTCTCCACGCTCTTCCTCAGCATCTGCGCCACCGCCGCGCCCTGCACCTGCACGTAGTGGTCCAGCAGCCGCTGCGCCGCCGCCCGCGCCTCGGCGCACAGCACCGGCCCCGGCCCCGGCGCCGCCGCGGGGCCGCACTCCTGCAGGGGGCGAGCAGGAGGAACTCCTTCGCTGCGAGGCTCCCGGAGCCCTGCAGCAGGCTGCGCAGGGACGCTGCGGAGTCTCCTCGGAGGCTTTCCAGCCCCATCTGGCTGTGTTCTGTGGGACCTGCGCTGGACCCTGCGGCCCTGCTCCGGCAGGGGGTTGGACTTACACAGACCCAGCCCGGCTGGGGGAGACCTCCGAGACCACCGAGCCCAAGCAAGCCCCCGGCCCTACCTGGTCAGCCAGCCCACGGCACCCAGCGCCTCCTCCAGGCCCTTCTGCCCCCACCCCCTCCCTGGGCACCACATCCCCAGGGCAATCTCTGTCTGTGAGGAACTCCTTGCTAAGCTCAAGCCTAAACCTCCCCTGGCACAGCCTGAGGCTGTGTCCTCTTGTTCTGTGCTGGTGCCTGGGAGACCACCCCCCACCTGGCTACGGCATCCTGACACCTGGGGATGCCCCCCCTACACCTCCTGCCTCCGATGCCCCAGGGGGCACAAGGGATGGTACCCAGCCCACCCCACTTGCAGCAGCGTCGCCGCCATGCCCACAGCCTTGGGGGCACTTGCAGCCACCTGGAGGTGCCCATGGGGACAGCTGGGAGACGCTGGCACAGCTAAGGAGCCTTGTGCCAGCCTGAGGGTCGTGTCACGGATGGCCATGGGGGTCAGCCCAGCACAGGGGACGTCCCTGGCTCCCCCAGGAACATTTGGTGGCACACAAGGAGTGAAGGCAGCCACACCACACAACCATCCCCCCAGCCCGGGGGCACGAGGGCCCACAGGGGGAGCTGGGGTCCCACAGACCCCCCTGGGACCAGGCTGGGGACAGTCAGACTGCGGTGGGTGCCTGGGGATCTCCCTGTCCCCAGGCGTCCCACGCTGCCCCCACTGTGCCTCGGACGGCCGCCGGACACAGAGGGGGCTCGGCGACACCCTGGGGACGCTGAGGGTGCCCCCAGGGCCAGCCTGGGGCCTGCCGGGAGAGGTCTGGAGCTGACCTGCGGAGGAAACTGCTCGTCGGTGAGGGTCAGGATGTAGCTGATGGTGGTGGCCTCGTAGTCCAGGCAGAGGCGGGAGAGCAGCAGCAGCAGGGCCGGGGGCGCCGCGGGGGCCCCCCGCTCGGCGGGGCTGTCGGCGAAGCCGCGGGCGGTGCGGCACAGCCAGCGCACGAAGGCCACCACCAGCCCCTCCCGCACGGCCTCCACGCAGAACTCCCCCTGCCCAGGGGCACAGGGCTCTCACCCCACGGCTGGCACCCCGGGCACCGCAGCCCAGGAGCTGCCCTCTGCAACCGCCACCCCCGCAGCGGCCCACAGGCTGCGCTGGGCAGCCCCCAGCTGGCTCAGAACCCTCCCAGGCTGCCCTGTCCAGACTCCAGATGGGTCAAGACCCCTCCCAACAGCCCTCTGCAGCCCCCAGCTGGCACATGAGCCCCCCAGCTGCCCTCTGCAGCCCCCCCAGCTGCCCTCTGCAGTCCCCACATGGCACATGAGCCCCCCAGCTGCCCTCTGCAGCCCCCCCAGCTGCCCTCTGCAGCCCCCAGCTGGCCCATGACCCCTCCAACTCCCAAACTGCTAACCCCAGCCCACCCCCAGTGACCCCCCACATGCCCCCCGCCCCGTGCCGCCCCGCAGCCCACCTTGAAGTAGGGCAGGCTGGCAAAGGCGACGTCCCTGGCGGTGAAGAGCTGCACGTAGGCCAGGACGGCCTTGAGCTGGCCGAGGACGGAGGAGGAGAGGGTGGCCAGCAGGTCGGGCAGGCCGGGCCCCTCCTTGCCAGGGGGCCGCGGGGCGGCCAGGGCCTGGCGCACGTCGCCCAGGCAGCCCAGGAAGAAGGTCTGCAGCGCCCGCAGGTAGCGGCCCACGCGCTCCCGCGCCGCCCGCGCCACCAGCGCCGCCCCGGCCTGGGCGCCGGCGGCGGGCAGCAGCTCCAGCAGGGCGCGCAGGCGGCGGTGGAAGCGGTCCAGGGCCCGCACCAGCAGCGAGGTGTCGCCCAGGCCGCGCTCCAGCGCCAGGCGCCGCTCCAGCAGCTCGAAGTAGCGGCCGGTGAGGCCGGCGGCGAAGGCCTCCAGCCGGCCCTCCCCGGCGCCCGCGCGGCCCTCGAACAGGCTGCGGTAGGAGGCGGCCAGCAGGCAGAGGGTGCCCACGAAGGCCGAGCTGCCGCGGTCGACGAAGTCAAGGATGTCGGAGGCGGGGGGCGGCGTGGCGGCGGCGCCCGAGGGGTCGGAGGGGGGCAGCTCGGCCTCCAGCGCCGCCAGCTCGGCCTCCAGGCGCGCGCCGGCGTGGCTCAGGAACTCCTGGCACAGCTCCTCCGGGGGCTCCTCCAGCTGCAGCAGCATCTCCACGCACTCGGTGAGCTCCTTGGGGTCCAAGGTCTCATCCCTGCGGGGCGGGCGGACCAGGGGGTCAGGAGGGGGGGTGGGAGAGGCTGGGTTCCCAGGGGGAGGGGCAGCAGTGAAAGCCCTCAGGAGGCTCCGGGGGAGCAGAGCCTAAGGAGCGCCCTCAGGAGCACCGGGAGGCTCCAGCTGCCCCCCAGAGCACAGCCTTGGAAAGCCACAGGCAGAACCATCCTCGGAGCTGTGTCCTGGGGCTGCCGGCTTTAGGCTCCAGGTTGGGCAGCCCTCAGCCTCCTGGGGAGCTGGCTCCTGGCGTGCAGAGCTCACGCACCGCGGCCGTGGCCCCGCGAGGGCCGCTCTTGGCCCGGCCGCCATTACCGCCCGGGGAACCCTCCCTGCCGGGGGCTGTCTGCGGAGCTGCCAGCGGCAGGGCGAACGCACCGGAGGCGGGCGCGGAGGCGCCGGGCCAGGTCGGCCATGATGGCTTGGCTCTCGTCCTCGATGGCGCGGAAGGAGGGCAGGTGCCGGTAGTGGCGCAGCACGGCGCGGGCGCGGGCGTGGCAGCGCAGGGCCCGCGCGGGCTCTCCCCCCGGCGCTGCCCAGCGCCGCAGCCGCCCCGGCACCTCCACCAGGGACTGCAGCTTCCGCAGCAGCGCCTGCACCCCTGAGGGGCGAGCGAGGGGTGGGGACGCTGAGCGTGGGCGGCACCGGGACCCGCCCCTCCGGGGTCCCCTCGCCCCCCAGCCCCTCCGCACCACGTCAGCTGCCCCCGGCCCCTCCAGATCTGCCCCTGCTGGGGGCCCTGCCCCCCTCAGCCCTCCTCCCCACCGTCTGTCCTCCAAGGCCCCAAGTTCTGCCCCATGCCTCCCGGATCTGCCCCCTGGGTGCCCCCAACCCCCTTCAATCTACCCCTGCCAACCAGAACTGCTGCCTGGCCTCCGCCCAGCCCCAAGGCTTGAACCTTCCCCAGGCTCCGGGCAGCCCCGCACCTGCCAGCTGCGCCCCGCGGCGGTGCCGGTCGTGCAGCGCGGCGCTGACGCGGGCGCTGGAGGTGCTGATGGCAGCCATGTTGGCAGCCAGGTCGTCCATCTCGGCCTCCATGCGTCGGAAGTCGACCTTCATCTTGCGGATGGTGTCTGGGGAGAGGCAGGCAGGGGCCGGGGTCCTCAGGCTGCCCCGCGTGCTCCCGGGGCCGCCCTGCCCCCGGCCCGCGGCGCTCACCGGTGGCAGAGATGAACTTGTTGTAGTTCTCGTAGAGCAGGGTCTGCATGTCGCTGTCCAGGGCGCGGATCTCCCGGCCCAGCGCCGCCTCGCGGGCCAGCAGCTGCCCCAGGGGGCACTCGCTGCGCACCTGCGGGGGGCGACGCTGCCACGACTGCCCCCCGGCCCCCCCCGCCCCTCCCAGCCGGCTCCCACGTCTCCAGCTTAGCCCCTGGAGCCTCTGTGGCCCCGCTGGGGGCCTAAACCCCTGCCTGCCTTCCCCAGGAGCCTGCCAGAATCACATCAGAGCCCTAACTACGACCTGGGAAGCCCTCCTGAGACCTGGAAGTGTCCCCCAGGAGCCTCCTTCTGCTCTCCAAGGTCCTCCTGGGATCCTCAGCTGCCCCCCGGGAGCTCCAGCTGCCACCCCAAGCGGTGCTAATTGCCCCTGAGCCCTCTCAGCCGCTCCAGAGGGCCCCAACACTGTCCCCACCGAGGAGGGTGCAACACCCTAAGGACTCCCCGTGGTCCCCCTGGAGTCTCTTCCTGGGGTGCCCCAAGGAGCTGAGGGTCCACGGGGCAGGGCCTGTCAGGGTGGGTTTAAAGGGTCCCACAGGGCTTCCGCAGCGGCCTTTGGGGGTCCCTGCCACGGGTGGGGGTGTCCGGGGGCGGGGTCTCCACCAGGCCTTGGGGGCAGCAAGTGGGGGGAGGGGGCCAGGGCCAGGGTCAAAGGTCACCTTAGTGAGGAAGACTTCGGGATCGAAGTGGGGGCCGTTGATGTCGGCGGGATCGGGGGCCGCCTCCGCCGCCTCGGCCGCGGCCGGGCCGTAGTACCGCTGCAGCGGGCCGTGAGGCCGCCGCCACGCGCCGCCGCCGCCGCCGCCGCCGGCCTCGGGGCTGCCGCCGGCCCCGCTCCCCCCGGCCGCCGCCTCCACCTCCGCCATCGCGCCGGCACTTCCGGCCCCGGCCGGCACTTCCGGCTCCTCACAACGTCATTTCCGGCCGCGCGGCGCCGTCGCCGCGGCAACCCCGCGCGCTCCTCGCCGTGCCGGCGGCTGCGATTCCGCCCCCCGGGGGCAGGGACCCTGTGCGGGGAGACCCCGCGCCGCGAGCCGCCCCGAGTGCCTCCTCCCCGCCGCCCCTCCGCCGCCCCGAGCGCCTCCTCCCCGCCGCCCCTCCGCCGCCCCGAGTGCCTCTTCCCCGCCGCCCCTCCGCCGCCCCGAGCGCCGCCGCCCCGAGCGCCGCCGCCCCGCCGCCCCTCCGCCGCCCCTCGGAACCGAGCCCCGCTCCGTCCCTCTGACTCCCCGCGGGGCAGGGCCCGCAGCTGCCCCAGCGGCGCAGGAAGGAGGGCAGAGGTCACTGCTGTCTCTCCTCTGCCTTCCCCAACCGACCCTCTGGGCGAATCCTTCCCGGACCGCCGACCCAAGCAGCCTCATTGCGAAGCTTCCCTCAGCCTCTGCCCTTCCCTGCACGTCTTCTCCAAGCGCAGCAGCACCACGAGAGCTGCACGGAACAGGACCTTTGCTGCCAGATGCTCTTTGTTCTGATCTAATGGTCCAAGGGAGCACATTTGAAGGGTGCGGGGAGGCGATGGGAGACTCTGCGTGGGTGTAAATCCAGGTGGCTTTGGCTCTCCTTCCTTGCAGGGCTCCCCCCCCAGCTTTACCAGAGGATGATAAAGGCCAGGCTAGCATTGAAATAAAGCCTTGCTCCTCTGCAGCTCTCCCCTGCAGCAGAGAGAGCCAGGCTCCAGCTCGGGTGTTAACTTTATTTCCAAGCAGTTCAGGTTTCATTTCAGCTCAGGGACACAACGGATGGGAAGAGGCTTCCAAGTCAAGGGGAAACCGGAGCCAGGAATCACCTGAGTGGCCACACTGGAATGTTAGCAACAGCAAATCTTCCCTATTTCACAAACCAGCACCCTAAACTCTGCACCTTCACAGTTCAAGTGGCCACAGGGATCTGGGCTTGTCAGCCAGGTCTCCTCACCAGCTCAGTTCCGAGCGTCAGCAGGGAGGTGACCCAAAAGTGGCCCTTCAAAACCCACCACAAGACATGGAGAGCAAGGCAAGAGGTGAAGGCATTTAACAACACCAGAGGGGGTTACACATGGCAATGCCTTTGGAGTCCAACAGTTGCTTTATAAAGAGGTGTCTGAGACCAGCCAGAACGAGGACAAGGAGCTGGTGGAAGGAAAAGTTACTCGGAAGGTCTGGAACAGACCCAAGACTCCACCGCAGGGTGACTGAGGAAGGAGCTGAACAAGTCCCTCCAGGCTGTGGTTCTGTTCTGCAAAGCCTGCAGCAGCAGAGCTCAGGAGCCTGCTCTGGACACGAGATAGTAGAGGATGAAGAAGACAAGGACCAGTCCTGCCGAGACGGAGCAGAGCAGCCTGCGGTTGTCCCTCCCGGAGCGAGCCATGCCGGAGAAGCGCTTCAGGCTGCCGCTGAGCAGCCCGGTCACGCTCAGCAAGTCCGAGTCCTGCGGGGAGCAGCAGCCAGAGGGAGGCGTTGGGACAGCAGAGGGAGGCACTGAACACAGAACAAGCTGTCCCCGAAGTGTCCCACCTGCTGGCTGACATCCCCTGCACAGGGAACTGCCCAGAGCTGCCTTCTCCCTGTGCCTGCTCTCAGAAGTTCCTTCCCGCCCTGTGCTCAGGCTGCAGCAGCAGCATCCCCACCATGGCCAAATCAGAGGAGCAGAAACAGGCCTGTTCCAAGCTGAAACCAAACCACCTCCTGTTTGATAGCAAGGTCAGACTGGCTGCTGGCTGCCCAGGATCTGATGCTTTGTTAGCCAGAAACCCACTGGGAACAGGGTTAGTTACGTTCCCTGGTTTGCCAACCCCACCACGGGGACCTGGCTTCATCTGCTAACTGCAGCCCTCCACGCTGAAGGGAAGTGTTGAGAGCCAGCACAAGAGAGCCACAGCTCTCACACTGTGCCTGCTGCCTTACCATGCCATCCAGGTACCGGTTCTGCTCCTCAGCATCTTTGTCAATGTCCAGAGCCAGCTGCACAGATAGAGGAGGAAACAGCTACTGATGAACTTCTGGTGTAGAGAGACCCTCTGACACATCCAGTGCTGGAGGGACTCACAAAGCACATTACAAAAAGCCAGGCACTGCCTCCCTGTCTCCTGCAGACACAGAGGCTTGTTCAGCAGAGCAGCAGACTCATGGCAGCAGCAAGTGCTTGAGTGTTTCATCTCTGCAGTGCTGAAAATAAAGCTTGACTGTCTGCCACTGTCAGATCCAGGCCAGGAGCATTTCAAGGCTGGGACACCACGGCAGGAATCCAGCCTTCCCTTCCACAAGCTGAGTCACTGACTCCTACTAAGCTCTAAATCAAAGTATTTGATTTATACCAGGAGCAACCCAGCTTTAAGAACGCTCCTTGCACAGCAACACCTGCAGGTTTGAAACCTGATTTCTGCTGTGACAAGGAGAGGTGCTTGGCAATACCTCTCTGTGCAGCTTGTCTGTGCCTAAACCCTCCCTCCCTGAGCGCTGTGGAAATGGCAGCACTCCTGTTGGGTGATGTTGCTAAAGCTCAGAAACAAAGGTGGGAACTCACAAAGCTGTCCCCAGCATTCCACCAGTGACAGTGAACCCCACTGTCCCCAGCCAGGAAGAGTCTCTGGGGTGTAGGAAGCCCTCTGTGGACCACAGGCTTGCATTTCCTGACCCCTGACAGATCCTTCCTGCACTCCAGCGACTCACCGACTTCAGCCTGGTGACCTTGCTGGCCAGGCTGTCTGCCATACGCTTGTTCTCTGCATCCAGCACATCCTCCACGGCACCTGGACCCTGCCCTGGAGGAGGAGAGGAGGATGAGCTCTGCCTGCTGGCACGGGCAGCGCTGCGTTTGCCGATCCAACGTGGCAGGGGAGGCAGAGCCAGCTTGCTGCCCCCGCCGCTTGCCAGGGAGGCTGCTGCAGCCGGCTGGTGGCACCTGTGGCTCGTGGGACACCGGCAGGCTCCTTGCGGCAGCAGCACAGCAGACTGCGCCCTGGGACCAAGCTGTGAGCCCCGGGCCGCCCCCAGCAGCTGCAGCACAGCAGCTTCGTGCCCCAGTGCTGCCCCAGGCCGGGACTGGGGATCTGGACACCTTTAGCCCTTCGGTCATTTCGGAGATCCCCCGGGGCTGTGCCTCCCCCCGGGGCTGTGCCTCCCCCCGGGGCTGTGCCTCCCCCCCGGGGCTGTGCCGCCCCCCACCCCCGGGCCGGGCCTGAGGCGGCTCCTAAACGGCGGCGTGCAGGCTCCGTTCCCCTCCCAGCCCCGAGCGGCGGCGGAGACCCTCAGCCACCCCCTACGCCCCACAACCGGCACCACCACCCCCGGCCCCGGGCCTCACCTCGGCCCCACTCCGCCATGGCGGCGCCGGCCCCGCCTCGCTGGGCGGAGCCCCCGCGCCCCGCCCCCCCGCGCCCCGCCCCCCCCCGCGATGGCGGCTGGCGGCCGCCGGTGCCCGGTGCCTGCCGGCGCCTCCGCCGCGGGCGTGAGCGGCTGCCGGTGTGCCGGGGGGCAGCAGGACCCCTGCGCCTTGTCTGTCCGTGCCGTTCCCCGGCCCCGCCGCTCCCGCCGGGGCTGCTCGGCGGAGCCCCCGTCGGGGAGGGCCGGGCCAGGAAATGAGGCAGGCAGCCGGGGGCGGCCGGGAGGAAGGTACCGGCGCTTCCCTCCCATCCCGCGGCCGCCCCTCTGCCCCTGCCCGGGCTGCCCGCAGCCGCCGGGCCTTGACTCCCGGCCCGCCGCTGGGGCTGGCGGGGCCGGACGGGCGGCGGCTGGAGCCCCCCGAGCGTCCCTGGGTCGGGGTCCCCGGCTGGGGTCGGACCCAGCGTCAGCCCCGCGGCCCCGGCCCGCTGCGGCCGCCTCCGAGGGACTGCAGGTACCGCCCGCGCTTGGCTGGGCACTTCTGGGCCAGAAAGAAGGCTTGGAGGGGTTTCGAAAGGGGCAAAACCTGCTCGGGGCAGGAGGAGGAGGAGGAGGGAGCCGGGGTAGGACAAGGTGGTGGGGAGAAACGTGCGGAAGGCTGCTGTCGGCTGCCATCGGCCTCTTTGCCCCAAAAATGCAGAGGAGAGGGCGTGTGCCCAGCCCCTCCGTGCTGGCGGTGCCCGCAGCCTGTCCCGGCCCGCTGCCCTGCCTGTCTTGCAGGCTTCTGGCTTCCAAAATACAGCATTTTGCCCTCAAATCCCCCTTGGGCTGCTCTGGGGCAGGAGGGAGGGATGGCTGAGCCGCGCTCCCTGCCGTCCCCCAGCCCCTGGGCTTGCTGGCTCCGGTGGCGGTGCTCGGTGCCGCTGCAGGGCACAGCCGGTGGCCGCGCAGGCTCTGACAGCTGTGCGGGCTCAGGTACGTGCTCCCTGCGCCCCGTCGCCCACCGTTAGCAGCTGCTTTCCACTCGCATGGCTCTCGGAGCTGTTAAGCTCGTCCTTGTGCCGAGAATAACTCATCGTCCGCGTCCGCCGCACGCATCTGCTCCTTTGCGCGGTGGGTGAGGCACATCATCTGGCCAGGGCGCAGAGCTGGCAGCCTGGAGGGCAGCCGCGGCCCTACGTGCGGCTGGCTGCATGGGCAGCGGCTGCATGGGCACGGCTGCAGGCTCAGCCTGCCTGGGCACCGCGCTGCCGCCGCAGCGAAGCCCTCAGCAGCTCTTCTCACCAGCTCACCAGGTAGCTCCGCCTCACGCCAGGAGGATGCTTCCGTCTGGCTTTCCTCTCCATCCCTTTTTACTCCTCGGGAATGTTTCTGGGTATTCCCCCCCCGTGCAGTATCAGAAATCAGGCCAGCCAGGGGAGGAGGCAGAGCTATTTCAGGGAGCTGCTCTTATCTGCTCTCTGTTAATCCCTGGCTGGGTGGGGGGAAGGTTTTCCCTGAGTGCTCTGCTGGGAGGGCACAAATTAAACATTGAATAGCAGAGAGAGGAGGAAGAGGATTAGAGGAGGGAGAGGAAGCTGGCTGCTGGCTTTGCTGGGCTGCTCCATCTGCTCAGCTGCCATGGATGCAGCAGTGTGAGCAGCCTCACTTGGGCTTTATCTGGGTTTTTCCTCCCTTTCCCCACCCCTCTCCCTCTCAGACAGCTGTGATCGAGGTCCCTCTGCATCACTGACACCCAGGAGCCCTGGAAGCCTCTCGCTCCCCTCCCCCTGCCTTCACCTCCTGCCGTGGCTGAGCTGCTGGGATAATGGAGCTCAGGGCTGTGGTGGCCACCTTGGAAAGCGGGGAGCAAGACACAGTCCTCAAGGTGCTTCAGATCTACAACCAGGAGGTGAGTGAGCATCAAACCTCTGCCACCATCATCTGGGGCTGGGGGATTGCTGTGCCCCCCGGCTGGCCCCAGCCCATCCCGGGGCACGGCTGCGGCGCCTGGCTGCCGTCAGAGCCTCACAGCCTGCTGCATCTCCTGCTTGCAGCGGATTTATTGCTTGCTGTTGTGCCAGGCAGCAGCTGGGCAGCCTGCCTGTGTCTTGGTCCTTTGTATCCTGGAATTAAAGCACCTGGAGGGGATTCTTTATTGGTTTCATTGTCCAGATCCCAAGTAAAACCTGGCAGGGAAATAAACAGCGGTGTGGAGATGGAGTGGGAGGAGCTCTTGACTGGAGGCAAGGTTTGGAGGGAGTGAAGTGGGGCTTGGGGAGGAGCTGCAGGTGGAAGGGTTGTGATTTGCAAGTAAAAGAGTGGGACAGGGATGGGCTGCTGGAATGGGACCCAGGTGCAGGATCTGGAAGCTGGCAGCGCAGAGCAGTTGATGTGGAACCCAGAAGAGACGAAGCAGAAGGAAGCAGGGATGGAAACGTTT
This sequence comes from Dryobates pubescens, assembly GCF_014839835.1. Lineage (NCBI taxonomy): Eukaryota > Metazoa > Chordata > Aves > Piciformes > Picidae > Dryobates > Dryobates pubescens. The sequence continues at coordinate 19,631,130 of NC_071633.1, forward strand.
GTAGCCTGCAGGGGTAAATCCCTTTGGAAATAGGTTGGTTGTCAGGGAAATTTCCTTCAGAGGGTTTCCAGCGGGGCAGGGCTGCCCCTGCAGCTCTCTGTGACTCACTCTGCAGCACTCCTGAGGGGGTGGGAAGGCAGCAGGGAAAACCTGAGAGCATTTGGCACGAGAGCACAGGAGACAGAGAGCAGAGCTCCTTCCAGCAGCCGGCTGTGAACCGGGGCGGCCTGCAGGACTGGCACTGCCTGCAGCAGGTGCAGTGGGGAGCAACTGGGGGTGCAGGCAGTGTGGGGATGACCCAGCCTGGGGCACCAAACCACATTCTCTGCCCAGCTGCCCTGGCTGGGTCCTGGGTGGCTGCAGTGCCCGCAGGAAGCGTGCCAGGGTGTTGGTGCTTTGCCACCCTGTGCAGAACAAGTGGAGCAATCAGAGTGTTGTGAAACTGAGGTCAGCTCAGAACTTCTCTCATTGTTTCCTGCTGCACAAGCTGATGCCTCTGCATCCTTCTTCTGGGGTCAGTTTCTGACTGCCCAGGAGCAAACTGCAGCAAAACCACAGGCATGGCAAAAATGAGCAGGAATGAGATGCCAGGAGCCTGCCATGGGGAAGGAGCAAGTGGTGTGGCTGGCTGCAGAGCATGGGGGTGCAGGGCTGAGCAGCCTGTGTCTCACAGCACGGTGTGGGTGCCTGTGCATGGAGCAGCTCATGGTGCTGGGGCTCAGGAGCACAGCCCAGTGCTGCTGGCTCCAGCTCTCCTGGTGACTGCCACACAGCTGATTTGCAAACTCTGCCTTCTGGTTTGAAGCAGGCAGGAACTGGCAGCACAGGAAGGCTGCAGGAGGCTGTGTCAGGGGACACCTGTGACCTCCCACAGCTCAGGGCAGTCAGGCTGCTGTGGCACTGGGTGGGGAACCAGGCAGAGCTGGGCAAGGGGACAGCTTGTGAGGGGACAAAACCAGTGGGAGGCAACCTGCTGTGCTACAGGTCAGATGCTCAGACCTAGAGATGAGAGATCCATGAGCTGTGCTCCTCCCCTGGCTGAGGAAGCAGCTCTGGGGGGGGTTAACCTCTTGCTTGCTTTTGTTTTGCCCCCACAGAAGGCTCAGTGCTTCACCTTCGACGATGAGGAGCGGGAAGAGAGGAAGGTAGGGACCCTCTCTGCTTGCTGCCTCTTGCTGCATGTGTGCTGTTGCTGCCCTGTGCTTGTGGGGCAGGTCTTGGTGCTGGCAGCTCCTGCCAGGGCAGGTACAAGTGGCTTTCCTTTAACTGGGTTAGAGAGTGGTGTGCTCAGAGCTTCTGGCTTCTGCTTCCCATCAGTAGTTGGTGTTCAAGGACAAAGATCAGCATCCTCCCAGCATCAGCAAGCCCCTTGGGTTCTGTGCTGTGATCTCTGTGTGTGGCATGAGCCTGCCAGGCAGAGCCCAGGGCAGACTGCAAGCCTTTGGAGGGTGGTTTGGTGCCAGCCAGCTGCAGGATTTGCCTGAGGCTGTGTATGAACAGATCCCTTAAGCTGCTGTAAGCTGGGAGGGAAGCCTCCTGCCTGCCCACTTCTGCTCCTCTGTGCCAGGGCACCCCAGGCATGGCTGCTGGGCTCCTCTGCCTGCAGAGCAACCCTTTTCCAAGGGTTGATTTTCCACCTGCCTGGCCCAGGCAGGCAGGGTGGAGAATGAGATCTCTCCTGTCTGTGCAGTGCTGGTGTGAGGCTGTCCAGGTGCTGCCTGGCAAGGTCTCAGCCTTGTGCTGACCCAGCTGGGACAGGCAGGCCCAGGGGTCTGTGTCCTGCAGCAGGAGCTGAGTGCCACCACCTGCTTCTGGGGCTCACTTCTTCTGAAGGTCTAGCCCTGGGCACACACACTGAGGTCCCCAGCCCGAGTCAGCCACAGCCCTTGGTGACTCATGGCTGCACCTTGGACTCCTGTGTCTGGCTCCTGGTGTGGAAGAAGGACCAGGTTCAGACTGAGCTGTGCCTGGCTGCATCACCCTTGGCTCCTGTTGCTTGGTGCCATGCATGATGCTGGTACCCACGAGGGTCAGGCTTCCAGCTGTTGTGAATTGGTGTTAGTGGAGCTCTGCCAGTCTGTACCTGCTGAGGATCTGGGCTAGTGGGTCTCCAGACAGCACTGAGCTTTCAGGAGGTTCTACTTCAATCTCCTGAGGTCTTCTCACCTCCTTTCCTAGGACATCCTGTGGGCCTCTCACCTCACTTAAGGCCTTTTACCCTCCCTGGGGGACTTTTCTGGTGCATCTCTCACATTTTCAGTCTTTCTGGAGCACCCAAGGCCTCCCTGCTCTGAAGGCTCTGGGTGGGAGCAGAGCTGCTCCTCAGTTGGTTGTTGCTCCTCAGTGGGGCCATAAGGGATGTTTCCACCCTGCCAGGTAACCAGTGCTGGCCTGGACCCTCCTAACCGTGGGTCAAGCTACACCAGGCCACGGCAGCAGCTGCCTGTCGATGCTCTCCCCTGGACCTGTTCCCCTCTCCCGGCTGATCTTGGTTTCGTGCTGGCTGTCCTTGTTTGACCCGGGCTGGGAGCCGACGCTGGAGGCAGACTGCTGGAGCAGAGCCGCGGGCGGGCTCCAGGGGGCTGCCTGCTGCAGGGCAGGCTGGGGCGGGGGGCAGCGCCGCCAGGGGCTGCTGCCTGAGGCTCTGCTCGTCTGCACCCGCACAGAAAATGGCCCAGCTGCTGATCAAGTTCCTGGAGAGAGAGCTGCAGCCCTCCTGCCAGGTCACCTGCTTGGAAAGCATCCGCATCCTGTCCCGGGACAAGCACTGCCTCGGCCCGTTCACCACCAAGGAGGGGCTGCAGACCCTCTCCCGGCACGCCGGCATCGAGTGCTCGGAGGAGCTGCTGCGGGCGGTGCCGGACGCGGAGGTGGTGCTGGAGTCGCTGAAGTGCCTCTGCAACCTGGTGTTCAGCAGCGGCGCGGCGCAGGCGCTGGCGGCCGAGGCGCGGCTGCAGGAGGGGCTGGCGCGGCGCATCCGGCTGCACAACGAGCGCAGCCTCCCGCACCAGGTGCGCTTCTTCGACCTGCGCCTGCTCTTCCTGCTCACCGCCCTGCGGCTCGACGTGCGCCAGCAGCTGGCCCGGGAGCTGCGCGGCGTCGGGCTGATGACGGACGCGCTGGAGCTGACCCTGGCCGTGGAGTGGATGGATCCCTACCAGGTGGCCAGCGGGGAGGGGCTGCCGCCGCCGCTGCCCCGGCAGGAGACCGAGCGAGCCATGGAGATCCTCAAAGTGCTCTTCAACATCACCTTCGACTCCAGCAAGAGGGAGGTGGATGAGGTGAGCCCCCGGGGTGTCCCGGCGCACGGCCAGGCTGGGGGTGGGGGCTGAGCCTCTCCTCCTCCTGTGTTTGCTCCTGTCACTGGCCCCCGCGCAGCCCTGGCTGCCACTGTGCCACAGGACACTGGAGGTTGGAAGGGACCTCAAGAGAACATCCAGGCCAAGCCCCTGCCAGAGCAGGAGCACTTAGGGTAGTCCACACAGGAGTGCATCCAGGTGGGTTTGGAAAGTCTCCGGGAGGCTCCGCAGCCTCTCTGGGCAGCCTGCTCCAGGGCTCCAGCAGCCTCACTGCACAGAAGTTTCTCCTCATGTATGTGTAGGGGAGGCCAAGGATTGGTGTGTGGAGCCTGCCCCCATCCAAGGCATGTCCAACCCTGGAGGCTTTGGAGCATTGCCACCTCAAGAGTTGGTCTTTTCCCTCCTCAGTGACCTGATCCCTCGTGTCAGGGGGAGAGCAGAGCCCCCACATAACCTACTTGTGCCTGTGGCCTGCTGCTCCTTCACCTTCTGGTGAGGCTCCAAGGAGGGTGTGGTGGAGGATGTCTCTGGCTGACCCCTGGCTCTGTTTTGGGGCCTTCTGGAGCCCTTGACCTGGTGCTGTGAAGTGAGGTGGAAGGTGCAGGAGGCTCTGTGTGGACCTCAAGGAGAAGTGAGAGGCTGCTCACACGGAGACACGCTGCTGGGGGGGTCGGTGCTGCTGGAGGCAGGGCTGTGGGCTGGAGGATCTCTGCTGAGCAAGGTCTCCATGCTGTGTTTTGGGGCCAGGAAGATGCTGCTTCATACAGGCACCTGGGGGCCCTCCTGCGCCACTGCCTGATGATCTCTGCCGACGGAGAGGAGCGGACGGAGGAGTTCCACAGGTCTGGTAGAGCTGCCTCCTGATTTCCACCACAGGCTGCTGTCCCCAGGCCAGAGCCTGCCTGGCCTGGCCTCCGCTTGCCTGGTGGCTGCTAAGGTTGCTGCTGGCCAGCAGATGACCTGCAGGTTCCTCACACTGCTGGAACAATCAGCCCTGCCACCCCGTGGGCCAAGCCACAGCCTCCTGGGCAGCAGCAGTTGCCTCCAAGGCTGCCGGACCCCAGGGGCCATATTTAGTGTTCATGAGGCCTCCTCAGCAGGGCTACCTGCTTCAGGGCACAGCTTGCCAGAGCAGATGTTTGGCTCTTTCATGACAGAGTCCATGGAGTGGCCTTAGTTAACTGTCCCCTGAGCCATGATGGGAATTGTCCATGTCCCATTGCTGGGCAGTACTGGCCCAGGAGTGTCAGCTGTACAGCAGGTGACACCATCCTGTCCCAGAGAAGCCTGCAGCCACAGGCATCCTGAGCAATGCACTGCACAAACTGCCATGGTGAGGAAGAAGCAACGCAGCTCAGGGCCCTGGAGAAAGGCCTTTGACCAGGCAGCCTGTCCCTGAGTGCCTGCTGGTCACTGCAGTCCCTCTGAGCTGCCACCAGACAGCTCAGCCACCCAAGGAAGCAGCTCAGCTTATTCCCTGCTGGTGGTGTGAGGAGCTTGGGATGCAGCTGAAGGCCAGCTTGGGTCTCAGGGTTGTCACCTGCCTAGGAGGCAGTGAGGAACCTTCATTTCTGGGCAGCTGGAGAACTTCTGCACAGAGATCCATTGCTGTGTTCACTTTCTCTGCTCTGTCCTCAGCCACACTGTGAACCTCCTGGGCAACCTGCCCCTGAAGTGTCTGGATGTCCTCCTGACCCCCAAGGTCCGCCCAGGCTCCCTGGAGTACATGGGGGTCAACATGGACGCGGTCAGCATCCTGCTGGACTTCCTGGAGCGCCGCCTGGACAGGGTGAGCTGGGAGGCTGCTGTGGGGCTCCACTGCTCCCCCTCACGAGTTCTGTGCGGGGCACTGCTCCTCCAGCCTTGGCAAGCCCAGTGCCAGCACCGCTGGGGAACCAGCAAGTCTGCAGAGGTGCCTCTGGAGAAGGTCTGGGGGCTCAGCAGAAGCAGAGCTGCTGTGGTTGGTGGGGTCGAAGCAACATCTGTCCAGCGGGGAGGTGACTGCCACTGCCTCAGGGGCTGCAGGCAGAGACTGCCTGAACAGCAGCTGCTCAGCTGGGGGATAGAAGTAGTGAATCACTCAGCTGAGCAGTGAGCCCATGGCAGCTTCTGGAAGCTGACCTGCACCACTCCCAAGCTGGTCTGTGGGTTTGGCTCTCTGGAGCTCTTCTAAAGGGCCTCCACCACTGCACTTCCCTGCCCTGGATGCCCTCCACCAGCAGTCCTGGCACTGCTGCCCTGCAGGGCAGGACTCAGGAAACAATGAGCTCGGAGGAGTGGTGGAGTACTGAAGTCCTGCAGCAAGGCTGGAGCTCTCCAGGGTCCACCTCTCCGCTGCTGTCCTGTTCTGCATCCCAAGCTGGAGGTGGCTGAGGCGTTTGTGTTGTGGGCGCCCCTGCAGGGCCACAAGCTGAAGGAGAGCTTGACCCCGGTGCTGAACCTGCTGACGGAGAGCGCCCGAGTCCACCGCCAGACCAGGAAGTTCCTGAAGGCAAAGGTACCCTGGGGCCGGGGCTGAGTGGTGCTGCTCAGGGGAGAGCCCAGCAGCAAAGGGCAGAGCAGCAGCGCAGCAGCGCAGCGCCCTCCTCCCCGCAGCCCTCCGCCCAGACCTCCCCTGCCCCCCACCAGCTCCCGACGCAGGGGGGGCCTGAGGCCTTTGGTACCCCCAGACGCTTTTCCACCCCTCCCACGCTGTGTGGATTCCTTAGCCTGAGCCGCCGTGCTCGGCTCCCCCTCCCGGTGCCCCGCCGGTGCTGTGCCAGCGCGGCTGAGGCGCCCTGGCCGCGCAGGTGCTGCCGCCGCTGCGGGACGTGCGGAACCGGCCCGAGGTGGGGAGCTCGCTGCGCAACAAGCTGGTGCGGCTGATGACTCACATCGACACCGACGTCAAGCACTGCGCCGCCGAGTTCCTCTTCGTGCTCTGCAAGGAGAGCGGTGAGCGCGGACCGGGGCAGCCGTGAGCGCGGACCGGGGCAGCCGTGAGCGCGGACCGGGGCAGCCGTGAGCCCGGGGCTGGCCCTGCGCCGGGAGCCCTGCGGTGAGCTCGGGGGGGGCTCAGCGGGGGCGGTGTGTGCCCGGGCCCGCAGCGGGGCTCAGGGGGCTCTCTCTGTCCCCAGTGTCACGCTTTGTCAAGTACACAGGCTACGGGAACGCCGCCGGGCTGCTGGCCGCGCGCGGCCTCATGGCCGGCGGGAGGGAGGAGGGAGAGTACTCGGAGGATGAGGACACCGACACCGAGGAGTACAAGGAGGCAAAGCCCAAGTAAAGCAGCCTGCTCCCTCCCCTGCCTGTGCTCTCCCTTCCCCACCTGCCATCTCCCTCATCCTGCTTTCCCTTCCCCGTTGCTTGCTTGCCACTTCCACCCCATTCCTCTGCTGTCCTGCTCAGGCTCCCTGCCTGTTCCTGGGCTGGAGGTTGGAGGAGCTGCTTGCTCCTCTCCATCCCCAGAGCGCTCTGCTGCTGCACTCAGCTTGGTTTGCTTTTTAATGTGGCTGCTAGAGGGTGGTGGTGCCTGAGGGTGAGGGGTGTGCAGGCACAGCTCCAGCACCATGCTCAGCTGTGGCTTCCATGCTCCACAGCATCCTGCTGCCTGTGCTCTACAGGCTGGGTGTGGAGGTTGTCTGTCTGTGTCAGTTTCTTGCCTCCTGCCTTAAGAAGAGGCACCAAGAGTCACCTGTCCTTGTGCTCCTGCTTTAAAGCTGCTCTGAGGAGCTGGCAGGGTGGGAGGTTGCTGACAGAGAAACAGGAGGGGTTTGGGGGGAGGGAGACAGAGGGAGGTGGGAAGCCTCATGGCTGCAGTGTGAGAGGGCTTGGGGCTGGGGAGGTGTGCAGCAGCAGCAGCCAGCTCTGCCCTGGTGCTCCTCTCCTCAGCAGGGGCAGAGAAGGTTCTTGCAGAGCCCTTTTGTCAGCTCTGCTTTGCCTGCCTCCCCCTGCAGCATCAACCCCGTGACAGGCCGTGTGGAGGAGAAGCTGCCCAACCCCATGGAGGGCATGACTGAGGAGCAGAAGGAGTACGAAGCCATGAAGTTGGTCAACATGTTTGACAAGCTCTCCAGGTAGGTGCTGTGCCCCTGCCTGTGCCTTACCACACAGCCTTGAGGCTGTCCCCCAGGCCAGCCCTGCCTGGAGGGATCCCAAGCAGGAGGTCACAGGGGGAAGTTCCCCTGAGCTGAGCTGTGTGCAGGGGAAGGTGCTGCAGGCCCCACGCAGCGATGCCGTGGTGGCAGCTGCAGAAGCCCTGCCTGCTTGCAGTGTCTGCAGGCACCTGCTGCCTCCCCAGCTCTGGCCAGGAGCTCAGCAGGAGCAGCAGCTGCTGTCCTGGCCAGGGAGCGGTGCTGTGGGGGTGGTGCCACCCCCCTGCTCCCTGCAGGAGTGCTTTCTCCAGCTGGCTTTCATCCAGGTGCCAGGGGGCAACCTGCAGGCTGCCAGCCGGGGTCAGACCACCCCAGGGTGGGGACCCCCCCCGGACATTGAGTTCCTGTTTCCAGACTGTGCAGAGAGGGGAATGCTGCTGCCAGCAAGTGCAGTCCTCCCCTGGCAGTTCTGTACCCCAGAGCAGGACCCCAGGGCAGAGGCTGTTGAGGCCTGGCACAGGTGTGGGCAGTGCTCACCCTGCTGGGAGTGGTCTCGGTGCCACCCTGGGGGTGTTGTGGGCTGCCTCGGGCAGCTGCCACCAGCCCCCTGCCGCTGCTGCTCTGCTCCCGGGGGGTCAGCTGCAGCCCTGTGCCCTTTGCTGTGCTGGCTGCAGGGAGCAGGTGATCCAGCCCATGGGCATCACACCGAGTGGCACCCTGGCACCCATGGAGAACGCCATCCGCAGCATGGCCGACGAGAGGGACTCCTCCGACTCGGACCTGGGGCTGGACTGACCCCTGCCCCTGCCCCAGCCCCACGGAGCTGGGCAGCCTCTGCCTGCCCCCCCTCCAGAGCTGGTGCTGCACCAGAGCCCGGTGCTGGGCCAGGACTCTCCCTGTGGGATCTGGATCCGGCCTGGGCCCCTCACCGTCCTCCGCCAGGAACAGCTCCTGCCTCCCTCCCGGCTCCACCACACCTCCTGCCAGAGGTCTCCACGGCCTGGCCCCACCTCAGCCTCTCCTCTCAGCACCTCTGAGGATCCCACACTGAAACTGCTTCCAGGACTCTCCAGTAGGACTTTTTGGGTTAAAGTGCAGGATGTTTGGGCAGAGGGAGCGAGGGGGGAAGGCTCTTTGCCAGGGCATTGAGGCTCAGCAGGGCAGCTCAGGTCTGTGCCAGTGCTCCTGCGTTGCCCCTGCGGTGGGAGCTGCTCCCCAGGAGCGCAGGCAGGACAGGGGTGGCTGCAGCGGGGTGCTAGGGGCTGCTCCTGGGATCCAGGGGTTGCAGGGTGGCCCAGCAGCAGCAGGGGCTGCAGCCATGTGCTGGGGGCTCAAGTGTGCCCGGGGGGGGGTGAGCAAAGCCTTGGTGTGCATCTTGGTGCCAGTCACAGGAGAGGAGCAGGCAGGGGGCTGCCAGGCACAGCCCAGCTCAGCCTCTGGCTCTGGGCAGCTGCCACAGCTCAGCTGTTGCCGTTGGCCTTTCCCCATCTCTCACTTCCCAAAGGAAGAGCCAAATCCTGTCCCTGCTGCTGCCTCCTCTGCTCCTCCCTGCAAGGCCCTGCTGTGTGCTCCCCGGGGGGTGCTGCTCCTGTCCCTCGCTCTGGCTGACCTTTGGTTGGGTTCTTTTCTTCTCCTGTTTTATTTGCTTGTTCTTTTTAAAGAAAATGGTTTTAAAGAGAGCTTCCAGCTGGTCTCCTGCCCCAGAGCCAAGCCTCTGCCCCCAGCAGGGCCGCAGGGGTGATGGTAGAATAAAGCAAACCTGGCCGAGGGCTGCGTGCTGCTCAGTGATCCAGCGGGGGAGCTGCGCGGAAGGAAATGGCTCTGGCTGGCTCCTGGCTCTGCTCCATCGCCCTGAGCCTCACAGCTTTGCCTGGGAGGAGAAGCTAAGCCAGAAGCCTTCCCTGTGCCCCAGCCAGCTGCAACCAGAGCATCCCAAAGCTAGGGAGTGTTGAGGCTGGGGGGTGGCCAAATGCTCTTTGAGCTCTGGGCCTCACCACGCAGCTTTGCTCCTCCTCCTCTTCCCAAGTCCTCTGTGCTGGCTCAGGTGGTGTCCCCAGCTCCAGGCTCTGCAGTGCAGCAGGGGTCTGCTGCTTGGCTGTTGCAGGCTGGGGGGCAGCTGGCTGGGTACTGGGTGGTGCTGGCTCCCTGCAGGGCGCCAGGGCTGGGCAGCACTGGCAGGGGGGGAGGCACTGGATGGGGTGAGAAAGGGAAAAGGAACGAAAAGGCAGTGGAAGGAGTGGAGGGGGAGGGGACAGAGCATGTTTGAGCCCCAGGGAAGGTGTGAAGCTCACAGAAGCCTCTCAGGTTATGTTGGCAAAAGAATCAGAACTCTTTATTAGTGAATAATTAACAGTGAGCTGGCTCAGCAGGTCAGAGCCCTCCCAGCAGCCTGGGCCACTGCTCCTCAGCAGCAACTCGGGCAGGCAGCCCCCAGGCAGCATTTCTCCCCCCATTTAGTAGAGATTTCACCTGAAAAATAAACCTCAGCAGTCTGCAGCAGCTGGAAGGTGATGACTGTGGCTGAGGAGGAGCTGTGGATGGAGGCAGTGGCAGCTCAGTCAGTGGTGGGAGCTGAGATCTCATTCCAGGCTGTCCTGCCCCAGGGTCTGATCCTTGTGGCATTTGCAGCCTCTGCTACAGGGCTCAGGTGCTGGGAGGCCCAAACAGCTTCCCTGATGTGCTGGCAGCAGCCCAGGAGCTCCTGGCCCCTCCCTGGGGAAGCTCTCAGAGCTGGACAGCAGAGGGTGTGCTGGAGGGGCAAGAGCCAGAGCTGTGGAAGAGTTGCTCCTCGTGGTGCCAGCGTGGGGTGAGACGAGGATGGAGCAGTGCTGGGCGCCACATCCTCTGCTCTGGAGTCTCAGGTAGGGCAGAACCACTTTTCAGCTCTGGGCTGCATCCCTCCAGCTTTCCTCCTCCATGGGTGAGGGCTGTTCTCTCCTCCCAGGCTGGCAGAGCCATGAGCATCCTGTCCTGCCAGCCCTGGGGGCTGTGCAGCTGCAGGGCCAGATGGCTGTCCCACCACGGCTCCCTGCCAGCACCTCCTCCTCCGCCCCTGCTGGGCACCACGAGGTCTCTGTCGCTCTCCAGCAGCAGGAGTCAGCTCTCCTGGTTGCCTTTGGCATCCAGCTGAAAGCAGAGGAGCAGCAGCGTTTGCCAGGGTGCTCAGACCTTGGGGGCCCTTAGCCTGGGCACCCACACAGAAGCCTGGAGGAGGAGGTTGGGTTTCATCTCTCAGCACATTTGCTTCAGCTTTGCCCAGGAGGGGTTCAGACCAGCTCCAGCCTGGCTGATCTCACATCCTACCAAAGGGCTTGGAGGGAGAACTCAGGGCCCTGCCCCAGAGACCACCAATTCCTGTCTGCTCCTGCCCCATGCTCTGCTGAACTGAATGGTGGGAATGGGAACCCCAAGTCCCACCAAGGGGAAGGGCTGGAAGGGACCTCTGGAGCTCCAACCCCTCCTGCTGAAGCATCTGTGGTTGGCAGAGCCTCACCCTGCCCATTCAGCCCCCAGCTGTGCCCTGCAGCACTCTGCCCTCCAGCAGCAGCTCTGGCTTGGGTTCCGCAGCCCTCCTGCGGCGCTCTGCTGCAAGCCCAGCGAGCACCAACCTGCTGCCCCCAGAGCCAGCCCAGCAGAGGCACTGAGGAGGCCCCGAGTCTCTCCCCACCTTTGCTGTCTCTCTCTGGATCAGTGTCTGCATCTCCTGTGCCCAGCCCAGCAGCCCCACCAGCCTCTCCACGCCGCCGACCACGTCCCCCAGCTGGGCCACGTCGCTGTGGCGCCGGCGCTGCGCGAAGGGCCCCACCAGCTCGCGGTTGATGAGGACCCTGGGCACTGAGCTGCCCACGGCTCCTGCCAGGCTGGCAAAGGGCTCCACCTGAGGGGAGGAGCGCAGAGAGGGGCTCACCACCCTGACGGGCACCCCGGGCACCGCTGCACGCCGAGCTGCAGCCAAGGGCTGACACTGGGCTCCGCCAGCCCAGGAACAGGCCCTGGCTGCCACCAGCTACCCGGTGGCCTCTCCCCAGGTAGCCTCAGAACTCCTCCCTCACCCTCCAGCTGCCAAGGTGCCCACCCTGACCAGGAGCGGGCAGGAGGCCTCTCAGTGCATGCTCCTTTCTTACCCAGCCACCCCCCGTTTCACCTCGCTGCCCCAGCCCCGCTCTGCCCTGCTGCCCGACCTCCAGGGAGGTGCCGATGACCAGGAGCAGGTCTGCCAGGGGGAAGTCTGCCAGGTGCAGGAGGAAGCGCTGGGGCAGCTCCTCGCCGAAGAAGACGATGTCAGGCTTGACCAGGCCGCTGCAGGTGGGGCACTGAGGCACCCTGCCGGCCATGACGTCCCCCTGCAGCAGGAGCAGCGCTGGGGACCCAGGCTCCCCCGGCCCGGGCCCCCCCAGCAGCACCTCCTGGCGCCGGGGGCACACAGACAGCCCTGCCCCAGGCTCTCCCTGCCCAGCTGCTCCACTCACCCTGAAGTCCTCTCCCGGGAACTTCCTTCGACAGACTGTGCAGGTGGCAGTGGCAAAGGTGCCGTGGGCTTCCACCAGCCTGTCGGGAGGGATCCCAGCGGCTGGAACACAGGGCAGGGCTCAGCCCGAGGGCCTGGCCCCGGCGCTCCGGGCTGGGCAGCGGCCGGCCCTGCCTCCTGCCCTGCTCCCCGCCCCTGGGAGCCGTGCGGGGCGGAGCTCACCGCGCTCCAGCCCGTCGATGTTCTGGGTGTAGAGGCGCAGCAGCAGCCCTTTGTCGTGCAGCAGCCGCAGGAAGTAGTGGGCGTAGTTGGGTCTGTAGTTGCCAGGGTAGAGCTCCTTGGCCAGCGTGAAGAAGGGCTTGGGGTTGGCAAAGAAATACATCAGCTCGAAGATGGCTTCTGGGTAGGGGATGTCATACTGTGCCAGGTTGCTGTAGAGGCCACTCCCCGGAGACCTGGAAAGAGACAGCAGGGCTGGAGAGAGCAGGGAGGGCAGCCTCCCACCACAGAGCCACACCAAGAGGTGACAGAGCAGGCAGCCAAGTCCCTGGGCTCGCTCTGGCTGCTTTGTGCTGTGCATGGTGCATCAGCAGAGCAGCTCAAACCACCCCTGCACAGAACCTGCCTCAGCCCCTGCCCTGCTGCTAGCCCTTGTCTCCAGCTGCAGAGCTGTGCCCACAGGCAGAGCAGGGCTGGAGCACCCCCAGCCCACGACCACGGTGCCTCTCCTCTGGTGGCTGAGGTGGTGCAGGGAGTGCAGCCACAGGATCAAGCAAGAGGAGTGACCTAACCAGCCTGAGGCCCTGGGCCAAGGAATGGCTTAGGGTCTGGCAGTGCTGTCAGCCTGCCTGGGCTTCAGACCACCTCTAACCTCTGACAACAAAGCTCTGCCAGCCCCCAGCCCCCCTTCAGCCAGCAGAGAGATGGACATCTCCTGTAGGCCATTCATCCCATCCACAGGTGAAGAAGGCCAAGAGGGGGGACTGGGACTACTTCTCAGGCCAGGAAACGAGGAGGAAGAGGAAGAAGAATCTAGAAAGCAAGCAGGTGACCAAAGCAGAGCCTGGGGCCAGGACCAGCTGAGCAGCGCGGCCAGGGAGGGAGCAGCAGCAGGACCAGGCAGGCTCCCGGCACAGAGGAAGCCAGGCGGGGGTGGAGGAGCAGCAGGAGGCATTACCTGAAGTCGGGGATGCCGCTGGGGGTGCTGATCCCCGCCCCTGCCATCACCACCACTCGGCGCCGCTCCTGCCGCCGCAGCTGCTCCGCCACCTCCTGCAGGCTGAGCTGCCGCTGCCGGCCGCCGCCCGCCCCCGGGGCTGCGCGCAGCAGGAAGGGCCTGGCCCCCTGCGGCCTGCAGCGGACAGAGCACAGCAGGGAGCAGGGTGAAAGCTGCTCTGGGGACAACACCACCGCAGGAGGGAGGCAGAGGGGTCCTGGGCAGGCAGCGCTGCTGGTGCTCGGCGAGCAGCAGCTCCTCGCTGCCAGGCTGGTCCATGCCCAGCAGCAGCTCCTGCCCCCTGTGCCTTCTTATGGAGGTCTCCGAGTGCCAAGTCTGGCACCCTCTGAGAGGGGTTTTGTGGAGAGGGGCAGGGCCCTGGGGCTGCAAGCAGCAGCAGGAGGACTCCCAGTCGCTCTGCACTGCCCTGGGGACACTGAAGGCTCCTTCCCCTGTGCTCGGTTCTGGGAAGTCTCCAGCAGGGAGCTGTGGTGGCTCCGGGACAGTGCTGCCCAGCTCAGCACAGGAGCTTCCACCTCTCCCTTTCCCCCAAGAGCTCTGCAGCTGCCTGGAGGCACTGCAGGTCAGCACCAGGCAGGAAGGGGCTGAGAACACTCATTGTCATCCCAAGGAACAGCTTCTCCCCTGACAATGAGCAGTTGCTGCAGCAGGACACGGAGAGCAGGCCAGAGGAGGCGTGGGAATGCCCAGAGCCAAGGACTGCTGGATCTTGGCACCCTGCACACTGCAATCAGGAGCTGAGTGTGCCCACAGCCCCCCGGGACCGTCGCTGCCTTCCAAGGACGTGGCTTGGCCTCCCCACAGCAGGTTCCCAGGGAGCTGCACCCTGCAGTGCTGCTGGCACTGAGGCCTCTGCAGTAACTCTACCTGTGGAGCTCCCAGGGACCCGGCAGAGGTGCTGCCCACCACCCCACACCCTCACTGCAGCGCTGTGGGCTCCTCCCCTCTGCCACCCCAGTGGGCACCAGGCCCTCCCTGCTGACCCACAGCCTTACCTGTGTGCTGCAGGGCCAGCTGCCCCCCTGCTGTCCCCACAGCAAAGCCACCCGCTGCTGCTGCCAGCCCTGGGGCCATGCTCCCACAGGCTCCTCCAGGCTGCAGGGAAGCAGAGAGCTGGGAAGGACAGGGGAGGGTGAACTGAAACCCAGCATCAAAGGAGGGGGCTGATGATCCCCTCAAAGGAGGGGGCTGATGATCCCCTCAAAGGAGGGGGCTGATGATCCCCTCACGTGGAGTAGTTTGGGGTGGAAAGGACTCTAAAGCCTGTGGAGCCCAACCACTGCCAGGTCACCACCAAACCACCTCCCTCAGCACCCAACCTGCAAGGTTCAGAACCCCCTCCAGGGATGGGGACTCGCCCCCTGCCCTGGGCAGCCTGGGCCAGGCCTTGACAGCCCTCAAAATGAAGACATTGCTCCTCCCTCCTGTCCACACTACACCTCCCCCCGGGGCAACTCAAAACCATTTCCTCTCATCCTGGCACTTGTTCCTTGGGAGAAAACCCAACCCCCACCTGGCTCCGACCTCCTTCCAGGGAGCTGCACAGAGCCAGCCTCTTCTTCTCCTGGTTGAACGCCCCCAGGCCCCTCAGCTGCTCCTCACCACCCTGTTCTCCAGACCCTTCACAACTTCCTGGCCCTTCCCTGGGCACCTGCCAGCCCCGCAGTATCCTTTCTGGAGTGCAGGGCCCACAGCCGACCCCAGGCCTCCAGGAGTGACGATCCCTGCGCTGGTCCCGCTGGCGCAGGCCAGGCTGCTGCTGCGCTTCTCGGCCCCCGGGGCACAGCCTGGCTCCTGCCCGGCCGCTGTCACCTGCAGCTCCTTTTCCACCGGGCAGTCCCCAAGCACCGCCCCCGGCCTGGGGCCTCCCTGGGGCTGTGTTCCGCAAGGGCAGGACGCGGCCTGGCTGAGCCTCATCGCACCGGCCCCGGGCCAGCGACCGGAGCCCGCGGGCTCGCTCCCTGCCCGGGCTCGCTCCCTGCCCGGGCTCGATCCCCCTGCCCGGGATCCCCCTGCCCGGGCTCGCCCCCGTGCCCGGGCTCGCTCCGCCTGCCCCCTGCCCGGGCTCGCTCCGCCTGCCCCCTGCCCGGGCTCGCTCCGCCTGCCCCCTGCCCGGGCTCGCCCCCGTGCCCGCTCGCGCGCTCACCCGCCGCCAGCAGCCGGCCGCCGCGCCGCGCGCCGCGCTCCATGGCCGGGGCCGCGCTCGCCGCCGGGCACCGCGCGCGGCGCTACCGCAAAGCCTCGAGCAGCCGCGCGCGCAGCCCCGCCCCCACCCCCCGGCGCCGCGCCCCCCCCGCCGCGTTTCGGCTTCTTCCGGGGGGTTCGCGCGGAGGCCGCGGGCGGGCGGCGCGCGCGGCGTTGCCGCGGTGACCGCGACGCGGGGGGGGGGGGGGGGGGGGGGAGCGGCGCGTGCAGGGGGAGCGGCGCCGAGGGGCCCTACGGTACCCAGCGTGCCCCGCGTGCCCCGCGCGCTGCCGGAAGTGAGTGTGCATTTCCGGCGGGCGCGAGCGCGGCCGGCGGCCCTGCACCCCTGCCGCTGCCGCCGCCATGAAGGACGTGCCGGGCTTCCTGCAGCAGAGCCAGAGCTCGGGGCCGGGGCAGGCCGCCGTCTGGCACCGTCTCGAGGAGCTGTACAACAAGAAGTGAGCGGGGCCGGGGGGGCTGCGGGGCCGGGGGAGCTGCGCCGCCGACTCCCGCGCCCGCTGCGGGGGCCGCCGCCCTGGGCCCGGGGCCCCTGCCTGGCCCGGGGCCCCTGGCTGTCCCGGGGGCGCTGCTGTGGCGCTGCCCGGCCAGGCTCTCTCCCGCAGGGAGGAGACTGTGGCGGCCTGGCCCCCAGAGAGCGGTGCTCCGGGGCCGGACCGGCGAGCCCTCCGGGGGCGGGACGGGGCAGAGCCCTCTGCGTCCTGCTCGTGCCGCGGTGATCGATAAACCACCTTGCAGGCAGCTGTGGGAACCGGGCAGTAAAGCATCCCTGCATTGTGTTCCTGGGGATTGCTGTATGTCGAGAGAAACTTTGGAGTGAGGATGCTGAGCCCTGGAGCAGGCTGCTCGGGTTGTGGAGTCTCCTCTGGAGAGCTTCCAACCCCCGCGGCCGTTGTGCCCCTGGGCAGGCTGCTGTGGGAGCCCTGCTGGAGCAGGGGCCTGGGCTGCCTGCTCTCCAGAGGTCCCTTCCGACCCCAGCACGCTGGGACCGTGGGTTTCTGCCGCTGGCGTTTGTGAGTGGTTTGTGTCAGCAGTCCCAGCAGCACTGAGGCAGGCAGGGCCCACAGTGTGAGGCAGTGGATGTGGTGTGAGGTGAGGGCTGCTACAAAGGGTGAGCTCACTGAGTGACCTTCCTCTCTCCCAAGGCTCTGGCACCAGCTGACCTTGCAAGTTCTGGACTTTGTTCAGGACCCTTGCTTTGCCCAGGGAGATGGACTCATCAAGGTGAGTGCCTGGCTGCTGCCAGGGGTTAGGCTCTCTGTGGGGAAGAGTGGTGGTGGTCTTGTGCCAGTGAAGCACAAAGCCTCAGCTCGGGCAAGTTGTTAAACCAGGTGACTTCAGCTTCCTGGGGCTTGTGCTGTGGGTGTGAGTGTGCAGGGCCTGGCTGGTGTGTGAGAGTTCTGCTGCAGTGTGTCAGTGAAAAGCTTCACAGTGATTCTTCCCTTCGTTCCCTGGGGAGGGAGTGCAGGAAGGAAGCCTTCTGCTTTCCCTTTTCTCCCAGGGGATCTGCAGCTGCCAGTGTGGGATGGGTTGTGAGGTGGTCACACATGCCTCAGTGCTTGCTGGGTTTGTTTCCCTCCTCGCTGGGAGCTCCTGTTTGTGAAGGCAGCAGCAGGCTCAGGCCACAGTCACAGCTCTCTGTGTGCTGTCAGCCAGCCTGTGCTTCTGCTTCCTTTTGTGCCTTTAGGCTGTGATTCTCTCCCCCAGGAGCTGTCATTGCCCTGCTGAAGAGCTGTGGCTTTCCAGAGTCTCTCTTCCCAGCGTGTGCAGAGAGCAATGGGGAAGCTTGGGGCCTGTGCTCAGTGAGAACTGAGGCTGCCCCAGGCCAGCCCCGGGCAGGGAGATGCTGTGCAGCGGCTTGGGGGCTCCTTGAGGCACTCCTTGATGTTGGGAGGAGGTTGCAGAGATAGAATTAGCTCGAGCCAGCAGGTTTGGGCCCCTGGTTCTGCCCAGTGTGATGTTTGTGTGTGGGCTGCCTGCTGCTGGGGGCAGCTGGTGTGGAGTGCAGGGCAGTGTGGTGGCTGGAAGGGAAGGTCCCTGTGCCCTGACTGTCCCTGCCTTTGTACCTGCAGCTCTATGAGAACTTCATCAGTGAGTTTGAGCACAGGTGAGTTGTCTCCTGGGAGGGTTTGGGCTGCCCTGCTGTGGCTGAGGCTGCTCTGACAGTAGGCTCTCTGTTGCAGGGTCAACCCCTTGTCCCTGGTGGAGATCATCCTGCACGTGGTCAGGCAGATGACAGGTCAGTGGCCTTGGCTCTGCCTCCAGGGCTCAGCAGCTGGGGCCTGGGCATGCCAGCAGCTGAGCCCTCAGCTGGTGTCTCTGCTGTGCTGAGAAGGGAGAGCACTCACCCAGAGAGCTGCTGCCTGCCAGGGCCTGGGGGGCAGGGCCTGGGGGGCAGGGCCTGCTGTCAGTGGCACTGGGGAGGTTCAGCAGTGCTCTGTCTTTGGCTGAGATTGGCTCCAGGGGAGCTCCTGACTCTGTTGCTCTCTTTCCCCTTCCAGACCCCACTGTGGCCCTTACTTTCCTGGAGAAGACTCGAGAGAAGGTATTTCTGAAGGGGTTTTCTGGTAGCCCCCTGCAGGGACTGCTCTGTGCATGGGTGTGGAGGCTGCAGCCCTGCAGGGCAGGGGGGGTGAGGCAGGACTCCTGCTCTGGGAGCCCTGCAGGACTCAGGAGCCACCTGGCTGCAGGGTAGCTCTTCCTAACAGCTGTCTTTGGCTGCAGGTGAAGAGCAGTGATGAAGCTGTCATCTTGTGCAAGACAGCCATTGGGGCACTCAAGCTGAACATTGGGGACCTGCAGGTCACCAAGGTGAGCTGCTGGCTTCAGCTGGGGGTTCACTGCTGCCTGTGCTTCAGTCAGGTAGACCTCAGCCCCTGGGGGGTGAGCTGGGCTTCTGCTTGCATCCCAGGGGGCATCACAATGCCTCTGTGGTGCTTGTGGCCAAACCTCTGAGGGTTCAGGAGCCCTGGAGGTGCTGTTGGCCTGCAGCTGGTCCCTGCAGCTCTGTGTGCACAGCTCAGGAGGGAGGGGCTGCCCTGCCCCCATCCTCTTCCCAGCTCTCCTGAGCTGCTGCCGGGCAGCTGCCGAGCCAGAGCACCAGCAGCACTGGGGGTGGTGATCCCTTCCCCCCTGGGCTCTGCAGAGCCAGCTCTTACAGCTGCAGCTTTGCCTCCTGGAGCACCAATGGCTCTGGGGGGAGCACACAGAGGCTGTGCGGCTGCAGGGCTGCGTGGGGAGCAGAGCAGCAGCTGCAGGGCTGTGTGGGGAGCTGCAGGGCTGTGTGGGGAGCAGCAGCAGCTGCAGGGCTGTGTGGGGAGCAGCAGGGCCGCGTGGGGAGCAGCAGCAGCCCTCCCTGGCCTGCCGCCGCCGCGGCTTCTGCCGCTGCTCCGCTGGCTGCCTCGGCCCGGAGCCTCACGGAGCTCTGCGGGGAGCTGGGGGAGGGGCTGAACCTTCCCCTCCTGCAGGAGACCATCGAGGAGGTGGAGGAGATGCTGAACAACCTGCCCGGGGTGACCTCGGTGCACAGCCGCTTCTACGACCTCTCCAGCAAGTACTACCAGACCACCGGCAGCCACGGCTGCTACTACCGCGACGCGCTGCGCTTCCTGGGCTGCATCGACGTCCAGGAGCTGCCAGGTGCGCCCCGGCCCCGCCCCCGGCCCCGGCCCCGCCCCCCGCGGGAGCCCCGGCCCCGCCCCCCGCGGGAGCCCCGGCCCCGGCCCCGCCCCCCGCCCCCGGGGCTCCCCGCGGGAGCTGCAGATTCAAAGGCTGCTGCCGAGGCTGCTGCTGGGGGGCTGGCTGGCAGGGGGTGGTGAGGGGGCTGGGGGCTGGCTGGCAGGGGGTGGTGAGGGGGCTGGGGGGCTGGCTGGCAGGGGATGGTAGGGGGGCTGGGGGCAGGCTGGCAGGGGGTGGTAGGGGGGCTGGGGGGCTGGCTGGCAGGGGGCTGGCTGGCAGGGGGTGGTAGGGGGGCTGGGGGCTGGCTGGCAGGGGATGGTAGGGGGGCTGGGGGCTGGCTGGCAGGGGATGGTAGGGGGGCTGGGGGCTGGCTGGCAGGGGGCTGGGGGCAGGCTGGCAGGGGGCTGGCTGGCAGGGGGTGGTGAGGGGGCTGGGGACTGGCTGGCAGGGGGTGGTAGGGGGGCTGGGGGCTCGCTGGCAGGGGGTGGTAGGGGGGCTGGGGGCTCGCTGGCCTCCAGCTGCTCCCCCCGCCTGGCTTTGTCACCCCGGTGCTTGTTTCTCCCCAGTGTCGGAGCAGCAGGAGCGAGCCTTCACCCTGGGGCTGGCTGGGCTGCTGGGGGAAGGTGTTTACAACTTTGGGGAGCTGGTGAGTGGTGCTGCAGGCCCTCCCTGCCCAGGGCTGGCTGCTGCAGGCCCTCCCCGCCCAGGGCTGGCTGCTGCAGGCCCTCCCTGCCCAGGGCTGGCTGCTGCAGGCCCTCCCTGCCCAGGGCTGGCTGCTGCAGCCCTGCTGACCTGTGCTGCCCCTGCAGCTGATGCACCCCGTGCTGGAGTCCCTGCGCGGCACCGACCGGCAGTGGCTGATCGACACTCTCTATGCCTTCAACAGCGGCAATGTGGAGACCTTCCAGGCTCTGAAGTCAGCCTGGGGCCAGCAGGTGAGTGAGCAGCCCTGCTCCTGCGGGCCTGGGGTCACTTGGGGCCGCTGGGCCCTTGCCCCTGGACCCCCAGCTCCGCTGCTCCGCTGCCCCTGGAAGCACCGAGACGCTTTGCCCCTCCTGGCAGCTCTGTTGGCTTCCTTCTGCCTTCCCCCTGTGTCTGCTGGGTTGAAGGGAGGAAGGAGGAATCCAGGGGCACCCAGAGCCTCCCTGTGGTGCTGCCCAGGAGCATCTCTGGGTTTGTTGGCACTGTGCCCTTCAGCCCCAGGGCTGAGCTGCTTGCAGCCTGGAGTCCCAGCTCGGGGTCGGAGCGGATCAGAGGGTGGAGCAGCATCCAGAGGCTGCTTTCCCCTGGGTGCTGCTGAGTGCTGCCTGCCCTGGCTCTGGCAGGCAGCAGTGATGTGCAGCTGGGCTGCTGTGTCCCTTGCACAGCCTCAGGGCACAGGTTGCCAGCTCTCTAAAGGCTTCCTTGCAGTGGGCATTCCTTCAGGCCTTGGTGTGTGGAGGCACTGCCAGCTGGGGGTGCCCTGGCCTGCTCCCTCCTCAGTGAGGCCTTTGGGTCCCCAAGGGGCTTAGCTCCTGTGTGCAGCCTCCCAGGCTGGGAGGGAAGTGGTGATGAAGCTGTTGTGCTCTGTCCCCTTGCAGCCAGACCTGGCTGCAAATGAAGCACTTCTGCTGCAGAAGATTCAGCTGCTGTGTCTGATGGAGGTGAGCTGGGGCCTGGGGGGACTTAGAGGTGGGAGGTGGAGAGGAGCTGCTGCAGCCACCTCCTGGCACAGGGTCTGTCTGTGCTGGCCTCCTCCCCCCTCCCTGACACTGCTGCTGCAAACACTCCTCTGGCAGCTTTGCCTGCAGGTGCTGCCCAAGGGCCAGGGAAGGCCTTGAGCTGTGCCTGGCAGGGGTTTCAGGGGGTGGGCAGAAGGAGTTGTGTTGGGAGGGTGGGAAAAGCAGCTCTGCTGCCAGCACCTGGCTGTGAGCAGGTTGCACCACCCATGGCTGCTGTGGTACCTTGGGGCTTTGATGGGCACTGAGACCTTCCAGCAGAGCCTGATCTGCTGTGTCTGGGGAGAGGGCTCCTGGGGGAAGGTGCTGCTGGAGCAGGCAGCTGTGGAGGGCAGGGCAGGGGGGGCTCTGCCACTCCTCTCTGCTCTGTTTTGCTCTGAAGCAGTTTGATGAAGAGGTGGAAGTGAAGCTGCTGCAGGGGCAGAGCTGAGGGGCAGGGGGCTGTGGGGAGGCTTTGTGCCCTGGGGAGAGCTGAAGCTGTGTGGGGTTGATCTGTTGGGCTTTGTCACAGATGACTTTCACCAGACCTGCCAACCACAGGCAGCTGACCTTTGAAGAGATTGCCAAGAGTGCCAAAGTCACTGTGAACGAGGTGAGTGCTGCCCCAAGGCCTGCAGCTCCCAGCCAGTGCCCCAGGGCAGCTCTGAGGGGAGAGGTTCTGCCTCCTCTGGGCCATTTGCAGAGCTGTCTTCAGGAGGAGCCCCCTGGCCCTGCCCCCTGGTGAATGAGCTTCTGGGGATCCTTAGTCACAGTCCTGAGCTGGAGGAGGGCTCTGCAGGCCAGCTGTCCCCACCTGCTCTTGGCAGAGGCCTGGCTTAGGCTGTGCAGGGCCCTGCCAAGCCATGCTGAGTGCTTCCAAGCAGGGGAAGTGTCACCAGTGTTTAGCTCTTCTCACAGAGTTCTCTTCTGCTCTCCAGCTGGAGCCCTGCTGTGGTCTCCTGCCCCTTCCCTGTGCCTCTGGGTGAGAGTGCTGCCTCCTCCACTCCCTGCAAGTGCCTTTAGGTCCTGGCAGACCCCTGAGGGGCCCCAGAAGCCCCCTCTTAGCCAGGCTGAACAAGCACAAGGGCTTCAAGATGTCACCTCCTCAGCCTGCTGGTCTTGGCAGCCTGTTTGCTGCTGCAGTTCTGCAGTGCCCCCCTGGGCTGGCAGGGGCCACAGTGCTGCAGGAGGGAGAATGGCAACCCCTGGCCTGCTGGCTGTGGCCTCACTGCTGCAGGGCAGGGCACACCTCTGGCTCTTGCAGCTTGCTGTGCCCTCACACTGCCCTGTCCCACCAGGCTGTGCTCTGGAGCAGACTCACAGCCAGTCCCACCTCCACCTGTGCTGCTGCCTGGGGACCTCTCAGGTGCAGGACTCCATCCTCATCCTCACTCTCTTTCATGTTAGCCACCCTCTCCACCCTCCTCTCCATGGCAGCTCTTATGTGCAGCACATCTGCCTCAGTTTGGTGTCACCAGCCTGCAGGGGATGAGCTCAGCACCAGCCCCCAGGGAGCCCCCAGGGGCTCAGCCTGAGCCCCCAAGCACCTCAGCCTGGGGCTTCTGCTCTGAGCTGGTTCAGCACTTTCCCCTCACCCTCTGGGTAGGAGGCTCAGTTGAGCACTTGGCTCTGCAGGCACCCTCTGCCTCCTCACCCATCCCAGGTGGCTCAGGTGTCCCTGCTGGTCAGGCACAGCTGAGCCATGGCAAAGCTCTTTCCCCTGGCCTTGTCCTTCCTGGGATTGCAGAGGAGCAGGAGCCTGCTCCAGAGGAGAGGACTCTGCATGCTCAGAGGTGGAGTCTCAGGGCAGGGCTGAGCTGGGGAGGCTGCAGCTGCTCTGTCCTAGTGGTGTGCAGGAAAAAGTCCTCTGCAGGCTGGTGCCAGTTAGGGGTTGGCATCACCTGAGGGCACACAGGGTGGCTGCCACCCCCCTGACCCTTTGCTCTGCAGGTGGAGCTGCTGGTGATGAAGGCACTGTCAGTGGGCCTGGTCAAGGGCAGCATTGATGAGGTGGACAAGAGGGTGCACATGACCTGGGTGCAGCCACGGGTGCTGGACCTGCAGCAGGTAATGCCCTGGAGCCCCAGGCAGGGCTGCTGGCTGCCTGGGGCCCCTGCCCCTGGGCAGTCTCATCAATGCTTATCAATATCTGGGGGGTGGGGGGCGAGGGGAGGGGGCCAGGCTCCTCTGGGGGGTGCACACTAAGCCAAGGAGCAGCAGGTGCAGGCTGAAGGCTTCAGCTCAACATGAGGAGAAACTTCTGTCCAGAGCCCTGGAGCAGGCTGCCCAGGGAGGCTGTGGAGTCCTTTGGAGACATCCAGACCCCACCTGGGTGCATGGCTGTGCAGGCTGCCCTGCCTGCCCCTGCCCTGCCAGGGGCCTTGGACCCACTCACCTCTGGAGGTCCCTTCCAACCTCCACTGCTCTGTGGTGCTGGGAGGTGACCTCCAGATGGGAGCAGGAGCTGGGCAGGGCTGGTGCCTAAGAGCTGCTCTCCCTGGGCGCTGCTTGCAGCTGCTCAGGGAAGGGGCAGGCAGCTCAGTGTCCTGCAGGGGGATGTTTGTGTGGCTGCCCCCAGCCTGCAGGGGGCTGCTGGGGGCACCAGGGTCAGCCTGGGCTTGCCTTGCAGATCAAGGGGATGAAGGAGCGCCTGGAGTCCTGGTGCACGGACGTGAGGAGCATGGAGATGCTGGTGGAGCACCAGGCCCACGACATCCTGACCTAGAGCCCCTGGCACTGCCCCTGGAGAGCAACCCTGCTGCCTGTGCCAGCAGCACTCACCACTGACTGCCCTGCACCCCGTTGGAGGGGAGGGTGGGCAGAGGAAGTGACCTTTTGCTGTCAGCCCTTTGGTGCTTGGAGGCAGGATGTCCCTACCTGCTGCCAGGGGTGCCACTGACCAGGGGGCTCCCATCCTGCTCTGGCACGGCAGGGCTGAGGCTCCTGGTGGTGCTGGGGGGGCAGCAGGCTGTGCTGGGGGCTGGGGGGGGGCAGCAGGCTGGGCTGGGGGCTGGGGGGGGGCAGCAGGCTGTGCTGGGGGCTGGGGGGGTGGCTTGCTGGGTGCAGGGGCGGCAGAGGCTCCTGCTGCTGTTGTGTGGAGCAGGACCCGGTGGTGTTGGCCTTAGGAGGCCTTGACCTTCCCACAGGCCTCTCCCCCTGCCCCTGCAGCAGCACTCCCCCAGACCCTCTCTCTCCCTTTGCTCTCTGCCTCCACAGCCCCTCCCCCCCTGCAGCAGGGCAGTGTTCCCTCCCCACAGGGCTTCTGCAGGGTCACTGCTCAGTGGCTGTGTTTGTCCTCGGGGGTGGTTGTCTCTTCCCCACACTCTGTGCTGAGGTGAGGTGCAGCAGCACTGCTGAATAAACTTCTCTGCCTTCCCTGTGCCCTGCTGCTGGCTTTGGCCTCTGCAGGGCCAGCAGAGAGCAGCCTCTGAGCTGCCTTGGAGCGTCCTGCTACAGACCCTCTGCCCAAGAGCAAGGCTCCAAACGGCTGCTCCAGAGAGTTGCTTGGAGTGGAGCCCCTTGGCCTGTGCTCCCTGCAGCTCCCCTGCAGGAGGCTGTGCTCCTGCTGCCTTTCCTGCAGCTGAGTAAGCACCCCTGGGCCAAAGAGGCTCCCCGAGGCCTCAGGCTCCTGTCCTGCTCTGGCCTCCTCACTGCTGCTTCAGAAGCAGCCAGCAGCCTCAGGGCTTTGCCTTGCTGCTGGGGGGGAAGTTGTTGTGGAAGCCTGGCCAGGTCCTGCTGCAGAGCCTCCTGCCTGCAGCAGTGTCCCCAGCTGGCTGTCAGCTGCAGGCTGGATGAGGGTCTCTGGACCCCCTCCTCCAGATCACTGGGAAGGCTCTGAGAGAGCCCTGGGGGCAGCAGCAGCCCCCAGCTGGGTTGGACTCCACTCCCCCCACCCCGCAGCCCAGGAGCAGCCAGGCTCCCCCGGAGCTGCCTGGGCTCTGCGCTGCACTTCCCTGCTCCTGCAGAAGGTAAAAGCTGCAGGGGGAGCCCCGGACCCCCCCCGGACCCCCCCTGCCCCCCGCGGTGAAGCAGAGCCGAGCAGCCCTGGGGCTGAGCGCTTGGTGACCTTTACTGAGCAGGCTGGCAGGGTCCTTCCTCGGCGCGGCGCTCCGCGGCCCGGCCCGGCTCGGCTCGGCTCGGCCCCGCTCACTCGGGCCGGCTCCTGTAGTGCTGCACGTGTGCCAGGACCCAGGCGCTGGGGGCCAGGAAGGACACGAACAGGGCAGCCATGGCCAGGGCTTGCTCCTGCCGGGGGAGAGGGCCAGGCTTAGCGGGGGCTGCAGCGGGGCTGCTGCCTGCTGCTGCTCCCGGGGCAGGAGGGGGAGCGCGGGGGGCTGTGTCCCCCCGCCACGGGCACCCGGGGGCAGAGGGAGGGAGCCTGGGGTGAGCAGAGCGGCTGCCCTGGGGCTCGGTGGGGCTCTCCGGGTCTGTCCCCACCGCACTCTGTGTCTCTAGGGGGCAGAGGGCAGCAGGCAGGGCTGCAGGTGCCGGCAGGGCTGCGGGAGCCGGCAGGGCTGCGGGAGCCGGCAGGGCTGCGGGTGCCGGCAGGGCTGCGGGAGCCGGCAGGGCTGCGGGAGCCGGCAGGGCTGCGGGAGCCAGCAGGGCTGCAGGTGCCGGCAGGGCTGCGGGTGCCGGCAGGGCTGCGGGAGCCGGCAGGGCTGCAGGTGCCGGCAGGGCTGCGGGTGCCGGCAGGGCTGCAGGTGCCGGCAGGGCTGCAGGAGCCGGCAGGGCTGCGGGAGCCGGCAGGGCTGCGGGTGCCGGCAGGGCTGCAGGTGCCGGCAGGGCTGCAGGAGCTGGCAGGGCTGCAGCAGCCACCAGCCTGACCTTCAGAGGGCTTCGGGCAGTGACTGGCAGCCAGCAGCCTCTTCTATTTCTGGCTGGGCTCGTAGGGCCCTGGCACCTTTCTCTCTTTCAGGGCTGGGAAGGGCATCCCCAGGCTCCTCTGCACTGAGGGAAGGCAGCAGGGGCTGAAGTCCACCGGGGTGACCCCAGCCAGGACTTGGGGTGACAAAGCTGCTCTGTTTCCAAGCTCCTTGCAGCAGCCTGGCAGGGGCTGCACAGCTCCTGTCTTGGTGGCATCCTCCCAGGGGAAGGCTGCAGGGGCTGACAGGCTCTGGCTCTGCCCGTGGGGGGACAGCTCCGGGGTGAGTGGCCCATGGCAGGGTGAGGACGGTGAGACCCAGGCCTGTCCCTGGGCTGGCAGCATGCCCTGAGGGACTGGCAGTGCTATGCCCACCCCGAGGTGCTCAGGCTGCCCCACGCCTTGCCCTCCCTGGGGGCACCCTGGGCTGCAAGGGACCCTCAGCAGGGACCTCAGAGAGCTGGAAAGGGTAACATAAAATGGAATCATTTTACTGGCAGGGGAGCAGGCCCTGACACCCCCCCCCCCCCCCCCGTGGGGCACAGGCTGGAGCTGGCACTGCTCTGGGGGCTCCTTCCCTCCTTTCCCTTCCCCTCTTCACTCCCACCAAAGAGAATTTGGCTCTAATGGGGGTGGGTGGGTGGTGGTCATGCCCCTGGGAGCAGGTGGCTTCCCACCCCCCCCATTTCCAGCCCCCCCAGGTTACTCACAGCAGCAGAGACCTGGTGCTCAGGGGGCCTGGAGCTGATCAGTGCCCGGGGGCTGCGTGGGGCCCGCAGCAGGGAGCGCAGCAAGGCTGAGCCCTGCCGAAAGCCCAGCATGGCTCTGGGGTGAGTGGCTGCTCTGCCCGGGGCTGCTCTGCCTGGGGCTGCTCTGCCTGGGGCTGCTCTGCCTGTGCCTGCCTGCAGCTGTCCAGCCTGTCACTGTCACCACTGTCACCACTGTCACCCCCCTCCCTGCTGCCACCCCCCCCAGCACAGGGCTTGCTGCTCTCCCAAGGGCACAGAGCTCTCCAGCTGCAGGCTGTGCCCAAAGTCCTCACAGCAGTTGTTGTTTTTTCTTTCCTTAAGCTTTTTTCCTTCTCCTCTCAGCCCCCAAAGCCCCTGGCCCACTCCAGCCAGGAGGGACCTCAGTGCTGCTCTGCTGGAGAGCTTCCTCTCCCTGGCTCCTGAGCTCTGCCAGCACTCAGACTCTGCCCAGGCTGCTGTGGTGTGAGGCAGAGCTCTGTGCAGGGAGCAGGACCCTGCTTGTCCTGCCCAGGCTGCTGCCTTCTCCACCTGCCTTTGAGGCTCAGTGTCTGCAGAGGCTCAGCCCCAGCTGCTCCTTTCACGGTGAGACCTGGCCCCAGGCTGCCTGAGGAGATCCACTGCCCTTGTCTGATCCAGGAGGGCTGCAGCTTGCACAAGCAGCATCCAGCCTGCCCCAGCCCCACTGCGGGAAGCCCTGAGCCTGGCTCTGGCTCCTCCCAGCTGGGGATGCTTGCCAGCAGCAGTGCTGGCCCTGCAGCTGCATCTCAGCCCAGCTGGGGATGCTTGTCAGCAGCTGTGCTGGCCCTGCAGCTGGGGATGCTTGTCAGCAGCAGTGCTGGCCCTGCAGCTGTCTCAGCCCAGCTGTGTCCTCACCCCTGCAGCCAGCCCTGCAGAGCTTGCCAGGGCTTGTGTGGAGCTGCTCAGAGCTCTTCCCAAAGCTGGGAATGCCAACTTCCTGACTCCTTGCAGCTCCTGGGGTGTCAGTGGTCCCAGGAGGCTCTTCTGCAGCATGGGGCTGGGCCCCTGGGGGGAGGTCAGAGCTCCCTTCCCAGCACAGCTGCCTCGGGACTGTTACCTCTGGTGGCCTCCGTGGGCTGCATGCGTGGGGGGTGGTCAAGCACAGCTTTGGTGACAGATGACTCCTGGTCTTTAAGAGCAGTGAGAGACTCCTGCCCTCGACTCTGCTGCCTGCAGGTAGCTTTCCAAAAGCTTCCCTGTGGCTCCCTGCCCAGCAGAGCCTCCTCCCAACCCGGTGACCATCGAGGATCTCCATCCATCAGGCAGGAGGAGGAGGGGCGACAGAGCCTCCAACAGCAAAGGCTTTCCTTGGGAGCCCCTGTGAGATGAGAGAGAGGAACTAGTGATGCTCAGGAGCCCTCCAGGTGCCAGCTCACACTCACTCTGCTTCCCCTTAGCTGATTTTCCAGGGCAGGGCCATGCTCAGCTGTGCCTCTGGGAGCTGCTTTTAGCGGTGGGAGTCCTGAGCCGGGCGTGGTGGCAGCAGTTCTCCTCTCAGGTAGGAACATTGCCCCAGGTGCTGGGGAGCAACAGAGGAGAGCTGCCCTGGCCAGAGGGCTCCCCCGGGGCTCCCCCGGGGCCCTGCTCACGTTTCCTGGGTGGCTTTCAGGGGAGAGATGGTCGGAGGCTGCTTCATCTCTCCCAGTGCCTCCTCCCCAGGGCACAGGACAGCCCCAGGACCTCTGCTGCCCACCACGGGTTGTGAGCTCCTCTGGGCAAGCACCTGGGGGGCAGGAGCCAGTTCTGCCTGCGGGGTTGGGGCTGTTTGGGTTGGGTTTGGATTGCTTTGGTTGTTTGGGTCTGGTGGTTGTTGTTTGCTTTGGGTTGTTTGGGGCTGGGGTTGTTTGCTTTGGGTTGTTTGGGGCTGGGGTTGTTTGCTTTGGGTTGTTTGGGTTGTTTGGGGCTGGGGTTGTTTGCTTTGGGTTGTTTGGGGCTGGGGTTGTTTGGGTTGTTTTGGGTTGTTGTTTGCTTTGGGTTGTTTGCGGCTGGGGTTGTTTGCTTTGGGTTGTTTGGGGCTGGGGTTGTTTGGGTTGTTGTTTGCTTTGGGTTGTTTGCGGCTGGGGTTGTTTGCTTTGGGTTTGTTTTGTTTTTAAGGAGGAGAGGGGAAAAAAAAGTTTAAAAAGTAAAATAAAACAAGAAAAAGGGTTAAAAAAAAAAAGCAACCCCAGGAGCGATTTCCTTCCTCCTGCTGCTGGGCGACTTCCGTCCTGCCCCGCGGCCAGCCGCAGCCTCTGCTCCGCCGCCGGAGCCCCGCGGCCAGCCGCAGCCTCCCGCTCGGCGCTGGGGGTTGCAGCTTCTCGGCGCTGGGGATTGCAGCTTCTCGGCAGGCAGCGCCAAGGTTTTGGTCCCAATCCCCCCTCCCCTCGGGCAGCGGGAGGCTGAGCCCCCCCGGAGCTGCCCGGGAGGGGTTTCGGTGCTGCCAGCCCAGCCGGGGAGGTGCTCTCGCCGCGCCGGGGCCACCCCAGCTCGGATTCCGTGTTGTAGTGCGTGGGGCTGCCAGGCACCCCCGGAGCTGGCTGCGTGTCCGGTGCTCGCTCCGCTGCCTGCCTCTCAACGCCTTGCAATGTCTTTTCGTACAGCAGGGGGACAGAAAGCTGCTGCCCCGGCGAGCCGCCGCCCGGAGCCCAGCTGGAGGTGCAGGAGCGAAGGGGAGCGCAGGGCTGCGGCGGGCCGGGGACCTCTGAGAGCGCAGAGCAGCCTCCGACAGTGTCACAGGGCAGCGCTGGGAGCAAGAGCAGGCGAGGAGAGGAAGGCTGCTGGCTCGTCTTGGGAGAAACTGGTGAGGGGCTGCGCTGGGGAGGGATGGCAGAGAGGGAAGGGGTGAGGAGATGGGGAAGTCACAGAGCTGAGGTGGGCTGGGGAGGTTTGGGTGAGCCAAGGAGCTGCTTTGCTTGCCTGGGAGCTGCTGGAGCCCAGAGGGGACAAGGGGACCTGCAGGGGAGGGAGCCAGCCCTGGGGGAGCAGGAGACCCACCCCAGGCACTGGGCTGTGGGAGCACTGCCGCTGGAGGTGCTGGTGGAGCAGCTGGGGCTGGGTGGTTGGTTGGACTTGGTGATCTTGGAGCTCTCTTCCAGCCTGGCTGACTCTGGGAGTCTGTGTCGTGGAGGCCCTGGGAAGGCAGCAGGGCTGGGGGGCAAGCAGCCAGCTTTGAGGGGAGCGAGCTGGGCAGGCGCCAGGGGCACCTTCAGCCTCTGCCCCTGGCTGTCCTTGGTGTCCCTCAGCTCAGGCTGCTGATGGCTGCCGGGGAGGAGGACCCAGCCCTGTTCAGCTGCAGGGCCCTGCCCTCCGACCCCCGGCTGCTGCCCACGCTGACCAACGCCTACCTGGGCACCCGCCTGTACCGGGGCAGCCTGCACGTGGCAGGGGTGTACAACGGGGCGGCGGGGGGCACGCACCGGGCAGACCTCCCCAGCCCCCTCGGCGTCAGGCTGGCGCTGCCCGGGGCGGGCGGCGTGGCGGAGACCTTCACCCTGGACACCCGGACGGGTAAGGAGCAGGGCGTGGGCAGGAGCCTCTGGTGCCACTGCCACCCTCCAGCCCTGGGCAGGAGCCTCTGGTGCCACTGCCACCCTCCAGCCCCGGGCAGGAGCCTCTGGTGCCACTGCCAGCCTCCAGCCCCGGGCAGGAGCCTCTGGTGCCACTGCCAGCCTCCAGCCCTGGGCAGGAGCCTCTGGTGCCACTGCCACCCTCCAGCCCTGGGCAGGAGCCTCTGGTGCCACTGCCACCCTCCAGCCCTGGGCAGGAGCCTCTGGTGCCACTGCCACCCTCCAGCCCCGGGCAGGAGCCTCTGGTGCCACTGCCACCCTCCAGCCCCGGGCAGGAGCCTCTGGTGCCACTGCCACCCTCCAGCCCCGGGCAGGAGCCTCTGGTGCCACTGCCACCCTCCAGCCCTGGGCAGGAGCCTCTGGTGCCACTGCCAGCCTCCAGCCCCGGGCAGGAGCCTCTGGTGCCACTGCCAGCCTCCAGCCCCGGGCAGGAGCCTCTGGTGCCGCTGCCACCCTCCAGCCCTGGGCACCCGCGGCCCTGCCCCTCCTGCAGCTGGTGGCTCTCTTCTGGGCTCGTGCTGCCTCTCCCACGAGGTCACCCCATCCGCTCCCTGCCCCTGCCAGTGGTGCTCCCCTGGAGCTCTGTGGCTCCCTGTCCCTGTGAGGCTAAAGAGCCTTTGCCAGGCTCGGCCCCGGTCCCCGGAGCCAGGCTCGGCAGACACTGAGTCACGGAGCCATAGAGTGGTCTGGGTTGGGAGGGACCTCAAAGACCTTCCAGTTCCCAGTCCCCTGCCATGGGCAGGGACACTTTTGCTGGACCAGCTTGCTCCAGACCCCACCAGCCTGGCCTTGAATGCCTCCAGGGATGGAGCTTCTCTGGGCAGCCTGCCCCAGTGCCTCACACCCTCACGAAGCCTGAGGAAATGTTCTGCAGCACAGCTCCCTGCTCAGGGGCTTGGCCAGGCCCCTGCTAACAGTGGGGTTCAGCTGAGAGCTGTGTTTGGATCTGGCCCTGGGACAGAGGCTCCTTTGCCAGTAGGAACCGGTGGGGGGAGCAGAGCTGGAGGTCTGGGGCAGAGCAGCAGGACCTGATGGCTTCTGTTGTGCTCCCAGGAACCTTCAGCCACGTGCTTCAGGCAGCTGCCTGCACAGCCACTCACCAGCTCTACGCTCACCATGCCCTTGTCCACCTGATGGCCTTCAGCATCACCATCCGGCGGTCACCTCACACCACCCAGCCCATCACTGCCCAGCTCCACTCTGCTTTTGTGCCAGAGAGCCAGGACCTGCAGCTGAGCCAGGGGCCAGACTTCCAGGGAGCACAGTGAGTTGGGGCCGGGGGGGACCTTGCCCCTCCGTGGGCAGTCGCAGGGGCCCTGCCCACCCTCAGGGAGCAAACCCTGGCAGGACAGACCCAGGCTGGGGGGTGGGAGCGTGGTGGGAGCGTGGAGGCTTCCACCTGGCAGGTCTGTAACCCCCTCTGGGACAGCTGCAGAGGCTTTCATTGGCTGCAGCTGCAGAGCTGTTCCTTCGGGGAGGTGTAAGAGGATGATGAAGGCCACAGGGACCAGCTGTGGCCACAGAGGAGTGAGTGGGGGGAAGGCCATGGGCTGAGGGGAGATGACCTCTGGGGGTGGCTTGGTGGCACTGGGTAGTCCAAAGGAGTTTCAGCCTCCTGCACTCCGGGGGGGACAGCAGCTGAGCTGACACATGGGGACAAGGCAGCTTTATGCTCGGGGGGACCAGGAGCCTGGTACCAGCTGCTGGGAGGAGACCCCTGCCCGTGGGTGGGCACCCACGGGCTGCCACTGCCTGCTGTCTCCCATAGCTACATCCACGGGAGGACCCTGGTTCCTGAGGTGGAGGGGGGACCCTGCCCCACAGTTCACATGCTCTGGACCCCTGTGCCACCCACCCTGACCCTGCCTGCGGGGCAGCAGGAGCAGTGCTGGCAGTTCCTGGTGGCCGTGGCCGAGAGCGAGGAGGAGGTGAAGAGGAGCTACAGCCAGGGGCTGGCCCTCAGTGCCACGGGGGCCCTGCACTCCTCCCACCTGCAGGCCTGGGCCAGGCTGTGGCAGGGCTGCAGCGTGGAGCTGGATGGACCCCTGCCCCTCAGACAGGCCCTCCGGGGCTGCCTCTACTACCTGCTGAGCTCCCTCCCGCCCCAGGGCAGCTCCGGCTTCCCCTTCCATGGCATCAGCCCCGGGGGCCTCTCCAATGGCTCTCAGGGTGAGGACTACTGGGGACACATCTTCTGGGACCAGGTGGGTGCTGGTGGTAGCCTGGGGGCTTTGCTCAGTGGCTGCTTCACTGAGAGAGTTGTTGGCCACTGGGATGTGCTGCCCAGGGAGGTGGTGGAGTCCCCATCCCTGGAGGTGGTCAGGAGGGGCTTGGATGTGGCCCTTGGAGCTGTGGTCTAGCTGTCAGGAGGTGCTGGGTGACAGCTTGGGCTGGATGAGCTCTGAGGTCTTTTCCAACCTTACTGATTCTAGATTTAAGGGATGAGGGCTTGGCAGGAGGCTGCTGGGAAGCCTCCTGCTTACCCCCAGGCAGAGCTCTTGGCACCAGCTCTTGCTGGAGAGCCTCCTGCTGCTTCTCTGGCAGCCACCCAGCCCCATCCCTGGAGTTCCTCCTCTGGGTTCTCCTCCAACTCCAAAGCAAATTGCCTAAGTTGAAGCTGGGGGGGGACAAAGGGCCAAGGAGACCCCAGCACAGAGCAGCCTCCCTCCCCAGAGTGAGGCTGAGGGCTCAGGCAGCTCTGGGTGCTCACCCAGGGAAGCTTCAGTGACTTCCTGAGGGCATGGCCACCGAGTTCCAGCTCCTGTGCTAGCCCTGGCCTGGCCCTTCTGTGGCTGAGGGCTTCTCAGTGCTGTGGACCTGCTCTGCTTGTGTTCTGGTGGTGCCTGGCAGAGCTGCTGAGCCCCTCCAGAGTCCCTGGCTTTGGAGGACTCTGGCTGTGCTTCTCTGGCACAGTGAGAGCTCCTGCTGAGGTCATCCTGGTGAGGCAGCAGAGCAGCAGCTGTGCAGAGACAACTCCTCATGGCTTTGGCCCTTGTAAGGAGCTCCTTCAGTGGGAGCAAAGTCACTGAAGTCAGAGCATGTGGGGTGGGGATGGACTTGAAGGGTTCACCTCTCCTGTGAGGACAGACTGAGAGAGTTGGGGCTGTGCAGTCTGGAGAGGAGGAGGCTCCCAGGAGACCTTCTGGTGGCCTTCCAGTACCTGAAGGGGGCCCCAAGAAAGCTGGGGAGGGACTTTTGAGGGTGTCAGGGAGGGATGGAGCAAAACTGGAAGTGGGGAGATTGAGATTGGCTGTGAGGAAGAAGTTGTTGCCCATGAGGGTGGTGAGAGCCTGGCACAGGCTGCCCAGGGAGGAGGTGGTGGAAGCCTCATCCCTGGAGGTGTTTGCAGCCAGGCTGGAGGTGGCTGTGAGCAACCTGCTGCAGTGTGAGGTGTCCCTGGCCATGGCAGGGGGTTGGAGCTGGCTGAGCCTTGAGCTCCCTTCCAGCCCTGACAGTTCTGTGATTCTGTGCTTGGTGGGAGAGTTTGAATGCCCCAGCAGCCAGTGCCAGCATCCTGCCTTGCTTGGCTGCTTGCAGGAGACGTGGATGTTGCCCAGCCTCCTGCTGCTGTACCCGGAGGCTGCCCGAGCCATGCTGCAGTACCGCATCCGCACGCTGGAGGGCGCCGTACGCAACGCGCAGGAGCAGGGCTACCAGGTGAGGGGGCAGGGGGCAGCGCGGCCAGCCCCTGGCGCCCGGGAGGGCAGCTGGGCTCTGCTCCTCTGTGCCAGCTCCCGGCAGGGGCTGTGAGCAGGGCGTCGCTGCAGGCGGTGCGGTGCAGCCGCTGCTCCGAGGGCAGCTGCTGGCTGCGTGCAGGGCTCCCGAGCTGACCACCTCCTGAGCTGCACAGAGCACAGCAGTCACACCCCACGGGTGCCAGGAGCAGCAGCCTCACCTTGGCACCCTTGGGTGGGAGCACGCTGCAGGAGCCACCTCCTTGGCATGCTGGCAGCCCTCACTGGGACAGGATTTTAGCTTACCTCTGAGGCTGGGGTTTGCCGGGTAAGGATTGGTAGCAGAGGAGAGGAACAGCAACTCTGAGCAAGAGTGCCTGGGGGGTAGGGGCAGCCTGGGGGGTAGGGACTTAGGGTGGGCACAGCCTGGGGGTTAGGGCTGCCAGGGACTTCTGTTAGCTGCTTGTGGCCAGGGCTTCAGTGTGGGGATGCTGCTCAGGACCTGAGAGCTGCTTTGCCTGTAGACCTCCTCTGGGAGTGGGACTCAGACTCCAGTGCTGAGGGTTCGACAAGGCAGCAATGAAGGACTCCTGGGAGGGCTTCTGAGCTCCTCTGGCAGCTCATTGCTGTAGGCAGTGGGGTTGGTGCCTTCATTTGCCACCCAGATCAGGGTGGAACAGCAGCTGGCACCCAGGGAGAATAAGAGCAGTGGTCTCAGCTGGTCTCCTCCTGGCAGGGTGCTAAATTCCCATGGGAGAGTGCAGCCACTGGCCGGGAAGTCTGCCCCGAGGAGGTCTACGGCGCCCAGGAGATCCACATCAGCGGGGACGTGGTGCTGGCCTTTGAGCAGTACTACTACAGCACACAGGTGAGGGCAGCCTGCCCCAGGCTGTGCCAGGGCCTGCAGGACCTCTGCTGACTGTCACTGTCCCTTTGCAGAGACACTCTGCTGCTGCCTGCTCCTGTTGGGGCTGCTCCTTCAGCCCTGCTGCTTCTGTCCCTGCTCCTCGTGGGTGGCTCAGCATCCTGTGGGCTCCATCCAGGCCAGTTTCCTGACCTTTCCTCTTGCTCCATCCATCTCCTCAGAGCTCCTTTCCTCCTGCTCAGTTTGGTGCTGGCCAGGTCTCCCTCGTGGCCCTGACCTCCTTGTTTGGCTCCCTGCAGGACCAGGAGCTGTTCAGGGAGGCTGGGGGCTGGGAGCTGGTGAGTGCTGTGGCTCAGTACTGGTGCAGCAGGATGGTGTGGAGTGAGCAGGAGCAAAGCTACCACATCAGAGGTACTTCTGCAGCTGCCTGTGGGGAAGGGGGTGTCAGCTCAGAGCCCCTCCAGGTGGACCTGGACAGAAGTCCAGGGGCTCCTGAGGCTCCTGCCCTCTGGGATTTCTCCCAGGTGGTATTTGTGCCCAGGACAAGGTGCTCAGCTCTCTCCCAGGGCCACAGGATCTGCTGTTTGTTTTCTCTTGCCGCCCCTGGGAAGCCTCTAACTGCCTCCTTCCCGGGTGGCACAAGCCGGTGCCACAAGCATGGTGCCCTCAGATGTGCCCTGGGGGCTGGTGGCACTGAAAGGGGACTGCAAGGGCTTTGGAGAGCAAGGACTTTGAAACTGAGTTTAAATCCCCCAGGAATGGGCAGGAGGACATCTCAAAGGACCCCTGGTGCTGTTGGTGCTGAGCCAGGGCAGGCACTGCCGTGCCAGGCAGGACAGTGTGGCTCACTGCACCGATGGGTGCCAGCCCCCACAGGGGGCTGCTCCTCAAGGGGAGACTGGGGGCCAAACCAAGGAGTGAAGGAGAGGTGTTTGTGGGAGGGGGGTCTGGAGGAGAAGGTTGGGTTAGCTCAAAGGGGTCTCAAGTGATCAGGGCTAGGAGAGCCCTGGGGGTGCTGCAAGAAGATCCTTGGAGCAGCCCTGGTGCCCCCAGAGGAGTCACCTCCTGACCTGGGTGGTGTCACCCTTGTGCAGTGGACACCTCTCCTCCTGGGGAGAGCCTGCTCAAAAGCAGCCAAGGAGGGAGCTCAGCCTGTGGGCAGGGACTTGGTCAGCCTGAGTGGATGCCTGGAGAGGGCTGGGGGCTGGGAGGTGACCCTGCAGTGAGGCAGGGGAGGTGCCCTCAGCTGGAGGCATCTGCTGTCCATGCCCAGCCAGAGCTGCAGGCTGGGCTCCTCCTCCCTCACAACAAGCTCCACTTCTGTTCTCCTCTGCTGAGGAGGGGCAGAAGGCCAAGGCCAAGGCAGTGTGCAGTGTGCCCCTCCTGCCCTGCAGGTGTCATGCCCCCAGACGAGTACCACCCCCGGGTCGACAACTCTGTGTACACCAACGCCGTGGCCCAGCGCAGGTAACCCTCCTGCCCTGCTCCTGCCCTGCTCCAGCTCTGCTGCCTGGGCAGCTGCCAGGGCTGCAGGCAGCTCCTGGGTGGGCTGCACCTCTCCCCTCATAGCTGAGCTGCTCTCCTTTGCCTGCCTGTGGTGGGGGGAAGAAGCGAGTGGTCCCGTGGGGGCTCACCTGGCTTGGCCCAGGCGTGCACTGGGAGGGATCTCACTTCCCAGCAGGGTTTCTCTCTCTCTGCTGAGATCTCTGCACAGTTAGCCAGCTGGGGGCTCCCACAGCTGGAGGTGCAGACCCCTGGCTGCAGCAGTGGGAGCAGTTTCCCCCCACACTGACTCTGAGCCATCTGCTTCCAGCGGCTGTTCCTCTGCACCTCGTGGCTCCCTTCCCCTCCCCTCCCAGGTGCTGTTTCTGGCACCAGCCATCACCTCTCACCTCTCTGCAGCTTGAACTTTGCAGCTGACCTGGCTGGGGACCTGCTGGTGCCTGTGCCAGAGGAGTGGGGGGAGCATGCCAGGAAAGTGAAGGTGCCCTTGGATGAGGAGAGGAAATACCACCCCGAGTATGATGGCTACAGCCCAGGTGAGAGGGCAGGCAGCAGCAGACCCCTGAGCTGGCCTCTGCTCTCTGGGAGCCTGCAAGAGGTGGAGCTGGTGCAGAGGCAGGAGCAGAGGCTGGGTGGTTGTTCCTTCATGGATGAGTGTGGTGAGAGGTGAAGTGCCCCTGGGCTGTGGCTGGAGCTCAGGGGCTTGTGGGGTGCCTGCTCTGCTCACCATGTGCCTGAGCTTGGTAACTGTGCACTGCTCTGTGCCTGAGGCACATCTCCACCTTGCTCCCCCAGCAGCCTCTGTGCAGAGCCTGGCTTGTGGAAGGTGCTTCTGCCCCTTGCTGGGTGGTGCCTCGTGAGAGGGCTCAGGAAAGGAGAGGCTTTGGGGACACAGAGGAGGCTGAAGCCAGCTGCTGTGAGCCCACTGCTGACACCTCTGCCGAGCTCAAGTGCTTGTGTTGCCCTCCCAGCACCTCCTGTGGCCCTGGGGGTGGGGTGGAGGCTGCAGGGGCAGTGCATGCCCAGCCCAGAGCCCCCTGCCCCAGGAGCAGGGTTCCCACAGGGCACAGGGGGAGTGGAGCTGTTTCTTTGCCCCTGCAGCTCCTGTGGCACCGCTCTGGGTGTGCCAGTGCCCTGCCTCCACAGTGTCCAGCACACAGCCCCAGGGGCACACCCCCAGCTGCTGCCCTGTCTGCCCTCAGCAAGGCAGCCCTGAGTTGCCTCCCTGCAGGGCCACCACCTTCCCCCTGCCGCCCTGGGCTTTGCTCTTCAGCCCTCGCCGCCCTCTGCGCTTGGCTTTGTTCCCACAGCAGCAGGCAGACCCTGGCTGTGCCAGCTGGTGCCAGCTGGCTCCTGTGGGCTGAGCAGCTCCTCTCCCCAGGGGAGCTGGTGAAGCAGGCTGATGCTGTCCTGCTTGGCTACCCACTGATGCACCCCATGAGCCCTGAAGTCCGGAGGAACGACCTGGAGCTCTATGAGGCTGCCACCGACCCGGGGGGGCCAGCCATGACCTGGGTAAGGAGAGGGGCAGAGCCCCCGGGGGGCATTCCCCCATGGGGGTTGTTCCATCCCAGGCAGTCGCTGCCACCATCTGCCAGGCCTGCCTGGAGCTCTGGGTGGTCGTGGGCAGGGCAGGGCCGGAGCTGCCGGCTGGAGGTGGCTGCTCTGGGTCCAGGGGGTGCCAGGCGGTGGTGTCGCCCCCGGGGGCATGGCAGCTGGGCACAGGCTGCTCCTCTCTCCTGCAGAGCATGTTTGCAGTGGGCTGGCTGGAGCTGAAGGAGGTGCAGAGAGCCCAGAGCCAGCTCAACAAGTGCTTCAGCAACATCACAGAGCCCTTCAAGGTCAGCTGCCTGCGGGTGCTGCGGCTGCCCCCATGGCAGACACCTCCTGTCTCTGTCCTGCCCATGCTGACTGCTTGTGGTGCCCAGGTGGTTGTGGTGCTGAGCTGGGGGGCTGCACACTCACCTCTGCCCTGCATGCTTGCAAAGAGCAGTGGGGAGGCTTCTGCTCCCTGATGGGATATTCAGTCTGGAGAGGAGAAGGCTCCCAGGAGACCTTCTGGTGGCCTTCCAGGATCTGCAGGGGGCTCCAGAAAAGCTGGGGAGGGACTTCTGAGGGTGTCAGGGAGGGATAGGGCTGGGGGGATGGAGCAAAATTAGATGTGGGGAGATTGAGATTGGCTGTGAGGAAGAAGTTGTTCCCCATGAGGGTGGTGAGAGCCTGGCACAGGCTGCCCAGGGAGGTGGTGGAAGCCTCCTGCCTGGAGGTGTTTGCAGCCAGGCTGGAGGTGGCTGTGAGCAGCCTGCTGTGGTGTGAGGTGTCCCTGCCCATGGCAGGGGGTTGGAGCTGGCTGAGCCTTGAGGTCCCTTCCAGCTCTGAGAGTTCAGGATGGTCAGGATGGTGCTGGTCCCAGGCTTCCTTCTGCCTGGCAGGGATGGGAATGGGAATGGAGATGGTGAATGGAGAGAGATGTCAGAGCCCAGCCCCTGCCAGGTGCCAGGGTGGGCAGCAGGGCATGGTCACTGTGTGAGAGTGATGTGAGGATACAAAGCCACCTGTGTCGAGCCCCAGGCCGCTGCTGAGTCCTTCTGTGCCTTGGTGTTTCAGATCTGGGTGGAGAACTCGGATGGGACAGGAGCTGTGAACTTCCTGACAGGGATGGGTGGCTTCCTGCAGGCTCTCCTCTTCGGCTGCACAGGGTTCAGGTG
Source organism: Dryobates pubescens (assembly GCF_014839835.1). NCBI lineage: Eukaryota > Metazoa > Chordata > Aves > Piciformes > Picidae > Dryobates > Dryobates pubescens. The sequence goes on from NC_071633.1 coordinate 19,669,707, forward strand.
AGCCCCAGGCTGTGTCCCACTTGCCCAGCAGCTCTGTGTCCCTTGGAGCCTTGCACTGCTCAGCTGGGGTGATGTGATCCTGCTCCTGAGAAAGGAAGGGGCCTGCAGCAGCCTCCCAAGCTCCTGGCAGGTAGTGAACCAACAGGACCCTTGGTGGTGCTGGGGACAGTTAGCCACTGGTGGAGGGCAGGGCAGAGGTCTCAGAAGCCATCCTTGGTCCAGTTCCCCTCCTGCTGTGTCACTGTTGAAAGCCATTGGCCTCAAAAGGACTCAAAGCCAGGTCCCCGCTGAGCTCCTCTCTGTGTCCCTGGAGGGACATCTCCCTGTGCCCCCAGCCCATGCCTAGCCTGTGGGGCTTCACTGGCTCTGGAGGAGAAGCACCTCCAGCCCTGCCCACCCCACAGGTGGCTGCAGCTTTGGTTCCTTCACAAAGTGTGGCTGAAGCTTCCAGCCCTTGGGCTCAGGGGTGGAAGGGGAAGTGCATCCTGCAGGCAAGCCCAAGGCTGCTGCTTCCTGTGCCTTAGGCACTGTGGGAGGCTTTGAAGTGGAGCCCCCAGCCCTCTGCCAGCGCTGGTGGAGGGCTCTAAGCCTGTTCCTGCTGTGGTGCCTGGGAGGAGACTCAGAGCAGCTAAGGAAGCCTCTCAGGGTCACCTGGGGAGGTGGTGGCAGGTTGAGAAGCTGAAGGTCATTCCCTGAGTCTGGCCCCTGGCTGAGCTGTCACATCGTGCAGTCTGCTCTGGATGTGCTGTGGGAAGGGCTGCTGCAGCCCCTCAGGAGCCAGCTGCCTCCTGCACACCCCTGGCTTTGCAGGGGGAGGCTCAGCCCTGCAGTGCTCACCCTGGGAGCTGCCCGGTGCCTGCAGCGGCTGGGTGGTTCCAGCCCTGAGGCAGAAGCCTCTGGAATGTCTTCTTGGTGTACCCAAGGCTGGTCCCAGTGCCAAGCCTTCTGATCTCTGGCACCAGCTCTGTGTTTTCCCTCTGCCTGTGTGGCCAGGAGCTGCTGAGAAACCCGACAGCTCCTGGGTGGAGCTGGGTGTGAGCTCCCCTCTCCCCAGCTGCAAACCTCAATTTCAGCCTCGGTGGAGCTCTGAGGTCTCCAGAAGCTTGGTGTGGGTCAGGTTGGGTCCCTCCCAGCACAGGCTCCAGCCACAAGCTTTGGGGCTGCAGCCAGATTGCCACAGCTCTCAGGGTGGCACTTGTGGGGCCCTCAGGGCTGTGCTCTTGCCCCTTGGAAGCCACAGACCCTGCCTGGCACCCTGGCCTGCCCCTGAGGCTCTCCAGGCTCTTGAGCCTTTCTTGAGTCCTCTCCAGCCTGCTGAGCCCTCTCCACAGCCTGGAGGTGCTGGTCAATAGCTCTCACGGTTCAGGTGTGAGTAGGAGGTCACAGCCACCTTTGCTTTTCCCCATCCAGAGCCAAAACACACAAATGGTCCCTGGAGGACCTGGGGTGAGGGCTGGGAGGGAGGATTCAGCCTCTGCCTGGTTTGCAGCTTGTGGTGAAGCAGCACCTGGAGCGGTGCTGAGTTTCAAGCCCTTCAGGCTGGTGTCAGTGGGAGCTGATGTGGTTCTCTGGAGGCCACTTTGATGACCTGCTTGAGTCACAAGCAGCAGCCATGCCCTGAGCTCCTCCTGGGGCTGAAGCCTGGCTCCAGCACATGGCCCACAGCCTGTGACCAGATTTCAGTGGCAGATGCTGCATGAGGTCCGTGGCCACCCCTGCTTGCTCCTGTGCCCTGCTCCTCACCTCACAGCAGGAACCAGACAAATCCTGTGTGCTGCTCTTTCTTATTAAAAGCCCCAAAGTCCCACCCAAAGGAGCCCCCAGCCCCCCAGCTGAGGGAGGGGCAGGGGGACAGCAGCACTGCTGGGCTGTGGGAGCATGGCCCCAGGATCTCCTCGTGAGGTGCTTGTCCCTGGGATTTGCCTGGAGACCCTTGGGATGCACCAAGGACTCCTCCTGCCCCCAGGCACACAGCAGTGGTGGAAGGGAGCTCTGGGGTGTCTGAGGCTGTGCTGGCTGGGCTGGTGGCCAGCCCCTGGAGCTGCCCTGCTCTGTGGCTCCCCTTTGTGCTGGTGTGGGTCTGGCTCTGAGGCTCCTGCCTTCCAGGATCACGAGGTCCGGGCTGCGCTTCGACCCTGCCTTCCCCGAGGACGTCCACAGGCTGGCAGTCTCTGCTGTCTCCTACCTGGGTAACAAACTGAAGTTCAGCATCACCAGAGAAGAGATCAGCATCAAAATGACTGCATCTGCCCAGGAGCCTCAGGCTGCTCCCCTGGAAGCTGTGCTGGAGGAGTCAGGGCAGCGCTTTCCTCTGTGTGAAGGTAGGAGGCCATCCCCTGGCTCTGCCTCCTGCAGCCAGGACAGTGTGGGAGGAAGCCATCCCCACACTCCCCTGGGCTGCTGTTCATTGCAGGGCAGAGCATCTCCTTCCCCACAGCAGCTGGCTGGATTCAGAGGTTGTCTACTGAGGCACATTAAACTGTGGCTGACCCCAGCCTCCCCCACATCCAAAGGCTCTTGAGCACTGCTGGGGCAGCTCACCTCCCTTGGCTTGGAGCTCCCCAGCAGGCAGTGTCCATGAGGTGCCTGTAAGCCTTTGGCTACTTCATCTTTCTTTCCAAGCAGCTGTGGAGTCAGAGCCTTTACAAAGTGGTGTTTGGAGAGCCAGGGAAAGCTCAGGCATGGTGAATGTGGCATCAGATGCTGACAAGTGTGGCCCTCCCTGGGCTCTGAGCCCAGTCCCCCTCCAGAGGGGCAGCCACAGAGCTTGAGGCATTTCCTGTGTCTTAGGAAGCCCTGAGGGAGGACAGAAAGGCTGTGCCCGTGCTCACATGCCAACGAGGGCACCCTCCCCCCAGCATCCAACTCTGCACCTTGCAGCACCCTCCCCTCCTGCATCCTCTTCCATGTCCCAGCCCCGTGCCTTGGCTGGAGCAGCCATGGAGTGAAGCCAGGGGCTGGGGAGGGTGTCCCCTGCCCTGAAGCCAGGGGCTGGGGTGGGCACCCTTGCCCACAGGCTCTGTTCAGGCAGTCCCCAGGAGCCTCCCAGAACCCTGAGGTTATAAAAAGCCCTGCAGCCACTCCCTGCACAGGGCTGGGAATGCTTAGGGCAGCAGGGACTCCCCCACCTTGTAATTAGGTTGGCTCTGGGTCAGGCCTTGTCACAAGGCACCCAGCCCCTAATTACCAGCAGCCCTGGGCAGCAGGGCAGAGCAGCCTGGCCCCTTTGTTCCCTTGCCCCCTGTGAGAGCCCCATGGGCTGTGCTTGGGTTTGGGTTTTGATGGGGCTGCAAGTAAAGCTCAGGTCTCAGCTCCCCTCAGAGGCAAGGATGTCTCAGCTGCTTGAGCAGGTCCCCAAGGGGCCTTTCCCCTCCTTGGTGCCCTGGTGGGTGTAAAGGGCATGGAGATGGTGGCTTCTCCTGGCTGGGAAGAGCAGGAGCAGGGCCGGGGAGCTGTGTTTGTGTTGTCCCTTGGCCTCTCTGCACTCCCCAGCACACGCAGAGACTCGCTGTGTGAAGTGCTTTAATGACTCAAAGAGCCGTGGCTGGGGGGCGCTGTGCTCCACACGGGAGGAAGGGGCTTCAGCAGCCCCCGAGTGAACAAAACCAAGCAGGCTGCCCCGAGAAGCCCAGCCAGGAGCTGGGGATGGACACCACAGGCAAGGGGCAGGGGGGATGCGGGAGAAGCTTGAGGAGCTGCCTGCCCTCTGAGCAAACGCTGCCTGGTGGGCATGGCAGCTTGGCACGGCCCTGGGTGGGGGCTGGGTTGTGCTGCTGGTGGTTTCTGGAGGCCGCCAGCGCTGCGGGGGGGCTGTGCAGGCCCTTGGCCCCCCGGTCACTTGTCCTCCTCGTCGGCCCCGCTGAGCTGGTAGGCGAAGAAGCTGACGGACTCCTGGGCGAGCTTGGAGAGGTGGATGGCACCGGTGACCACCAGGGCAGCCAGCAGCAGGGGCAGCACCACGCTGCCCGCCGTGGCCAGGGCGTTGTAGCACCGTGCCTTGGAGCTGAGCTGCCGAGCGGCCTCCACGTCCCCGGACACCTTCCGGTCCCGAGCCTGCAACACCCAGAGCCTGGGCAGCAGTGCCCTTCCCACGCCTCCTGCCAGCCTGGCTGCCTGCCTTGGGCCCCTTGCAGCACACAGTTTACACCCAAGCAGTGTCAGGAGGGTGGCTGTCCCTCCCTTCCCTCCCTTCCCTCCCTTCCCTCCCTTCCCTCCCTTCCCTCCCTTCCCTCCCTTCCCTCCCTTCCCTCCCTTCCCTCCCTTCCCTTCCCTTTTCCCTCCCTTCACGCTTCCCAGGCTGCCCCCCGGCTCTGTGTGCTGCTGCTCTCCCCCACCTCCACTTTGCTGCTGGGATTTTTCCCTCCTCGCTGGCTCCAGCCCTCCCTTGCCCCCCATTTTCCCCCTGGAGCTGCTCCTGCCAGAGGGCAGGGGCTGGGGGCATCACAGCCCACCCAGCACCTTCTGGGAAGAAGCAGCAGTCCCGCAGGCTCTGGCAGGAAGCTGTTGCCTAGGGCAGCCTCCTGGCCTCAGCAGCAGGTGGCAGGAGAAGCAGGGGGACTTTGCCAGGCGCCCACCACCCCGAGGGAGCTGGGCTCACCCTCCACCCCAGCCCTCCCGGGTCTGTGTCCCGTGAGAAGTCCTTCCCCTGGCATGGGCCCGGGGAGAGCTCCCGGGTGCCCTGCGTCTGCCCTCCCCCCTGGGCCCTACCTTGACGGAGAAGGCGAGCGCCACGAAGCCCAGGCAGCAGAAGTTCATGTAGAGGGTGTTGAAGACCGACCAGAGGAGGTGGTCGCGGGGCAGGGGCGAGCCGGGGGCTGAGGGCTGCCGCTTGCTCGGTGGAGCAGGCAGATGCTCCTCCCGGGGGTAGGAGGTGTCCATGGCCACCGAGAGGGGCACCGCACGGCTCTCCTTCACCAGCCTGGCTGGGCAGCGGGGCCGGGCAGCCCCTTTATATCACCCGGGCTTGGGTGCAGCCCCAGCGCCTCTATATATAACCCCCACAAATTACAGCCCTGGCTGTGGTCATCAGCGAGGCTTGGCTGGGAGCTCGGAGAAGCAAACGGCACCGGGGGCACGGAGCTGGTTTGGCTGCACCAGGGGCACGGAGCTGGTTTGGCGGCACCAGGGGCACGGAGATGGTTTGGTGGCACCGGAGGCTTTTTGTAGCCAGCCCTCCGTGTTGGGGAGCACAGCTGCAGCGTGACCAGGGCAGGCTGAGCGCTCTGGGACAGCTGCTGGGCTGGAACGAGAGGGACCCTCGGGGCCAGGACCTCGCTGTGCTGGCTCACAACCGTACTTTCAGCCCAGCCCCTCCAGGTGGTCTTGGCCGGAGAGACCCCTCACCCACGGCGGGAGCTTGACGCTAAGTATGGCAGAGCTGTTTCTGCAGGGTTCCCGGGAAGGGGGAAGGGATGGAGCTGCGCGGGGATGGAGCTGCGCTGGGATGGGGTTGGAGCTGCGGGGGGATGGAGCTGCGGGGGGATGGGGATGGAGCTGCGGGGGGATGGGGATGGAGCTGCGCTGGGATGGGGATGGAGCTGCGGGGGGATGGAGCTGCGGGGGGATGGGGATGGAGCTGCGCTGGGATGGGGATGGAGCTGCGCTGGGATGGGGATGGAGCTGCGCTGGGATGGGGATGGAGCTGCGGGGGGATGGAGCTGCGGGGGGATGGGGATGGAGCTGCGCTGGGATGGGGATGGAGCTGCGCTGGGATGGGGATGGAGCTGCGCTGGGATGGGGATGGAGCTGCGGGGGGATGGAGCTGCGCTGGGATGGGGATGGAGCTGCGCTGGGATGGGGATGGAGCTGCGCTGGGATGGGGATGTGCAGCTGGAGAAGCTCCGAGATGGTTTTGGTTTTTTTTCCTCCTTCTGCCAGCTCTTAAACTTTTAAGAAGAAATTTATCTTGGATGTGGGCTGAAATCTGCACCCCGGCAGGAATGGAGGCAGAGCGCCACGGAGCAGGCAGCAGGGGGAGGAGGAGGAAGGGGAGGAGATGCATTAGGACTCTCTTCTTCCCCACTGTGAATAAGGCGACAGGCGAGGGGCTCGGGCAGGAGGAGCTTTATTTGCGCCTGCAGTGACCAGGGAGGGTGTCACAGCTCGCAGCCAGCCCAGCAGCCGAGGCACAGTGGCAGGGAAGAGGAGCGCTGTCTGCCGCACCCCAGCGTGGAGCAGCCACCCCCTGCCAGGCGGTGGCTGGGCCAGGACACCCAGGGCTGTGGGCAGCGAGGGGCACAGGGCTTCGCTCCCTCTCCCCCCGTGCCAGGCACCCAAAGTGGGGACATGCTGGGAGGAAGAGGGCAAGGGGGGAGGAGGAGCATCCCGGGGGGCAGCAAGCAGGTCGGTGGCTGTGCCGTGTGCGGTTCAGGGAGTTCTGAGTGTGAAGGCAGAGAAGAGGATGGCAGCGATGATCACCACGCTGAGAACCAGGAGAACGGAGCCGACGATGTTCAGCGCCTTGGCACGGGCACCATGCCGCCGGGCACCCTCCAGGTCCCCCAGCACCTTGCAGTCACGGGCCTGTGGGGGCAAATGGGGGCTTTAGCCGCGGCGGGGACCTGGCTGGAGGCTCGGCCTGGCTGCAAGGTGCTGCTGGACCCCCCAGGGATGCATTGCCCCAGGGCAAGGAGTGAAGCCGCCAGGCACTGCTCACAGGGCAAGGAATAGACTTGGGGGGGGGGGGGGCGCTAAGGCAGGAGTGGCATCAGAGAGGTCTGGGGTAGGAGATCAGATTGGGGGCTGGGATGGGAGAGGGGGCTGAGGTGGACTGGGGCAGAGCAGGGGGGCATCAGGAGCTTCTGAGGGGAGGGAAAGCTCTGAGCTGGGCTGGTTCTGGTCAGGCTGGGGGAGGTCGAGCAGGGGGTGGGACATGTCAGGGGTCCCGGGCTGTGTCGGCTCTGGAGGCTGGTCTGGCTCGGAGGGTCTCTGGAGGAACTGAGTTGGGGGTCCCCGGATGAGATGATTTAGAGGGTCCCTGGAATAGGTAATTTGGGGATCCCGGGAGGAGCTGACTGGGGAGTTCCTGGGGGAGCTGGTTCGGGGGTCCCGCGGGGGAGGGGCTGGCTGGGGAATCCCAGGCTAGGCCGGAGCGGCGGTGGCAGGTGGGGGTCCCTGCGCCGCCCCGCCGCTCACCTTGATGGAGTAGACGAGCGCAGGGAAGCAGCAGCAGCCGAGGTAGGCGAGCGCGGAGCCCAGCAGCACGTTGAGCAGCGCCCACAGCACGTAGTCCCGGGGCTGGCCGTCGGGGCCGGCGGCAGCGGCCGTCCCGGGCGCGGGGGGCTGCAGCGGGATGGAGACTTCCACTTGCTTCGGTTTCATGGCCGAGCCGAGCCGAGCCGAGCCGAGCCGAGCCGGAAGCCGAGGGGTGCAGCGCCGCGGTAATGAACCGACCCCGACACGCCCGGGACAACGGGCTCTGCCCCGCACCGCCCCCGCCGCCCGGCGGAAAGGACGGACCCGGGCAAGCAGGGACCCCCACCGAGGCTCAGCCCCTTCTCGGGAGGGGCACTGGGGACACTGAGGGGGCTCAAAGGGGCGTTGGAGACAACAGGAAACCTTGAGGACTCCGAGGGAACTCGGAGGGGTCTTTGGGGACTCAGAAGCCCCTTCGAAAAGCTGCTCCCTTGGCAGCGAAGTGGGCAGAGATGGCACTGAGGTGGGGCAGGGAGGGGTGAAGGCTTGAGGATGACTTCAAGATGCTGGCATGAGGAGCAGGTGGGCACCAGGAAAGTTGGGGACCCCCAGGCCGCTACTGAGCCCTTTGGCAGGGGCTGCAGGAACACATGCCTGAGTTCTGGGTTAGCCCCAGCCCTCTGAGGGGAGAAATGGCACCTCCCAAACCCCAGAGCATGACACTGCCAAGGAGAGTGGTCGAGAGAGGCTTTATTTGCCTTGAGCTCAGCCTCAGGGTGCTGAGGACAGCCTCTTGTGCAGTGGGAGTGGGGAGAAAGGTCCCATAGGAGCCCCCCAACCACACCTGGGTGAGGTGGGCAGGCCTCAGGATGAGCCAAACTCTCTGGATCCTCCTTTCCCAAGGGACTGAAGGAGGATGGGTGGCTCTGGAAGGGTGGCTGTGCTAGGGATCCCGAGTGTGGGGCTGGATGCTGCAGGAGGGAGGGAGGGAGCATCTGCAGAGGAGGAAGGGGAGTGGGGTGCAGATGGAGGGCTTTGGGGTAAGCTGGGGCAGAATGGGACAAGGCAGGACAAGGTGAGTTGGGATTTGGTGGAGTAGGAGAGGGTGAGATGGGGAAGGAAGAGAAGGGATCAGGGAGCCTTGGGATGGGTGCAGGCAGCAGGTAGGACCCCGAGCCAGGCAGGGCTGTGGTGAGATGGGGGTGACCTGCCCCTTGCCTGGATGGAGAAGATGAGTTCCAGGAAGCCCAGGCAGAGGGGGGTGCAGAAGAAGGTGTTGAAGAAGGACCAGAGCACAAAGTCCTGGGGGCTTGGCATGGGCTGTGGATGGGCACAGGTGTTGATGGTGGGGCCAAAGGTGGTGGCTGGAGGGCCTGCCACAGCCCTGGCACAGGGCTGCATGGTGATGCTGACAGGCTTGGGGAAGCTCTCCATGGCAGCCTGGTACCAGGCAGGGGCGCTGGCATCTGGGCTGCTTATAGGCGAGAGGAAGGACTGCTGGGGTGGGGGCACCACACTGTGCCCGGGGTGGGGGCACTGGCTGTCTTGGGGGGCAGGCTGTAGGGTGGGCTCCCTGGGCAGGCTGAGGGCCTAGGACCAGGCTGGGGGAGGTGGAGGGGGATGCCCGAGGGGCAGGGGATGCCATAGGACAGGAGGCAGCAGGAGCTTGTGGCACAGGAGGATGTGGCAGTGGTGGGGATCAGCCCCCTGAGACACTCTCCACAGCTGCAACCCCCCCACCAAGGGCTCGACCCCCACCCCCAGAGGCCAAGGCCGGCTGCAGTGAGCTGGGGGTCACCCAGCCCTGGGGGCTCCACGCTGAGCTTTGAGCATTTTCCCCTTCCTCTGGTTTCAGCTTCCCTGATGAGGTCTTGCAGCCCCCATGAGCTCTTGTGGTTGTCACAGAGGGGTGGGAAGAGAAAGAAGGAAGCTTCAAGAAAGCAGCAGGGAGGTAACAAAACATTGAGGTGAAAAATCCCCAAACCACCAAGGCACAGGAGTGACAAACTCTGTGTGCTTATCACACAGCAGCATCCTTCCTGCTGGGCACTCAGATCCTGCAGGCTGAGGGAGAGGCTGCTGCAGAGGAACCAAGTCCTGGCATGCCCCCGAGGAGCAGGGGGCTCCCCACGCAGGAAGAGCAGAGAGCTTGTGCCAGCCACAAGCTAAGGTCTCTGCCCCCTGCACACAAGTTTTGTGGCTGTGCCACCGCTCACAGCCTGGAACTGAAAGTGGTGCCCCCAGTGTCACCTGCCCCAGGCCCACAGGTAGTTAAAGGCCATGGACTTCCTTTTGTTTCCTCGGTGAGGTTCGTTAGGGCTGTGGTGGTGGCTGAGGAATCAGAACAGGAAGTGTGGAGGCTGCTGGGGGTGGGCAAGGGGATGGATGGAGGGCTTGGGCTCGGTGGGGGTTCCAAGGGGGTTTCCACCCTCCTGCCCCAAGGCCTGCTGGAAATGCTGCTTGAAGGAGGCAGCAAGAGATTCCCCACCGTGGGGTCCCCATGCCCCTCCATGGTGCTCCACCTCCCCACCTGCTTCTCCAGAGGTGAAGGCACCTGGGATATTGCTCCCGGTTCTGTTATCTGCCCTGGCACCTGAGCAAACCAGAGGGGAGGCAAAGTTCAGCCCTCACTGCTGCTGCTGTCTGTGTGTCTGTGCTCAGCCCCACTCCTACCCACAGCCTATCCCGTGGGGTCCTGGGGATGCTCCTGAGTGGGGCCAGGCAGGGTTCAGGAGATGTGGTGGATGATGGCTTTTGGGGCACATGCTGGAAGGAGGGTGCAGGAGGGGACATGCAGGGGGAGGGTGAGTGGTTTTTGCAGGCCAAAAGGGAAGGGTCTGCAAGGCAAGTGTGGAACCAGGGGGCTGGGGGGGCTCGGTCAGTGGGCTCGTTCAGTGGGCTCGGGAGCAGCTGGCTGGGTTCCACAGGTCCTGCCCTCGCTGCTCCCCTGGTGCAGGGGCTGAGACTTCAAGTGCTCGGTGGCTGCTTGCCAACAGCCTGAGGCGACTGCTGGAAGAGCAGGATGCTGCTGCTCCACCCTGGGAGCACTGCTGCCCTGCCCCTCCCTGCTGGGGGGCAGCAGCCTCCGCATCAGGTGGGATTACCGCAGAGAAGAGGCTTTGCTCTCCCTGCTTTCAAAGTCCACCCCATTCCTGCTGTCCCACCCTGCTGTCCCTCCCCAGGCAGGACCTGGAGCTGAGAGGCATCCCCGTGCCATGCCCCCCACCCCCAGGCACCCCTTGGTGAGGCAGGGGAGGGTTTGGGGATGGTGCAGAGGGCTACTTCTCCCTCCCCAGCTCCATCCTGCTCCCAAGAGGGCTGTCAGACGGTTACCACCCGGGTGGGTCTGTGGCTGAGGAGCATCCCTAGGACGTGCCCCAGGACTTCTTGCCTGTGTTGGATGACTGAGGCAGGGGGAAGAGCTCTCGGGGTGCAGAGTGAGCCCACCCCCCTGCGCCAGCCCCGATGGGCATCAGGTTCTGCTGGGCAGCAATGTGCCGTGAGAGATTCGGGCAGGATGTGGCTGAATCCCCGGGGGGCGGCAGGAAGCAGGAAGAGGCTGGAGCAGGGGTGGGTGTGATGCAGCAGTCCCCGCGGACAGGACGCCAGCCCTTGTGCAAGGGAAGTGGCCGCTGCCAGAGCTGCCGCGGAGCAGCCAAGAAGGGTCAGGGGGCTGCTTGTGAGCAGGGAGCCGCTGCCCGCTTACAGACCCTCGTGCCAGCGTCGGGATGGGGCCGCTTGACCCCATCTGGTGGGCACTGTGGTGCCCTGCGAGCAGGCGGGCAGCGAGCAGCCCGGCAGAGAGCGGCAGGGGCTGCTCCGCTCTTACGGGAAGGAGCAGAGGAATGAATGATTCACCAGGAGGTCCCTGCCAGGGACTCTGCAACAAACAACTGCCGTGTTTGTGGGAGGCGGTTCTGGCTTCTCACCGGCGAGCCTGGCTTCCCGGCAGTACCCTGATGCTGCTGGGAGTGGGCTTAACCCCAGGCGTCTCCCCCACTCCCCCTGGGACCCCAGCCTGCGGACCCCGGCCTGCCTGAGGGCGAGCAGCAGGAAGGCTTCCAGCGGGCTGGGGAAGGGGAAGCTTGGCCAAACACATACTTGAAGCTCTGCCAGGTCAGCTGCAGCCATGGTTTTCGGTGAGGTCTTCCCCAGGTCACTTCAGGCCCTGCTGAAGTTGGGCAACCGAATGCCACACGCTGGTGGCTCTGGAGGCGTGAGGGCTGCTGCCCCTTGCCCGGCCAGCCCTGCCACCCTTGATGGGGGCTGCAGTTTTAAGCTGGCCCACATGGCTGCCCTGGAAGGAGCATCAGAAAGGCAAAGTAGGAAGGCTCAGGGCTGAGATAAAGGCAGCTGAGCAGGTCAGGCAGGTGCTGTGCATGCAGCAAGGCAAAGCAGGAAGCTCATTGTCCCCCTTCCCATCACAGGCGGCTGCTCAGCCCCCTGCAGAGCCAGGCTCCATCCCATGCAACAGTGACCCAAGGCTTCCCCCTTCCTTCTTCCCCCAGCTTTATATGCTCAGGCATGATGTCCCACGCTCTGGAATGCTGCTGTGGACCACTGGGCTCAGCTGTCCCAGATGTGTCTCTTCCCAGCTCCTGGTGAGCCCCCAGCACACTCACTGGTGGGGAGAGGAGCAGAAGCCCTTGACTGTGCAAACATCACTCAGCAGCCACAAAACCATCCCAGTCACCCAGCAGCTCCCAGCACAACCCCCAGATCACCCCACACCAGCTGTGCTCTCTCCCAGCCCAAGCCAGCACAGCACTGGAGGGGAGGAGGAGGGGGTCTCCATCATGCTTTGCCCCAGGAGCAGCCCTGCCTGGCTGGTGTCCCCACTGCCCACTGGTGCCAGCACTGTCCCCGCTCTGGGCTGAGCTGTGAGGCTCTCTCCTGCAGCAAGGGCATTTGGGATGGAGCCACACTCCCTCCTCCCCTGCTTCCCCTTCCCTCTGGATACCTCTCCTGGCTCCCACTGCCCCCAGTCGTGTTCCAGCTCATCCTACTCAAGCCCTTTGCACAGCTCTCAGCCCTGCTTGCTCCTAGCCCCTCCTGAGGGTCGGTGAGGAGGGGGTGCTCCTGGGGTCACTCCAGCAGAGATGAGGTGCTCCCTGCATCCCATGCCTGTGAGTACCCGAGTTCACTGAGCCTGGTGTGTCCTTGAGCACCATCTCTGTGCCACCCTGTGCACAGTGTCCCTCTCCAGGCACTTCCTGAGGGACACTTTTCAACCAGCCAAGCTGGGGAGGGAACCCCCAGATGAAAACCAGCCAGGGAAAAGAGTGAAAGAAACCTTTATTTGAACCAGGTTTCTCTGATCCTCCTCCTCAGGGTTACACTCGAAGGCACTTGGGGCTAGCAGGTCGGCGAGAAGCGGCGAGCAGAAAGGCAGAGAGGTTCCTCTGCCGCAGCCAGCGCCGGGGGGCTCAGCGCCTGCCGCGGGGAGGCGTCCCCAGGCACTTCAGCGGGGCCATGGGAGAGGGCTCTGCGAGGGCGTCAAGCAGCCAGGAAAGTGGGACAGGACCCCAGCAGGCTCAGGTGGGTGGCACGGAGGACATCCCCCACCCCTGCCCTGAGGGCGGAGGGGGCTGGCGGCAGGCGGAGGGGGGAAGGGCTAAGCGGCGCCATCGAAGAGGCGCTGCTCCTGGTTGATGAAACCGGCCACCACGATGGTGCCGCTGGCGATCAGGACGATGAGGAGGATGACGAAGAAGATGTTGAGCAGCAGGGCAGTGATGTTCAGGTACTTGGAGGTGGTGCCGTAGCTGAGGGCTCCGCTGTAGTCTCTGAGGACTTTGCGGTCCCTGGACTGGGGGAGGCAGAGGGGAGAGTCGGTGGGGCTGGGGGGAACCCGTGGAAGGTCCTGAGGGACTGCAGGCTGCAGCCGGGTAAGGAGAGGTGCTGGAGGCTCCCCAAAACACCTGGGGGCACCCTGGGGTGGCAAGCTGCCCCCACTGCCTTCTCCACAGCTTCCAGACAGGGTCAGGGCTCCCTGGGGCCAGGCATTCGGGGAGTGGGGGCTCTGTAGTGCTTGTTGGGCACTCTTGGTGAGGTCCATGGTGCTACATGAAGCTGGGGGCTCTGTGGGGTCCATGGCTCTCCATGGGCTTGATGGCTCTAGGGGTCCACAGGTCTCTATGGGCTTAGGAGCTCTGTGGGCTCCATGGGGGCTCTGTGGGGGTCATGAGGCACCCCGAGGTTGGAGGCTCTGTGGGGGTCATGTGTCTCCCAGAGCTTGAGGGTTCTGAGGGCTGCATGGAGCACCCCGGGGTGGGAGCTCTGTAGGCTCCACGGGACTACCTGATGGCTCTATGGGGTCCATGGGTCTCCCTGGTGTGGGAGATTCAGTGGGGGCCCCCAGACCAACCCCCACCCCATTGTCCGCGCTCTTCCCTCCCTCCTGCGGTCCCCCGGCCCCCTCCCCTGTGCCCCCCTTCACCTTCACGGAGAAGACGAGGGCCATGAAGCCCAGGCAGCAGATGTTCCCGTAGAGCATCGTGCAGAGGGACCAGGCGAAGTGGTCGCGGGGTGGGGGCACCGGCGAGGGCTCCACCATCACCACCGTGCTCCGCGGCAGACCCTCCATATCCAGCCCCTCGGACAGCGGCTCGTAGGGTGGCAGCGGCGCTCCGGGCGCCCGGCTCCGCTCCATCATAGCGGCTGTGCGGCGAGGACAGGCAGGGGCTTCGCGGTGGGAGGCGGTGGCGCACCGATAGTTTCGATTCTCCGACGGTCGGGATGGGGCGGGACGGGGCCGGCCTCTCCAGCAGTTCCCGCCTCTCCCCTTTCCCTTGTCACCCCGCTCTTTGCCCCTTCTTTTCTCTGCCCCTTTCGTTCTCCTCTTTGAGCCTTCCCTGCTTCTTTCCCTGCCCCTCTCTTTCCTTGTCCTCTTCTTTTTCTTTCTCTCTATTCCCTCCTTTGTCCCCTTCGTTTCCTTGTTTGCCCCTTCCCCACCCCTCTTCCTTCTTTGCTCCTCTCTTTCCTCGCTCTTTTCTTTAACCCTTCCTCACCCCTTCTTTGACTTCTTCCTCTTTATTCCCTTTCGTTCCCCTTCTCCATTTTCTTCTTTCCCTTGTTCTTTCCCTTTTTCCTTGCTCCTTTCCTTGTCCCCATCTTCATTCCTTGTTTGCATCTCTGTCCCCTTCTTTGCTCCCTTTCCCCATCTCTCTTTACCTCATTATTTTTTCCTTCTTTAACCCTTTCTTTGCCACCCTCTTTTCCTGGGCACTTCTTTCCCCCTTTCTTTGTCTCCTCCTTTCTTATTTCTCCTCTGCCCTTTTTCTTTGCTCTTTTCTTGACTTGTCCCTTTCTTTGCCTCCTTCTTCATCCTCTTCTTTGCCTTTTCTTTGCTCTCTTTTTCTCCCCCTGTGTTCTCTAACCCCTTCCTTCCTCTTTCTGGCTTTTCTCTCTTCTTTCCTTCTTTCCCTCTTTGACTCTTTTCCCCCTTTTTTTCTGCTTCTTCCCTTACCTCCTGATTTTTGTTCTCCTTTTTTCTCTGTCCCTTGTTTTGTCCACCCTCATTTTTCCCTCTCCTGGGGACATCCAGGGTCAACTGTGAACGTTTCAGGGTGACTGGGGAAGAAGCCCTGAAAGAGGCCTCTCTGCAGAGTGGAGCTGGGATTCCCCCTTCCTTCCCACTCCCAGCCTCAGTCCCCAGCTTCCTGCCTCCAGGATTTTCAGGCTGAAATGGTCTATGGACACAACTTCCTGGCCTCTGGAGCTCCTTCTCCACCGAGGAATAGGGCTTGGCCAGAGGAGCCTGGCTGGGAGCTACCCTTGGCACAGCATAGGCCCCCACTCCCTTTCTTTTAGAGCCTTGTGGAGGCTGGGCTGGGGCCTCCTGGCTCTCCAGGCAGGATGGTGTGTGAAGGGCTTGGGCTTGTGCCTGCCTCTGAATCCCCAAACCCCACTGCAGGGGGACTGGAGAGTGCCCTGGGCAGCTGCCAGCTCAACCCTTTGCCCTGGCAGTGCTTTGCAGGGTCTGAGCAGGCAGGGACAAAGGCTGCTGTTGTGGAGCAGACTCAGTCCCTCACAAGCATGGGGTAAGGCTGGAAGGTTGGGGACATCTTTTGGGACCCATGGACAGCCCTGTGCTGGCTCCCTGCAGCCCCGAGGGTGCCACCCCCTTCACAGTGATGCCCATCCATGGCTGCCCAGCAGCCAGCTCTCCCAGGGTGTCCTTGGGCTGCTGCTGTTAATGCAGCACAATGCCTGTTGCACCCTGGAATGTAAGCAGGAAAGAAGCTTCCCTGGCAGCTCTGGGATTGATCATGCTTAGAACAAACAAGCTCAAGGACAACCTGGCCCTGGAAATGTGGTCTTGACTTCTGGGAAGCTTCAGGCTCTCCATGATGGGTACCTCAGGACAATGCCCAAACTCTTCTGACATGTCCTGGAGCCCCCCCAGCACCACCCGGTGTCACAGATCAGTGACTCCAGCAAGATGGACTCTGGGGACATCTGGACCAACACAAGCACTGCAGAGCTAGAGCTGCTTTGCAGGGGTTGACCATGACCAGCAACAGGTGGTGTGGTGCTGGTGACAAGTCATAGAGTCACAGGCTGGGTTTATTTGGAAGGGACCTTAAAGTTCCAGCCCCTGTGCCATGGGCAGGGACACCTCCCACCAGCACAGGTTGCTCAAGGTCCCCTCCAACCTGGCCTTGAACACCTCCAGGGAGGGGACATCCATGACCTCCCTGGGCAACCAACTCCAGTGTCTCCCCACCCTCACTGGAAAGAATTTCTTCCTAGTGTCTGATCTGGCCAAGCTGTGTTGTGCCTGAGCGACTGAATGGTGCAGAACCCCTGCATGAAGGCAGACTGGAGGTGCCCCAGGTGGGCTGGGACTGCTCACCCACACCAGGACTTGCTCCTGCAGTTCTGTACCTCGTGCCTCAGCCTCTCTCCTCCATCAGCATGGGCCACTCAGGATTTGGGGTTTTTTGGTACATTCCCAAACCTCCCAGAGCTGCTGGTGGGGTGGAAGGAGGCTGAGGTTTGCTCTTCTGGCAGGAGGCTCCGCAGACAGCCCTGTCCTGGCCTGTCACCTCCTGCTTCCTTTGCTGGCCTGGGGCAAAAATGAGGCAAAACCGATTGGATTTCCCCAGATCTTCTGCATCTGTGGGGAGAGCCTTTGCCGGAGCTCCCTCCTCCCGCATCTTGACCTCCCCTCGGCTGGGGCAGCCCTCGGAAACCTCTGGCCCACTGAAGGGTTCCACTCCTAAGGAAGAGCTTCCCGCTAAATTTGGCTTAATTAATGAGGAGCTAATTAACCTTCCCCAGCTTGCCGGGGCCGGGCTGGGGAGGCGCCGAGCAGAGCACTGGTGCCCTCTAGTCCACCCGGCTGGGAATGTCGCTTCCCCCCTGACTGCCGATTTCTGCCGTGGTTTTGTGCCGGCCCCAGCCGCAGCTTGTGGAGCTGCCGGGGGAAAGCCGACGCCAGCAGCCCCGCAGTGAGCTGCGCCCGGTCTCAGCCGCTGAACGCCGGCGGAGCGCAAGCCCCGAGGAGCAGCCCAAGGGCCTCGGTGTCCCTCATTCTAATTAAGCCTTATTGTTAATTACCGTCGGGATTTGTACAGGGCGAGCTGCAGCCCTTGGGCTTCCCAGCGGCCCTGCCGGCAGAGGCGGCCTCAGCCCTGGGGTCCCTGCGCCCAGCGAGGGGGCAGCGGGGGCATACCGCCCACCCCACTGCAGCCTGGTGGCAACGAACCACCCCCGCCGGGGCGGGAGCAAGGGCCGGGGGGCGGCCCCGCGGCACGGAGAGCGCTCCCCCTCCCGCCGCGCGGGGCCGGGATCGGGGCCGGGAATGAGACTAGGAACGGGTCTGGGAATGGTTCTGGAAAAGGGGCTGGGATTGGCTAGGAGCGAGGCCGAGAACGGATTTGGAACGATTCTGGGAATGTGGTCGGGAACGGTTTGGAACGGGGCTGGGAACGGGGCCGGGCCGCGGCTTGGAACGGGACTGGAAACGGGGCTGAAAAGAGTAACGGCTTCAGAACATGCCGGGAACTGGCCGGGATTGGGGAGGGACCGGAAACGGGAACGGAGCTGGGAGCGGGTTTGTATCGGGCTTGGAATGGGTCTGGAGCGGGTCTGGACCTCCCCCGCCGCTCTCCGCATGGTCTCGCCCGCGGCGCTAGCGCTGCCTGGAGACGCGCGGCACCTCCTCAAGCCCCGCCCCTGCTGGGCAGCTATTGGCGGCGCCGCCGCGCGGGGCGTGCCGCGATTGGCGGGCGGCACCGTCGCTCGGGCCGGGGCCGGGCGCGGCCGCGCTCATTCATTGCCTAGCCGCGGAGCCGGCGCCGGGGCGGCGGCCATGCACCGGGCGGGCGGGGGGCTCCGCGCCGAGCCGCCGCCCCGCTGCCCTCGCAGCCGGCCCGTAGCGACCGGGCTGGGCAGGGCTGGACGAGCCCGGGCCGGGAGCCCGATGGGCCGGGGCTAGGCCGGTACCGGCGGCGGGGGCGATGCGGGCGGCAGGATGCCGCGGCTCCCGGTGAAGAAGCTCCGGAAGCAGCTGAAGCTGCTGCTGCTGCTGGTGCTGCTCACCTTCGCCGTCTGGTTCACCTACCTCCACATCAGCCTGGTGCGCCAGGGCCGCGCCCTGCGCCTCCCTTTCGCCTACGGCAGAGGTAACGGGGACACCCCCGCAAGACCGGAGGGCCCCCTCCTGACCCTCATTATCTCTCGGTGCGAGGCTTTGCTGGGTTTTGGGGGTCCTCTTCCCCTTCAGAATGTGTTGGGTGTTCCCTACCCCACTAAACTGCTTTCAGAGCATCCCCCCGCTGTCACCCAGCACCCCCAGGGGTGGGATCCCCTGTTTCCCGCTCCGCTGTCACCAAGCACCCCCGGGGCTGAGACTCACTCCCGGTGAGCCCCCTCCCCCCCCCCCCCCCCCCCGGCGTTTTTCCATCCTGCAGCACCCAAGTGGGTTTGGGGAGAGCAGGACCATCGGCACCTTGGCACCGCACCCCAGCACTGTGCCTTCGGGGACCGAGGTCCCCAGAGAAGACCCAGAAGGGACCCCCAGACCGGTCGGGGGTTTCTCATTCCCCCCCTCCCCTTCCCCCGCGAGCTGCTCCGTCCTCATTTTTCCATCCGCCGCTCTGGCTGCGATGACAAAGAAGGCCATTTATAGCTGCTCGTCGCTGCCTGGAAGGGGCAAACCCAACCCTCCCAGCCTTCCCCAACGCTTCCTCAGCCTCTGCTTGGATAAAATCCATCCTCCCGCACCCCGGGATGCTCCGGCGGGGCAGGTGCCAGCACCTTCAAGCTTCACCCTTGCAGACCTCGTCGGGCTGCTCCAGGGCGTAGGACTGCACGAAATATTGACGGGTGAAACTTGAGCTGGAAGGTTTCTGGTGGGGGCTGGACTCGCCGAGCGGTTTTTGTCCAAAACAGAGCTGGGAGCTGGTGCTTATTTGGGCTTGGTGGGAGCGGGGAGGGTGGCCGGCAAAGCCTGGCAGCTGGCAAAGGCAAAGTTTCCGACCCAGCAGCAGCATGAGCCTGCACATTTTGGGGCCTTACAGTGCAATCGGTCTGATGCTAATGAGGGAAGCAGGAAATGAGCTGCTGTGCATCCCCCGAAGGAGGGGAGACGGGAGGCGGGAGGCTGCCCGCTGCTAGCTGCAGGGTTACTTGTGATGGAAAAGCCACAAGTTGGAGAAGTCGGCCCAGGAGCAGCTGCCCCGTGTCTCCGTGATGCCCCCGCTGCTGAGGAGGGCCCAGTTTCCTCTGTGGGGGGCTGTGGGGGGCGGGGATGCTGTGGGATCAGCGGCCCTGCGGCTGGCTGGCTGGGAAAGCCCCGGTCGGGGCCCTCCGCGTGTCGGGATGCAGCGGAGCGGGCGGCACAAGGCGTTCCTCGGGGCTTAGTCCTGCGAGGATGCCCAGAGCGATGCCCGTGTGCTGGTGGCTTCCCTGGGTGTGCTTTTGGGTGCCGAACCCCGTGGGTGCCTTTTCTTGCCCGCTCTGAGGTGCCCTGCATCCCAGCCTGCCCCTCGGGGTGCTCCGTGGTGGGGGCTTGCTGCAGCGGGGAGGGCTGCCCAGCCCTGCTCTGGGGGTGGTGGGTGTGCGGCTTTTGAGGGAAGAGGGTCCCTGGGAGGTGGGGAAAGAGAGAGGGACATGGAGTGAATGGGGACAGCGTGGGGACTTTGTGGCTTCAGAGGTGCTGGGTGAGACCATGCTCCAGTGGTGCTTGGAGTGTGGATTCACCCAGTGCCATGGGGACCATGGGCACCTGCTCTGGGTGGGGTGCAGTGAGGTGGGTGCTCCCCAGAAGAGGCTGGACCTGACCTGGGCTAGACCATGCCCTCTCTGCTCTGCAGGAGCAGGCTCTAGGGAGGTGCTGCTCCCACAGGTGCCTAAAGCCTGAGGGAAAACTGAGTTTAGGTCCTGCTGTTTTATTTCCTGGCAGCATGGTGATGGAAGGGGGTTGGGTGGGAGCTGGGGAGGGGATTCACCTGTGAATGGATCCCAATCCTGCTGCTGCAACCCAGCAAAGAGCTGGAGTGGGAGAGCCAGGGAGCTGCTTTAGTTGGAAAGCTGTTGAATGGAGTCAAAAGAAAGAAAAAAGGAATAAACCCATCTACATCTGAGGGGGAAATGTACAGGGAAGAGCTGGTGCAAGAGTTTAGGAGAGAGGGAAGGGCTTGGGGCTGAGCTGTGCTGGAGGGAGGGCTCCAGGGTAGCCCTTTCTGTCCAGAGAGGCTTTTTCTCCCCTCCACCTTGCTCACACTGAAGCCTCCTTCGCGGGGTGCTGAAGGAAGAACTTTGTTCCTCTGGCTGTGGTGGGGATGGAGGTTGCTCTCCTCTGTCCCCAGCTCTTGCAGGGGACCTGCCCCAGGCCGTGGTGGAGCACAGCCAGCAGTGTGTGCTGTTCCCCGTGGAAAGCAGAGGGCACCAAGTGTTCCCTGGGGCTTAGTAGGTGTCCCTGGGCTGAAGTGAATCAGGGGGGGTGTGTGTGGGGGTCTCCTGGCCTGGGGGGGGGTGTCTCCTGGCCTGTGTCTTCTTCCTCCTGCCCTGTGGGTCCATGGCATCTCCAGCTGGGACCCTGTTGTGGGGAGCTTTGGTGTGTGCTGCTCTCAGATGGCTTTGGAACGGGGGTGCACTTGTCCCCAGAGGGGCAGAGGTGGCAGGGGAGGAGGCAGCAGTGCTGCCCAGGTCTGTGCACCAAGGGGGGCTGAGGTTTGGAGATGACTCTGGGTTTTGTCCCTGCCTGAAGCCCAGGATCCTGCTGTTGGCTGGCAGGGGCTTAATTAACCCTTATCAGGTGAGCTGTCACCCAGCAGAGGGACATCCTGCAGGCTGAAGGTGCAGGGCAGGAGCCTTGAGGAAGCTGGTGGGGGGTGAGGTGGGGGGGCCCCAGGCCCAGTGGGGTCTAGCACATGTCGAGGAGCAGAGTGGAAGTACAGGGGGGTTATTTTGGGGGGTACCCATGCCCCCTTGGCCCAGCCCATGGCCACACATGGAGCTGGAGCCTCCAGGGCCATGGCTGGCCCCTGCTGAGCTGTGCCTCCCCCTCCTCCCATCTCCCACAAGTAGATAATTAGCCTGCTCTGCCTAATTGAGCACACGGATTCCTCATCGGAAGGAATGAGGCCACTCTGGTGTGCTCCCAGCTGGAGGCTCAGGCAGTGGGGTGGAAGTGCCAGGTGGGAAGGGAGAAAGGAGGAAACAACAGCAGAGACCTGAACTGGCTCCTGGCAAGGGCTGCTCCTGCCCCGCAGCTGCCTTGCTGCGGGCATCGAGCCGTGGGGGCACAGCTGGCACTGAACACACAACTGCCCTGGGCTGGGGTTTGGGAGGGTTTGTGGCTGGGGAGGGCAGGATCCGTGCTGGGGGAGGCTAAAGCCAGCTCGTGGCTGGGGAGGAAAGCCCAGGCAGGGACACAGCCTGGCTGCATCCCTGAGAGCTCACCTGGAAGGAGATCTGCTGGTGCCTGGCGCCGGGGCACCCCTCTGCTATGCCCAGACAGTCCCCAAGGGCTCCAAGCAGGGCACAGCCATGGCTTTGGGTGCTCTTTGGGTGCTCTTCGGGTGCTCAGCCCCCTGCTGCTGGCAGAGCCTTGTCCTGGACTGTCCCTCCCTGGGGACCTGGCCCTGGGGGTCTCGCGGGTCGGGAGGGGGTTTGGGCTGAGGCTCAGGGCCCGCAGGCACCCCGGGGCAGGGGGCTGTGGCAGTGCTGTGGTGTTCACTGGGATGCTGAACTGCTGCTGGCTGTGGAAGGCTTCATTCCTTCTGTCAGGAATGCTGGGGGCAGGCAGAGAAGAGGATGATGAAGAACCCTCTGAAGAGGAAGGGCAGCAGGTTTGTGAGGAGGAGGCTGGGTGCTGCTTTGCTTCCTCTTGGCATCGCCCCACTCCCGCCCCTGGTGTGCCCAGGCAGCCCTTGGCACTGGGGCCCCTGGCCCCATCCCAGCGCGGGCACGGGGCCCGGGCACGGTCCTGTGTCTGCGCTGGGGGCACAGGGGGCTGCAGTGGCAGCGTGGGGACCCCATGCCGAGCTCGGGGCCAGAGCCATGACCAGTGAGAGGTGGGGGGGAGCCTGGCCCCGACCCCAGGCTCAGGGAGAAGGGCTTCACAGCCCTGGCTCCGGGTCCTGCTCCCTCTGCCCGACGTATTCGGCGGTGGGATGGGTGAGGAGGGATGGGTGAGGAGGGATGGGTGAGGTGGGATGGGTGAGGTGGGATGGGTGAGGAGGGATGGGTGAGGTGGGATGGGTGAGGTGGGATGGGTGAGGTGGGATGGGTGAGGTGGGATGGGTGAGGAGGGATGGGTGAGGAGGGATGGGTGAGGTGGGATGGGTGAGGTGGGATGGGCGAGGTGGGATGGGCGAGGAGGGATGGGCGAGGAGGGATGGGTGAGGTGGGATGGGTGAGGAGGGATGGGTGAGGTGGGATGGGTGAGGAGGGATGGGTGAGGAGGGATGGGTGAGGAGGGATGGGTGAGGTGGGATGGGTGAGGTGGGATGGGTGAGGTGGGATGGGTGAGGAGGGATGGGTGAGGTGGGATGGGTGAGGTGGGATGGGTGAGGGCGGGGGCAGAGCCCTGGGGACTGGCCCTGCCCATGCCGGGAGTCGCAGCAGGGATGCAGCGGCTCCCAGGGATGCTCGGGCCTGGGGGCTGCCTGGCCCCTCCCCAGAGGAGGAGGTTGTGGCTCCAGTTCCCCGCAGAGACCCCGGGGCAGGGGGGTGGCCATCAGGACATGTCAGCAGGTCCTCAGCCCTGGGCTGTGCCATGTTCTGGCGGCTCGAGTGCTCTGAAGACACAAAGAGGGACACAAAAGGACCCCCGGAAGGTTCCCGGTCCCCTCCGGGGTGGCCGTTTGCTGTCAGCTCATTTCCTGTGCTGTTCTCCTCCCCTCGGGGCTCCATTTGGAGCCTCCTGTAACTGCGGAGCTGTTGATGTTGTGTCTCGGGGGGGGGGTCAGTGGTTCCCCCTCTGTGTGGGGAGGAAGGTGGATGCCTGTGGAAGGAGCCTGTGGAGAGCCTCTCTGGGCAGCACGGGGTGGGCAGGACCCTTGTCTCTGAGGTATTTGCCCTCCAGCCTCACCTCGGTGGAGCTGAGCAGCTTCAGAGCACCCTGGTGAGAGCGTTGGAGGCCCCAGAGCTCTGTCCACGGGGGGCCTGGGGGCTCTGGGCTGGGAGGGATGCAGGGAGCTGAGAGCATCCCCAGCTGGGGACCAGCTACGTGCCAGTGCTCACAGCCCCTCCGTGCCACTGGCTCCAGCATCAAAGAGGCAATTGAGGGAGCCTGGGGGTGAGGAGCAGGTGGGTCCTGGTCCTGGTGGTGTGGTGCTGAGGAGCCATGTGCCACTGCCAGCTGGTTTGGTGCCCTCTGAACCTGTAATGGCACCAGCCATGGTGTGCTGGGTGGCTGTGTCTGTGCCAGGAGCTGCTGTGGGGTCATCCAGAGGGACAGTCCTCAGCTGCTGAGGCTTCACCTGGCCCAGAGGGCTGGGGCTGGGGTGTTGGCTTCTGCTCCAAGGGCAAAGCTGCTGCACCTCTGGGGATGCTTGCCAAGGTTCAGGTTGGGCATGAGGAAGAATTTCTTCTCCTTGAGGGCTGTCAAGACCTGGCCCAGGCTGCCCAGGGCAGTCCCCATCCCTGGAGGGGTTTCAAAGCTGTGGAGGTGCCGAGTGCCAGGGGCTGGCGGTGCCCTGCCACGATGGAGCTGGGGCTTTGGGAAATCCCAGGCCTGATCCTGCTGGGGATGCTCCCAGGAGCTGCTCCCTACCCATGCCAAGCAGGCTGGGCTGGCTGGGCCGGGTCTGAGGCTGTCCCTGGGTCTGGGGGGGTGGTGGGGGAGAGCAGCATGAGCTTGCTGCAAGTGACAGTGGAGGAGAGACTTGCTGGGAGCAGTTAGGAGCTGCAGGAGGAAGCAGGAGTGAGAAGCATCCCTAACCACGCTGGGGGGCTTGGAAGGGCTCCAGAGAGCTTCAGGAGAAATCCTGACTCCAAAAGCCAGCTGAAGAAAGGAGCTGTGTTCAGGGTGAGCAAGATACATGCCCTCAGCCTGCTGGAGAGGAGGAGGAGGGAGGTGGGGAGGCAGCAGCCTATGCCTGAAAGGCTCTCTGTGCTCCTCAGAGCAGGGGGGCAGCCTGGGGGTGCTCCATGGCTGTGGGGATAACAGGGAAAATCTGTGACCCCCCCTGTGATGGGGTCAGGGCTTGGCCCCCTCCATCCATGCTCTCATCCCGAGGAGCACTGCTGGCCCTGGCTGGCTGCTGGGGCTGGCAGCTGGCTGCTGGTTTCTGTGCCTCTTGCACCCCTGGGGCAAGAGCTCTCAGGGCCTCCTGCCAGCACCCCAGGCCATGCTGCCCCCAGAGCAGGTCCCAGTCCTCAAGACCTCCTCCCCCTCCTCAGCCCTGCTGCCCACCCCTGCCTGGCTCCCCTGGCCCCTGGGGAGGGCAGCAGGTGATTGGGGTTGGCATTAACTGCTGCAGTGCTGCTGCCCTGGTCCTGGAGGTGCTGCAGGGCTGGGCATGGGGCTGCAGGGTGCTGAGGGGATGTGCAGGAGGAAGCCAAGGGAGGAACCAATCTCCCAGCTCTGCTTCACCCTCCTCTCACCTGCCCTGACTCTCCAGACCAAAGGGGCTGATGGCTCTGGGGGGAGCAGAGTGATGCTGACTGGGGCAGGGTCCTGGCAGTTCCCTCTCTGGTCCAGGGGCTGGTTGGCACCTGGGGGTCTGGCCAAAGGCTGCCCTTGACTTTCCCACCCAATATGCAAATTGCAGGGGAAAAACCACTGGCACAGGACCTGGAGGCCTTCCTCTGGGGCTTTGTTGGTGCTTTCACCCCTCCTGGGATGTGGCTGCCCCTGGGAGTGAGCAGTTGTCTCCTTCCCAAGCAGAGAGAGGGTCTGCAGAGGGCACACAGGTTCTGAGCCCTGGGGGTACCCAGGCAGTGGGCAGGACAGGCCCTGCCCTGCTCCTTTGTGTTGCCTGAGAGGAGCTGCCTGAGCCTGGCAGGGTCCCTGGGGGGGCTGCAGCCAGGGGGTGGGACAGGAGCAGAGGGCTCATGGCTTGGGGTCAGTGAGAGCCTTGCACGATGCAGGCAGCGTGTGGCTTGTGGTGCTGTTTCCCACACTCTGCTGCAGTTTCTCTCTCTGCAGTTTCCCCAGGGCCCTGGGGCAGGACCCAAGCCCAGGTGTGGTGCCCAGGAGTGAGCAGGAAGGGGGTGGCCACATCCAGCCCTGCCTGAGCACGAGGCCTGGGCTGCTGCTGGTGCTTGGCAGCAGAGGGTTGGGGGGGGTCTGTGCTGGGGGCAGCCTGGCACTCCCAGCCTGCAGCCACAGTGTGTGCTGAGCTGGCAGATCCCGTGGCAGACGTGTGCCAGAGGAGATGCCCTCCGTGGGTACCACCGAGCCAGCTGCTGCATCCCATCCCTTGCAGGACCCTTGGGAGAGAGAGCTCCTGAGGGCTGTGATGAATCCATGGCTCAGCACTACCTTGGCATGCTGAGGGGTGCTGGGA
Organism: Dryobates pubescens; assembly: GCF_014839835.1. Taxonomy (NCBI): domain Eukaryota; kingdom Metazoa; phylum Chordata; class Aves; order Piciformes; family Picidae; genus Dryobates; species Dryobates pubescens. The sequence continues at coordinate 19,694,810 of NC_071633.1, forward strand.
GCATCCCTGGGAGGGCTGGGGAGGGGTCCCAAGGGTGAGGGAGTTGGGGGTGTCGGACCCGGGCCCACTCCTCCCTGCCGCGTCCCCATCACGCTCCCGGGGATGCTGTGAGGATGAAGAAGGGTGAGGGGAGGAGGGAGCAGGGAGCTGCCAGGAGGGGGCTGGAGCTGCCAGGGCTGAAGAATGGCTGGGAGCAGAAGAGGCTTTAGAGCTTAATTTCCTGTCCCCGCGGTGGGGCTGGGATCTGCGCTGCCATCTCCAAGGAGACGCTGCCTGAGCGGCCACTGGAATACTAATGGCCTGGGGGATGTGTGGCAGGGGGCTCTGGGCACCTGGAGCCCCTCCTTGGCTGGGCTGGGGGCTCTGAAGCCAGCCCAGCAGCTCCCACTGAGGCTGTGCCTGGGGTAGGAGCTCCCCAGGAGCTGCTGCTGGGCTCATGGGGAGGGTCCGGCGGCATCTCGCTGTACCCTTGGCAGGGTGCTGGTGCCCCCCTTGCTGCCATGCCCTCAGCCTGGGGACAGAGCTGTGCTGCTGCTCACCACATCTGGGGCTCCCCCTTGTTGTGATGTGGGGGTGGGGTTGGTTTGGGGGGGGTCTCTCAGTGTTTGTGGTGGTGGTTCTTGGGCACCTTTCTCCCCAGCCATTGTGTGGAGCTTCCCTCAGTGCTGCCAGGAGCTGTGTGCCTGTGCCAGGAGCCTCCCTCCAGCCCACCTGGTTTTGGGGGTTCTGAAATGTTCAGGGGCAGCCCTTTGCCCCCCCCAACCCCCCCCCAACCTGGTGCCTCGCCCAGGCCTGCACTGTTCTTTCAGGGCTGTTTGGTTATTGTGGTGCTGGGAAGCAAAGGCTGCTGCAGTCCCACCTGCCCTGGCCCCCCGGGGGCACCCCCAGGTGCCTGTGTCTGGGCTGACAGCAAGGTCTTCATCTCCACCTTCAGCAGGAGCCTTGGGTGTGCTTGGGGCAGGGCAGTGAGGGGCTCCAGGAGAGCTGGGGGCAGGGGGCCAAGGGGCAGGGGTGCCCCCGCGGGTGGCTAGGGAGGGAGACCCCCCAGCAGCTTATCCTCCCTGCCCCTTACATCAAGGGCCCCGGGGGGGGTGGGGGTGGGCAGTTAAAGCTGCTGCTGCTGAGCTGCCAGCAGCTCAATGAGAGGAGTCAGACCCCCCCCAGTCGCTGCTCCCCCTGCTGCCAGCCCCCATGCCCCTCCTGCCCAGCAGCAGCGGTGGCAGCCCCTGGCACAGGGCAGGTCGCTGGGGTGGGCAGGGGGCGGGAGGTGGCTCTGGGCTCAGCCCTTCTGCTCCCCTGGCAGATGGTGAGAGGCTGGGGGAGGGGACAGACCCCGGCCGGCGGCTGGGGGCCGCCCAGACCTCGGCGCAGCAGAGGAAGGCTGAGGACTCCAGCGAGAGCCACGAGGAGGAGCTGATGGTAAGGGCGGAGCGGGAGGGGGTCCTGGGGGTGGCACCTGGGCAGGAGGGTGGTCCCAGCGCCCTGCCCAGCACACAGCCAGGCAGAGCAGGGGGCTCTGAGCCTCGTCTGGCTGAGGGGTCCAAGGATTGTGCCAGGGGAGGCTTAGGTTGGATTTAGCGACAATCTCCTTGGTGCCAGAGGGGTCAGGGCCTGGCACAGGCTGCCCAGGGGGGTGGTGGAGTCCCCATGGCTGGAGGTGGCCATGGCACTGGGGACAGGGTTTGGTGGGCAGGGGGGGTTGGCTTTGCACTTGGCCTCTCTGATCTCAGAGGGCTTTGCCAGCCCAAACAGTTCTGATTCTGTGATCTTTCCGTTCCCAGTAGCCACCAGAGCAGCCTCAGGTGAGCAGAAACCTCCCTGCCTGGGAGAGGTTTCTCTCCTCAGCAGAGGAAGAGGCCAGGTCTGGGTGGCACGTTTGGCATCGCTGCTCCCTGGGGCTCCTGCCAGCGTTGCTCTGCTCCTGCCGCACCTTGCCGGCTCTCGGCTTCGCCTGGCAGGGCTGGGCACCAGAGTGAGGGGGTAGATCTAGGGGGACCTCCTGCAAGCACAGCTGGGCTGCCCTGGCCCCCCCATGTCTCACCTCTCCCTTCTCCCCCCGGCAGAGCGATGGGCAGGACCTGGGCAGCTGGGTGCCCGGAGGCCAGCGGTGGCACCGAGCCCCCCCGCGCCCCAAGCTCAACCTGACCAAGCAGGCTCTGCCCTGGCACGAGCAGGTGGGTGGGCAGGGGGCAGCCAAGGGGGGTGGGGGTGGTGGGAGAGGTCCCAGGAGGAGGTCTGCCTGGCCCCTCCGTGGGCAGCCTGCAGCCCCCCCCAGCCATCTCTAAGCCATCCTCCACCTGGCCTGGAGGCTCTGCCTGCTCCTGGGGTCGGTGTGGAGCCCTTGAGGAGTTCTTGGGGTGCCTCAGCCCCAGCGGGGTGTGGGTGTGCCAGGGCACATCTGGCTGCATGGCTCCTCCAGATGCGTCCTTGCTGTGCCCATGGCCTGGTGCTGGCTGTGTGCTGAGGCTGGGGGGGCAGGGGGCAGAAGGCTGGGGGGGGCAGAAGGCTGGGGGGGCAGGGGGCAGAAGGCTGAGGGGGGCAGAAGGCTGGGGGGGCAGGGGGCAGAAGGCTGGGGGGGGCAGAAGGCTGGGGGGGCAGAAGGCTGGGGGGGCAGGGGGCAGAAGGCTGAGGGGGGCAGAAGGCTGGGGGGGCAGGGGGCAGAAGGCTGAGGGGGGCAGGGGGCAGAAGGCTGAGGGGGCAGGGGGCAGAAGGCTGGGGGGGCAGGGGGCAGAAGGCTGAGGGGGGCAGAAGCCTGGGGGGGGCTTTGGTGCTGTGTTCAGCCAAGCCTTTGCCCAGGTGCCCTTGGGCCCAAGGGAGCAGCACAGGAGGATTATCTGCTGGGTGTGGGCATTGCCCCTGGGGCTGGCACAAGGGTGGAGCTGAAGCTGGGCAGGTGACGTCCCTGGGGTGTGACAGGGATGTGAGACTGCCCTGGGGGTGTGGGGGGGCTCTGCTCACCTCCCCATCCTGTCCTGCAGTACAAAGGGAAAGCGAACCTGCATGTCTTTGAAGACTGGTGTGGAGGGGCTGTGAGGCACCTGAGGAAGAACCTCCACTTCCCACTCTATCCCCACGTGAGTCCCAGCCCTGGGGGGGTCGGGGGGAGTCCTCTTGCCCTTCTCTGGGGGCTGCTGGGCAGCCCCTGGCTCTGGGCTTGGTCCTCCAGACCTTTGCTCACAGGCTTCTTGGTGTGGTTCCAGGCAGGCAATTCCCAGCGGGGATGGAGGGGGAGGTGGGTGGTGGAGGGAGCTCCAGGTCCCCTCTGGGTGCCAGGGTGGCAAGGAGGAGGTGGGCAGTGGGGTGCAGGGCGGGAGCCTGGGCACGAGCTGCTGCTGCCGCCCGCAGAGCCGCACCACGGTGAGGAAGCTGGCCGTGTCACCCAAGTGGAAGAACTACGGGCTGAGGGTTTTTGGCTACATCCACCCCTTCAAGGACGGTGAGTGCTGGAGCTCCGCCTCTGCCGCCCCCGGGCCAGTTTCCTCCTCCTCCCCTCCTCAGCCGTCTCGGCAGGGAAAGCTCCTGAGCCCCCTGGCTGCCAGGCAGGAGGATCCTTCTGGAGCACTGAGCCTCTTCCCCGGCTGCTTTGGTGGGAGGCAGAGCCCCAGTCCCATAGAGGACAGAGCTGTGGCATGAGGTCCCTGCCAGGAGCTGCTGAGGCTGGCCCCTGCTGCTGGAGCTGCCCTGTGCTGAGCTGCTGCTCTGCTCTGCTCTCCCCAGGGGACTTCCAGTTCTCTGTGGCGTCTGATGACAACTCCGAGTTCTGGCTCAGCTCTGATGAGAGTCCCTCCAACTGCAGGCTGGCTGCCTTCGTGGGCAAGGTGTGTGCCACCCTCCTGCCTCTCCCCACACCCCTGAGGGTCCTCCTCACTCTGCTCCTACTGGCTGAGTGCCCTCTGGGGATCCCCAGGACTGCAGGTGGTTCAGACCCCTGGGTGCCCTCCAGCCACCACCAACTGTCCCCAGCTGCAGCAGCTCTTGAGCAGAGCGTGCAGGGTCCTCCTGTCCCTCCCCTGAGCAGCTCTCCTGCTCCTCTGTGCCCTGGGCAGTGCTGGGCTGTGCCAGCCTGGTCCCTCTCTCTCCCTGGCTGTGCCTGCTCTGGCCTCTGAAGGACCATCTTGGTCCCATCCTCGCTGTGGCTGCCAGAGAGCAGCTCCTGTCCCAGAGCAGGACAAGGCCCCGGGCTGGAGCCCCTGGGCTGTCACAGCCTGAAGAGCCTGGCAGAGCCCAGGGGGGTGGAGCAGAGATTCTTGCAGGCTGCTGGGGCTCAGGCCTCGGAGCCCCCTGGCCCGTGGTGCCCCTGGTGTTCTCACCTGCTCCTCCCTGCTCCCCCAGCTGGGCACCGAGTGGACAGCACCAGGGGAGTTCACCAAGTTCAGCTCTCAGGTCTCCAAACCTCTGCGGTGAGTGTGCCCTGCCCCCCACCCCCTGCCCTGCCTGGCCTCCCTGGGGGGAGACCTGCTGTGTCCCTGCTTGTGGGGAGAGGGGCTGCAGCAGCTGAGCCCCAGGGGCTGCAGCAGCTGCGGTGCTGGGATGGGGCTGCAGCAGCTGAGCCCCAGGGGCTGCAGCAGCTGCGGTGCTGGGATGGGGCTGCAGCAGCTGAGCCCCAGGGGCTGCAGCAGCAGCGGTGCTGGGATGGGGCTGCAGCAGCTGAGCCCCAGGGGCTGCAGCAGCGGCGGTGCTGGGATGGGGCTGCAGCAGCTGAGCCCCAGGGGCTGCAGCAGCGGCGGTGCTGGGATGGGGCTGCAGCAGCTGAGCCCCAGGGGCTGCAGCAGCGGCGGTGCTGGGATGGGGCTGCAGCAGCTGAGCCCCAGGGGCTGCAGCAGCGGCGGTGCTGGGATGGGGCTGCAGCAGCTGAGCCCCAGGGGCTGCAGCAGCGGCGGTGCTGGGATGGGGCTGCAGCAGCTGAGCCCCAGGGACTGCAGCAGCGGCGGTGCTGGGATGGGGCCGCAGCAGCTGAGCCCCAGGGGCTGCAGCAGCGGCGGTGCTGGGATGGGGCCGCAGCAGCTGAGCCCCAGGGGCTGCAGCAGCGGCGGTGCTGGGATGGGGCCGCAGCAGCTGAGCCCCAGGGGCTGCAGCAGCGGCGGTGCTGGGATGGGGCTGCAGCAGCTGAGCCCGAGGGGCTGCAGCAGCTGCGGTGCTGGGATGGGGCTGCAGCAGCTGAGCCCCAGGGGCTGCAGCAGCAGCGGTGCTGGGATGGGGCTGCAGCAGCTGAGCCCCAGGGGCTGCAGCAGCAGCGGTGCTGGGATGGGGCTGCAGCAGCTGAGCCCCAGGGGCTGCAGCAGCAGCGGTGCTGGGATGGGGCCGCAGCAGCTGAGCCCCAGGGGCTGCAGCAGCAGCGGTGCTGGAATGGGGCTGCAGCAGCGGTGCTGGGATGGGGCTGCAGCAGCTGAGCCCCAGGGGCTGCAGCAGCAGCGGTGCTGGGATGGGGCTGCAGCAGCGGTGCTGGGATGGGGCTGCAGCAGCTGAGCCCCAGGGGCTGCAGCAGCGGCGGTGCTGGGATGGGGCTGCAGCAGCGGTGCTGGGATGGGGCTGCAGCAGCGGTGCTGGGATGGGGCCGCAGCAGCAGCGGTGCTGGGATGGGGCCGCAGCAGCAGCAGTGCTGGGATGGGGCTGCAGCAGCTGAGCCCCAGGGGCTGCAGCAGCGGCGGTGCTGGGGTGGGGCTGCAGCAGCTGAGCCCCAGGGGCTGCAGCAGCGGCGGTGCTGGGATGGGGCTGCAGCAGCTGAGCCCCAGGGGCTGCAGCAGCAGCGGTGCTGGGATGGGGCTGCAGCAGCTGAGCCCCAGGGGCTGCAGCAGCTGCGGTGCTGGGATGGGGCTGCAGCAGCTGAGCCCCAGGGGCTGCAGCAGCGGCGGTGCTGGGATGGGGCTGCAGCAGCTGAGCCCCAGGGGCTGCAGCAGCGGCGGTGCTGGGATGGGGCTGCAGCAGCAGCGGTGCTGGGATGGGGCTGCAGCAGCTGAGCCCCAGGGGCTGCAGCAGCTGCGGTGCTGGGATGGGGCTGCAGCAGCTGAGCCCCAGGGGCTGCAGCAGCGGCGGTGCTGGGATGGGGCTGCAGCAGCTGAGCCCCAGGGGCTGCAGCAGCGGCGGTGCTGGGATGGGGCTGCAGCAGCTGAGCCCCAGGGGCTGCAGCAGCAGCGGTGCTGGGATGGGGCCGCAGCAGCCCTGACCTCCCGCAGCTCAGCCGCGCGCTGGGGCAGCGGTGCCGCGTCCTGCCCCGGGGGGCTCGGCCCCACGCCAGCGGGGCAGGGAGGGCTTCCCGGGCTGGCTGCCCCGGCAGGGGTGCTGGCACCGCCCTGGCAGTGGCTGCAGGTGGCTGTGCCATGGTTTGTGACCGGCTCCTTCCCCCCGAGCAGCCTCCTGTCCTCCCGGCGCTACTACTTCGAGCTGCTGCACAAACAAGATGACCGAGGCTCCGACCACGTGGAAGTTGGAGTGAGTGCTGCCCCCCTGCTGCCCCCCTGCTGCCCCCCTCTCTGCCCTGTCCTGTCCAGGGCCAGCAGCAGGGCTCCCCCAGCCATGCTGAGCTGCCTCCTCCTGGAGCAAAGCTGCAGTTCCCCAGCCTGTGGCATGCAGAGGGCAGGACTCGGTGACCCTGCGGCAGCTGGGGTCCATCTCCCACCTCCCTGGGCTGCTCTCTGTGCTCGTCCCAGCCTCTGGGATGGCCTTTGGGCAGCTAAAGGCCTGGCTGTGCTTCCCTCCTGCTCCTGCAGTGGGTGCTGATGGAGTGGTGCCTCTGCTCCAGCCTCCTGTGGTGCTGGGAACCTCAGCTCCACATGGCCAGCCCCAGCCCTTCTCCCTTCTCCTTTGCCTGCTGCAGAAGGGCTTGGGGGGGGGGGAGGTCCCCACTGGGGGCTGCTTCTCTGAGGAGCCATTGCCATGGGCAAGGAGAGCCCAGGCCAGGTCCCAAGACACCTCTGCAGCTCACCCTGCTGGCTTCATCCCAGCTTCAGTGGGAGGAGAGGTGGCTGGGGGGATGGAGTGGGTCCTTCCTCCTTGCTCCCCTCTAGAGACACCAGGAGTTTCAGATCTGGACTTGTCTGCCTTGGCTGCACAGCCCTGGCAGAGCCTGCAGTGGGTGTTGGGAGCTAGGAGGGGAGAGGCAGCTGCTGGCTCCTCAGCAAAGGTTTCCTCTCTCCCAAGCCATTAATCACTGGAGACAAACCTGTGCCAGCACAGCATGGGGCAGGCTGCTGCCACCCCTTCCTCCCCAGCACCCTCCTCCAGCTCAGCCTTGCTCTCCCCTCCTCCTCCACCCTGATAAGCTCTGCATGGCTGCTGTGAACAAGCAGAAGGGCAGAGAGGTTTGCTGGAGGCAGGGAAGGCTTTCAGACCCTCAGAGAGAAAGGGGAGCAGGGGGGCAGGGCCTCGGCACGCTCCCCGTGGGCACCAGGGGCTCGTCTGGACAAAGGCTCCAGGAGCTTTTAGAGCTCAGGCTCAGTGGTGCAGCTCTAAAGACCCTCTCTAGCCGCTGCAAAGGCAGCTGCTGATGTGCCTGCAGGCTGCAGAGAGGAGAGCAAGGTGGAGCAGGACTTGGTGCAGGTCATCTTTGGTTCAGGTCCTTGCTGGGGGCTGTGGTCTTCCCACTCCATCCCTGAGGTTGGAGGGGGGCATGTGGAGAACCTGCCCCTAGCCCAGCACCATCCCTCCCTGTGAGGCAGGATGCTGACTGCTGCCTCCCTCGGTGTCAGGGGGGCTGGGGCTGGCCTGCCTGGCCCAGAATCAGGGCATGGGTTGGGAGGGACCTTAAAGCTCCTCCAGTTCTGCCCTTCCTGCCTGGGCAGGGACACCTCCCTCTAGAGCAGGCTGCTCCAAGCCCCATCCAGCCTGGCCCTGAACACTTCCAGCCATGGGGAAGCTCCCTGAGGGGCCAGGTGGCATCTGAGGGGGAAGCTTCATGAGCTTGTGCCCCACCTGCAGCAGCCTTCCTCTCTCCACTCACTTGGGGGACACCTGCTGATCCCAGATCACTTGGGTGGGGGCAGAAGATGTGCCTGGGTCTGTGCTGGGGCAGGATCAGTCCTCTCCCTGCTTCCTGTCCTGCAGGCTTGAAGCTGGGATCAGTGCAGCAAAGCCTCTGGGAGCTGAGGACAGGGCAGGACCCATCCTGGGGTGCCTGGGGTTGGGCAGCTGCCTCCTGAGCCACCCTTCCTCTCATTCTCCATCTCCCTTTGTCTTTCCCAGTGGAGAGTTTTCCTGCCCAGCCTGAAGTTTGAAGTGATTGACTCCTCCTACATCTCCCTCTACACCGGTGAGGGCCCCAGGGGCTTCCTGCTGCCGCAGCTAGGGGAGGGCTGCTCCAGAGCTGGGGAAGCAGATGAGATCCTGGCAAAAGGTCTCAGTGTCCCAACCCCCTTTAGGCCCTCTGGTCACAGTGGGGACCCTCCTCCTGTGCCATGGGGCACACCAGCATGTGCAGAGCATCCTCCTTCCTTCCTTCCTTCCCTCTCTGGGTTTGCCCACGCTGCAGGGAGGTGTTTGGAGCCTTTCCCCACGTTGAGCAGAGCAACCTGAGGCTCAGGAGTGGGTTTCAGGACCTGCCTGCTCCCAACAGCTCCCCTGCAAAGGGAGCACCCAGGGGTGCAGGCAGCTCTGAGTGTGGCCAAGGTGACCTCCCACAGGGGGCTCTGGGGGCTGGCTGCAGCTGCACTGCCTCCATCCCTCAGCAGGAGCAACACCAGCTGGTGCTGCAGGGTCCTGCACCGCTGTGGGCAGAAGGTTTTCCTTCCTGTGTCCTTGGCAGGTAAAGCCCAGAGCATTCCCACCCCTTGGAGCTGGGGCTGCCTGGCTGAGCTCAGCTGTGCCCTTGTCCCCTCCGTGGCCATCAGCTGATGGCAATAATCATTAGGCTGTGATTAGTCACGGGGTCTTCAGCAGGGGAGGGGGCTGGAGGGGCTGGGTTTGCCCTGCTGCTGCCTTTGTTCCCCGGGGACCTGGGGGAATCCATCATCCTCAGAGCCCTCTTGGTGGGAAGGGTGGGAGGTGCCACCCTGGAGGATGCTCCTGGCACAGCAGGAGCAGCAGGGGCATGCCTGGGGGGCTCAGCCCCTGCCCTCACCTGCAGATGAGTCCTCCCTGAAGATGAACCACGTGGAGCACATCCCACAGACCCTGGCCAGCCACAGTGGCAGCTACCTCTGGGAGGCTCAGCAAGATGAGCATGGGGCTGACATGCTGAAGGCTGACCCCAGGGACACCTTCTTCCTCAGTAAGTGGGGGTGGGACTGCCCCCTCACAGTCTCCTTGGTGGGGGCCAAAAGCAGCCCCTGGCTGCCACAGCCCCCCAGGGCGCCTCCCCTGCCCCTGCACATGTTGGGGGGTGGTGTCCCTGCTGGGGGGCACGCTGGGACGGTGTGGGCCACAAAGCCTCCCGGGGGGGAGTTGCAGGGGTGGGTGTGACACAGCCTGGGGCTGAGCTGTGCCTGCTTGTCCTCAGCCCCTGCCATCGAGGCCTCCCGCCTGGAGGACGTGCTGGTGCCCTGTGCCTACAGCCCGACCTACGTGGTCAAGGACTTCCCCATCGCCCGCTACCAGGGCCTGCAGTTTGTGAGTGTGCTGCTGGGGCAGGCACCACGGAGCCCCCAGCCCAGGGCAGGGATCCCCCAGCCCAGGGCAGGGATCCCCCACCCAGTGAAGCCCAGGAGAGGGACCAGGCTGAGCTTCCTCATCCCCGCCGGGGAGGGTTTGGGTGGAAGGCCCTGCGTGGTGTTTGAGACGCAGGGGGAGGTCACCTTGCCGTGGGGGTCCCTGCTGGGGGGCTCAGGTCTCCTGCTCCTGGCCCTGGGGAGGAGCCCACCCTGCTCCTGGGTGATGGCAGCCTGCTCATCCCCCAGGTCTACCTCTCGTTCGTGTACCCCAATGACTTCACTCGCCTCACCCACATGGAGATGGAGAACAAATGCTTCTACAGGGAGTCCCCTCTCTACCTGGAGAAGTGAGTGCTGGGCTGGCACCTGCAGGGCAGGGAGGGGCTGATGCCAGCAGGGAGCTCAGAGAGCTGGAGGAAGGTGCTGAGGTGATGCTCCATGGCAGGGTCACCTCCAGGCTCCTCCTTGCCCCTCTCTCGGGCATGTCGCAGCCCGAGTCCTGGCAGTGCTCCCCCTGGAGCCAGGCTGTGCCCAGCTGCTGTGCCACAGCTGAGGAGGTTGCTCCCTGTCTGTGCCTTACCTGCAGCAGCTCATCCTTCCTCCCCATCCCCAGGTTTGGCTTTTACAAGTACATGAAGATGGATGAGGAGGAGGAGGACCCTCGCCAGCGAGCGTTCCTCTTCCTCAACGCAGACAGTGAGTAGCACTGGCAGCCCCTGGGGCGTCTCAGCAGCCTGCTGCCTGGCTGAGCACACACCACCTGCACCCTCCAGCTGCCACTTGGAGGGGAGGCTCGCTGGGATTGCCCCAGTGATGCCAGGAGAACAGGGCAGTGTGGAGCACTCCATGGTCACACCTCCTGCTTGGCTCTGCTGCAAAGCCCTGCCCAGGCTCCAGGCTCTGGAGTCTCCTTTTCCGGAGAGCTTCCAACCCCCCCTGGGCATTGTGGTCCTGGGCAAGCTGCTGTGGGTGGCTGCTGGAGCTGGGGGGGGGATCTGCAGAGGTCTCTTCCAAGCCCACTGTGCTGGGATGGAGAGTGGGATGGGTTGGGATTTGCCCTCCCTGCTGCTTGAAGCCGTGTGCCCACACCTGGGTTGGCCTGGCCAGAGGGCAGCAGGACAGGAGCAGAGCTGGGGTAGAGTCTGGGGGTGCTCATGGCAGAGGCTGTTCCAAGCCTGCCTTGCCCTTGGCCTGTTCCTGGCTGCCAGCCCTGGTGCCCATCAGTCAGTGCCAACCAGCTCCATCTCCCTCACCCAGAGGCTGCTCAAGGGTTCCTCTTGCTGGATGCAATCTTTGCCTCCTCACCTTGGGCAGGTGCTGAGCAGCCTGGACCCTCAGGGTGTTTGTCGCTGCCTTTACTCCCCAGATTTCCTGGAGGATGATGAGGAGGAAGAAGGAGTGGACAGCCCTGAGCCCACAGCCCCACCTCCTGAAGCCAAGGAGAAGAGCCTGGGGCCAGTCCCTGGAGGGAAGGGGCAAGAGGCAGCTCTGCTGCCCGGGGACTACGGGGACGACCTGGACTATTACAGCTTCCGCCGAAAGCAGGGCCAGGCCCAGGGGAAGGGGGGCACAGCTGGGCAGCTGGGCAGCTGGGGCACACCCCACCAGGCCAGTACCAGCCCAGCAGCCACCCCTGGTGGTGAGGAGGACGCTGGCCCTGCAGGGAAGGCGGTCCCTGGGCGGAGGCTCAGGTGGGTACCGCAGGATCCCAGCGAGGGTGAGGAGGATGAGTTGGGGCTTCTGGTGACCTCGAAGCAGGCAGAGACCCTGAGCCTCCAGCCCCAGCTCTCTGTTCCCATCTTTGGGGGCAAAGCCAAGACGCTGCCTCCCAGCAAGGCTGCAGCAGCCAGGGAGGACAGAAAGGCCCAGGAGAAGGTCTACGTCACCAGGCTGCAGCCGGGGAAGCGCAAAGCCCCGGGCCGGGAGCCAGCGTTCCCTGGCATCTTCCTTTACCCAAAGCCTCTGAAGAAAGTCCACCTGCGCTCCAGGAGCCCCCAGAAGCATCCCATCACCTCCAGCAAGCTCCATGCCGTCCCTGGCCGCCGCTCCCCCTGGCTCTTGAGCGACGTCTCCAAGGAGAGGGACGCTGCCGGGCGGAGGGATGCCCGCGCGGGCGGCAGGAAGTGGGATCGGCTGTCCAAGCTGGGGACCAAGCAGCGGGCGCTGCCCAACCTCCTGGCCCTCGGCACCGAAGGGCTCTTCAGCAGGGAGGCCCAGGAGGACACAACCCCTGCCCCAGGCAGGACAGCAGCCACCACCGACTACAACTCCTCTGAGGCCTCCCGCTCGGAGGGGACGCAGGTGACCTCCTTCCTGAAGATGTCAGAAACGACGACGTCCCAGCAGGAGGAGGGAAAGGGCCAGGAGGAAGAGGAGGAGGAGGAGGAGGAAGAGGTGTCAGACTACAGCTACGAGGCTGGGGAGCTGCAGCAGAGCTGGCTGGAGGACTCCATCAACTGGCAGAGGACGTTCAGCGTCAGCTCGGTGGACTTCGAGCTGCTGCGCTCGGACTGGAACGATCTGCGCTGCAACGTCTCCGGCAACCTGCAGCTGGGCGAGGGCGAGGTGGTGGAGGTGGTGGCACAGTACATGGAGAAGCTCAACGAGAAGAACGGAGGGTAGGGAGGCACTGGGCTCCGGGTGCGAGGCTGGGGAATGTGCCTTGGCTCTGCTTGGCTCCTCAGGACCAGGGTGGGGTCAGGCTGAGCCCTCGAGCAAGGGAGCTGCAAGGGAGCAGAGCCCCTGGGGGGCGGTGGAGGGGGGTGGTGCTTTCAAATGCTTCTCCTTAGGAGGAGCAGCTGAGGGACCTGGGGTTGTTCAGCCTGGAGAAGCAGAGGCTGAGGGGAGACCTTCTGGCTCTCTCCAGCTCCCTGAAAGGAGGTTGGAGCCAGGGGGGGATTGGTCTCCTCTCCCAAGGAACAAGTGACAGGGCGAGAGGCAATGTGCTCAGGTTGCCCCGGGGGAGGTTCAGGTTGGACATGAGGAACTACTTCTTCCCCTTAAGGGCTGCCAAAGCCCGGCCCAGGCTGCCCAGGGCAGTGGTGGGGTGCCCATCCCCGGAGGGGTTTCAGATCTGGGGTCTGAGGGCTGTGGCTGGGCGGTGCCCTGGCAGCAGGGGAGGGACTCGGTCTGGAAAGATCACCTCCAGCCAGCCCAGCTCTGAGTGTTTTCCTCTGGCGGCTTCCTGCACAGCATCTACACCCTGCTGAGGATCATCAACGTGGAGAAGCGCCGGGACACGGCGCGGGGGAACCGCTACCTGCTGGAGCTGGAGCTGTCGGAGCGCGGGCAGCGCACGCTGCGCCTCTCCGAGTACGTCTACGTGCTGCTGCGCCAGCCCCGGCAGGACCACAGCGCCCAGCCCAACCCCGAGGGCCTGGCCGCGGGCCCCACCGAGCCCCAGCCCAGCCCCTGGAGCCTCCTCTACGGAAAGCCCATCCTGTGCCGGCCCCTGCGGCTCAGCTGGCGGCAGGACGTCATGGTGCACTTCGTGGTGCCCGGTAGGTGCCAGCGGGATGCCCCCTGCAGGGCCCTGTGCTGCCTGGCACCTGAGGGCAGCGCCTCCGTCCCCTGACTGCATCCTCCAGGCTGCCTCGGGGGAGGCTGAGGCTCTGGCTGCTCAGGGGGAGGGGGGAGGCTGAGGCTCTGGCTGCTCGGGGCCGGGGGGAGGCTGAGGCTCTGGCTGCTCAGGGGGAGGGGGGAGGCTGAGGCTCTGGCTGCTCAGGGGGAGGGGGGAGGCTGAGGCTCTGGCTGCTCGGGGCCGGGGGGAGGCTGAGGCTCTGGCTGCTCAGGGGGAGGGGGAGGCTGAGGCTCTGGCTGCTCGGGGCCGGGGGGAGGCTGAGGCTCTGGCTGCTCAGGGGGAGGGGGGAGGCTGAGGCTCTGGCTGCTCAGGGGGAGGGGGGAGGCTGAGGCTCTGGCTGCTCAGTCAGAGTATTGGCTTGGCTGGGGGAGGGGGCGTGCCTGGGACCCCCGTGGTGAGCCCGAGGGCTGTCTGTCTGTCTGGCAGTGAAGAACCAGGCCCGCTGGGTCCAGCAGTTCATCTCGGACATGGCTCACCTGTATGAGGCTACCAAGGATGCCAACTTCAATGTCATCCTGGTGGACTTCGACAGCGAGGACATGGACGTGGAGAAGGCCCTGCAGGATGCCCACCTGCCTCGGTAACCCCCCCCCCGTGCACACCAGCGCCCACCTGCTCCCCCTCAAGCTGCTGAGGGGAGCCCGTGGGGCTCCTCGGGCTGGAGCAGCCCAGCCTGGTGGTGATGGCACAACCTCCAGCCTGGCCCTGATCTCTGCCCTGCTGCCCCTCTCCTCCACCTCCTTCTGTGGCTGTTGTTTGCTGGAGAGGCTGGGGACGCAGAAACCTCTGCGGGGGGAGCCCTCAGCATCAGTTGCAGGCAGCTGCCCCCTGCCCGAGCAGCTCTCCTCCCCTTGCCGGTGCCGAGTCCCTTTCAGGCGCCAGCTCTGACCGCCCTGCCCTGCCCTCCCCCCAGCTACCAGTACCTGCGGCGCACAGGGAACTTCGAGCGCTCCGCCGGGCTGCAGGCCGGCGTGGACACGGTGGAGGTGAGCCCGGGGGGCAGGGGGCAGCTCTCCCTCTCCCTGCCGCCGCCTCGGGCCCTGACCCCCCTGCCTGGCGTGTCCCCCCCGCAGGACGGGCACAGCATCGTCTTCCTCTGTGACCTGCACATCCACTTCCCCCCCAACATGCTGGACAGCATCCGGAAGCACTGCGTGGAGGGCAAGCTGGCGTTCGCCCCCATCGTCATGCGGCTGGGCTGCGGCAGCTCCCCCCGAGAGCCCAACGGTCAGCCCCCGGCCCCGCCCCGGGGAGGGTCCCCTGCCCGCCCCGGGCGGCTGCCCGCCGGCCCCGGGCTGTGGGCTGGGCTTGAGAGGGGCTGGGCAGGGGGCAGTGGGCTGGGCAGGGGCTGTGGGCTGGGCTTGAGTGGGGCTGGGCAGGGGGCAGTGGGCTGGGCAGGGGCTGTGGGCTGGGCTTGAGAGGGGCTGGGCAGGGGGCTGTGAGCTGGGCAGGGGGCTGTGAGCTGGGCTGGGGCTGTGAGCTGGGCTGGGGCTGTGAGCTGGGCTTGAGTGGGGCTGGGCAGGGGGCAGTGGGCTGGGCTGGGGCTGTGAGCTGGGCTTGAGTGGGGCTGGGCAGGGGGCTGTGGGCTGGGCTTGAGTGGGGCTGGGCTGGGGCTGTGAGCTGGGCTTGAGTGGGGCTGGGTAGGGGGCTGTGGGCTGGGCTTGAGAGGGGCTGGGCAGGGGTCAGTGGGCTGGGCAGGGGCTGTGAGCTGGGCAGGGGCTGTGCAGGGACTCCCCCCCCTGGACTTACCCTCAGCAAGGGGAGGTTCAAGCCTGGGGATGGGTGCTTGAGGAGCACCCATGGGAGGCTGTGGATGTCCCCTCCCTGGACATGCAGGGCTGTAGTGGGAGGTGCCCCTGCGGGTGCCAGGGCACTTGGCACCAGAGGAGTTTTGAGGTTCCTTCCAGCTCAAACTGTTCCATGGGCACTGGGTGTGGTGCCCCCAGAACTGGGCTGTCACCCACACAGGAGGCAGCAGCAGCGATGGGAATGGATCTGTGGTGGGCAGGAGGGTCGGGGCAGGGTGGTGCTGTGGTCGCCAGGTGGCAGAGGTGGCAGCCTGGGGACTTGGGGGTCCACCCACCCCCCTCCCCCTTGCTTTCCTTCCCAGGCTACTGGGAGGTGAACGGCTTCGGTCTCTTCGGCATCTACAAGTCAGACTTCGACCGCGTGGGAGGGATGAACACGGAGGAGTTCAGAGACCGCTGGGGCGGGGAGGACTGGGAGCTGCTGGACAGGTGAGACTGGGGGCCCTGGACCCCCTGAGCCCCCCTGGGGCAGGGCTGGCCACGGGCCGGGGCGGCGCAGCGGCGAAGGGACCGCCTGCCCCGCCCCAGCGCTGCGCTGCCTGCCCGCAGGGTGCTGCAGAGCGGGCTGGAGGTGGAGCGGCTGCGCCTCAGGAACTTTTACCACTACTACCACTCCAAGCGGGGCATGTGGAACGCCCGCAGCAAGAAGCCCCCCCGGGAGTAGTGCCCCAGCCCGGCACGGAGCCGCCAGCCCCCGGTGCCCGCCGCGGACAGGTCACCGCCGGCGCAGCCCGGCGCCTGCTCGCAGGGACGCGAAGGAGGGGGGGTCGTGTGGGGAGGGGGGGGGCGGGGGGGCCGCAGCAGGGGGTGGTCGTTTTCTTAGGGGTCTAATTTCTTAGTCAGAACCGAATTTATTAACCCCTTGATGCCAGGGTAGGGCTGTCCTGCTGCCAGGGCTGCAGGGCCGGACGGTGGGTGCCCAGGGCCTGGATTGTGGTACCCAAGGTGGCAGCTGGCACTCGCTCTGCAGCCCCTTTCCTAGGTCACCCCCCACCAAAATGCCCAGCCCCACGTCCCTGTGCCAGGCTGGAGAGCTGAGGGGGGGCACAGGCCAGCTGGGGCCATCCAAACCCTCCTGCTCCCCCTCCCAGCGCCAGAGAAGTCACCACGGAGGGCAAAAGGGTTTGGCTCTGCCCTGCCCCACCAGGACGTGTGGGGTGGGGGCCCAAGCCTCTTGGGCAGGCTGGCACTGCCTGTGCCCAGGGGGCTGCAGCGGGGTGGGAGAGGGCAGAGCCTGGAGCCAGTGTGGGAGCAGGGGGAGAGCAAATGCTGTTTCCAAGCTAATTTCTGTGAAATTATGAGGTAGGAAGCTGTTTTCAGGAAGTTTTGTGTCTGGTTCGCTTGGTTTGGGGTTTTTTTTATTCTTAAACAATAAAATCAATGTCTGGGCTGCCATCTGCTTCCCCTCTGCCTTGGCAGGGGCACGCTGGGCACCCCTCTGCCCCTCGCTGCTCCTGGGTCCCCACCACCCTGGCATGGAGGAGATTGCTTTTGCTCCCTCGAAAGCGCTGCTGGCATCTGCAACGCCCAGGACAGGTCAGCACCCCCTTGGCTGGGCTCTGGTGGCACTGGGGAGGAGGACAGGTAGGGAACAAGGAGCTGCTCTGCTGGGTGGCAGTGGGTGGCAGCAGGAGCGGTACAAGGAGCCCTTTGCCATTTGGTGCAGGGAGGAGGAGGAGGCAGCAGCTGTGGTTGTGGTGCCTGGATGCATGCCCAGGCTTGCAGGCAGGCTCTGAGCCTCCGCTCCACACCTGGGCACCACCCGGGCACCACATGCACTGCATGGGGGCTCAGCCCCATGCCCTCCAGAGCTGGTGAGCTGTGGGCAGCCAGGAGCTGCTCCGTTCACGCCTGTGCCCACCCAGGCTCTTGCCTTCTGCCCTGGCATGGGGACGTGCCCAGCTGCATGATCCCAGGCTCTGACAAACCTGAGGTGCCAGAGCTGCTTCTGCTCCTCCCTGTCCCTGCAGCTGCCCTGGGCTGTGCCCACTGTGTCCTGTCTGCCCTGCACCCAGGGCTTCGCACCCAGGGGAAAGAGCCCTGGAGACCCCTGCAAAGGATTTTATCCCCCAGGCTCTGTCTGAGCATCTGCTGGGGGCTGGGGTGAGGATGGGGTTGGGGGGCTCAGCTTCCTGCTTGCCAGCAGAAAGCAGCCACCCTCTGGGGCCTGGGGGGGCTTTGCACCCCAGTTTGGGTGCTTGTGGCCCCGCTCTCAGCTGGCAGTGGGTGCTGGCACTCCAGCTCCTCTCCCTGCCACGCTGCCTGCCTTGTGCAGCGCTCTGGGGTTGCTTTGTTGTGGGTGAGGGCTCTGCCTGCCGTGCAGGGAGTTGGCCCTGTGGGCTCAGAAGTCCTGGGCTGGGCTGGCCCCGTGGTCCCCTGGGGCCACCACTGGGATCCCCAAAACCTCCTTTCCTTAGGCACAACTTTTCCAGCAGCTTCCCAGCCAGGAGAGCTCAAAGCCAGCAGCACCGAGCGGGCATGGGGCTGAGCCAGGGCCAGAGCCGGTGCTGGAAAGTGCCACCCCTGCCACCCCTGCCGGGGACACTGGGTCAGCCCTGCTGGGCTGGGATCCTTGCTGGAGCCTGCCGGTGATGCCTGCCGAGGGCAGGGCCAGTAACCAGGTGCCCAAGGGGTTTGTTTCTGCAGCCCTTGCTGAGCTGGGGTCGCAGGGCCCATATGGGGACCAGGAGGAGCCTCTCCCGGGCCAGCTGCTGGAGCCCCTGGTGGCAGGGGGGGGCAGGCAGGTCCCCACTTCCAGGGGAGCAGCAGCAGTACAGGGCGAGGCAGGGGCCGGGCAGCTCGCCCTGCCCTGAGGGGGCACTGCCAAGGTGTTGGGGCTTGTTCAGGGCGGTGGAAGCCAACAGCAGCCCGGAGCGGCCTCCTTGCGGAGCTGCCCCAGCTGGGGGGCTGAGCAAGGGCTTGGTGGGGGGTGAGGGGCGCACGGGAGCCTCCCCAACACCTCTGGGCTGAGAAAGGGACAAAGGGGGCAGCGGTGGCCCTGTGGAGGGTCCTGGGCAGCCACCTGCCCTGCAGCAGCCTTTGCCAGGGGCTTGCCCCCTCGGCAGCGCCAGATGCAGCGTGGAGCCTGTGCTGGGGGAGGCAATGGCCCCCGAACTGGTTTGGCTCGTTCCAAACCCTCCCTCTTAGCTTATCTGGCTTCAAAGGGCTCCTGCTGCATCCCACGCACACAAACATGCTCCCTGTGAACCCCCGGGGGCCAGGGCAGCCCCCTGCACTCAAACCCCATGCCCCACCAGCTCTGCCTCCCCTCCATCTTCTGCTTTGGGTGGCCCCCAACCCCTCCTTGGGGCACCACGTCGGGGGGCCTCGAGGGGATGCAGCAGCAAGGACCTCTCAGACCATGGCCATGGCAGTGGTGACCAGTGGTGATTTTTTCGGGGGGGGAGCATCAGGAAGGCAGCCAAGATGTGGCTCCACTGCTCAGGCTGGGGCAGCCCAGGCTCCTCCCCGCTGGCACCGTGGCCATGCCAAGGCTTTTTGAGGAGCCACCAGCAGCCCCGGCAGCAGGCTCTGGGTTGAGGCGAGCAGGTTTCGGGCGCACATGCAAAACGCCAGCGCAGAGCCTGGTTGGGTAAGCTCCCGGGGCGGGCCCACGCCCCGGCCCCGGCCCCGGCCCCGGCCCCGCCGCGCACGGCAGCGCCCACCCCGCGCCGGGGCACCCGCACGGCACCCAGGGCTGCGCCCGCCTGCCCGGGACGATGCTGCAGGGCAATGGCCCCCCGGGGCCACCCAACAAGGTACGTGTCGGCCGGCCCCGTGCCCCTTGGCACGGCTGGCCCCAGCACGGGTCCCCGGGGAAAGCTGGTGGCACCTATCCTGTGCCCATGTGCCAGGTGGGAATGGAGGGCACGGATGTCAGATTTGCAGCTGCCTGCTCCTGGCTAGCTTTGGCCAAGAGGCTCTCTTCTTCCTCTCCTCGTGGCTCGGCTGCCCTGGTGTGGCTCTTGGCACATGCTGGCTGTGGCCAGGCTGCGCGGTGCCGCCTCAGCCACTCCCTGCTGCAAACGCCGATGGCACCAGCAGCCGTGGGCTTCCCTGGGGGCCTGCTGCTGGGCACGGGTGCTCGGGGGGTGGGAGAGGACAACGTGCACCTGGGGAGTCCCTGGGGCCAGGGCTCTGTCACCGCACAGAGGGAGGGAGGGGCTGTCTCCAGAGTGGGGGTCAGTGACTGTTGACAGACCCCTAGGATGAGTTTGTTTAGTCCCATGCCAGGCTGACTGTGCCCAGATCCCTTTGGGAATGCCCCAGGCTTGCTCCCCGTGTGGATGGGTTTGCTCTTTGGGGTTGCTTCGTTTGGTTTTGGTTGGGGTTGTTTTTTGGTTTTCTTTCTTTGGTTCATTTGCCCTTTTGAAGCGTCCAGCACCTCCCCGCTCCCAGACACTGCCTTCCCCTGCTGAGGAGACGCTTTAGGAGGACAGTGCTGCCTCAACTGCACTCCTCAAACCTTCCTCACCCCCCCAAACCCTCCCCCGACCCCCACTTTCCATGTTCATGCTGCAAGGCAGTGTCACACCAGGGGGCGAAGGCTTGGAAGGGAGGCAGAGCCTGGGGGCTCCGGTGCTGCCAGCAGGCTCTGGGCCTTCCCCAGAAGCCCCTTTGTCCCTGGGCGTGGGGGGGCACCCGGGGTGTACCCCAGCCCCTCGGTGCCTGGCACGGGGCCAGAGGGCAAGCAGCAGCTTGCCCGGGGAGCGACCCGCCCTGCCCGCCTGCTGCCGGGGGGAGCCCATGATTCACCTGGGCTCGGAGGGCTGGGAGCGCCCCGCTCAGCGCTGCCAACCTCGGCGCGCTCGCCCACGCTCCCGCCTGGGTGGTGCCCAGGTGGGCGAAGATGGGGGTCGTTGGGCGTACCCCTCGCTGCTGTACCCTGGAAGGGTCAGGTGCGGCCCCCAAGCGAGGGGGAGGCTCCCAGTAAAACTGGGACCCCCCGCCAGGAGCCGGGGAGCTGGCAGCAGGGAAGCCTGCAGCCCCCGGGGCTTGGGGGAGTCAGCAAAGGAGGCACCGTCACCCCAAAGCGGTCGCCGGCAGCTCTCCCCGCCCCGGCACTGCCCCCTGCTCCTGCTGACGGCGGCACATTCCTCGGGGACTGCCCTTGCACCCTCCCAGCCGAGCGCAGAAGCCGTCGCGGCCCTGCCGCTGACGTCTGTCTGTCATCGCCGGCTGGCGTCAGCCCCGGCCGACTCCCTGGGCAGCGGAGCTTGTGCCAGCTGCCTCGGGAGCGGTGACGCCAGGCGCTGACCCGTGGCCGCGTTGCCACGCTCGCCCGCCAGCCCCCAGAGCCAGCCCCGGGCGCCGCGCCGGTGCCCGCGGGCAAAGGCCCCGTGCCCGCCGGCAGGGGCAGAGCCTCAGCGCCTGGCTGCCAGCGGGCACAGCTCCCCGCAGGAGCGAGCGGCTCAGTCAGCGAGGCAGGGGCCGGGGAGAGCGGAGGGAAGCGGCACCCTGGGGGTGGCAGGAGCCGCTCCCAAGCTCGGTGGGCGCACGGCGTCCCCAGCCTGGCCGTGCCAGGGTCGGCCTGGGCAGCGGGCGGGTGGGGCTGAGCCTAATGAGTAGCTGCGCGGTGGCAGCGGCTGAGTCACCCTGGGCTCGTTCCGGCAGCTCTCTCATTTCCTCCCCCCCGGTTTTTTTATGGTTATTGTTGTCTTCTTCACTCTCTGGCTGATTGGAAAAGCAAAGCAGGGAGGGCCACTCGTTACTGCCCATCAGCCCCCCGTGCCACACAGGGTTGCCAGCCATGGCGGTGGGCACCTGGGGTCAGTGGTGGGGTACCCCAGTAGTGCGGGGTTGTCCCAGGAGATGGCTCTGAGGCTTCCTGGGAAGGTTGCCTGGGGCATGTGGGGGTCTGGGTCCGGAGGAGGAGCTTGCCCAAGGGTCTGGGGCTCCCCTGGAAAACTGGGGGGGGGGGGGTGGTGGTGTCTTCAGCTCCTTGGAGGGACAATGTGAGCCCCTGTGGCTTAATGGAACAGCCATGTGGTCTGTGGGTCAAGAGAGAAGCAGCTGGGCATCCTCGGGTCTCCAGTGAGGCAGGTGGGGGTCCAGGGCTCTCCTGGGAGGTTGTCTGGTTGTCTAAGGCTCATTGGGGGAACAAAGTGGGTGTCTGGGCGTCAGTGGGGAGGCTGCCCCCGAGATGCCAGGTAGGGGTCTGAGTCTTGCCAGAGGAAGAGCAAGAGGCGGGGGGCGCTGGAGCTCAGTGGTGGGATGAGTCTCTCCAGGGTGACAGTCTCTGGATCTGGAGCTTACTGGTGGAGCCGCCCAGGTGCCTGGGGCTCAGTGGGAAGGCTGCCTGGCAGGGGTCTGGCTTTCACCAGACCACTCTGAATCCCCCTCAGGGGCTTCTGCCTGCCTCATGCCCTTCGTCCCCACGAGGTCACCCTTGGACACCTCTACCTGCGGCTGTGACGGTGTCAGAGGGAGCCCGGTGCGGCCCCACCTTGCCGCCGAGGCGTGGCAGCGGCAGGGCGGGACGGGACGGGACGGGAGCCTCCCCCACGGCTCTGGGAAGCCGCTGCTGCCGCCGCGCTCACCTGCGCAGGGCGGCCTCGACCTCCGCACCGCCACCGCCACGGCCGCCATGCAGGAGACTAACACCTTCTTGCTGTCGGCCCTGCAGCCCGAGGCCGGCGTCTGCTCGCTGGCCTTGCCCTCGGACCGGCAGCTGGACGGCAGGAGCCGGGAGACGGCGGAGGCCCAGCGCCTGCGCAGCGCCCGCGTCCAGGAGCAGGTCCGCATCCGCATGATGCTGAGGGGGCAAGCGGCCACCCGCCCCGACGGCCCCGACCACGTTGATGGCGACAGAGGTGGGAGAACCCCCGCGGACCCCCCGGGCAAACGTGTCCCAACAGGTGGTGGGAGCTGCTTGGCTGGTGTCAGGCTCTGGCTCGTGCCCTGGCTTGGGGCTAGGGTCGTGCCCCCATCCTGATGAGCCCCCCAAGTATTCTGCCGACCCCAGCAGCGGGGATGGGAGCAGCACCACCCCGGCGTGGGCTCAATTACCGCAGCCAAGGCTGGTGCCTCAGTTTCCCCACCTGGCGTTGGATAGGATCTTCACCGGGGGATCCCACACCCCGCTTTGGGCTGGGGGGGGAGGGTTTTCTTGCCCCGCTGGATCCCTACCCGTCCCCCCCAGCCTCTGAGCAGTGCTGCTGGCAGCACTCCAGCCGAGCTCCTCCATTTAGCGTCTGCAGCCTCCGCCCTGCTGCTTCGCCCAGCCCGGGCAAGGCTTTCACCGACCCCTGATCTGAGGCGCTGGGGGACCCCGGCGCTGGGGAGAGACCCCCACCAGCACCCCAAGGGCTGCCCCAGGCTTAGGTGTGAGCCACACCCCTCTTGCTACTGGGGCTGGTGGTAGCCTTCCCGTCCCTGCTGGTGGCCCTGGGGCGTTGGTGAGGCAGGAGGGCAGCGTGGGGTGCAGTGGGGTGGCAGTGTCCCTGCCAGGCTCCTGTCCTCAAGGTGGTGGAGCCGGGACTGGCTCTGGGGGTGCTTGGGCTGCCAATCCGGCTGTGGCAGAGGGTACCGGCTGAGCCGCCAGGTCCCCGCCAAGGTGGCAATTACCCCCTCGCCGTCGGGGCACGATGAAAGGCAGGGAGGGCACCGCTCAGTGCTGCCACCAACGCCTCCTGCTCTCAGTTGCCGGCAGGCAGGCGAAGGCAGTGTCCTCCCACTCCCTCATCCCCCTCACCGCTGCCAGCATCGCCGTGGGGCCCAAACGAGGTGTCCCCAGGATGGGCTGGGGGGTCTTTATTCCCCAAGCCCACCCCTTTGTCCCTCGGTGCTCACCTTGACCCCACTGTCCCTGTCCTACAGGCGGTCAGTACAGCACGGCCCTGCGCTCCTCCTTCAGCTCCCGCTCCCAGAGCAACGGCCTGGAGCCCAAGGCCTCGGTACGTACCGGGGGGGGTTGCCCCCACGCCGTGCCACTGCCCTTCACTGTTGCAGCTGGGGGTGTTGGTGGGGACCCAGCCACTGCCTGCAGCTTCGGTTGCACCGGGGAGGCTCTGGGCTCTGTCCTTTCATCTGCCCATGATGGGTATGGAGGGACAGGCTCGGGGGCACCTTCGACCTCTCTGCTCCCCCCGCAGCTCTACCAGCCGCTGCCCAAGAAGGATTTCGGGACGCTGAAGGGCAGCGGCTGGTCCTCGCGCTCGGCCGTGGACCTGACCCCGCACAAGCGGTTGGCAACCGTCAGCAACGGGGGCCTGGCCAAGGGCAGGGGCTACGGCACCGGCTATGCCGTGCCGCAGGCTGCCAACGCCTCGCCGCGGCCCAGCTCGTTCCACGAGCGCGCGTTCCGCCCGCGGCAGCCGCTGGACACTCTGTCCCTGCGCTCGCTGCGCCTGGCCGACGGCCCCCTGCAGCCCCCCGCCCTCGCCGACGACCGCTACAGCGTCATCTCCGAGCAGCTGGACTCCCTGGGGCACCGTTCCCTCTACAAGAGCCAAGGCAACGGCGGCTTCAGCCGCTCCTACACCTTCGAGAGGCAGCTGAGCGCCGGCTCCGCCGCCAAGGCCCCCTCCGAGTGGCTGGAGGGCAGCGAGGGGACCCAGAGCCGCACGATCCGCGCCCCGGCCATGCGCACGCTGCAGCGCTTCCAGAGCAACAACCGCTCGCGGCTCAGCACCGGCTCCTTCGGCAGCATCCAGGCGGCCTCGCAGGCGCCCATGGGCAGCTCCTACATGGGCATGGTGGAGCACAGCTCCCGCGCCCCCTCCGTGCGCAGCCTGGCCGAGTCCAGCCACCACCTCCAGGACCAGCGTGCCATGGAGATGTACAACGGGCACAGCACGCTGCTCAGCCACCAGTCGGGGGGGTGAGTGCCAGGGGGCTGCTCGGGCACCCTCTTAGTCCTTGTCCCAGCACTTGGCTGGTCGAGGGCAAAATCCTCCTTCTGTAGCCTTCATCTCTCCCTGGTCCAGCACCAGCTCAATCCTTGTTCCCACCTCAGTGACTTGGCTGACTGAGGGCCGATCTCTCCTTCTCTAGCCCACTGTTACCTTGCTGCAAGCAGTGCAGCAGGAGGAAGGAGCTGTTGGGTATAAATCATCCCTGCAGTGATGGACCACGGTGTGGGCTGACCTCTGAGCACGTGGTCCTAGCTCCTCTCCTGGGTGTTCAGCTAGATCTGGAGTCCCCTGTGGGGAGGGAGATGTGTGGATAGGTCTCCAAGAGGCAGAACACGGTCCAGGGGTGCAGGACCCCTGTGGGCTGCTCTGCCTGGGCTCTTCCTCAGCTGCCTGTGTCTTCCAGGTTTGATGACATCGACCTGCCCTCTGCAGTGAAATACCTGATAGCCAGCGACCCCAACCTGCAGGTCCTGGGTGCTGCCTACCTGCAGCACAAGTGCTACAGCGACAGCAACGCCAAGAAGCAGGTGAGCACCCAGGAGCCGTAGCGGAGGGCTGCCTGCGCCGCCTCTGCCGTGGCACGGGGCACCCCGGGGAGGGTGGAGGAGAGGGCGGGAGCCCCCAGCTGAAGGAACGGCAGAGGGGCCAGACATCTGACCCCAGCCGGGCCGTCCCCTCCCAGGCCCGGAGCCTGCAGGCCATGCCCAAGCTGGTGAAGCTGTTCAACAGCCCCAACCAGGAGGTGCAGCGCCATGCCACGGGCGCCATGCGCAACCTCATCTACGACAACGCCGAGAACAAGCTGGCGCTGGTGGAGGAGAATGGCATCTACGAGCTGATGCGGACGCTGCGGGAGCCGGACGACGAGCTGCGCAAGAACGTCACAGGTTGGGGGCGCTGCTGGGGGCGGGCAGGGGCCGGGGCCCTCCAGCTCTGCGGGGGGCGCAGGGTGCCCCCGCTCCGTGAACAAACCTGGGCTGGCACTTCATGGGGATGGCCTCTCGGCGTCCTCGTTGCCCACCCTGTCCTGTGGCTGCTCCTGTGGTTGCCCTGGTGAGGTGAGGAGGGGGTGGGGGGCATGGTCTCTGTCCCTTCCCCAGGCTGAGGATCTTGTTCCGCGCAGGGATCCTGTGGAACCTCTCCTCCAGTGACAACCTGAAGGATCGCCTGGCACGGGACACCCTGGAGCAGCTCACAGACCTGGTGCTGGTGCCCCTCTCCGGGCTGGGTGGCTCAGGGGTGATCCAGCAGAACCCTTCGGAGGCAGAGATCTTCTACAACTCCACAGGCTTCCTCAGGTACCTGCTCCGTGCCAGCTCTGCATCTCCACTGTGGGCAAAGCTCTGGGTGGAGGAAGAGGCACTGCTGGTGCCATGCACATGGAGCAAGGTCTGCGGGGCTCAGCCCCGGGGTCCCCATCCCTTGCAGCATTTGTGTATCAAGGCAAAGCCTGGCAGCCCTGTGGGAGAGCCCTTGTCTGTGCTGCCCATGGTGGTGCCCTGTGGCAGGAGGGAGGTGGCTGTGGGAAGCTCCTTCCTGCTGCAGTGCTGTGGTGTTCCCTGGGCAGGAATCTCAGCTCTGCCAGCCAGCAGACACGGCAGAAGATGCGCGAGTGCCACGGGCTGGTGGACTCCATGATCCACTATGTGAACAGCTCCCTGGAAGTGGGCAAGTCAGAGGACAAGGTGAGCCCTGGGAGTTGGGTGCTCAGAGGGTTTGGGTGCTCTCAGGAGCCCTGGTCCCTCCCTCCTGCTGGCCAGCATGGCACAGAAGCCTGTCCTGATGTGGTGGTGGGAAACCAGTCTGGTTCCCTCTGGGCTTACTGAGCACCACAGAGCACTACTGGGGTTACTCTGGCCATGGAGCCCCACGGGATTGTGCCCTAGGGTATGTGCCAACCGGAGATGGCCTACTAGATGTCACCAGGAGTGACACCCTCCCGTCCCCTCTCTCAGAGCGTGGAGAATGCAGTCTGCGTCCTGCGCAACCTCTCCTACCGCCTGTACGACGAGATGCCGCCCTCCTCCCTCCAGCGCCTGGAGGGCCACCGGAGGAACCAGAGTGGCACAGTGACAGGGGAGCTGGTGGGCTGCTTCAGCCCCCAGAGCAAGAAAGCACGAGAGGTCAGAGCCTGGGCAGCAGTGGGCACCGTGATGGCTGTGTCACCTGGGGTGGAGCTGGCACCAGGAGGCAGCCGGTGGCGGAGGTGGATGCTGGGGTGGAGGTGATGCTGGGGTGGAGGTGATGCTGGCCTCAGCTGCTGGGTGGGACATGAGTGAGCTCAGCAGAGGGTGAATCAGGTGTGTGGGGTGATTCAGGGTGCTGAGCTCCCACTTTGCCATGCCAAGGGGCAGGACACAGCCAGGGTGACCCAACAGGTCCCTCCGGCCTCCCAGCGGCCGAGGCACGCAGGGAAAAGGGGACAGCAGCAGCAGGGGATGCTGCAGAGGGCACACCTCCAAGTCTAACCACCCTGCCCCCATGCCTCCAGCACTACCTGAATGCAGACATTGTCACCTTCACGGAGGTCTCCAAGGACCCCAAGGGCATGGAGTGGCTCTGGAACCCGCAGATCGTGGGCATCTACAACCGGCTGCTGCAGCGCTGCGAGCTCAACAAGCACACCACGGAGGCAGCCTCTGGAGCCCTGCAGAACATCACCGCTGGAGACCGCAGGGTGAGGCCATGCCCAGGGCCTTGCCCTCTCTTGCCCACTTGTCCCCAAGGTCTTGGCCAGCCACAGTCTCCTTCTCTGGAGCCTTTCCAGCCCTGTCTGGATGTGTTCTGTGTGACCTGTGCTGGATTCTATGGTCCTGCTCTGGTAGGGGGCTGGGGCTTGGACTTGATGATCTTCGAAGGTCCTTTCCAGCCCCTAACATCCTCTGATCCTGGGATCCTGTGCAGCTCCCTGGGGGGTGGCACAGCCCTGCCTGGGTGGGGGCCGCGGTGGCTGCGCTACTCTCTGCCTGGGCGTGGGTCACCCTGAGCTGGCTCCGTTGAGCTCCGTTGAGCAAGAGGAGGGTGGGTGGGAGGAGGGGGCCGGGGGTCTGCCCGGGCTGGCCGCCAGGGGGTGTTTTCCTCGCAGTGGGCGGGCGTGCTGAGCCGGCTGGCGCTGGAGCAGGAGCGCATCCTCAACCCCGTGCTGGACCGCGTCCGCACCGCCGACCACCACCAGCTGCGCTCCCTCACCGGCCTCATCCGCAACCTGTCCCGCCACGCCCGCAACAAGGACGAGATGTGTGAGTGCTGCCCCTGCCCTGGCCCTCTGCCTCCTCCCTGTGGCCTCCAGATCTCTCCAGCCACATCTCAGCACCTTCCTGCCTGCTGCACCCCCGCTCGGCACGGAGCGAGTGCTGGCGGCTCCGTGCCCTGTCCCCGGCAGCCAAACCCCCTCCGTGCCCTCTGCTCCCTGCCCAGCCTCACCGTCTCTCCTGGCCTCGCCCTCAGCCCCCAAGTCCCCTCCCAGGTGCCAGCAGAGACTCCAAAGGCCACGAGGGTGTCCCTGGGGCTGCCCCCCACGTCCTTGGCAGGACCCTTGCCCCCTCACTGTCCCCGGGAGGCTGCAGGGTTCATCTCCGGGCTGCTGGGCGTCCCCCGAGCCTGGTCACCAGCACTGAGGTGAGGCCTTTGCCCACCAGCAACCAAGGTGGTCAGCCACTTGGTGGAGAAGCTGCCAGGGAGCGTGGGGGACAAGGCACCGCCGGCTGATGTCGTCGTGAACATCATCGCAGTCCTCAACAACCTGGTGGTGGAGAGCCCCATGGCTGCCCGAGACATCGTCTACTTCGACGGCCTCAGGAAGCTCTTCTACATCAAGAAGAGAAGGGACAGGTGGGAGCCCTCCGCCTGCCCTGCTGTCCCAGCTCGCTGCTGTCTCCCCTCCTGTCCCTGGTCCAGCGAGGTGGGAGAGCCACAGGCTCTCTGCCCTCCCAAGCCTTGGGTTCGGGAGCGCAGGTCAGAGTGGGCTCACGGCCACCCCCCAGTGCTTTGCCACCTCCTTATGGTGCCCCAGCAGAGGGCTGCCTGCTGCTGCAGACACTTTCTTCCCACCTGGGTACTTCTCAGCTCTCCTGCCACAAACGTTTGCCACCCTGCCCCTTGTGGTGGGCTCCAGCCTTTAGTCTTCAGCCCCCGCTCACCGGCACGAAGTTCTCAGCTCCTCTGGGCCCCTCTAGGGTGGTATCCTTGGGCTGGCTGAAGGGCTCCATCCCATGCCCAGCGGTACCCAGAGCTCACTGCCTCCTGTCTGTCCCAGCTCTGACCACGAGAAGTCCTCCAGAGCAGCAGCCAGCCTCCTGGGCAACATGTGGCAGTACACCAAGCTCCACCGGGACTTCAAGATGGTATGTGCCACCCCCTGCCGCTGCTGGGATGGCTCCCAAAGGAACCAGGGCCAGGGGCTTCACCCCAGGGTGCCACCCCCCTCCCGTGCTGCCAGGGGTGGGACAGGGCTGGGGGTGTCCCCAGAGGATCATCCCAGGGGTGACGCCTGCAGCAGTGGGGTGGGGGCAGTGTGGCCATGGGTGCCAGAGCAGAGGGCATTTGTGTGGCATTCCCAGCACCCTGTGAGGCATGGGCAGGGTGTCCTGGCAGGAGTGCCAGCGCTGGTGCCCCCCCTGATGGGTGTCTGTCTCCTTGCAGAAGGGCTACCGGAAGGAGGACTTCCTCGGCCTGTGAGGACCCCCCCAGCAGCCAGACTCTCCTCGCTGGGATGTGCCCTGGGGAGGCTGCTCACTGCCAGACCTCTGCTCTCTAGCATAGTCCCCACCGTGCCCCTCAGGCCTCCCCCTCCGCTGGGACCCCTCCCCCGGGCAGGGGACACTCACCCTTAAAGCCAACAACTGCTCCTGGCCCCACCGGGACCCTGCTCCTGGGGAGCTGCAGGGCACTGGGGGCACTCCTGCAACGCAAGGCTGGTGGGGAGGGGGCTTCTGGGGGCAGCCAGCTCAGCTCCCCACATCATGCCATGCTGGGGGCTGGTGCCACCGTGCTGGTGTGGGGTGCACTGGGGGTTACACACTCTGCCCTGGCTGGGCACGGGGCTTTGCATGTCTTGGAGGGGTCCTGGGGGTCTGAGGGGGCTTCCCAGTGTTTTATGGGAGTGTAAGGAGCTGGGAAGCAGGGACGGGGTGAGGAGTGCCCCCTCTGCCCAGGGACGGGGTGAGGAGTGCCCCCTCTGCCCAGGGACGGGGTGAGGAGTGTGATTGGAGAGCCTCATGCCCTCACCCCAAGTAGCCAGGGGACCCCCAAGCAGCTAGGGGACCCCCAAGCCACAGTGTCCTCATCCTTACACCAAGACAGGATGTCCCAGTGCACCACTGCCACTCCCAGCCCCATGCTCTGCACAGCACCAGGCCAGCTGGTGCTGGGTAAGCAGGATTTGGGCAGGGCTGGCAGCTGCTGTTGGCTGGGCAGCGTCTCCCTGCAGGGTGGGGAGATGCCCTTGGTGCCCTTGCTGCCAGACGTGGCTGGTGCAGGCAGGGCAGCAGGTCCAAAGCTCTTCCTGCTGCCATGGCAGCTGGGCTGGGACATGGGGGGGAGCTGGGGGGGACTGGGGGGGGGCTTTGGTCTGCTGGTGGGTTTGGGGCTTGGGGGGGAGATGCTGTGCTTGGGGGGCATCGTGCAGCCCACCTGGGAAATGGGGTAGAGTAGGTAGAAGGGAGGGGAGGGGACAGCGGGTGGCACTGCCAGGAGGGGCCACATCCAGGGCTGGTGCGGACCCCTGGGTGTGCTGGTGCCTGATGTGGTCTGGGGTCTCACAGCGTTTGTCCCCCCAGCTCTCAGGGTACAACCTGCCTGCCCCTCTGTGTCCCTGAAATAAAGGCCTGGAACGGTGCCTGCTTGTCTCCCTGCTGGCACCCGGGAGGAGAGGGGCACCCAGCCCGCCCTGCAGTGCCACCCTGCTTGCTGTGCCTGGGCACTGCTCTGAGTCACCCTGGTGGAGATGTTGGTATGAGAATGGGAGGGATACTGCCTGTGGTGAGGGGAGACCACCAGTGGCCCCCCAGTCCCCGCAGATGGACAACACCAGCTTGGTGCAGCAGTGTTTTATTGCCTTCCATGGGAGGGAAGGTGCCACAGCTGCTCCCCCTGGGCATTGCCCAGCTGCTGAGCCAGTGGCACCAGGGCAGGCTGCTGCCTGCAGAGCCCCTGCCAATGCTTGTCCATGGTGCAGGACAAAGGTCCCTTGGGCCCACAGGGAGGGCGAAGGCTCAGCACCCCAGGGTGCCCAGGCTCAGCACCCCAGGGTGCCAGGCTCTGCAGGCAGGTCCTGGTTTCCTACCGTGGAGCCTCCTGCCAGGAGCCAGCTTCTGTCCTTCCCCTCCAGGGTTTGCCTTGGGTCCCACCGTGACGCTCAGGCTCCTCTGACCACGACCCGGGTCCGTATGGCCCTGGGGGGAGGGGACGCTGCCTGTGCCAGCCCAAGGCTCTGCTCAGAGGTCATCCTCTGTCACCAGGCAGTAGAAGTCGGTGCGGGCACCGTAGTTGCGTGACCCCAGGTCCGAGACGTCAAGCTCCGGTCTGTGGCCGCCCCTCAGCTGCGCCTCCTCTGTCCCGCCGGCAGCGGCCACCGCGGGAGCTCCGGGGCCGCCGATGCGGGGAGCGGGGGGGCTTCTGAAGATGCCCCCTCGGAGGCCTGAAAGGAGCAGGGAAAGGGTTTGAGGGAGTGAGGAAGGGGCTAAACGCAGCCTGTCTGCCCTGGCAGGGGGAAGCAAAGCCCAAGGGTGACCACCAGTGCACATCTGGTCCCCCCCAGGAGAAGCAGCAGGTGACAAGGACCTGTACCGAGGTCCCCATCGGGGTGGAGGTCTCCACCACTGTCCAGGTAGCTGCTGTGCAGGATCAGCATGGGGTCCTTGTCCTCCTGCAGCTGGGTCTGCGGGTCCCCCACGGTCCCCTGGAAGGACACCTTGCGGGGCAGGGCCAGGCACAGCTCTTTCCAGAAGTCCGAGGAGGGGGTCTGCATGCGGCAAGGAGAAGATGAGCCAGGGTGGGACCACTATGGAGCCCAGCTCAGGTCTGGGGCAGGCTTTGTGGGGCTCAGCTCCCTCCTGCCGGCTCTGGGAGCTGAGCCAAGGCATGGGCTGTGCCGCTGGCGTGGCAGCGTGCCTGTGCCAGCAGAAACCGGCCCGACCTGCTCCCCCGGGCTCCTGCTCCTCAGGGCGCCGGCTCCCAGCCCGGCCCCAACACGGCCGGAGCCGCCACGGGGCAAAGCTGCACCCTCGGAGCTGAGGCTTCATCCTGGCACCGCAGCCCAGGGAGAGCCTGGAGGGCCATGGGGTTCCTGGTGGCACACGTTTGAGGAGCGGGCGCCCAGCTCTAGGGCTGTTTTAGTTGGGTTTTTAAGCTGCCTCTAAAGGATAAGTGCCCCCGGCCTGCTCTGCAGGAGCTCTGGAGCACAGGAGCAGCCCCAGCGCGTCTCGGGGAGGCTGGCACAGAATGGGGCACTGGGGAGGGAGGTGGCCAAGGTGCTGGGCAGCTCTCACCATGGAGCCAGCTCTCCACAGCAGCAGGGTCACCGAGCCCCGGTGCTGCTTCAGCAGGCTGATGGCAGGGTGGCTGATCTCTCGGTACTGGCTCTCGAAGACGATGAAGATTGGTTTCTTGGAAAGCTCCAGCAGCCTCCAGAGCCCTTCCCTGCGAGACAGACGTGTGGCAGGGACGGGAAGACCTTGCCAGCACCTCGGGGGAGGCTGGAGCTGCTCCTACCTGAAGCTGCTGTTGCACCAGTCCTGCTCCAGGTACGCCACGGACAGGACCACGATCAGGCGCCGGCAGCGGCTGACGTTCATGATGAGGTCGGCCGAGGGCTCTGCGGGCAGAGCGGTTCAGAGCCCCCGGGTGCCGATGCCACCCCTCTGCCCGACCCCCCGCGGCTCTGGTACCCACCCGAGTTGGGCAGGATGGTTTGCTCGTCCAGGAAGAGCTTATAGCCGTAGCGGTTCTCCAGCTGCGGCTTCACGATGAAGTTGACAAACTTCCTGTCGTCGGGGCTGGGGGCGTGCGAGACGTAGGCATCGTACAGCTTCCCGTCTGGGGGCGGCCGTGGGGACAGGGTTGTGGTGCTGGGGAGAGCTCTGCCCGCGGGCCAGCCCCTGGCCCCGGGGAGGCTTCCCCCGAGCTGAGCGCCAGCCCTGTGCCCGTCCCCGGCAGCTCACCGTTGATCTCCAGCTCGCCGTAGCGGTTCCGGTACCAGAGGAGCGCACTCAGGCGGCACCGGACGTAGAGCACAGCCAGAAGCACCAGGAGTGCCAGCACCAGGAGGGCTGCCAGCACTGCGGGCACGTGCCCTGCCACCTCTGCAAGGACAGGGAGGGCACCGTGAGTGCGGCTGAGGGCTCAGCGCCTGACGTGCACCTTGTGCACTGCCCTGGCAGAGGCAGCGATGCCCCAACGCCCACTTTGGTGATGCCCACGGGGCTGCTGCTCCTGTCCTAGCCAGTGGGCCCTCCTCGGAGGTGTCCCCTCTCTGTGCCCAGCACCTCCCTACCCGCTCGCCGCAGGGTGAAGGTGGCAGTGGCATTGCTGACCCAGCAGGCGAAGACCCCGAAGTCGGCATCGTGAGTGAGGTTGAGCTGCAGGACGCTGCTGAGGAGCTGCTCAGAGCTGTTTTGTGCCAGCCTGGGGGAAGAGGAGGCCACGGTGGGCTGGGCCATGAGGTGGCCCACCCTGACTGACAGACAGACAGACAGACATACCCCGGGTGGCTCCTTACCAGGTGGTGTCCTGCCTGCTCTCGTTGCCCAGCCACTGCCCGTCCTTGCTCCAGGCTGGGGCAGGCTGGCAGCGCTGGGCAGCTGCCCAGCCCACAGTGCAGTTCAGCTCAACCTGGCTCCCCAGGGCCAGGTCCAGCGTCTCGTTGGCAGCTGGGACCAGGATTTTGGGGGGCACGCTGCAGAGGTCTGGGAGCACAGTGAGAAGGGGGTTTCAGAGGGGGGAGCTGGTCTGGCTCCCTGCTGGGTCAGTGACTGTGGTGGCCGTGCCAGCTTCCCTGGAAAACCGAGCTGTGCCCCGGGGGTCCGGCAGGAGTGGTGCCTGCAGCACCTTTGCAGCAGGCTGAGCTGCTTCCTAGGGCTGGGATGGACCCTGGCCTGCCCTTACAAGGCCCAGCTGCAGCAGGGACCTGCCCCCCTGCCAGCGAGGGTCCCTTCCTAGCCAGAGAGGGGCGGAGGTGTAGGTTCTGGAGCCTACCTGCCATGGCGTGCCCGGGCGAGCGGTGGGGGAGCTGCTGGCAGCACTGCAGGGCAGCCCTGGCAGCAGGGCCCCCAGGAGCGGTGTCTTCCGGGGGACAAAGTCCAGCTGCAGCTGCGGCAGGGCAGGCTGGGCTGGAACAGGTCAGAGATGGCTCCAGGAGTGTGGGCTGCTCCAGGCTGGGCCAGAACAGGGAGCACACCAGGAGCCTGCATTGCCTCCCACAGAGGCTGGGGGCAGGGGGTGGCAGGTGCCAAGGCCGTGGCCTGCCCGTGGCTTAGTGGGCAGCATCTCAGCTGCCCTCCCT
Organism: Dryobates pubescens; assembly: GCF_014839835.1. Classification (NCBI taxonomy): domain Eukaryota; kingdom Metazoa; phylum Chordata; class Aves; order Piciformes; family Picidae; genus Dryobates; species Dryobates pubescens. Next base: position 19,728,133 of record NC_071633.1, read on the forward strand.
GCACAGCACTGCCTTGCTGCCTGTTGTGCCCAGGAGCTGGCAGGGAGATGGTTGATGACCAAGTGGTGGCTGCAGGACACAGCAGAGGCCAGCCAGGGGCAATGAGCTGTGGTGGTAGCTCAGCCATGGGGTCTGCAGCACCTCCCCAGTGCCCCTGGCCGTGGTTAGGGGGCTCAGGAGGGACCCCTTGGTGCTGCCACCACCCTGCCTTGCCTGCAGGGCTGCCTCCAGCCCGACCTGCCTGATGAAACTGCTCATTAGCCAGGGGTGGTTTATTTATAGCAATGCATCTAGGTGCTGGCTTCTGCAGGGGCAGCTCTCTGGGTGCTGGCTGCAAAGCAGTGTGACTGTGAACAGCCAGCAGAACGCTGGGGCCAGGAGGGATAACAATCTCTCTCAGGTGCCTCTTTCCCCAGAGCTTGCTTGCTCTTAGCTGCAGGCTGGTGTTGGGTAGGAGCAGGGCTGTGGAGGCTGGGCTGGTCCCTGCGCAGGCCATGTCTCTGCCAGTGTGATCTGGGCAGGGGTCTGTGGGCAGCCCTGCCTTCAGCAGCTTCCTTTTGGCACAGCTGCCCTAGAGCCAGGTGTGGGGTGAAGCCATGGCCCAGGGTATGTGGGGGACAGTTACAAGGTGTACAGCTTGGGCAGCTGCATTTGGCTTCTCCATGACTCAGAGGGACAAGCAAGGGCTGGAGAAGCCAGCCCTGCTCAGGAGGTCACTCACACAGAGCCTCACCCTGGTGTGCAGAACCCAGGGAGCCCCAGGAAGCTGCAGCCTGGTCAGAGAGCTTAAGCAGGCCCTGGGCACCTCCCTAGCCCCATGAGGCCCCTCTGCTCTGGGGCATGAAATGACAACGGATGCCCAAAGCCTGGGTGGGTGCCAGGGCTGCTGCCTGTGAGGGAGCAGCAGAGGAGGCTGGGCAGCTGCATGCTCCTGGTTCCTGCATCTTGGGGTTTGGGACACCCGGGGTTTGTGGTGTCCCAAGTGTGGCAGAGAACACTGCAGGGTGGCAGCGAGGGTTGGGCTGTGCCATTCCCTGGAGCATGGCCACAGGGCAAGCAAGGCAAGGAGGGAGGCTGCAGGGCTGTGAGAGCTGAAGGAGAATGTGGAGCCAGGGGAGCAGCAGGGCTGGTGGGGACAGGGAAGACCCTGAAGAGCCTGGCCCAGACCCTGCTGAACCCGGCTGGGAGGGCAGCGACGTGGAAAGGGGAGGAAGGAGAGTGGCATTTACCTGCGGAGCTTCCCGGTGCCCTGGCTGCAGGCTCCCTGCCAGCCACCTCCCTCGAGTGCTGCTCCAGACGGCTGCACCTCCCAGCTCACTGCTTGGCCTTTCTCCTTTTTTTGGGGTCTTTTTAATAATGTATTTACTGTCCTCCCTCCCCTGCCCAGCCCCTGCCCTTCACCACCCCAATCACCGAGCGCCAGGCCTGCAGGAGGGGTTGGCTGTCCCTCCCCCCTGCTGCTCCACCTCCATCTCCACCTGAACCGGTGGAAGGAAAAAAAACCAACCCACAACAAACCCAACTCTGGCTCTTGGGGAGGGGAAAACAAAGAAAGGGGGAAAAGAGAAAAAAGGGAGGGGGGAAGCAACCCACCCACCCTGCCAGGTGCGTACAGGTTGCACAAGGAGGAAACCTGCCCCGCGCCCCCTGGCTAGCAAAGCCCACGGAGGTGTCCAGACAAGATGAAACCTGCAGCCAGAGCCCTCCCCACCGGTATTACCGGCTCGCCGGGCCCCGGGGACGCCCGGGGGCTCCTCTGGAGGGAGCCTGAGGGACTTGGGGGCGTCTGCTCAGCGCGGCGCTGCGGGGAGAGCTCCTCTGGGACCGTGGTTAGCTGAGCACCAGCAGACAGCGCTGCCAGGCTTTGCTCAGGTGAGTCACTGGCGGAGCGAGGTGGGGGGAGGCTGGGCAGCCATGGCCGTGGGCATCTGGGGGTCTGCCGTTGGTTTCCTTCCCCTCCGTGATTTTAAAAGCCTCTTTGCCAGTTGAAGGTGGTGCCATGGGGTGGTTCCTCCAGCCGGTGGCGGCTGCAGGGAGCTGGGTCTAGCTGCGGCCACCGGCGGGCAGATGCAGATCGCTGTCAATAATTACCAAGGAGGTGATTAGGTCCCCGGCGAGCCCCAGGCAGAGGCTGCGTTCCCAGCGGCGGCAGCGCCTGCGCCGCAGCCAACCTGGGCTGGTGTTAAGGCAACTGACCTGACCCCAGCCCCTGAGCAGGGAAAACACTGCCAGGCACACGGCTTAGGGCCAGAAAGTGCTGACAAGAAGCTGCTTTCCTCTTGCTCTGGCAGGATTAGAGGCTTGGGGGTGGTGTGGAGGTCCCGGTACCTTCACCGGGTGGCTTCCACACCCTGCACCGAGCCTGGGGTGGGTGAACGGCAGCCCGGGGAGGGTCCTTCAGCCTTCCACAGTCCCTAACTCTGAAAAAAGAAAACTGCTCAAACGTCCCCTTTGCAAAGGAGGAGCAGCAGGGCTGCGGGGCTGAGCACTGCCGTGCGCTGCTGCCGCCGGGACCGGCAGCGGCCCTGCCGCTCCCCTCCGCCAGCAACCGGCACCGGCTCCCTTCCAACTCTCTGTTTATTGTCATTTGTTTAGCGACCGCCTCTCGCCGTCCGCCGCCCCCACCACGGCAACCGGCCGAAAGTCGAGGCTACCCCTCGGGGGGCGCCGGGGGCTGGGTGAGGGCGGCTGAGCGCGGCCCCGGCGGCTGAGCGCGGCCCCGGCAGCTGAGCGCGGCCCCGGCCCTGAGAGCAGCGCTCAGGCGAGGGAGCAAATGGCCTGGTCTGGCCTGCAGGCGGCGCTCGGCAGCGCAGCTCTGCCCTCTCCGCGCCGGCTGTCGCGGTCCGTGCGGGTGCAGCGCAGGGGCTGCCTGCGTGGTGCAACAAGGGCGGCGAGCAGGGCAGGGGTCTCCCGCTGGTGTGGGCGCTGGTGGAGGGTCTGCACACCTGCACAGGGGGATGGCTGCAGCACAGAACAAGAGAGCTCAGCCCTGAGGAGAGACTTCGTCCCGACCTGCGCTGCTCCTGATGGCTTGCCCGGGGGCTGACCCCCGAGTTCTGCACATAAACCCCTCCTGAACGCAGGGCTGTGGAGGTAGGGGTGGACTCAGCCAGTCTGGAGGGTGTGAGGAGGTGGGGGTGCCTGAAGCTGGCAGGGCTGGGGTTCAGGCTAGCAGCAGGTCACCCTTGCCAGCCCTGGTTCTCAGGGGGCTGTTTCCCACTGTGTGGCCAGCGGGGGTGTCCCCCAGCCAGCACCCACACTTGCCCTAGCTCCAGGCTACACACAGCTGGTTCAGTCCCAGCCACCTTTGATTGCCCATGGTAGAAGGAAGAGAGGCTTGCAGGGGGCATCCCTTTGGGTGATGTGGGGGCAGGAGTGGCATGGGTGTGGCATGGGTGTGCCTGGGCAGCAGCTGCAGTTCTGGCCACTGGTGTCTGCATGGCTGCTGTGTTTATTTACCCATCTCACTCGGGATCCTCGGGCCAGGCACGGCTCTCGGGGTGCTCAGGGCAGACAGAGCAAAACACAGGCAGCCTAATGCCAGCGTTTCCCAGTGCCCATGGACAGAGCAGGCTGGAGCTGCAGCCACGTGGTGGCCATGCTGAGGCTGTGCCGTGGGGCAGGGGGAAGGACTCAGAGGGGCCAGAGCAGGGAGGTCACGGAAGGCAGGGCAGAGAGAAGGCAAAGTGCAAAAGAAGAGCTGGAGAGGGGAGCTGGAGCGAGGTGCCTGGCAGCGTGCTGATGCCAGCAGCATGTTGGGGCAGGGGCTGGCTGGGTGCTCACACAGCACCAGCTGGAGGCTGCACCGTGGTTCATCCCTGGTGCCAAAGCTCTTCCCTGGTGCGCAGCTTCCTTCCTCCTCATGGCCATGCAAGCTGGAAAGGATCCTCCTGCTGTGAAGCCACCGATCGCTTCCCAGCTGAAGTCCAAGCCCAGTCACAGCTGGGACATGTGGCTTGTCTCCGTGGGCACTGCCAGGGTGGTTCCTCTCATGTCCATGGCACTGCCAGGCTGGGGACAGGGGCTCAGATCCGTGGTTCTCCGTGCAGAGCAGCGGCTACACCTCAGTGGAGTACTCCATCATGCTGGGGGAGAAAGGAGATGGGGCTGGTGGGAGGGAACTGGCTGGACTGGGAGGTGTGGGAACGCTGAGGGTGGGAACAGGGCCTCATGCCAGGAATAAATGGAGAGAAAGAAAATGAGACAGTGTGTGGAAAATCCCTGCCTGGGGGCAGTCAGAGCCTGCAGGCTGCATGGGGGCAGTGTGGTCACTCCCTGCTGCTCACACCTGGGTTGTGGGTGGCAGCTGGGACAGGGTGATGGTGAGAAGGGGCAGGCTGAGCCCTGCTCCAAAGCTGGGGCCCGTGAAGGCCAGCAGGGGGGCCCAGCCTGTGGCTTTCAGCCGTGCTGCTTCTGTGCCCAGCTGAAACACTTTGGCTCTGTTTTAAAGCAAAATTTAAATGTTGTGCAAAATCGCTCCTGGAGTTAACCTGGAGCTTCTCTTTCTGTCAAGGAAGAGCCAAGGCCAAGCAGAGCCTTCCCCTGGGGAGCACCAGTGGTGAATGGCCTCAGGTGGGACTTGTTTCACCAGCTTGGAGTGGTTAAAAGCCACCTGGGGCCGTGGGTGTGGGAGCAGGCAGGGGGAGATGGATCCTTGGCCTGGTGCAGCTCCTCTCGGGCAGAGCATTTCCTGCTGAGATGCTGGAGGCTGGGGGAGAAGCTGCCCTGGGGGCAGAAGGGTAGGGTTCCCCCTGCCCCATGACCGTGGTGGTGTCAGCCTGGCCATGGGGCTCAGGAGCAGAGAGATGCTGCAGCCGGGCAGGGCTCCTGCTGTGCTGTGCCACCTCTCAGCGTGGCAGCCCGTGGCATCTCCTGGGGCACCACCCACCTCAGTTCTTTCCGCAGGTTGCTGTGTTTGCTGACCAGGAACTGGTTCTTGACCGACTGGGGGACGTCAGGGATGTACCAGGCAGCGATCAGCTTGACGCAGAGGGCCACATGCTGCGGGCAGCAGAGGGCATGGCAGAGGGCACGGCAGAGGGCAGCTCCCCGCGCTGGGGTAGGGCGGCCCCTCGCTGCCATCCCGCCCAGCCGCCTCCCGGGGGCTCACCTCGAAGAGGATGAGGAAGGCGAGGCGGGCAGCGAAGATGTGCCAGAACTGCACGGTGTAGCTGTAGTCGTCGGCGTTGCGGTAATCTCGGTACCTGCAGCACAGCCCCGCGGTGCCAGCTGCCCACGGGCGCCCCGCAGCAGCCCCAGCAGCTTCCCTGGCTGCGCCCGGCGCTGCCCGGCTCCGCTGCAGCCCGGGCTCGGGAGAGGGGCGCGGGGAGCCCCGGGGTCGGCCCCGGGCTGCTGTTACCTGCACTCCCTGCTCTGGCTGCCGTTGAAGCCGGGCAGTGCCTCGGCCCTCGTCTGGGGCTCGAAGTCCTGGGTGCGGAACACGGAGAGGCTGTAGTTGATGTACCCAGTGGAGCAGCTGCGGGGGGAGAGGCCACATCTGGGCACGCTGCGGGAGCCGTGGTGTCCTGGGCTGGAAGCCGCAGCCCTTGCGCCTGCCGGGGCGCTCTGGCTGCTGCAGAAGGCACCGGCCCGCAGCTTTCCTTCCGGGCTGGGAGGGACCTCAAAGCTCATCCAGCTCCAGCCCCCTGCCACGGGCAGGGGCACCTCCCCCCAGCCCAGGCTGCTCAAGGCTTCATCCAGCCTGGCCTGGAACACCTCCAGGGAGGGGACAGCCACAGCCTCCCCGGGCAGCCTGTGCCAGAGTCTCCCCAGCCTCACTGGAAAGAATTTCTTCCTCATCTCCAGTCTCGCCCTGCCCTCTGCCAGCTTTTCCCTGCTGTGTGGATTCTCAGGTGATTGAGCACAGACCCCATGGTTCTGGGGAGACCAGCACCCCTCTGGGGCTCTCCCTCACCTCCCTAGCTGCACAAAGCCTGGGGGAAATGATGGTTTCTGAGGCTTCTGTCCAGCCTGAGTGGACTTGGCCAGTGGGCCAAGGCTTGGAGGAAAGAGGGGAGGGCAAAAGAGAGCTTGTGTGGGCCCCCAGGGTGTCCTGCAGCTCTCCAGTGCCCCTGGTGCTCTGTCCACGCAGGGCCACGGGGGTAAGGTGAGTGGGAGGCTGAAGGTGCTACCATCTGGAATGCCCTCCCCTTCTCCCTTGCCCTCTGCCCCACTGTGTGGGGGTCCTGCTGCCTCGTGGCTCTGGGGCAGGCAGGGGCAGCGCTGGGGGCAGGCAGGGCAGCACTCACTCCACACCAGAGCTGTTCTCTGCCATGCAGGGGCTGTAGGTGTATTTGTAGACCTGCAGGGGGATGAAGTCGGAGGTGATGGCGATCACCAGCCCGTTGCCGATGACGGCCAGGATGCCGATGGCCTCCAGCACCTGCAGCCAGACCCCTGCGGGAGAGCAGCAGCTGCTGAGGCTCCTGACAGCTCCCTGCTGCTGCTCCAGGGCTACAGGACTGCGAGCCTCGGCTGCTGGCCAGCGGAGGTGAAGGCAGGAGGCCCCCAAGCTGCTCTGGAGCAGCTTCTCTTGCCCCAGCCCACAGCTCTGCCTGTGCCCTGCTCTCCCCTTGAGGGCAGGTTCCAGGGCAGCAGCGCCGGGGGGCGGGGAAGGGAGGGCAGCAGTGCCGGGGTGGGGGGCAGCAGCGCCGGGGGGGGGGGGGCGGCAGCAGCGCCGGGGGCCCCTTCTCACCGATGTCGTTGGCCTTGCGGGGCACCAGGCGCCGGTACAGCCTCATCATCTTGATGGCATCCAGGTGGATCTCAAAGATGTTGTTGAGGAAGGCCAGGAGCGGGGCCAGGGGGAAAGCAGCCACGAAGATGGTGGTGAAGCTGTACTGGATCACTGCAGGGGAGGGAAGTGCTGGGGGAAGCCGCGACCTGGGGGACGTCCCACAGGGTCCTGACTTGCTGCCTGGGTTTGTCCTGCTTTGTGGCTTGTCTGGGGGGCTGTGAAGGGGGGGCAGAGACCTGTCCTGGGGACCCCACATCCCCACGGGGGACACCCACCTTTCACAGGGCTACTGGAGAGGGGGATCTGTGGACCCCACAGGGCACTGGGTGAGCCACCTTGGTGCTCCTGGGAGGACTGGAAGGTCCTAGGCAGGGCACCAGGAGTGCTCTCTCTTGTCTTGGGAACGATCTGCTCGGTGTGCCAGGGCTGGCATAGAGCTGTGCCTTGGAGCTGTGCCTTGCCTACAGCTGTGCCCCTCAGCAGCAGACCCTCTCCAGCCAAGGAGGGTCTGTGCCCAGGATCCCCCCTGCCCTACCTACCCATCTCCAGGAACTCATCAAACAGGCTGAAGACGTTGACCTCGTTGAGCCGATAGTTGTTCAGCCACTGCCTCTTGCAGGGGTCCTCAGCCTCCTCCTCCTCCCCCAGCACCGAGCTCCTCTGCCGCGGGCGCTGCCGCTTCTTGCGCAGCCTGTGGGCGATGCAGCTGCAAGGGGAGGCAGCGGTTGCAGGGCTGCCTGCAGGGCCCAGCGGGAGGGCAAGGAGGAAATCCTGGCCCAAGGAGCAGGGTTCGGCTCTGCAGGAGCCAGGGTTCGGCTCTGCCGGAGCCAGGGTTAGGCTCTGCCGGAGCCGGGGTTCGGCTCTGCCGGAGCCAGGGTTCGGCTCTGCCGGAGCCGGGGTTCGGCTCTGCCGGAGCCGGGGTTAGGCTCTGCCGGAGCCGGGGTTAGGCTCTGCCGGAGCCGGGGTTCGGCTCTGCCGGAGCCGGGGTTAGGCTCTGCCGGAGCCGGGGTTAGGCTCTGCCGGAGCCGGGGTTCGGCTCTGCCGGAGGCAGGGTTCGGCTCTGCAGGAGCCAGGGTTCGGCTCTGCCGGAGCCGGGGTTAGGCTCTGCCGGAGCCAGGGTTAGGCTCTGCCGGAGCAGGGTTAGGCTCTGCAGGAGCCAGGGTTAGGCTCTGCAGGAGCCAGGGTTAGGCTCTGCCGGAGCCAGGGTTAGGCTCTGCCGGAGCAGGGTTAGGCTCTGCCGGAGCCAGGGTTAGGCTCTGCCGGAGCAGGGTTAGGCTCTGCAGGAGCCAGGGTTAGGCTCTGCCGGAGCAGGGTTAGGCTCTGCAGGAGCCAGGGTTAGGCTCTGCCGGAGCCAGGGTTAGGCTCTGCCGGAGCAGGGCTAGGCTCTGCCGGAGCCGGGGTTAGGCTCTGCCGGAGCCGGGGTTAGGCTCTGCCGGAGCCGGGGTTAGGCTCTGCCGGAGCAGGGTTAGGCTCTGCCGGAGCCAGGGTTAGGCTCTGCCGGAGCCGGGGTTAGGCTCTGCCGGAGCCAGGGTTAGGCTCTGCCGGAGCCGGGGTTAGGCTCTGCCGGAGCAGGGTTTGGCTCTGCCGGAGCTGGGAAGCCGCCCTGGGGGCCCAGCAGCGAGCGCTGCCGGGAGGGCTTACGGGATGAGGTACTCCATGACGTTGCTGATGGTCTGCTTGAGCAGCATGATGGTGGCCATCTGGATGAAGAGGTCGGTGATGCAGCCGCTGGGGTGGCACTGAAAGGCAGAGCGGAGCGGCTGTGCCCTGCGCCTGGCCGCGGGGGCTCCTTGGCCAGGGCAGGGGAGGAAGCTGAGGCGCCCAGAGCCTTGCCAGGCAGCAGGGAGCAGGAGTGGTGGGGTGGGGTCAGAGCTCCCGGGCCAGCCCCTCACCTCCTCCAGCCTCCACTTGCCAGCGATGCGCACGTAGTTGCCCGGGTGGCCGTTGATCCTGGGCAGGGAGGCAACAGGGAGAGCTGCTGAGCCCCAGGAGCCTTCAGGAGCTCCAGGCACCAGTAGAGAAGCGAGGGGCTTCCCCCCACCCCCTGCCCCCAGGAGAAGCCCTGGCCCTCCTGACGTCCCAGACGGGGTCCCTGTGTGTGGCAAGGAGGGGAAGGGACTGGGCTGTCCCTGGGCTTTGGGGAGAGTTGGGGATGTGTGTCCCAAACCCAGGGTCCCCTCCCCTCTCCCGCCAGGGTCCCCAGCCAGCACTCACCGTCCCAGGAAGAAGGCAATGTAGATGAGTGAGGAGAAGTGAGTGAAGAACTGGAAGGTGAAGATCTTCATGGTGAACTTTTTCTCCCGCTGGGAGAAGGACCTTGGCTTCTCTGGGGAAGGGAGAAAGGCACAGGGACTGGGGCACAGGGAGGTGGGACCTTGCCCTGCTCCTCCCTGGGTGCCACAGCAGCACTTTGAAGGTTGGAAGGGTGTCCCTGCTGCTCGTGGAGCCCTCCCTGCCCTTCACCTGAGCCTTTGGATGAGGCTGAGCCCAGCTAAGCAGAGAGGTCCCACAGGGCCATGAGCTGCTGCAGAAGCAGCTCTTAGCTGGGAGGAAAGCTGTGCTGTGGCCTCTCCTGCAGCTGTGTTGGCTTCCTGCTCACACCCAGCCTTAGCCCTGCAGGTGACCACCTCCCCAAAGCCTGCTGTGGAGCAGGCAGCCCGAGGGCCACGGGTGGCCTTGTGTGCTAGAGAGCTGCCAGCAGCTCGGGAGAAGCTTTGGGAGGAGGGGGGGAGGGAAGGGGCCAGGAGCCTGGCTGCACTCGGGGCCCAGGCTGCAGGCAGCCCGGGTTTGCCTTACCCAGGTCGCAGAGGAAGAGAGCCACTCGCCTGTTGACCTGCAGGAGAGATGTGGAATGAGAGGGGAGGGGTGGTGGTGGCAGAGCAAGGAGGAGACCCCTGGCAGCCCGTGCCCTGCTGCACACCTTGGTCATGATGACGATGGTGAGGTAGTGCAGCACGGCCCCGGTCACCACGGCCACGGTGTTCGCCTGCTCCCGGAGCAGCTCCGACTCGCTCTGGCTGAAGAGGGCAGTGGCCACCACCCGGTACACCACCAGCGCCTGGGCGATGCCGATCATCACCACGATCTGCAGAGGGGCGCAGCAGGGCATCGGAAGCGGGGCAGGGAGAGGCTGTGCCCATCCCACCTGAGGACCACCAGCTCCCCAGAGCCTGCCTCCCGCCGCCAGGGCTCATCCAGATGTGGCCTCAGATGCAGTCAGCACTCTTCAGGTGGGATGAGAAATGCCTAAGGTGGAGGTCTGCCCCTGAACTCTTTGTCTGGCCCCTCTCCCCTGGCCGGGGGGAGCAGCAAGGGCAGCCAGGGTTTGCCTCTTACTGCCCTGATCCTCTCTGCCGTCAGCCTGGGTGCCCGGGGGGTGGTTGCCCTTCCCACCAGCACGGCGAGGTGAGGGCAGGGAGGCTCCTGGATCACCGTGATGGGCACAGACCTGCCCTAACAACCTGGCCTCTGCCTTTGCTCCAGCAGCAGGACACACCGAGGTGCTGAGCTCGCAGAAGAGAGCAGGGAGGGAAGGAGGGAACCCCCCACGGTGCCCTGGCGCCTACCATCACCAGCACCAAGGTGAGGACGATGGTGCTGCGGAGGTAGGAGTGCTGGTACCGCCGGGGCTCGTGCTGCAAGTTGTTGATCAGCTCCAGGGCCAGCTCCTCCTGCAAAAGATGTGTTCAGAAAGTCCCAAAAGGGGGAAGGAAGGGTCCAGCAGAGCTGTGCCTGGGGAGGGGAAGTCCAGGGGCTGTGTGTTGGACACAGGGGATGAGCAGCACCAGGGACAAACACCCAGCCCTCAGCAGCTTGGGCAGTGCCAGCCGAGCTCAGGCCCTCGAGAAGAGGCCAGCAGCTGCCTGGCTCCCTGGAGAGCTGCAGCTCCCCCGGGGCTGCCAGGTGTAGGCTTTGCTGTGAAGGGTCCCCATGAGCTGTCCACAGCTTCACCTGCTCCTCATCCCACCCGTACAGGTCCCAGTTGGTGACCACAGTGGCTCTGTTCCTCTTCCACAGCTCCAGGAACACAGTGGCTGTGTGGGGAAGGAGAGAGCAGTGTCACCCCTGGGGCTGGCTCTGGAGGTGAAGTTCCTTCTGTCCCTCAGAGCAGGATGGATGCCCATGTCCCCAGCCAGCCTGGTGGCAAATTAAGGCCCTGGGCACACAGCAGTGAGTGTTGGCCCTGTGTGGGGGTGAGCGTTCGGGGGGGGTCAGTCCCCCTCCTGTGTCCCAGGGGATCTGTTACAAACTCGAGTAAGCCCCAGAGGTGTTCTGCTGTGGTGCCCACGTCTGCATGGCACCCTCCAGCCACATGAATCTGGGTGAATGACAAATCCACCCTTCGAGTGGCACCGGTGCCCTGCACCCTGGCACGGCTGCGCTGCTGCAGATCCCTTCCCAGACACCCCCTCTGTCACCTGGGGTGGCCTTTTTGGCTTGTCCCTGTGTAAACCAGCCCAGAGCCACAGGCAAGACCACGTCCATGGCCTGCTCAGACCGTGGGCTCCGAGCTGGAGCACCCAGCCCAGACCCCTGGTGCTGTCTGGGGCTGCAGCAAAGTCAGGTGAGATGTGCAGCACAGCAGCTCAGAGGCCACACAGCAGGCTGGGGAGGGTGCTGCTGGTCCCTCCTTCTGCAGCTGCCAGCACCTGCAGGCTCAAAGAGCCTGGCCAGAGGGGCTGTTGGGTGCTTTGCAGGAGTTTGTGGTGGGGAAAGGAGTCAAAGCTTCCAGGCAGGATGGGCAGGGAGTGTTTGGGGAGCTGGAGGTGGTTGCTGAGCTGCTTTTGTTCCTTGCTAGCTTGAGAGGGGAGCTGGTGGCCCTGCCAGTGGTGGCCCCTGCATGGTGAAGCTGTCTGGTGTCCTGCTCCTCTCCACCTCCCCCCAAGCCACAGTGGGCTGATCCCTCCTGCAAGCTGTGTGTGCTTGGCCCCAGGACGCTGGCACCTACCCCAGATTGCCATGAACATGGCAAACACAACGGTGGCCTCGTTGTCAATCATGTGAGTGACCTGCAGCAGAGCAAGGGAGATGTGGTGGGCGAGGGGGCAGGGGCTGTGGCACCTCGGGGGGTGGGGAGGGGCCTCCGTGCTCAGTGCTTCTCTTCCCCCCTGCCCCCAAGCAGGCAAAGGTGCTGCAAGAGGGCAGTGCAGGAAGGGGATGGGCACTGGGGCTTGGGGGTGGTGAACTCTCCCCGGGTGGGGATGGAGGCCATGCCCTGGCTGTGCCTCCTCCTTACAGAGCTCAGTGGAGGTGTCCTGCTGGGGTGGCTTCTGCCGGTGCTGAGGGTGGTGTCTGCCCACCCTTTGCCCCGAGGCTGCCCTGGGGAGGGAGCTGCCTACCTTGGCATAGGTGCAGGTGTCAGAGAGGTACCAGAAGGGACAGTTCTGGTCGCAGAGCGGGCACATGACGGTGGTGTTGGCTTCACAGATCTCCTTGCTGGAGAGAAAGGTGCAGGGGGGTGACTGTCCCAAAGCCACCTGCAGAGCAGGGCTGCAGGACAGGGTGTGCCTGGCACCCCAGCTGCCTTACCTCACCTGGCTGGAGCTGAAGATGGTGATGCCACTGACGAAGGTCAGGAAGCCTGCCAGGGCGGCGATGCCCAGCAGCCGCGTGTACCAGCCCAGCCAGGCGAAGTACAGTGCCACCTTCTCCCCAAAGTAGCACCTGGGGGGGGGGCAGGGCTTGCTTCGTGGCCAGGGGAGGGGGTGGCATTGCTGGGGTCGCTCTCCCACCCCCCGGGGATGCAGCAGTGCTGCCTGCATGCCTGGGGGGGGTGGGTTTGAGTCAGCACAGCTGGAGGGACCCCAAGGGTGCAGCACTTCCGTGGGCACCGCAGCAGCAGCAGCTGAGCCTCCTCACACTGAGTGCTTGGGAACGGAGTGCAGTGCGTGGGGGACACCACTGAGGGGCTGGGAGCACAGGGCAGGGGCAACAGCAGGATGCTGTGGGGTCTGGCTGGGGCAGGGCTGTCCAGAGGAGCCCAGGAGCAGGCTGCTCATGTGCTCAGCCCAGCTGGTGGTGGTGCAAACAAGGGGGTGAGGTTTCCTCTCTTGTGGGAGAAGAGCCAGGTTCAGAGCAAGGGAGCACAGGAGCCTGGCAGAGGGCTCGAAGCTCTCTGGGTCTCGGGTGGGAGCTCTGGGCTGGGAGGCTCTGCTGAGGCTCCTCTGCCCCTGTTACCTGATCTTCTCGATGGGCTGGTGCTGAAAGAGGCTTCTCCAGCGAGCCCATTTCTCCTTCAGGAATTCCCTTACCTCTTCTTTCTGCAGGCAGAGTGTTGGACACAGGATGACCAGGGCAAGGTCCCCCCCCAGCCCCCAGGCGGCTGTCTGGAGCTTTGTTGTGCCCTTCGTGCAGCTCCCAAGGGCCTCCCCCCCAGCCTTGCTTCTCCAGCTCCAGCAGGCTGTGCTCAGCCTCACCTCGTGCAGGGGAAAGGAAGCCTCAAAGACCTTCTTCTTCATCAGGTCGTGCAGCTTCTCTGGGGGCAGAGCAGAGCAGGGAGTGTTAGTGAAGCTGTGTGCTCCCTGCCAGGCAGAGCCTGGAGCCTCTGAGCGGGGCAGGAAGAATGCCTGGGAGAGGCTGAGCTCCCCAGCAGGCATCAGCACTGATCCTCGGGGGGCTGCAGGCTCTGCCTGGCTCTGGGAGCACAGAGCAGGTCCTTAGGGACAGGAGGAAGCCAACACCCTGTGCCTTGCCTGTCCTGGGGTGTCAGAGAGGGGTGAGGTCTTTGGGGATACAGGAGAGCAGCAGTGGGCAGCTGAGGGCAGGGGGCAGGGAGCAGAAAGCTGCCACTGTTCCTGCACTCCATACCTCTCACCCTCTGGGTACAGCTGTAGAGCCAGGCTGGGCATTGCCCCCCGGCCCTGGTCCCTTACCCAGGTCGGGGGTCACTGTGTTCTGCAGGATGAAGCTCACGATCCGGATCCTGAGCAAGGAGAAACTGGGGTCAGAGACTGCCTGGGGGGCACAGACTTGTGCTGGGGGGGAGGGGTGCCCCAAAATCCCGGGAAGGAGAAGGGGAGGAGAGGGGAAGCTGGCAGTGGGCAGGGGGGCACTGGCAGCTTTGTGTGTGGGAGGTGGAGGTGGCCTGAGGAAGATGAGGAGCCTGGCACAGCACTGAGCTGGGCATGGGTGCTGGTGTGGGCAAGGGGACTGCAAGACGCTGGAGCTCAGCAGCCCTGCTCAGCACCTACCTGGTGGTCACTGGTACCTCCTGGTGGGCATCAGGGCTGTGCCAGCTGCGGTCAGGGTTCCTCAGCAGCTGTTGGTATTTGTGGAAGAGCTGCCGCGGGGCTCGCAGTCCATAGAAGAGCTTCTGGTCCTCGATCTTCTGCTGGGGCAGAGGAGGGCTGGGAGAGCAGCACTGGCAGGGCCAGAGGGGCAGGGAAGGGGCTGAGCTGCCAGGGCCAGGGGCTGAGTGAGCCTTGGGGTGGGGTTTGCCCTGGCTGGACAAGTGGTTTGCGTCCCAGAACCAGCACAGGGGTCAGCTCGGCGGCTGAGCTCTCTCCCACCTCCTGGGATGCAGGAGCCTGTGCCAGGCTGCCACAGATGGCCAAGTGTCCACTGCCCGTCCCTCCTACAGCCTCTCACCTTGATGGTGAAGCCCTTCTTGCTCAGCTCATCCAGGAACTTCTTCCTCTTGATCTCCTTCTGGCTGCCCACCTCGTGGATGTCACTTACCAGGACGAAGTCCCACTTCTCATCATCCTGCTGAAGGGACAGGCCAGGGAGCTGCTGAGGAGGAGAGCTCTCCCCTTCAGCTCCAGCCTTGCAGGGGCTTGGACCTCACTGACTGCACAGAGGGAACTGGGAGTGAGCAGGGGAGTGGGGTTGGGGAAACTGAGGCAGCTGCTGGCTTGGCACTGCCCTGTGAGCTGTGCAGGGGAGGCTTACCGGGGGGGCAAAGGGGTCGGAGTCCTCGACAGGGAATTCCCTCCAGGGAGTCAGTAGAATTTCATCCTGTGGAGGAGAACACCAGCAAAGGCTTCAGCAGGCTCCTGGGAGGGGGTTTGGGTGCCTCAGGCTGTGCTGGTGCTCCAGAGCAGCAGAAGGGCTGAGCCCATGGGCAGCTGCTGGCAGTGCCAGGTAGCAGCCAGCTCCACCTGCCCTGCTCCTCACCCAGCAGCCACGGTGGGATGCCAGGGGGGGCTGAGAGCAGAGCTGCCTTCCAGTTTGCAGCAGTTAGGGGTCCTAGGGGGATTGCTGCTCAGGGGGTCTGCAGCCTCTCCTGACCTCTTCAGTGCCCATGCAATGTTTGGCACTCTTGGGTCCCAAGGCAGCCAGAGAAGAGGAAGAGCTCCAAACCCTTCCCTCCGTCCTGGACTTCGCTCCTCTCGTTTCGCCCTGATGCTTGTGCTGGGCGTGTGCCAGCTCAGCTCCCTCCCTGCTCCAGTGCCTTCCACAGCCTCCAGCCACGCTCTGCCCCACTCAGCCAGCAGTTTGGAATGGGTGGGGAGGGTGGCTTTGAATCCTGGAGAAGGGAGAGCCTGGCAGGGACAACCAGAGGCTCTCAGCCCCACGGCTGCAGTGGGGCTGGTGGCAAACCAGCTCCTGGAAAGCCTCCTGGGTGCCTCAGTCTGTGGCCAAGGCTGGGGAGGGCAGGACGAGCTGCTGACCCTTGGCTTCTGCTGGCTCCAAAGAGAGGCTGTGCAGGGGCCAGTGCTGCTCCTCACCTTCACCCTTTGCCCCTCAGGGTGCTCAGGCCCCCAGGTGCTGCAGCTCTGGTGATGAATGAAGGAAAGGGTGAGGGCATGGCAGCAGCTTCCCTCTGCCCTGTGTCAGTGCTGGGCATCTGCAGAAGCAGCACCCTTGGCTCTGGTGGGCACCCAGGACTGGAGCACTTCAGAGTACTCTGTCCCCATCTCCTCTGCCTGCTGGGACCTCAGCCTGGCTTCGTGGCCATAGTTCCCTCCCAGGAAAGAGGGCATCAGCCCTACCAGCCAGGCAGGGGACTGGGAAGGGGATGCCAGGCCTCAGACCCCAGTGAGCAGCAGGAGGCTCTGGCAGGTGTGGATGTGAGTGCAGCAGACACTCTGCAGGCCATGCTGTGCTGAGGCAGGGAATGGATCCTGACTTAAACCCAGGAGTTTGCTGGGTTTTATTTCCCCCCAGTTCTGTGCTGTGCCCCACGGGGCAGCCCCACGAGCAGGGCTGCTGCTGATGCCAAGGGCATGGGGATGCCATGCAGAAGCAGGAGGGAAGTGGAGAATCATCGCTCAGTGTTGCCACCAAAGATGCTGTGACCTGGAACAGTGACCAGCCAGACAAGTTCCTGCAGCTGCAGAGCAGTGGTGGTGCAACCATGGCCTGATGTAAGATCTGGGCTCCAAGCTTCCAGTGAAGAGTGAGGCCGTGGGAGCAGGAGACTGGGCCGAGGGAAGGGCAGAAGTGCTCTGCCAAACCCTCTCCCACGTGGAGCTGGGGCCTCACCCAAAGCAGAAGAGCTGTGAGGAGCCTGACCACAGGAAGCCAGAGTGAGGAGGCTGGAGGAGAGGATCCTCTCCCCAGAGGTGCTCTTACAGTAAGTTCTTTAAAGCAGAACTGCTCTGCCTCAAGGGTGTCCCAGTTTAGGTGGAGGGAGGCTGTGGGGTTGCCCTCTGCTGTGCCAGAGCTCTGGGCAGCTGTGGGGTGGAGGGGTTGGGGTTTGTCTCAGGTGGTCAGTGCCCAGCTGGTGCAGCAGCTCTTCCTGTCCCCAGCCAAGAGCCCCTCTGGGCACAGGGGAGGGAGCAGGAGCCATGGCAGGGCTCTGCCCCAGTGCTGATGCCCTGATGCTGGCATGGATGGGGTCTGGCACCAGCTCTCTGCAGGCTGTGTTGGCTCAGTCCTGCCTGTGTGCACCAGGCTCATCCTGCAGAGGCTGCAGCCTTCCAGCTCTAGCAGTGACCCCTGCCCCCCTGCTGTGGGGATGAGGGGGCTCAGGGTGTTCCTAGGTGCCCCTTGGCCCAGCTGCTCTGCTCAGAGTAAGGCAAATGGACCTGCTGGCATCACAGCTTCTGTTTCCTTGTGCAGGCTGCTCCTCTGCTGGGCACTCCAAGCATCCTGACCAGCACATCCTTGCCCAGGAGAAGAGGCTGGTGGAGTTACCATGGAAGGCTCACAAATGGGATGTGCCCAGCCCTGGGGCTTGGTCTGGAGCCAGGCTGGGAGAACAGAGTGGTGGAGGCCTTCCCCCAGATCCCTGGTGGTGCTACCAGCCCCTGCCTGTGCCCCACGGGGAGAGCTTCTGCAGAGCATCCTTCCTCCACCAGCTCTCCCAGCTGTGGCATCACTGCTCTCAGACCTGACCCTGCAGGTTCAAGGCTGCTCAGGACAGAGCAGTTCCTCCTGCTGAGCTCAGCTCCCTCCTGCAGTGCTTTCAGGTCTCAGACTTACGGTGCCAAGATCTCCTTTCTGCTGTGGGGAGGAGGGCTGGGGGCACAGGTAAGGAATGGTGGTGAGTGCCTGGACCTGCCTCCCCTCCCGGATCCCTGAGGAATTAACTTGGTCCCTGGGCTGTGCTAGAACAAACAACCCCAGCAGTCCCCCCCCAGGGTTCATCCTCAGCCCCTTGATCCTTTAGTGATGGCAACAAGTCCTGACACCCCCACCCCTGAGAGGAGGAGCTGCTGGCCTTGCCCCAGCCCCTGCCTCTGCTTCTCCAGCCCTGGAGTTCCCCAGCACTGAGCTAAGTCTCAGAAGGGACTCCTTGCTCCCTGCTCTTTCCAGCTGAGCCCTGAGGACCGGAGTGGCTCTGGGCAAGGAGGATGTGCTGGGCACTGGATGTTCCCATAGCAACTTGAGTTACCTCCTGGTGTCGGCTCTGCCGCGCAGCCACCACCCTGCTCAGCGCTGGGGAGCTGGCAGGAGCCTGTGAGTTATCCTGGCACAGGCATTCCCAGTGCCCACCCCTGGGGCTCTGTGTTAGGGGGGCTGCCAGGAGCAGGGCTGCCAGGAGCAGGGCTGCCAGGAGCAGGGGCTGAGAGCAGCAGCAGCCCAGCAGCCTCAGCTGGTTTCACAGATGCTAAGCCAACGGTGCAGGGTCCCAGCCTGCAGCTGGGGCCAGATGTGCCACGTCCATGGGGGCAGCTGCAGAAGGCAGTGACTTTGGGTACCCCCACAAGCACATTTTGAGTCCTGGGGGAGCAGAGGCAGTGCCTGATTCCGGCAGCAGGGCAGGCAGGGCAGGCAAAGCCACTGCAGCTCGAACCCTGGACTCTACTCCCTGCAGCGTGGAGGACAGGGCCTGGGCTGCTCTTGCCCTCCTCGTGGCTGGGGCAGAGCTGGAGGTGTGATGTGTGAGGGTGGAGGGGAAGTAAGCAGGAACTGAAATGTGGAAAAGGCTGCCTGGGGTCTCTCCTGCTGCTGCCCTGAGTGAGGCTCTGGACCCCCCAGAGAGGTGGAGCAGGCAGCCCTGGGCTGGGGCTGTGAGTAAGCCAAGCCTGGCCAGGGTCCTGCACCTGCCTCTTCCTTTCTCCTCGTGGCTCGGGGAGGGCCTGGGGAGGGCCTGGGGAGGGCCTGGCTGGTTCCCATCTCCCACACCAAGATGATCCAAGTGCTCTTCTCCCAGGGCTGTTCCTACCAAATGCTTCCTTTCCAGCACTTCCACCTTAGGGTTTCCTGAGGAGAGATTCTTTACTCTGAGGGTGGTGAGGCACTGGAACAGGCTGCCCAGAGCAGCTGGGGATGTCTCATCCCTGGAAGTGTTTAAGACCAGGCAGGATGAGTTTGTGCAGCCTGGGCTAGTAGGAGGTGTCCCTGCCCGTGGCAGGGGAGCTGTGGAACTGAGGGATCCTCAAGGTCCTTTCCAGCTGAAGCCATTCTCTTATTCTTTGACCTGTGTCAGCTGCACAAGCTGATGGCAGAGCCTCACCTGCTGCCCCAGCCTGGGAGACTCTGCCTGGCTTTTGGAATCACAGAGCTTCTCTCAGGCTGGAGGAAGAGCTTGGCACAGCTCCCTCTGCTCTTGCTGTAGTTCAGGTGCTCCTGGAGCCCCTGGGGCTGCCACCTCCACTGTGACTCTCCCTGGGTTTATATAAGCTCAAGATCTGATCCCAGCCCAAACCATCCTACTCTCATCCGTGCTCCAGCACCTCTGGCCCCTGCCCCCAGCACCTGCAGCTCGATGGGGTGCTGTGTGGGGCCTGGCCAGCAGCACACCTCTCTTGCTCACACCTTCACGGGAGGAAGGAGGCTGCTTGCTGGGGAGAGGAGCAGGAGGTTTCTGGTGCTTCGTGAGTGCTCCAAGGGCTGAAGCACAGAGAGGGAGACTGGGGCTGAGCAGTCCCAGGCTACAAGCGGTTCAGAGGTGCCAGAAAGCAGCCCCTGAGCAGTTTCTCTTTCCTACCTGCATGGCGGAGCGCTGAGCCTCTCTTTCCCCTCTCTCCCTTGGCCCCTCCAGGCAGGTCTCCGAGGAGCTGTCAGGCAGCCGGTGAGGCTGAGGCCGCAGGCAGAACAAGCCCGGAGGCTGCCGGGGCTGCTCGCAGCGTGGGGCTGCCTTCCGCGGCACCTTGCCCCAGGTCTCTCCCTGACTTCCGTGTGCCACTCACCTGCCTTGGGAGGGACCTGCCCCTGCCTGGCAGCAGGCAGATAGCAGAGGAGGAGAGGAGAGAGCTGCCCTTCACCCTCACACGAAGGAGTGGCAAGCCCAACACCGCCTAGCAGAGCAGGCAGGTAACCTGCTGCTGTCGCTCTGCCACCCCCCAAGTGCTCTGCCACCCTTAGTGCTCTGCCACCCCCCAAGTGCTCTGCCACCCTTAGTGCTCTGCCACCCTTAGTGCTCTGCCAACCCCTTGCTCTGCGCCCCCCCCCTCCCCCCCAGTGCTCTGCCACCCTTAGGGCTCTGCCACTCCCCCCAGTGCTCTGCCACCCTTAGTGCTCTGCCACCCCCATCTTCCCCCCCCGTCCCTCTCAGTGCCAGTGCTGCACCCTGTGAACATCCCCAGGAGGTGGCACAGACCAGAAAGTGCTGAGCTGTTCTGTACAGGGTGGGGGAAAAGCCCCCAGAGAGACACCAAAGCTGAGCTGTGCTGCCCCTGCCTGCTTCCCAGGGAGAGCTCTGGGGTGTGTGAGGGGCAGGGGATGGGAACAGCACTCGGGGGAGAGCAGATGGGAGGGGGCTGGGCTGAGGAAGCCTTCCTGAAGGAGGGCAGTGCTGGGAGCGGTGTGGCTGCTGGAGCAGGAAGGGCACTCGCTGTGCCCAGAGTGGTGTTCCCAGCCCAGCCAACAGCACTTTGGGGCTTTGCCAAGTGCCTTGAGCAGATGGAATCAGATTTGTGAGCCCTGAAACGAGGCAAGAGAAGCACAGGAGGAGTTGGTTCTGCTGAGTGTGACCTGAGGGCAGAGCAGGGGAAGGGGCAGGCAGAGGCTGGCCAGGAGGGGAGCACTGCACCACCAGCAGCTCTCCATGGGTGTGGGAGAGCAAAGTGTGCGCTCACCTGGGGGGAGTGGAGCTGTGCCAGATGGCATCCCCGGTGCTCCCCACCCCTCCAGACAGGGCTGGAGACCTCTGCAAGGTGAGTGCTGCTGGGGGAAACAGCCAGCTGGTGTAGGCAGGACAGGCACACTGCTCCTCCTGCCCAGCTGTGTCTTCCTCCTCAGGCTTTGCTCAGCAGCACTGGGAGGGCTTTGCCCTCCAGGGCTTTGTGAGCTGGGGGGAGGGTGAGTCCATGCCTGTAGGTTGTGTCTTCTAAGGTACCTGGCCCCAGAGATCTAATGGCACTCAGAGGAGACTCTGTGGTTTTCATTGGGGTTAGGAGGAGCTTGGCCTGGGCAGGATTTAGCTCCTTTGTAGGTTCCCTCTTTCAGCCCTTTCCTTCCCAGGCAACCCTCCTGTGCCACCCTCTCAGCACTTCTTGCTCTGGGAGGTACTGGTGCTGAGGTTGGCAGCATGAAAACCCGAGGCCAGGGAGGGAGGTGATGATGAGGAAGCTTCCAGCCTCCTGGTGAAGACTCTGCCTCGGGTGAAGTGTGGTGTGGCCATGGCTCATGCTCCTGCTGAGGTTCTGCAGCCACACAGCCCTTTGGTAAGCAGCCAGAATCACTGCAGAGCTCATCACCCTCCGCTGCTTATTGCTGCTGGGGCTGCAGTCCTGATCCCTCACAGCATCTCCTCAGCCCAGGAGACTCTGACCACGTCGGGCAGGGGTTTTAGCCATGCTGAGCCAGGTGGCTCAGAGCTCTCCTTGCCCTGCTGGGGATGGGAAATTCCACCCGGGAGGAGGCAATAAAACCACTGATGGCTTTCAGGCAGGAAACCACCTCAGCCTGGCAGAGGATCCCTTCCGACAGGAGCTCCTCTGCTGTGTGTGCAGAGGCTCTGAGCATCTCTCAGGGAGGAGGCTGCTGAAATATTTGCTCTGCTCAGTTCCCAGGGGCTGGGGTTTGTTTGTAGTTTGCAGGGTGTTGCCTTCCTCTGCATCTGCCTAGAGCCTGTGACAGCCTTCAGTAGAGGCTGATTAAGGTGTGTTTTTCTGCTGTTTCCCTGGAGCACCTTCAGCACAGATCCCAGAAGGGTTTGGGTTGGAAGAGCCTTTGCAGATCACCTGCCGTGGGCAGGGACACCTCCTACAGCATCGGGGGGCTCAAAGCCCTGCCCGAGCTCCTGAACAGCCAGCTCAGGTCATCCTGAAGCAGGGCTGCTGCTGCCCAGCTGTGCCGCTGCTCCCACAGGGACAGGAGCTGGCTGCTCAGCTTGGCTGCAGAGCCCAGCGCCAGAGGTGCCCTTGGCTGCTGCCTGGGGGTGGGGGAAAGGCAAACAGAGAGGAGTTTAGGACTCTCTCTTTCTGTCTTCATTTTGAAGACATCACTCAAAAGCAGACAAAAGCGTCTGGGGAACGCCACCAAACTTCTGCATCTGCAGGAGTGTGGGTTTGGGGTTTTTCCCCAGGGCAGGATTGGTCCTCCCCCTCCTCAGCGCCCCGGGTCAGTGCCTCTGGCTCCGATGTGGCAAGCACGCAGCTGAGGCTGGCTTTGCTCCTCGGGGGAGCAAGCAGGCAGCAGCGTGGCTCGGCCGGCACAGCACCGCTCCTTTCATGCCCAAGCGGCCCCGGAGCTGGGAGCTGGTGGCTCAGGGCGAGTCCTGCGGAGCCAGGTCACCCCAGCCCGCCGGCGCTGCTCCTGGCGCGGCTGCTGGCTGCCATCATGCGGCCGGCTCCCTTCTGGGCAGCCCCCCGCATGTTCCCTGCCGTTTCTTGCTCGGTTCCGTTCTTCTGCTCCACCAGGGCTTTCCCTCTTCTCCCCGCAGCACCCTCCGGTGCTCCCTGCCGGGGCAGGGCGGCTCCAGCGCCGTGCCGGGAGGTGTCGGCGTCCCTGCCTGCGGCGGAGCCGAAGTGTGTCACCTCGGAGCTCCTGACGAAGAACTCTTCCTGGCGTTGATTCCAAGGAATAATTTGTAAAGCCCTGCTGCAGGTGAGGGGCCCATGGGAGGGGTGAGGATTCAGCAGCTCTGAGGAACACACAGCAGCCTGCACTGGCACTTGGCTCACCAGAAATACCCCAACGTGCCCCAGAGGAAGGGAGCAGGCAGCTCCAGCCCTGGCCAGACCCCCTGGGTGGAAGCAAAATATCCCCCTCCAGCAAACCAGCCTCACAGGGTGGCAAACACAGCGTGGTCAGAAGTTTAATGTCTCATGGCAGAGGGGAGCAGGACCCGGGGCAGCCCCAGGACCCGGGGTGGGACTGACTGGAAAGCACAGAGCGGGGCCCACACAAGAGGGGCAAAGAGCCTGCATCCCCCAACAACCTCCAGCTCTCCCAGCCTCAAGACACATTCACCCAAGGTGATGTGAGAGCTCTTGACAGCATTGGGGATGGTTCTTTCTGGGCTGATTTTATTGATCCATTCAAGATGCTTTCATTCCCCCCCCCGCCCCCCAGCTGTAAATAAGTACAGGGCACTGCTGAAGGCATTCCATCCATTCAATCCAACAGACAGGGGAAGGAATTCTCCCCTCCACAGCCTTGATTCCAGCATCCCAGCAGCAGCTGTGTCCTGGTGGCTAAAGACCCAAGAGCCTTCACACCACATGCCTGAATCAGCAGCAAGTAATAGCAGAGCCTGATGTTCACCAAGAAGTTTTGGTTGGGACATGGTTGAGGCATCACAGAAAGTTCAGAACCTTGAGCAGAAGACACAAAACCTCTGATGTGTCTCTTTGATGCTCTCAGAGATCTCTTCCAGCCTCGACAACTCTGTGCCTTGGTTATGCCCAAGCCAGCAACAGCAAAGTCACAATCCCAGCACTGCTGCTCAGTCTGTGACTTCAGGACCAAAGAGGAGCCAGAGTGTGTCCTAAGGTAACCCTGGGGAATCAGAGTGCTCAAATGCACACCCCTAAGGGGGAGGGGGGAAAGAGCTTGCTTGAGGACCCTGCCTCACATGTTTGAGCCATTAGGCAGAGTGCAGAGGAGTGGTGGAGGCTGGGTGGGGACCAAGTGCTTGAGTGGCTCAAGCTGCTATCAAGCTGCCCTGCACTGGTGGTCGTGCTGGGAGCTGTCAGTGGCCTGGGCCCCAGCTCTGCAGAACAGAAATGAAGACAAAGGGCTCCAGGTGGGGGTTGGCTTTTTGTGCAGGGGTGAGGAGCCCTCCCTGAGCACAGCAGAGATCAGCAAGAACACTGCATCCATGTGAGCCCAGCAGGGTGGGCACCGGAGAGAGGCTCTCCCAGGGCAAGAACTCTAAAGGAGTCATGGCCCAAGGGGAGCAGCAGGCTGGGCAAAGCTCCTGGTAGGTGCAGACCCAAGTTTAGGCAGTAAGTGAAGTGCTGGTGGTAAGGCAGATGCCTGAGAGCTCTGGGAAAATGCCTGGAGACAGCAGAAACAAGATGGCACAGGCAGCACGGGGCCCAGCCCCTGGTGGAGGAGTCTGCACCTTCTGTTGTGGCTGGACTCGAGTGGAGCTGGGCTCCAGCTGTCAGGAGAGAAATGGAGTTGGAAGTGTGAGCTGTCCCCACAAGCCCTGGGATGCCACCAGCAAGAGAGCCACTGTGCTGTCACCAGAAAGTCACTGATGGCACCAGAGAGTCATTGTGCCTTCATAAGAGCCCACTGTGATGCCACCAGCGAGCCAGGGTGATGCCACCAGCCTCACTGTGTTTGGAGGTGTGGGGCAGCTCTTGTGTGTGGAGACAGCTGGGGGGGGGCCTGTGCATGGAGACAGCTGTCTGCAGGGGGGGACAAAGGACCCCTGTCCCTGGGCTCTGTGATGAGGGCACAGAGAGGCTCTGACAGTCAGGGACCTTGGCAGGGCCCCAGCGATGCTCCTGCCCTGCTGCCCCCTCCTCCTTGAGCTGCTCTTGCAAAGAGGCCAGGAGCTGCTTTCCTGCCTTCCTCCTTCCTGGGCCGGTGGCAGATGCCAGTATCCTGCTGCCTGGAGAGCAGACAGGAGGAGGTGGAGGTGTCCCTGGTGCCCCTTGCCTGCTCCAGGAGCAGCCCCAGGCAGTGGTGGCAGCACAGGCTCAGAGCAGGCACCTCTGCAGTGCCAACCTCATCATCACCTTTGCTGCTCCTTGCAGGTCACGTCTGAGAGTTGTAGCTCTGCTGCTGGTGGCAGGGGATGCCATCAGACAAGGACTGGGCAGAGGAGGGCACCTCTGCCCCTGCTGCCGGCACCAGCCCCGTGCCTGAGGCTGAGCCGCTGCCCGCCGCTGAGGACCCGGGCAGCGGCTGCCCAGGCTGCCAGGCTGCCCGCAGCAGCCAGGGCTGCCTGAGCTCCTGCACGCACTGCTTCTGCCCTCCCTGCATCGAGGAGTGGTCCCACAGCAGGTTCTCCTGCCCCTACTGCCAGCAGCCTCTTCACCACCCGTTCCCACGGCAGGGAGTGCGGTGCCAGGAGCGGCACCACGGGCACGGCCCCTCGCCCCCCCGCAGCGATGGGCGCTGGGCAGCGAGAGGGAGCTATCAGCATCCCTCAGGCCAGAGCCGTCCTGGCAGAGGCCGTGGTGATGCCCAGGCCAGAGGGGCAGAGCGGGGGGGCAGGAGGAGAGCAGGGAGGAGATGGCAGGATGAGGCTGAGCGCGGCTGGGGGCAGGCTGTCCTGGCATCGCCAAGGAGCAGCCGGCGGCACTGGCGAGCAGGCTGGGGCTCCTCCGGCCAGCGGCGTGCAGCAAGGAGCCGCTCCCGGCGCCGGCCCCGCAGGAACAGCAGCCGAGCTCGGGGGCAGCGCTCACGGCGCCACCGCCGCAGGCAGCGGCGGCAGAGCAGGCACCAGGACAATGCCCCTGCCTGGCACAGACCACGGAGCAGGCAGTCCCACGGGCGAGGCCAGGAGATGCACGCAAGGCATGGAGCCTGGGACCCCTCTGCAAGACACAGGCGGCAGAGGAGCAGGAGGGAGCAGCGGGAGGAGCAAGCGGCGTGGCAGGAAGGGCACAGGTCCCGCAGACACAGGAGCCGACCCTGGGGCAGCTCTGGCAGCTGTGCCTGGTAGCTCACCCTGCCAAGAAGGGACAGGCAGGGGCTGGAGCAGCCAGAAGGTGCAGGAAGGTCTCAAGGCATCACAGCCCAGGACTCCAAATAAACAAGTGGGTGTCATGAGCAAAAGCTTCCTGGACTTCAGTTTGTGCCTTTGTGTCTGTCCTCTCTGGGGCCTGAGGGGCCAGGCAGGGAGCTGAGGGGGTCCCCACAGCCCCACCTTGGCTCTCCACCTCTTGGCTCCCATTCATTTGTTCTGTACTTTTCCAGGCCCAGACTTGACCTTCCTGGCCCTCAGCCTCCAACCCTTACAGTCACCCTGTGACTGTCCACCTTCCTGCCCCCTAGGCCCAGAGCCTGGGCAAGCAGAGCAGCTGAGCATCGTGCCCATGGCCATGATGTCTGCTGGATGGAAGAAGAATGCTGCCCCTGGGTCCCTGAGTGGGGCCACACAGGAGTTAGAGCTGAGCTCTGGCCTCTGCCCCGCAAGGGCTACAGGATCCTGCTTGTGCAGACCCTGCTCTGTTGGAGCCACACTTTCCTTGGTCATCTTCCTTCCTCAGAGACTTGCTTCAGTAGACCTGGACTCCATGCAGATGGTGCTGTTCTCCTCAAAGCTGAGCAGCTCCCAAAGCCTCTCCTGGGGACTGTGCCCAGGGAAGATGCTGGCAACCCTTCTGTGTGCTGGACGCTCGCTCCAGAGCTCTGCTTCCACCCTTGCAGAGCAACAGCCACTGAGCAAAGATCCAAACCAGTGCTGATGCAACCAAAAAACCCCAAACACAACAAAACCCCAAACCAACAGAACCAAAACAACCACCCCCCCTCCCCACCCCCCTCACCCCAAATAAAACCCAAACAAAGACCACCCAAAAACCCAGCCCCCCAAACCCCAAGCTCTTGAAGTGCAAATGGCTTGGAGCTGCCCCATGGCAGAGCGCTCCTGGCCAGCACTGCTCTGAGGGAGGGCAGCAGTCCACCAGCTGCCACAGTCTGCCACTTCAGGAGGTCTTCACAAAAACTGGCACCTCTGCCAGGCTGGCAGAGTAGTTCCTGAGCAGGGTGCCCCCATCGAAGACACGGGCAGAGCTGGTGTCCCTCCACAGGAGCCCAGCCCCAGGCAGGTAAATGTCTCTCCCTCTTTGCCCTTTTTCTGTTATTGGGGCAACCAGGACCTGCAGTGGAAACAACAGCAAGAGATTGAGCTCCTGGGGGCTGAGCTGCACCCTGCCTGCACCAGGCAAACCACGAGGCTGAAGGGACAAGCAAGCAGCCAGAGAAGAGGAGCAGCTCTGGCTCCTGGCTGCAAAGGAAGGGACACATCCATGCCTGCAGCAGAAGCTGCCGAGTGCAAGGCTTCCTGAGCCGTGGTGGGGAAGACCATGGCAGTGGCCTTTGAGATCAGCCCTGCCAGCAGGAGCCCCTCGAGTCCCTCCAGCTCCTGGTTTGGAAGATCTGAACGAAGAGCCCCAGCAGGAGTCAGCTTCCTGCAGAGCAAAGCTGCTGCTCCCAGGCTGAGCAAGACAGGGTGGGTGAGGGGGCACAGGCTGGCCTGGAGACCCCAGGTGCTGCAGGTGCAGCTTCTCACGAGCTCTTGCAAGATTGCATTGGGAACTGGTGGCACAGAGCCAGGGCAAGAGACATCCCTGTGCCACTCAGCAGGCTTGTGGCAGCATTGGGGACCCCTCTTTGCCCCCAGCTGCCCTCCCAGGGCATTCAGTCCCCACGGTTCTTACCTCATCCCCAATGAGAAACTCATCCTCGATGGTGAAGGCTGTGGGGTCTGTGGGGCTGAGCCACCAGGCTGGCCTGAAGATGGGGTGCCCCAGGTGCAGCCACTCCTGGCTGTACTTCAGGAGCAGGGGCACCACGAAGTCCCGGTGCCTCCGGATGCACTGCCTGGTCAGATTGACCACCTGCAGCGTGGGGAGCAGCAAGAAAGCCACCACAGGGCTGAGCCAGCAAACAGCAAAGCCAGCAGAGCAACCTCCCAGCTACAGCTGTGCCTCAGGGGGGAGAGGCTGCCACACTGCACCGTGCTGGCCCAGCTGGGGCAGCTGGCAAGGGGCAAACAGGCTCAGTCCAGACCGAGTCCCAGTTGGAGTCATGGAATGAGGTTGAAAAAGCCTTCCCAGGGAATGGAGGCCAAGCATTGACCTAACACTGCCAGGGCACCACCAAACCATGGCCCCCAGCACCACAGCTTTGAAACCCCCCCAGGAAGGAGGACTCCACCACTGCTATGGGCAGCCTGGGCCAGGTCTTGACAACCCTCGAGGGGAAGAAATTGTTCCTTGTGCCCAGCCTGAACCTCCCCTGGGGCAGCTTGAGGCCATTGCCTCTCATCCTGTTTGTTCCTTGGGAGGAGACTAACCCCCACCTGGCTCCAGCCTCCTTGCAGGGCGTCTCAGAGCCAGAAGGTCTCCCCTCAGCCTCTTTTTCCCCAGGCTGGGCAGTCCCACGCCCCTCAGGTGTGGAAGCTCTCTGGACATTAGCTGTGGAAGCTGAGGACAGTGGCTGGGAGGTGATCACTGCCCTGCTGTTGGTGTCTTTAACCAAGGCATTGAGCTCTTTCTGCTGGCTCAGAGAGCTGATGACATCTACCCTGCTGTGGCCTCATTTTGTCCCTGCTCTGAAGGTGACAGCCCCGGGGAAAATGTCTCCAAAGAGATCTGGAAGGTGACTCTGCAAAGGCTGCAGATCATTATTTGAGCAAACATTTCCAGCAGCCCAAGGGAAGGGGAGGCCCAGGGGTGATTGCTGGGGGTGCTGTGGGCACCACCCCCCCTCGGCTGCACAGAGCCAGGAGCTGCAAAGCCACCAGGGTGCAGCCAAAGCAGCGCTGGGAGCGTGAAGGGCCCTGGCTGCTGGGGCAGGGCAGCAAGAAGAGCACCATCAGTTTTAGCCTCAGCCTCCCCCCTCAGGGACCCAAATGGATTCTGGGGGGTGTTTGCCACGGAAGGGACCTGGTGTGCTGCTCTATGGGGCACAGGGACACGTACCCAGGGGTCACAGCAGAGCCAGGGGGGTGTGCTGAAGGCCATCACGGGGAGGAAGGTCACAATCTGCAGCCACCGCACGTACAGCTCCGGGTCCGCTGGGCTGTCGCTGGCCAGGGTCCCTCCTGCCGGGGACAAGGAGCTGAGTGAGGCATCTCGAGGTGGGATGAGTCCCAGAGGACCTGCTCCCCACGCAGGCAGAACAGGTCACCCTCTTGCAAAAGGAGCTGAGCTTTCCCCACCCCCAGTCTCCTTCCCTGAGCACATCAGACATCCATCTCTGGCCAGACCAGAGAGGCTTGGAGATGCCTCAGGGCTCTCTAAGGGTTAGCAGAACGCTGGAAGGGACCTGCCCCCTGCAAAGCAAAGCACTGGGGCAGTGCTGGGCCTCCTGCCACCTGGATGCAGAGACAAAGCATCACAGGGATGACTCCTGCAGCTCAGGCCCCTCCAAGCCCATAGTGAAAAGTGGTGCAGAGGCAGAGTATTGCTACTGAGTTAATCAGGAATTAATTAATCTAGTGGAAATGCATCCCAGTTCCCCTCTGAAACTCCAGTGAGGGGCTGGGGAAGGGCTGGAGAGGACAGGATGGGCCAGGGACAGGCTTGCTGGGGTGCTCCAGCTCCACTGTGCTGAAAGCCTGGCCCAGCTTCCCCTGGGAACAGCTCACATGCCCAAGGCTGGGGGCTCACCCAAGCCCCCCACAAAGCCCTGCTCCTCCTGAGTCTTTGCCCAGCCCGGGGGGCCCCTGTGCACTGCTGCAGGTCTCCAGCTGTGGGGAGCTGGCCCAGACACCACCAGCAGCTGCAGCAGGGGTGCAGCTCGCCTGCAGCAAAGCCAAGCTGAGCAGCTCTGCAGGGAGGGCCCTGGCACAGCCTCAGCAGCTGAGCCTCATTTTCTAAGGAAAGCTACCTAAAAATAGAGCCCAAACTGAAACACAGCTCCAGTCCCTTTCCAGGACTGGCTTTGCAGCTCCACTCCCTGCACAGCCTCTGTGTGTCTGGGAGATGTTTTGGACACCAATCAGCTCCAGGAAGGGGCAGCTGAGCTGCCTGGCCCCCAGGAGAGGGTTTTTCTTGAGTCTCTGAGGTTCTCACTTCAGGACTTCTGAAGCCCTTGTCCTTAGGGGCAGAAATCCCAACCTGTTGCTTCAGGACTGTTTCCCAGCCAGGAGCCTGGGCAGGCAGCTTCAGGCCAGGGGCTCTGTCTGAGTCCTGCTGCCTGGGTGTCAGCTGCAGCAAAGCTGTGGGAGCTGTGGGCTGGAGCTCTGCAAGGAGCACCCCCAGAGACCTGCCTGCTTCTGGGGCTGCCTTCTCAACTCAGCAGCAGAGGCTTTGGTTTCTCCCTCAGCTTGAGGTAACTAACTGGAAGTCAGCCAGGCTGAACCTGCAGGAGCCTTCAGGTCACAGAACGATGGAGGGGTGGAGTGTGGAAGGGACCTCCAGGGGCCATAGAGTCTAACCCCCCAGGGCAGGCCACACAGGAGCACAGCCAGATGGGTCCTGAGAGTCTCCACAAAGGAGACTCCACAGCCTCTCTGGGCAGCCTTCTGCAGGGCTCCAGCACCCTCCCACTCAAGAAGTTTCTCCTCATGTTGAGGTGGAACCTGCTGGGTTCCAGTCTGCCCCTTGCCCCTTGCCCTGCCACAGGACCCCACTGAAATGAGCCTGGCCCCTTCTGGGCACCCACCCTTCAGAGAGGCATTAAGCAGATCCCCTCTCAGGCCTCTCCTCCTCTCCTCACGAGACAAGGACCCTCAGAAGGGTCTTGGGATCAAAGTGCCTCCAGCCTTCCCCCAGCACACCCAAGGGGGGTGGTGCAGAGGTCTCTCCCACCCTGTCTCACCTGGACAGCTCCTGCCAAAGCCTCAGCAGGAAGGGCAGCAGCAGGGGAAAGGCAGAGAGGAGCTGGTTACCTACTGCCTCGGGGATGAAGAAGCTGTAGCCCAGGAGGCTGTAGTGCAGCACGGAGGGGATGAGTCCCTTCAGCCCTGCGTGGCTCCAGTCGGGGTGCAGAGGGCTCATCTGGACCCAGAGGGGGAGGTGGCTGGATCTGGGGGAATCAAGCACAAAGCCACCGGCTCAGGTGGCTCACAGGGACCCAAGCTCCCCGGCCTGGCTGCCTTGGCAGCCACTGTGGCCAGATGTGAGCTTCTCCAACTGTGTGGCCTCTGTGGAGGGAAACCAGTGCTCCCCAACACCACTCCCACCCTCTGTGCCCACCCCCGAGTTTGGCAGCCCCACTCTTCCTTCTCCACAAATCCTCTCTTCAAAGGTCTCTCTCTCCTGGCCTGATCTCATGAGGACCATGCTTTGGTGGTCACCTTGAGAGCAGCAGAGCCACCCTCTGGGCTGCAGCATCTTCTTGCTACCTCTCCTACAGCAACACCAACCCGGGCGGGGGGAATGCTCACAGAAGCCACACCACCAGCTGGGGAATCCCAGCAGCACACTCAGCCCTGGGTTCAATTGGTTCTCCACATCCAAACAGCCTTTCTGGTGGCCAAAAAGGGACAAATCTGGAGCTTCACAATGAGCTTTGCCTTGGAAAAGGGTCTGGAGCTCACCTAACCCAGGGCAGGGGTTTGGTCTGAGTCTACCTGCTCCTGGAGTCTGGCTTCCCCCTCTACCTCCCAGCCTTCTGCTGGCTCCTGGAAGGTCCTCCCAAGGACACTTTGCCATCTCAGGAGGTGGTGAGGCTGACTTGCTGCTTTATGAAACACTTCTGGTATGGAAGCTGCCCCCCAGGAAAGGTTAGGTCATGTATGGACAGAGAAATGGTTGGGAAAAGGGATTTCCCCCACTCTGGTTCTGCAGATGGCTGAGGAAGAGCCCCTGGCCACCTCGGGGGGTGGCACTTGGCTTTTGCTTGGGAAGGAGGTGGCTTGGAGCTGCCTTCTCCTGCAGTTCACCATCCACACCTCACCTGCAGCAGGAGATGCAAAGGGGGCAGCCCCTGCAGCTCCAGTGGCCATAGACACCGAGGTGCTCTCTCACTGCACCTGGCATCGATGTCTCTAAGCAGTTTTGTGCTCTGAGACACAAAAAAACAGAATGAAAGTCCTCCAAAGGGAGGGGAGGAGGAGAGAGCAGAGGTGAGAGCCTCCACGCCTCAGCTAATGCCCTCACCCACCTCCACGCTGCTGCCCTGGGTGCCCAGCAGTGCCTCAGCACCCCAAAGGCACCTCCCGACCGTCCCCTCAGCCACCCCCCAAGCACCCCAGCGAAGCAGCTGCTGCTCGGTGCCCACCTGGCACCGGCGCTGATGACCGTGGCGTTTCCCAGCCTCGCCAGTGCCGCCGCCAGGGCCGTGGTGTAGCTGTCCCCTGCCAGCTCAGCCGGGGGCTGGACATCCTGCTCCAGGAAGGCATTGCCCTCTGCGCCCTCGAAGGCCAGGTAGGCAGCTCCCAGCGCCTGCCGCAAGCGCCGGGCGCGACCCAGGAACCAGCCCAGGGCTGCCTCGCTGGTGGCGTTGAGGCGGGCACAGAGCTGCCCCTTCCAGGTGGTCAGCAGCGGCACCTGTGGCACAGGGTGGGCACTGCTGTCAGACACCAGGGACACCGTGCTGCAGCCTGCCGCCGCTCAAAGGGGGCTCCGGGGCGGGGGGGGGACAGACCTTTGAGCAGGGTCAGGACCAGGGCTGATGGCTTAGCCTAGAAGGGGCAGATTCAAACCGGAGAGAAGGGAGAAGCTCTTCCCCATGAGGGTGGTGAGACCCTGTCCCAGGCTGCCCAGAGAGGTGGGGGATGCCTCATCCCAGGTCAGGTTGTTAGGGGCTCTGAGCAGCCTGCTGTGCTTGCAGCTGTCCCTGCTGGCTGCAGGCAGGTTGAGCCTAACTGCCCTTCAAAGGTCCCTTCCAGCCCAACTCGTGCCATGAAACAGCAGCCCCTGGGCACAGGGCTGGAGGCTGCCAGCTCTGCCCTCATCCTCTCTACCCACAATCTGCACCACTCTGGTGCAAGGTGCAGAGGTGAAACCCTCTCTCAGCCTGCCCTGAGACTCCCTAGGTTGGTGGGAAAGCCACATCTCACTCCAGTGGCTGCCGTGGAGGGACCTGGGGGCAGCTCCTGACTGTTGGCTGCTTCCCAAACACCTTTTGGGCTTGGAATTTTGAGAGCTGCTCCCCCATGAAGCAGGAGGAGAGCTGCTCCCCCGGGGGGGTTAGGCTGTGCCCTTCTGCAGGTCTTCAGCGACTCATAGAACTGCAAGGCTTGGAAGGGACCCCGAAGATGACCTGGTCCAACCTTGCCCTGCCCCAGGACACCACTGGAAAGCAACTGGCTCCTGCTCCCTGAGCTCCTCTCAGCCTTCTCCAGGCTGAACAGCCCCAGGGCTCTCCACCTTTCCTGGTCAGAGAGATCTTCCAGGCCCTTCATCATCCTCATCAGCCTCCCTTGGACACTCTCCAGCAGTTCCCTGTCCCTCTGGAACTGGGGAGCCCAGAGCTGTACACCACAGTCCAGCTGTGGCCTCCCCAGGGCAGAGCAGAGAGGGAGGAGAACCTCCCTTGAGCTGCGGCCACACTCTTCGGACTGCACCCCAGGCTCTAGCTTTGATTTCAGGCTGAGCAGCAGGCTGGGGGGCTGGAGGGGGTCACGTACCGAGCAGCCCCCGCCGCGGAGCTGCAGGCTGAGCCAGGAGCTCTCCGCGGTGCCGTCCCGCAGCGAGCGCAGGAAGAGCGGGGAGGAGATGCTGGTGTAGGGAGACAGCGTGAGGGAGACCTGCAGAGGCTCCACCAGGGCAGGGTCCCAGGCACGGGAGGGGTCCTGCCTCTTCCCCCGCTCCGAGGAGAGGTCCTCCTGCGGGGAGGGGACAAAGAGGGGCTGCAGAGTGACACCCAGCACCAGCTGCCTGATGTCACCGTGTGTGGGGGGGTGAAGCTCCAAAGCGAGCATCCCTCTTCAGAGGGGGGAGGCTCACAGCCCCCACCCCGCAGAGCTGTGCTTGCGCCGCACAGGAGAGGTTTGGAGTCATAGAGTCGAGACTGGAAGGCCACCAGTTCCAACCCCAACCCCAGCGCTGCCAGGGCACCCCCAAACCCTGTCCCTCAGCACCACAGCTTGGAAACCTCTCCAAGGATGGAGGCTGCACCACTGCCAGGGTGGCCAGGCCTTGACAACCCGAGGGGAAGAAATTGTTCCTTGGGGCCCCCCAGTCATTTGCTGTCATCCTGCCCTTGTTCCCTGGGAGAGGAGACCACCCCCCACCTCCAGCCTCCTCTCAGGGAGCTGTAGGGAGCAACGAGGTCTCCTTCAGCCTCCTCTTCCTCAGGCTCAACACCCACAGGTCCCTCAGCTGCTCCTCACCAGACCCTTCCCCAGCTTTGCTGCCCTTCTCTGAGCCCACCCCAGCACCTCAATGTCCTCCTTGGGGTGACGGGCCCAAAGGTGACCCCAGGATTTGAGATGTGGCCTCAGCAGTGCCCAGTCCAGGGGGGCGATTCCTGCCTTAGCCCTGGGCAGTGTGGTGCCAAGAGCAGGGCTGGTGGCAGCTCCCCTTTTGCCTTCCAAGCCCAAAGGTGGGCGGGGCAGGGCGGGGCAGGGCGGGGCAGGGCGGGGCATACCGCAGCAGCCAGGACAGCAGTGCAGTGCTCCCCCAGGGCCAGGACCCCCTCCTGCAGGCGATGCCTCTTCAGCCTCCTGGCCAGGGAGCGCAGGCCCCGTCTGACCCTGGCAGCCGAGCTGGCAGGGCCCTGGTACCGCCAGAGCGGAGACCTGCGTGGCAGAGACAGCTGGGGGTGGCACCACGCGCTGGCACGAGGGCTGGCGGAGCAGCCCCGCAGCCAGCAGCCTCTTACCCGAGGAGGGCCGCGTCGGGCAGTGCCCGCTGCTGCCGCGCCAGCCGGCCGCCCACGTGGCGCTGGGCAGTGGCCACGTCCGGGCTGAGGCACAGCTGGTAGCGCAGGGGCGCCGCGGCTCTGCCCGCCGGCGTCTCCAGGCAGAAGTGGCTGTGGCTCTCCAGGGAGAGCAGCAGGGGCACCTCGGGGGCCACCGTCACCGTCACGCCTGCGGGCAGAGGAGAGCAGCTGTGGGAGCACAGAACCCTTTTGGCTGTCGTGGAATTGCCTGGGCTGGAGAAGGCCTCTGGGGTCACCGAGTCCAACCCAGCCCCACCACAGCCACCAAACCCTCTCCCCAGTGCCATGGCCACAGCTTTCTGGACTGCCTCCAGGGATGGGGACTCCGGCACCGCCCTGAGCAGCCTGTGCCAGGCCCTGACCGCTCTGGCAGGAAAGGAATTGTTGCTAGTCTCCCACCCAAACCTTCCCTGGCACAGTTTCAGTCTGCTGCCTCTCATTTTATCAGCTGGCCCTGGTGAGAAGAGACCTCCCAGGTGCTGGAGAGAAAAGACCTCTCAGAGGAGGCATCTGGGGATCCATCCCTTGGGTCCTGCTGCCGTCAGGAGGGGATCTCGAATCCAGAGACTCCTCCCCTGCTCTGAGCTGAGTTGCTTCATGGATAAGGAGAGGGACGGAGGGGTTGAAGGAGCAGAGGCTGGGCAGGGAGGCTGTGCTCACCTGTGGAGCCTAGGAAGTATCTCTCCAGGACAGGTCCATAGCCAGAGGGGTTCTTGCCGAGGTCACCGCTCAGGAAGGGCTGTGCAGGGCTCTGGGCACCGTTGAGTGGCCAGCGCTGGGCACGGAGGCTTGCGCCACCGTACCAGGAGACGTTGGCCATGGAGAAGCAATCCTGCAGCAGAGAGCACCACCAGGGGCTGAGCAACACCTCGGGCTGAGGATGAAGGGGGCAGCAGCTGTGTCTGGAGAGGAGACCCCCTGCACCTGATTGCAGCCAGGGCACAGGCTGGGACAATCCCAACCCCAGGAGTTGTAGCTGTGCCCTCCACCCTCTGCCTCCCACCTCTCCCCCAGCAGAAGCCTTTTGGGTTCCCTCCAGGACAAGTGCTGGGCTTCCAGGTACAGGGAATGCTGAGGTTCCACCCAGCTGCTTGAGGTCGCAGCCTTGACATCCCCAGCCTGGACCCAGCAGGTTTTGCCCCAAAGCCTCCAAAGCTTTCCTCTTTCTGCGAGGTGGGGGTGCAGCAGGACTCAGCCCCCTGTGTGACCTTGCACCTGGGGACAGCCTGGGGACCGGGGGCTGGGCAGAGAGGGATCCGGGGACTCCAAATTCAACCCACGCAATTCTCTCCCCCCCGCCCCGACCCCACCGGAGCCCCGATCTGGTTTCTGCTGCGGGGGCAGCGGGAGGTGAAGCCTCAGCGAGGGGTGGGGAGAGGAGATGTAAATTATTAAAGTGGAAACGCTAGAGGCTCCAAATCGCTGTTGCAGGTGACAGCTGAACCAGCTGCACCCGCGGGCAGGGAGGGCGAAAAAGCCTGCTCGGAACTCTTCAGTTTCACTGCAGCAGAGCCAGAGTTTGGGGGTTAGAGTTTCTGCGGTGTTAACAAGCGGGGAGAATCCTATCCTCTGCGGCTCATCCTCTCAGCTGCCCCAGACCGACGGCAGCGGAGGAAAGCAGCCCCAGCGGCTGCGTTCGGGCAGCGCCTTCCAGCCGCTCCAGCCACCGCCAGCCGGAGATGCACGGCTGAAGGGGCAGAACTCCCCGGCCCTGCAAGCCCCCCGCCCACGGTCTGCCGGGGCTCTCCCTCCCACTCCTTAGGGCTGGCCTGCAGAGTCTGCTTTCATTTACCCGAGGGGGAAAGCCGGGGAGGGTAGGAAAAGCCCCCCCGTAAATCTTTGCAGCAGACGAATCCATCCCTAGAGAGCTGCTGCATTGTGTCTGTGGTTGGAGGAGACCTTCCGCTCCTCGCCTTGCTTGCCAGCATTGTGCTCCCGGCTGGTTATTTATTCTGTCTCCCTGTAAACACAGCTCTCCCACCCCGGGGTTACCAGCGGGGCACTGGCAGGAGGCAGCCACCCCCCCGGGTGGTTTGGGAGCTGAGCATCCCGGCATGAGGCTTCCAGAGAGGCTTCTCCCACCCGGACCCTTGAGCTACCGGAGGCTATGGAAGCTGGGCTGCCCCCACCCATGGTGACCTCACGACCATGCTTAGAAATCACACATCCGAGCCAAAGCAGGGAGATTCACCCCAGGTCACAGAAGGGCCGGGGGGTCCCCGTTACCTTCAGCACCACGTCGGGGCGCAGCGGGGTCCAGTGGACGCCATAGCACTCGGTGCCGGGGGCTGGCGGGGGCTCGAGGGACAGACGGAGCTCGGCGTCCTCCTCCCAGGCGTAGCAGAAGGTGCCACCATCGTGCCAGCAGTGGTCCCGTGGCGGGGGCGGCTCGGCAGCCGGCACACCGCCCACGGCGATGAGCGCCACGGTCCTGCCCGCCGGCAGCGCCCGCAGGAGCAGGGCCCCGCGACGGCGCTCCCACAGCACCCCCCCGGCGCGGCCGCGCAGCACCCACTCCTCCGGGGACTGCTCCACCGCCTGCCAGGAGATGATGCCAATGGTCATGGCGAAGAAGACGGCGACGCCGAAGCAGCCGAGGGCTCCTTTCCAGGGCTCCGTCATCTCCCGGAGGCCCAGGGTCCAGTTGGCCTCGGGGAGCTGCCCGGTGTGGCGGCTGAGCGGCATGGCGCCAGGGGATGCTCCTGCTCCTCTTCCTCCCTCCCTGCAGCAGCACAGAAAGAAAACTCGCGGAACCTCCGCAGCCTCTGCTCCTGCACTGCCTCGGAAGAGCACAAAAACAAAGACAAGAGTTTCAGCCCCCAGGACGGCAGCAGCTCTCCTGCTGGAAGCAGCCAAAGGTGAGAGCAGGCTCTTGTGCAGCCTCCCTCTCCGCCCTGCCGTGGGCAAATCCTGCTGCCAGGCTCTCACTGGCTGCCACAGTGGCTCCACCACAAACCCCAGTGCTGGGTGCCAGCTCAGCCCCTTGGCACAGCTGGTGGAACCCGCTCAGCGATGGCACCCAGGGCGCAGAGCCCACGCAGCCAACAGCCACGGGAGGGAACGTGGAGAGCAGCCAAGGGGAGCCCCCAAGGGCTTTGGGGTTGTGTTTAGTGGGGCAGCAAGAAACAGCTGGGGGTGCAGGAGAGGGGAATGCCACGGCAGGATGCCATCCCCTTCCCTTCCACCCTTGAAAGGATGTGATTAATGCAGGGGGCAGAGGGACCTGTGGGCATGCTCCAGCGAGGAGGGCTGAGCCCTCGCTTGAGGGAATGGCCACCCAGCGCTCCAGCTGGGCAAGAGGCCACCAGCAGTGACAACCTTATGGGGTGGCACTGGCTTGCCCTCATGTCCTTGGCTGCCCAGATGCTGCCATCTCCATCCCACCACGCTGCACATCAGGCCCAGATGCCAGCTCTCCCCAGCACCCACCCACCACACCCTGCCACCCGCTCCCAAAGGCACATCCCTTTACCTAAGGGCTGGGTAAAAGGTTGGCCAGCGGTGCCCAGAAGTGCCTGTCACTGGCTGGGCACTGCAGCTCCAGTGCCTCTCCAGCTGTTGGGTTGGCAGCAGCTTTTCCTTCTCCGTCCCCGAGGTCGTTTTCCCTCCTGGCCACCCCTGCAGCCAAGGCAACCTGATCCAGCCTGACCCAGGAGTGTTATCCAAGACGGCACAGAGCTCCCTCCCACCCCTCTGCCTGCAGCCTGCACCTACCTCCGGGCAGCTGCCTCAGAAACAGAAGCAGGAGAGGAAAGGAAAATCATTTCCAGAAGCTTTTGCTTCTAGGGAATGGCTGGGAAGGGACTCCTGGCACAGCTCTCGAGGCTGAGTCCCTGCTGCAAGCTGCAACCCCTCACGGAGGGAGCTCGGCAGAGCTGAGCCCCTGCCCGGCTGCTTTGGCTCTTCTGCTGGTTTGACTGAGTGTATTTTGGAGGGGTTCACTTTGCTTCAGCCTCACTCTAACCAGGCTGCTTGGGTCCCCCTTGGGTCATCCCCAGGGCTGCAGGACCAGTGGGGGCTGCTGGCACCTGAGTGCTGAGCACCCTTGCAGAGGCGAGCAGCTGCATGGGGCTGGTGCAGCTCCCAGCAGTGCAGGAAGCTCTCCAAACCTGGGATTCCCATCCCCTTCCCATGCCCTACAGGCTGGTCCCAGCAGTCCTCCCCCCGCCCAGGGGTGAGCAGGGGCTTCCCAGCAATCAGAGACTTAGGAGTTTTCCCAGCCTGTATCCAGGGAAAGCTCCTGACAGCCCCAATCCCTGAACCCAAAGACTCACCCCAGGAGGTGCTGCTCTTCAGGAGGGCCTTGGGATGGCTGAATCCACCAGGAGAATCCTTGCCTGAGAGAGGTTAGTCCCTGGAGAGGCCCTTGCCTACAGGATGAATCTTCCCCTTCAGCTCAGGCGATGTCCAGCAGGAGATGGAAGGAAAACTGGGCTGATTGTATTGGGGTGAGCAGCTCCCAGCTGCCAGGAGGGGAGAAAAGGTCACATCCAAGCTGAGGAGAAAGGACCAGGAGAAGCCAAGGCTTGGAGGCGAGGTGCAGGGCGATGAGAGATTCACCAGGGAAGCACTGGAGGGACCACAGCAGTCTGGGTGCAGGGGAGAGGGCTGGGTGTGAAGTGCCAAAGAGGTTACAGCTCCCATGGGGTACCCCCCCAAAAGCTATCAGGGTTATTATGGACCTAAAACCACTCAAATAAAGGGAAGAAACGTTACAAAATGAGGAAGGAGGACTGGTTCCTGCAGCAGGGAAGACAGCAGCCAGGCTGTAGGACCTGTGCTGCCCAAGGCAGCCCACAGCCTGGGAAAGGCAGCAAGGGGAAGCCAGTGAAGCCTTGTGGTGATCCAGAGCTCCTGGGGAGCCTAGAGCCAAGGGGCAGGAGGCAGGAGTCCTGGGCTGGGCTGGGAGCCTCTCCTGAGGCTCTGTAAATCTTTTTTACTTGGCTACAAACCATGCAGAAATGGGGAAGGGAGACCAGAAAAATCCCCTCAGGGATGAGGTTGCGGTTCCTGGTGCACCAGGAGAGTTTAATCCCCCAGGGCAGGGCAGGGTGGGAGGCAGTGGGAGCCCTACAAGTCCTGCAGAGCTGCAGCAGGCTCAGCAGTTCCTCACTGCTCCCCCGGAGCAGGCTGGGGGGGGGGAGGGGGCTGCCTGCTGGGGCTTGCTGGGCAGCAGCAGCAGCTCAAGGCAAAGCTCTGTCACAAGGTGCAGGATTAAATCACATCCACGGGGTGGGAGAGGGGCCACGAACTGCTCCAAGATGGGATTAGAGGAACCCAGGAGGAGGGAGGGGGAGAGGGGGCTACACTTGGGTGGGATCCCGGGGGGATGTGTTTAAGCCTTCCTTAACAAGCAGCCCAAGCCTCCTCCCCATCCCCAGAGGAAAAGCCCTGCAGGGGGGGAGCAGCTCAGCGTTTTGCCAAGTCACAGCAGGGGTTAGGGCTGGAGCCCCTTCCCCGCCCTCTTCCCAGCTCCTTTTACCTGGGGTGGAGCCGTGGCGCCGTCGGGGGTCGCAGCAGGACCTGGCTCCTGCCAGCAGCCCGGCGCCGAGCTTGGCCTCCGCTGGCCAACGACAACCTCCTCTCCTTGAGCCGTCCCAGGAGCACAAACACTTGGGGCTGCTCCTCCTGACTTGCAGCCAGCCGAGCCGGATGCTTCCCACAGAGGGATCTGCACACTTCTGAGTCTCCTCCTCTGCCAAACGGGACATCTGCTCCCCCCTCCTGACCCCACAGGTCTGCAGCGGCCTCAGGCTCTTCATCTGACATCTGCTGAGGCTTCCCCAGCCCCCTGGGTGTGGGGGGACACATCTGCCCCCTCCAAGGGCTCCGATTTCCAAACCCTCCAGGACTTCTCCTGGGGTGGGTGGCTGCAGCTCCCTGGGGCTGCTGCTGCCCAGGGAAGGGAGGAGCAGCTGGGAACACTTCTAACCCAGCAGCACCAATAAGCAGAGCTCAAAAAGCAAAGCTTTTGGGGGCAAGCATCCAGAAATCAGGGACTAGGGCTGATTCCCACTGGGACTGGGGTTCTGCTTCTCAGCAGACCCTGAAGGTCACACACAGAGCCCTGCTGCCACCTTTCATCCCCTCTGGGCAAGCAGAGCACAGGAGGAGCTGCAGGGATCTGCCAGAGGTGAGGAGCAGAGGGCTGGCTGCTCGTGGAGGGGACCTGCCCTCACCATCAATATTTTCCTGCAGCCTCAGAGCAGCAGAGGTGGCAGCCAGAGGCTCCCAGCAGCACCCCAAGGCCTCCCTGGGGGCTGTTTGGGGCTCTCAGTGCTGCTTTATTTGAATAAAGAATAAAGGAGAGAGGGAGGGAGGTGAGGGCTGGCCAAGAGCAAGAGGAAACTGCTGGCAGCAGCAAAAGGGCCTCCAGGACTTGGGCTCTCTCCTCCAGGTGCCCTGGGGAAGCAGCCTCATCCCCCAGGCTCTGGCCAAGCTCAGGCTCTGGGCAGGGGGCAGCAGGATGTGCACCAAGCTTGGGGACATACAGACAGCACTGGGAAGCTGCTGCTGGGGTCAGGCCTCTCCCCCCACACCCTGCCTGCCTGCCCCAGCAGCTGTCTGCATCCCTCCACAGCCTGTCTGAGCTCTCAGGGAGGTCCCACACCGAGCAGCAGCTTTTGGGGCAGGGGCACAGTGCAGTCCCCCCCCCCACCCAGGCCCAGCCACTGCCTGTGGCAGGGGCTCGATGCAGTTGGGAAGCCACAGGCTGCCAACCCCAGCTGCCAATGGGATGGAAGCAGCCCCCTGGTGCCCCTTGTCCTCCCCTCAGCCCAGGCAAAGGCTGCTATTTAGGGGACCCCCGGGCTGGTGAGACCCCCAGTGCACAGGGACCAAGCCTTGAGCCCAGCACACCACAAAACTCACCCAAAGCACTGAAGTGGGAGAGAGGAGCCTGCCCTGCTGGGGAGAGCCACCTCTGCTGTGCTCTTGCCCTCCTGCACCCTGAGCTCCAGCACCCCCTGGGCTGCACATCCTGGAGCCAGGCAGGGAGCCTGCCAGCACCCAGCCTGCCTCAGCTTTTCTGCTCTGAGCTTAACCCAGAGCAGCTGAGCTCAGCAGAGACCAGGAGAGGCTGTGCCTGCTCTGAGTGTTTAAAGGCTGCACCTGCTTGGAGGGTGTCACAGACAGCTCTGCTTCCCCCTTCACCCCCAGGAAGTGCTCTGGGGCTGGGGCAAGGCCAGGCCCAGCCCAGGTTTTGATCCTCCAGGTGAAGTGCCCCAAAAGCCCAAATCCATTGTTTTTAATTGAAGAAACAAACCAACCCCCCAACCAACAACCCCCAAGCAGCAACAAAACAACCCAAAGCAAATTAGGTTGGACAGGAGGAACAATTCCTTCCCAGGAAGGGCTCCCAGGCTCTGGAACAGGCTGCCCAGGGACTCAGGGAGGTGGTGGAGCCTCCATCCCGGGAGGGGTTTGAAAGCTGCAGGATTGTGGTGGCAGTGGCTCAGCAGCACTGTTGGGGTTGTGAGCTCCAGGTGAGTGCTTGGCCTTGATGAGCTCAAAGGACTCTTCCCACCTCAACCCTTCCGTGAGTCCATGGCCCAAGGGCCATGCTTGAAGCTGTCTGTGGCACAGGGAAAGCCTGGGGCAGCGTTCAGCATCCCCAATGGTTTTCAACCCCTCTCAAGCTGTACTCTTGGTGCAGCCCTGAGCTGCTGGGGTTGGGGTGGGTGAGGGAGGTTGGAGGCTCTGTCTTCATAGACACCAGGCTCTTCTGTCCCCATCCTTTGTGGTCAGGCTGCTCCAGTCCCCAGCCCAGCACCTCCCCAAAGCAGCTCTTTCCCAGCCTCGAGCAGCAAACACCTCTGCAGCTCCTGCTGCCAGAACACAGAGTCCAAGCCTGGGCTCCCTGGGAAGTCACAACCCCCCCCCAAATGACCCCAGACCACCACCACCCCCCCCCGAGCCCTCAGCAGCTCCCCCCAGCTCCCCAGCCCCGGGTCTGCTCTGCTCATGAGAGCTGGGATGAGCCAGCATCTCCAGTGCACCCCCACGGGCTGTCCCCCAGGGCACTCGCCTTGCCCCGCGCTGGGGCTGCCCTGCAGCCCTGGGAGGGCTGGGGGTGGGTGACCAAAGGCGAGAGAAAGCCCTTGGCTGGGCACAGGCAGCCCCGGGAGCCGTCTCTGGGGGCTGGGGGGGGACAGGGCTGTCTGTGGAGGTCTGCAGCGGGGAGGGGAGCTGGGGCGAGCAGCCCCCCAGGCTCCGATGCTCCGGAGGAAGCCTCAGGGCACCAATCTCCGCCTGGCATTTCCCAGCGCGGAGCTGGAGGGAGCCAGGAGGGCAGGCGGGGGGCTGGTGGAGGACACAGGAGATGTCCGACCCTGATTGAAGCGGTGCACTCCCCCCGTGCACCCCTGGGCCACCACCTCCGGGAAGGGGAGAGAGCAGGGCGGCACAAGCCCAGCGCCAGGCGCGCAGGCACGACAGCGTCTCGGGCAGAAGCCAGCTTGGGTTTTATTGTCGCAGGAGAGAGCAGCAGACAGCACAAGGAGGTGTCCCTGCCCGCGGCAGGGGCTTGGAGCTGCATGAGCTGCGGGGCTGCTTCCAGCCCGGCTCGGTGTGTGGTGGTCACTGCGGGGGCACACAGCTGTGTGACACCAGCGCAGCCACCTGGGCTCTGCACCAGGAGGGGGAGAAAGGAAGCCGCAGGGAGAAGATGCCCCCAGCTGCCGGCCCTGCCTCTGCCCAGCTCTCGGGGCCTGGGCACCTTCCCTTCGCGGGCAGGGCAGTGAAGGGGCTCCTGCAAGGAGCATCATTTGCACCTCCAGCGTCAGCTCAGCTGCAGCCATGCTTGGGTTTGGCACAGCGCAGCAGCGGCAGGGAGAGGAGCAGCCCCCGGCGCTGCCCGGCACGCAGGAGCCAGAGCGCAGCCTGAGCTCCCAGCCGGTACCGGAGGAGCCTCTGCCTGCAGGATTTGCCTCCCCTCGGGGCGAGGTGCAGATGGGCATCGGGGGCAGGAGCCCCACCAGAGCATGGAGCAGGCATCTGCCGCCTGTGCTGCTGTGCCCGGGGCTGCTCTGGGGGCACTGAGGAGGGCATGCCAAGGACCCCAAAATGCTCAGAAGTGAGGTTTTAGCAAAGCTGTGCCCCAGCCCTGCTGTGGTGCCAGGGCAGCAGCACATGGAAAGGGCTGGGGCAGAGCTGGGCTCTGAAGCTCCTCAGGGCTGGGGGCATGTGGGGGCTGCCCCTCTGCAGGGGCTTCACTTCACAGATCTGGGCACAGCCAGGATGGAAATGCAGCCCTGGGCACTGCCGGCTGGAGATGGGCACACAGGCTGGGCTGGCTCTCCAGGGAGGGACACAGCCCTCTGCCACCATCAATCCACAGGGGGGGTGGGTCTGGGGACATGGAGGGGGGGATGTGGGCAGTGACCACCCCTCAGGGCAGCTGGCCAGGCAGGGAGGGTTTGGACACTTTACCCCCACCCTCCCACCCCAGCAACACTGGTGGTCATGTGCCCCAGGACAGGGGTGGCTGATGAGAGCCCAGGGGGCAGTGTGAACCTTGGGGCCACCCCAGCGTGGTGGGGGCACAGCCAGAACCAGCAGGTGCTCTTATGGGGGTGGCAGAACCCAGGCCAGCCTGGCTGTGCTGGGTCTGAGCCCTGTGGAACAGCCTCTGAGGGCTGAACCACCAGCAGAGATGTCCTTGGGCCACCTGTGCTGCAGAGCGTGCAGGAGGAGGAGGGGGCAGTGAAGGGGTGAAGAACACCTTCCCTGCTGGCACAAAGCCCCAGACCTGGGGGCTTTACAAGGCTCTTGCACCCCAGTCCCACCCTCCCCACCTCAGAGCCTTCCCCTCCTGGAGCCAGCACAGCCCCACGAGCTGCCCCTCCGCCCCGGGGCTGCAGGGCCAGCCGCCCCCCGGCACCAGGGACACTCACTCAGGGATGTAGTCCCTGAAGGAGTTGAAGCTGAGGCTGCGGCCTGCCGAGTTCAAGGTGGAGCTGGCTTGCATCTTGGGGATCTTCTCCATCAGCTTGGACACTGTCCTCCTCTTGAAGGAGCCCGGGGAGAAGTGGCCCTGCCTCAGCAGCTGCTGGTAGAGGCTGCTGAACACCGCCACGGTCTCCTCGTAGCTGTCCCGGGTGGAG
This sequence comes from Dryobates pubescens, assembly GCF_014839835.1. Taxonomy (NCBI): domain Eukaryota; kingdom Metazoa; phylum Chordata; class Aves; order Piciformes; family Picidae; genus Dryobates; species Dryobates pubescens. The sequence continues at coordinate 19,772,212 of NC_071633.1, forward strand.
ATCTCGTAGAAGGGAAGCTTCAAGGCCTTGGAGAGGTTCTCCCCATCCTCCCTGGACACCATCCTGTCGAACTGCAAGTCCTTCTTGTTGGCCACGATGACCACAGGAGGCTGCTCGCCCCCGCTGCTCCTCTTGGGGCTGGCGTGGATGTGGTTGATGAGGAAGCAGAGCCTCATCACCTCGTCGAAGCTGCACCTGTCCGTCACCGAGTAGACCACGGCGAAGCCATCTCCCCACTTGATCTTCTCCTCTATCTGCAGGGAGTCCTCCTCCTGCCAGGGCACACCAGCCCTGAGCCCCCAGCACCCCCCAGCCAGCCCCTCACGGGGGCTCATCACCGCCCCCCTGAAGGTGCTTGGCCCTGGGCTTGCACACAGCAAAGCCACACAGGCAGCCCAGGGCAGGGAGGGATGGGGATGGGGATGGGGATGGATGGGGATGGGGATGGGGATGGGGATGGGGATGGGGATGGGGATGGGGATGGGGATGGGGATGGGGATGGGGATGGGGATGGGGATGGGGATGGGGATGGGGATGGGGATGGGGATGGGGATGGGGATGGGAATGGGGATGGGAATGGGAATGGGGATGGGAATGGATGGGGATGGATGGGGATGGATGGGGATGGGGATGGGGATGGGGATGGGGATGGGGATGGGGATGGGGATGGGGATGGGGATGGGGATGGGGATGGGGATGGGGATGGGGAGGGATGGGGAGGGATGGGGATGGGGATGGGGACAGCGATCAGCCCAGCCTGGTGTGGACAAGGGAAGAGTTGGTGCTGCTGGAGGGGCTCCACAAGGGCAGGGCTGCTGCTGGGTGGGAAGCCAGCACCAGGCTCTCCATCAGCTGCAGTCCCAGGGCTTGGTGGCTCCTTTGACCCAGAACTTTCTGCGACCCTGAGCCATCTCCCTGCCCTCAGGATGCTCCTGATGTGTGGAGCAGAGTTGTGCTGCACACCAGCAAGGGGAGTGGGGAGATATTAACTGAATCCACACTGTAATGAGTGTCAGAGAGAGAGAAACTCCCAAGGGGGAGCACAGCTCAAGGGCTAATGACTGAGGCTGGTGGCAGAGCAGGGACCTCCTTCGTGCCACCCCCCCAGGGGCATTGCCCACGCTCAGCCATGGCCTCCTGTGCTCACCTGGCCAGCTGTGTCGAGGATCTCGAAGTGCACCATCTCCCCATCCATGATGGCCACATGCCTGTAGATCATCTCTGGGGGTGGACAGACAGAGGAGCGTGAGAGAAGCTCCTGGGTAGGAAATGAGAACCCAGGAGCCCTTGGTGGAAGCTGAGCTGGAGGAGCTGGGCTGCACCTGCTGCAGCCTGCAGCCCACAGGGCCTCCAGTTCAAGCCCACGTCTCCAAGTGGTGCTCAGACCATCCTCCCACACCCTGAGCCCACAGCATGGAGCCCAACAGCTCTAATCACCCACCCAGCCCCCAGCCCAGCCCCCAGCCCCGCACCCAGCCCCCAGCCCAGCACCCAGCCCCGCACCCAGCCAGCTTTGCCTCGCTGGAAATGAAGGGACAATGGTCACAAAGTGTTGGAGCAAGAAGGGGTCATGGGGAGGGTCTGCAGAGGGGCTCAGCAGGAGGGGATGAAGAGCCCTTTGCCCAGCACACAGCTCACACAGGGACTCCCAAGCTTCCCAGAGAGGGCACAGCAGGAGCTGGGCAGGAGGATGAGCAGTGCCCAAACAGCTCTGGGAAGCTTCAGCAGCGACCCAAATGCAAACCCAAACCCAGCCCCAGGAGGACAGGGAAGCAACAGCCACTGCTCCAGCGGCTTCCAAGCCTCCTGCCCCCTAAAAGCTACCACCCTGGGAACTGCTGGAAGCTGCCTGAGCACCTTCTGCTTCCTCCTGCCACACAGGTGCCTGGTCCCAAGGGATTTTGCCTTAACATAACCACAGAAGATGAAAAAGGGATGGCAGACCCCGGGAGCAGCCTCTGGCTGCTGCTGCTGCTTTGGTGGAGGAGGAAGAGGAGGGAATAAGGTGAGTCTGGAGAAGAGCTGGCTCTGCCAGGGGCAGCACTGGGGCCACCAGAGCCTCTGAGCTGAGCTGGTGGCAGCAGCAATGGCAAGAAGGGAAGGACATCACCTACCTAGGGTTGGGTCATAGTCTCCAATGAATCTCCTGGTGATGAATCTCACAGTCAGTGCTGGGGAAAAACCAAACACAAGCAGCCCAGTTACAGCTGTCAGAGCAAGGTGCAGGCACATGGGCTGGGCAGGGACATGCCCCAGCCCCAGGAGAAACAGCCCAGCAGGGCACCAGGAGAGGACATCCCAGCAGGGAGGCTGTGAGCCCATCCCCAGAGGGATCAGAGAGGCACCCAGGCAGGCTGTGGGGAGCAGAGAAGAGCACAACAGAGCAGCAAAGTGCCAGGTCTTGGTGGCAAAAGGTGAGTGTGAAGCAGACTGGGAAGGGATTGTGGTTGCCAAAGCAGATGCTTTGGACCAAGACTGTTGCAAGAGCTCTTCTCTCCCCCACAGCCCCTGGCTGATGGCACAGCCCCATCCAGGCTGCCCTCTGCCTCGCTGTGCCCCGTGCACAAGGCAGGACAGGCAGCTTGGGGTGGGCAGGAGCTGGCAGCTCCACCTCAGCACTGCTGCACTGCCTGGACCCCCTGCAGAGCCTGCAGGCTTTGGCCATTCCCAGCACCCTCACTGCTCCCTGGGAAAAGCCTGGGTGGTGCTGCAGCTGTCCCAGGCTGCCCAGGGGGGTGGGGGATGCCTCATCCCTGGGACTCTCAGCACCCTGCTCCAGCTGCAGATGTCTCTGCTGACTGCAGGGGGCTGGACAGGATGAGCTCTAAAGGACCCCTCCAATCCACCCCCCACCCCCTCCCGTGATTCTGTTCATGTTCTTTGCAAAGCTCTGCATCAAGGACTGAAATTCCAGTTCCATGAGCAACACACCAGGCACCTCTGCCCGAAGCTGCCTGCTCACCGTCATCACCATCATCAAAGCACTCAGCACATCAATGGAACACAGCCCAGGAGCAACGAGAGCACCAACGGTCCCCCAGGATTTGGGCAACCTGAGCTCCTGCCTGGCCAGGGCACAGCAACCTCTCCTGCACTGCTCCTGGCAGAAACCTCCTTCCAGGCAGTGCAGGGCACAGGAGCCTCAAAAGCAGCAGCAAGAAGTGGCTGTGCCCCACGAGAGATGGCCTGGGGCACGGTTTCCCCAGCACAGCCCAGGCAGAGCCCCGAGGCTCTGGTGCAAGGCAGCTCCTGGCACGTGGACCTCCCCCTCCTGTGTGGCCTGAGCTGATAAATTGCATTTTCTGGCCTTGATCCTGCAGAGATTTATGCAGGTGCTGAAGTTTTATGTGGGGTGAGAGATCCCCTCGGTGGCCTCCAGCCAAGCAGCTCAACGTGGGGCCACCAGTGCCAGGCCAGCCAGTGCCAGGCCAGGTTCTGCCTCTGTACCACCAGTGCTGAGGGTGAAGCTGCCCAGGTGGTCCCATGGAGCTCAGCTGTTTGACCTGACCCAGGCTCACTGCAGGAGGGAAGGTTGCTGGCACCACAGCTGCTGAAAGCCAGCAGAAGGCCAAAGCTGGGGGAGCAGAGGGCAGGGCAGGCTGGGAGGTGCTCCTCACACCAGCCATGTGCTGCAGGCAGGCAGCCCTGGAGAGGCAGCCCTGGAGAGGCAGCCCTGGAGAGGCAGCCCTGGAGAGGCAGCCAGCAGCACTTGGCAGATGTCCTGAGGACCACCCCCACCCCCCAGAGCACAGCACCTTCTGGCAGTCACATTCCCAGCTCAGGGGGGGTGGGGACAAGCAGGGAGCACTGACTGATCCTCCTTGCAAGGATCCTGCTCCCCAGCACCTCTGCACTGTGCAAAGGGACGAAGCAACCTCCTGCCACAAGACCACCCCTGCCCCTGCCACCTGCTGGCATAGCAGCAGCCTGGGGGTGGAATCATTTGGCTCAATTTTCCCCCCTCCCAAGACAGGAACAGCAGCAGCTTGGAATCAAACACCACAGCCAGAGCCCCCCCTATCCAACTCCCACATCTCCCTCACCAGAGCAGAAGATGTGAAGCCCAAATTACCCTAATGTGGGGCTGGGTGGAGGGCTGCTGCTGGAGGGCTGCTGCTGGAGGCTTGCCCAAGAGCTCCATCAAACATGGCAAAGGCCTTTTTCTCACTGAGGAAATGTGCTGCCTCTCATCAGCCCTCTCCACCCAGGCAGGCTGGAGGAGGCAGACCTTGGCTCCAGAGCAAGAGCTGGTCTGAGCTGGAGGTGCTCTGGGGACTGCAAAAGACAGTCAGAGGCTCCTCATTTATCCATAAGGCCCAGGAGAGGCTCTGCCACTGCCTGGGGGGCAGGAGAAGCTCTGCCACTGCCTGGGGTCCCCAGAGGAGCCCTCCCAGCCCTGGGGACAGCAGCCAGGGCCGAGGCTGAGCTGGCAAATGGCCAGGAACTGGAAATGGGGGAAAAGCAAAAGCTTTTGAGCAAGGAAGCAACCTGGAGGTGCTGAAAGCCCTGCTGGTGTGGTCGGGGCAGGGGGCAGCCAGAGCAGTGGCACTTTGCCAAGAGTCCCCAGAGTGACCAAAGCCAGAGGAGTGACCTGTCCCTGTCCTGGCAACTGCTGCATTTTATCACAGGCTCCTGCTCCAGAGCTGGCACACAGGGAAGCCTCCCCTGGCACCACAACAGTCCCCAGGGCCACGGCAGGGCTCATGTGGCACCTCTGTGGCACAGGGAGGAGACAGAGTGGTGTGGGTGGGAAGGGGAGGCGCAGGTGGGGTGCTGCCAGTCCACTGGTGAGATGCTGCCAAGGTGCCCTCTCTCTGGGAGAAGCAGAAGGAGCTGAGCAGCAGCCAAGGGCGCGTGCAGGACCACGGTGCCAGGGAGCTGGCTGCCCCCAGGCCAAGCCAAGGGTCCTCCTTGCCTGACTTTACACACCTGCAGCCTCGGGCAGCCCATTGCAGAGCCCTGGGGGAGCTGCCCTGAGGAGCCTTGGGGACTGCCAGGGGGCTGCTGGAGGGGTGAGGAGGAGCAGGCAGTGCTTGGCTGCCCTTGGTGGAGCCAGTGGAGGACTTGCCTCCAGGAACAGTTCAGGGGCTTCCAGCAGGAGGAATCCTTGGCCTGCCCCAGGGGCTGAATTCCCCACTCACCATCTCCATCCTCACCCTCCAGAACTTGTTTCTGCAGGGAGTTTCCTTCAGGCTGGTAGAGGCTGCCCTTGGAAAGCTCCAGCACCTCCAGAGGCAGCCCCCAGCCCTGCAGGGCTCAGGAGCTCCCCTCCTGCCCTCAGAGCTTCCCTGGGCAGGGAGGTCAGGGTCAGCACAGAGCCCTCCCAGCTGCCATCTCAGAAACAGCTTCCCCTTGGCTGTGGGCCACAGTGAGGCAGCACAGCTGCTCTTCAGCCTCGGTCCTTGAGCTCTGAGCCGACTCCAGTGCCCTTCCAGGCTGTCTCCTGCGCAGGAGCTGATTCCCAGCACCTGATGCTGCAGATCCACCGATGCCAGCAAGCTCCTGCTGGGGCTCTGGCTGGGTGACTCCTTTTGGGTGCTTGGGAAATGCAGCATCCGTGCCTGGCTGTGATGTTCTGGGGCAGCAGAAGCTGAAGGCAGCCCAGGAGCACAGCTAATGGAGGTGGTGCTCAAGCCCTTGAAGGTGTTAATGATGTTAATGGGCAGGGACAAGCTGTACAGGGGCTGGAGTGAGAGGCTGAGAGCTGGTGTGGAAAGGCAGCAGGGACAGAAATTGATGGAAAATAAGTTGAAACAGGTTAAAAAACCCTAACAGCAAAGGCAAGGCAGGAGAGCAGAGCCCAGGAGGGACAGGGTGGAGAAGCTGAGCAGCAGGAGGGAGGGAACGGAGCAGGGGTGTGGAGGGACAGTGAAGCTCACCAAAAGCAGGACATGGTGTGAAGTGCCCCAGAGCCAGCAGGTGCTGCTGCCAAGCCAGCTCCTGCACTCAGCTTGCTCTCCCCAGCACATCTGGGCCCCCAGCCAGTGTCCCCCAGGTCTCCCCCTGCACACTCCCCCAGCAGCAGGCTGGATCTGTGTGCTTTAGGAGATGCCAAGACACCAGTCCCCCCTAGAGCCCCCACCCATGCCCTTCAGAGTCATTCCAACTGGAGAAGACTTCAAGATCACCCAGGCCAACCACTCTGCAGCTGCTGACCCCTGTCCCTCAGCACCACATCCATGTGGCCTCCCCCCAGGCTGGGCTGCCTGCTCCTTCAGCCCCAGCACCTCTGCCCCTGCCCTGCTCCTCTCTGGGGATTCAGCAGCCTCCAAGCCACCTCTGGGCTTCAGCCTCTGCCTGCCTGAGAAGGGATCTGAAGGGCCTGGGATGGAATCCAGCCCAGCTGCTCGGTGGAGATAACCAAGGACCCCGCAGGGGGCAGGTGCTGGGGTCTCCAGAGGCACCCAAAGGATGAGGGGGCAGTGAGGGGAGCTGGGCTCCATTTTCAGGAGGCACCTGACTCTGTCATGTGTTAGGCAGCTGCCCAGAGCCCAGCACATGGTGGTGTGAGCAGAGAAGCCAATTACATTGATTACAAATTGGCCAGAGCACAGGAGCAGGAGGGAGGCTGCCAGCCCAGCCCAGCCTCACAAGGAGGTCTCTCTCCCCCCTCCTGGCACCTCAGCAAGGGCCCTCCTTGGAGACCCCCAAAGCTGGGAGGGTTAACTTTGTGTTCCATTTGGTCTGCAGCAATGAGGAGGGGGTGGTTTGAGTCACCTGCCAGGGTGGGCATGGGATGGGTACCTGTGGGGCCACATTGAGCCCTGTGCTGTGGCCTGGCCTGGGCAGCGTGGCAGCAAGCAGCACTTCAGGAGGGTGAGCAGAGCCTCCCTCTGAAGGGGCACAAAGCTTGCAGCAGCTTTGTGAGCTGAGCTGAGCTCAGCACAGGCAGCAAACCCAAACCTCTCAAATCCTGATGGGTTCAGCCACAGGGCTGCACCCCAGCCCATCCCTGCCTGGCATCTGGCACCTGGGGCCAACAGATCCCAGGAGGCATTGGCACAGGCTGCCCAGGGAGGGGGTAGAGTCAGCACCCCAAAGAAAGGTGTGGCCATGGCACCTGGGGACGTGGTCTGATGGCCATGGTGGGGCTGGGTTGAGGGTTGGACTCATCAGCTGAGAGGTGTTTTCCAACCCAAACAATTCCATGACTCTGCTTCCAAACCAACCTAAACCTTCAACCTCTTGCTGAGCACTAAGGAGGTTTCCCCCCCTTTGTTACTGCCTGGATTTTAATTGCCCCTCTTGGTTGTTCACATCCTCAGCTCCTCAGCTCCCCCAGCCTGGCTTCTGCTTCCTGAGGGGGCTGCTGCCACCAGCTCACCCCTGATGCGCCCCCATGAAGCTCTCTCACATCCCACCAGGAGCTTGCTGGCTCAAGGAGGGGTTTGGATGAACCTTTCCTTCACCCTTCCCTCCCCAGAGCAGGGATTCACACCTGTGGCAGCCCTTCCTTGGCAGCCTCATCTGCCCCTGCCTCGGGGAGCAGCTGCCCTCCACAGGCCTTGGGAGCTTGGGTGCCGCTGCCTTTGATGCCCCTCCCTCATGTGTCAAGGAGGGTGCCTCGGGCCAGCTGCCCATGGTCCATCACCCAGGGTGTGAACCACTCTGACGGGCAGGGGAAGCTCAGAGCTGTCCTCACCCCTGGCTCTGTCGGGCACAGGGCCCTGCTGGCAGCTCGGGCACAGCCCCCGCTGGAGATGAGAAGCTGTCCCTTGGCAGGACAGGACGAGCAGGGGGCCCAGAGGGGACAGCTCCGTGTCAGGGCAGCTGCCAGCCCATGGGGTGTAGGTATTGATCACCTCCCTTTGCCCTGGTCCCATGGCCTCTGTTCCTGTCACAGCTCAAGAGGATGACAAAAAGGCTTTGCTGAAGGGCACGAAGGCTGCAGGCACTCACAGGGGAGCTGGCACAAGGCAGACGCTGCAGGCTGCCCCCACACAGTGCCCAGCCCTGCCTCCGTGCCCACCAAGGAGGCACAGGGCTGAGCCCGGCTGGAGAACCTCTTAAACACCCTTGGCATGATCCCAGCATATGGAGGAGGCACAGCAGCCTTGCAGGAGGGGCACCCACCCCACACCCGGTGGGGTTAACACCCGTGGGGGAGGTGGGCACTCGGGGACAAGGCAGAGCTTTGTACAGCCAGGGCTGGCTCCATCTGCCTGCAGCGACTCGGAGACCAAGCACCACACATGGAGCCCCCCTGGAGCTCTGGGAGCAGCGGGAGCTGAGCCCCGTTCCGGGCTCCCGCTCCCGGCGCTGGCTGCCGCGGAGCTCCGGGAGTCAGCCGGCGGTAATTGAATCCGGGAGCCGCTCGTTTGTCATCAGCGCCGGCAGGGCGAGCGGGAGGCTGGGCGCTGACTCTATATGGACACAACCTCCGCGGCCCCACGGCCGGCCCCCGCCAGCCCGGGGCGCCGCTGCTGACAGCGGTTAACGGTTCTGCTTTCCTGGGACAAGATGCCAGCAGGGCACTGCCCTGTCCCCAGCTGTGCCCCTGCTGAGCTCAGCCTGTCCTGCCGCAAGAAATCCCACAGGGATCCACAGCCTTCCTCACCAGGGACCGGCGCCTCTGGACCCTGCTGCAGCCGCGTCAGGTGCGGAGCAGAAACGGGAAAGAAGTGAGGAGAAATGGGGCAAAACCAGGGCAGAAACGGGGCAGAGGCCGCCTTTGCCCCCAGGCGCTCGCAGCCCGGGATGGAGGAGTGGGAAGGGGTGGGAGGATGATCCCCGGCAGGAGAGGGGTGAGGGATACGGCTCAGGTGCTCCCAGCTCGGCCTTCCAAATCCCCACCTGGCAGCCACAGGTGCAGAGCACTGAGCAAAGCGCAGGCAAAGGTTCCCTTCCTCAAGGAAGCCGGAGCCCAGTGCTGCAAGGGGGCTCTGCCAACCTCCTCCCTCTGCCAACCACGAGCAGCAAACTCAGCACCTGGCAAAGCACAAACCTGAGCCCAGCCGTTGGCTCTCAGAGCTCCCACGCTGACAACCTGGCCCCCGCCCCACGCTCGCTGCCCAGGGATGGAAGCTGCACCGCGGGCTCAGCCCTGGGTGCGAGTGCCCGCCACCGAGACTGGAGGGCAGGGAACCGGGCACCCTTCAGCGCACAGCACCGGGGGCTCCCACCCGGGCGATGCCGCAGCCACACGAACAAACTCCTTCCCCAGCCCGGCTGCAGCCCCGGGGCGCTCGACCTTGGTCCTGGGGGCACGGGGAGGGAAGCAGGGGGGATCTGGGGAGGGCTGCAGGGGGGAAGCAGGGGAGATGCCAGGAGCTCCGTCCTACCTGTCTTGCCCACGGCGCTCTGCCCCAGCACGACGAGGCGCAAGGTCCGGCTCGGGCTGAGGCTCACGGAGCGGCGCAGGGGCCGCGGGAAGCTCATACCGGGGCCGGGGTTCCGCCGGACTCCGCCGCTCTCCTCGTTCCGCCGGGCGCTGCCCGCCGGCTCCGCCCCGAGGGCCGGGCCGGGCTCAGCCCCGGGCTCGGGGCAGGCGGTCCCCAGCTGCTGGTGCCCACCTCCTCTTCCTCCTCCCTATTCTCCTCCTCTTTCCTCCTCCTTCCCGTCCAGGCGGCCCCTGCCCGGGCTCCGTGCCTCAGTCTCCCCGCTCTCGGCGGCTCCGGGGGCTCTTACCGGGCTTGCTGGCTCTTGCCCGGCGCTGGCAGCCGCTGGCCCGCGGAACTGCTGAGCTCAAGGGCAAGGTGAGAAAAGGTTGGAGAGCAGAGCAGAGCAGGACCGGTCCAGACGGGGCGACACGGGCAGGGAGCTGCCTCCCCTCCAAGCCCCCCCATAGATCCCTTCTGTGTTCGAGACAAAGCGATAAGGACAGGACAGGACAAGGGGGCTTGGCCCCAGCCTTGCCCGAGCCCCGTTTCAGGTGCAGCCTGGTCCATGCCGAACCCGGCTGGGTAGCAGAAGCGCCGCTGCTGCCAGCGGGGGGATGAAGCTGTTAATGCTGCTGGAGCACAGCTCTGGCCGAGATGGATGAAGCTTGGGGGGCCCCCAGAGAGTTCTCCTTGGGCAGCAGAGCTCAGCCCAAACTCCACCTGGCCCTGCCAAGCTGGTGTGAGAGCCCTGCCTGTCTGCCTGAGCACCAGCCCCTGGGCACAGCCTTGTCCCTGCAGCACCTCCCCGGAGCTGGTGAGGGACACGGCCACGGCTCCACTACATCTGGAGCCCAGAATCCAACAGCAGGAGCAAAAAAGCTCAGATTTCGGGACAAAAGCCTACCCCCAGCTGGAGAGCAGGGAGGCTGCTGAGAAGAAGAAGCCTCTGTGATGTTCCTCCCCTATTTTTAGCCATTTCCTAAGGAAATGAGCTGTCTGCAGTCCTCTGTCCTGCCTGTCCCTCCTGTCCCTCAGCACTGCCTTCATTGCCCAAGCCCAGTCGCATCTGGCAGCCAGGGGGAAGCTGGGGAGGGAATTCTCTTCTTCTCCAGCAAGTTTTGTGACAAGGAAGTGGCCAAATGTCAGGGGAGAATCAGCCCCTGTGCAGTGGAAGGCAGGAGTGGGCCAGCAGGCTCCTGCCTGGAGGGATGCAGAATCCCCACAGCTCCCAGGGGCTGTTTGGGCTCCTCTGCCCACCCAGCCCGTGGCTGTTTCTAGTTGCACACACTCAGAACATCAACCCCCCCAGCAGCTCCGCTGCAAGGCTTCCAGCAGTGACCCTGCAGCTGCTGCTGCCTTGCCTTCTTCCAGAGGAGAGGAAGAGGACTCAAGATCTGTCCTCCAGGAAGGGCTGCATGGCCCTGCTGGGGGTTCCAGCTGGCGGTGAGATCCCAGGAGGGGCTCTTCCAGCAGGGCTTTCAGACTGGTCCTAGCAGTCAGCAAGTGTCCTCCTTCGCCCTCCCAGTGAGCTCTGTGCTCTTCAAAGGCCTCTCCCAGGACCTGTCTGCACCAGGCCACTGTGACCTCCCAGCCCAACCCTCCAGAGGTGGCAGAAAACTGATCCCTGACTTCTGTAGGCGAAGCTTGGGCTGGGCCCTCGGGCTGGGGGCTTCCCCTCCCTGCCAGCATGTCCTGGGGAAGCTGCTGCTCACCTCCCCCAGGGCTCTCCTGGGCACGGTGGGAACCCAGAGCAGCTCTCCTGCACACTCAGCACCGCTGCCCACACGGTGCCAGCTCTGCTGGGTGCCCTTCAGCTGGGCACCAGTGGCAGCACACCTTTATCATCTGCCATCACTGAGTCAGCTGCCTCCAGCCTGGCACAGCGCCTGCAGGGCAGGGGAGGTGCAGCAGATATTGGCTCCTGGTGAAACATTTGTGGCCAGACAGCTCCACACTTGCTGGGCTTCAAGGATGCAGAGTCTGCAGCAGGCAAGGGGCCCAAGGCACCCAGGGAACAAGTCCCTGCAGACAAAAACCCAGCGGGAGGAAGAAGCTGTCCTGAAGCAGAGGAAGAACAAAACCAGCTCAAAACCAGGGCCACACGACTGCTGCTGGGTCCCCATCTGCTCTGGGGGTCCCCAGAACGCCGAGTTTGCTGCTGCTGGGAGGAAGGGAAGGGGCTGGCTCTGCTTCTGCTCAGGGAAGGAAGAGAAAGCAGCAGCTGGTCCTTTCCTCTCTGTTAGATGACCTGAAGGTGCTGGATGCCAGAAGCTCTGTGCAGGAACCAACTTGATCCCAAGCCAGCTTGGGAGCCTGCAGCCCATTCTGGGGGGCTTTGGTCCCACAGCACTCAGCTCATCCCTGAGCACCCGAGGGCCATGCTAGCAGCACTGCCCTCCCGCCCCACAGCCCAGACAACACATCCTGAGAGCTCCTCAAGCTGCTCTGCCCCTTCGAGAGGATCAGCAGCTCAGGACACGCCGGAGCACAGAGTGCTAAGCAGAGCCAAAGAGCATAACTGAGTCGCAAATCCCTTTGCTGACTTTGGGGACCCAAAAAGAGAGGGCTGGGAACACCTGGTGCCCTGCAGGAGCTGGCCGTGGGCACGGCCCTGCTGGCTGCCGGGAGGAGGGCTGCAGACCCTCGGCGCCTCTGCCCTCCACTGCCTGTGCCTGGGGAGCTCGTTTGAGAAGGCAGAGGACTTGCCGGGGGAGGAGGAGGCCCTCCGGCACGCAGGGAGCTTAAAGCTTGTCCGGACGGAGCTCCGGAGCCCCGCTGCGGGCGGCTCCCCCCCTGCCCCCTGGATCATCGCATTGGCAGCTTGCAGACCCCAAACCCAAGCACCTCCGGCCGCAGGCTTTGCCCCCGAGCGGCCACGGCCGCCAGAGGGGTTTAGAAGAACAGCACTGAGCGATTGAGCCCTCCCTGCAGCCCAGCTCCTGCCAGCCGCCGTCTGAGGAGCAGAACAGGAGCCGAGGGAGCTCAGGGGCCGCAGTCCGGCGCTCCCTGAGCGCTGGAGGCCGAGGCGAGGGCTGGGCCACAGCTCGCTGACCCCTGCGCTGCAGCAGGGCTCAGCCGAACTGCCCCTGGCGCTGCGGGAGAGGCGTCCTCGGGGTCCGCAGGGCTGGGATCCCATCTGCTGCGCCCAGGTGTTGGAGCACAAAACAGGACGTGAGAGCAGAGCTGGCAGCGCAGAGCCGGCAGCGCAGAGCTGGCAGTGCCACCTCCCAGCGATTCCCTGCCAGCAACGCCCTCCACAGCCCGCCCAGCTCAGCAGGGCGATGCCCGCAGCACGCAGCCCGCAGCCCGCAGGGAGCCGGCCGGGGCGCTTGGAGGGCGGCACAGGGCAAGCAGAGCAGGCGGCGGCCGGCGGCAGGGGGCAGAGGCGGGGGGCGGCGAGCGGGCGCTGGGGTTCAGGGCTGGCTCAGAGCAGAGTTGCCCTCTGCCAACCTCTCTGCTCTGCCCTGGTGAGGCACAGCTGGATTCTGGGCTCCCCAGGTCAAGAGGGTCACTGGAGAGAGTCCAGTGGAGGCTACAAGGATGAAGGGCCTGGGAGATGTGTGATGAGGAAAGGCTGAGAGCCCTGGGGCTGTGTGCCTGGGGGGGGACAGCCCCAGAGGGGCTCTGAGCAGGATCTGAAGGCTGAGGGCAAAGAAGGGGTCCTGTGATGAGGGCCAATGGACACAAACTGGAACCCAGAAGTTCCTCCTCAACATGAGACACTTCGGTGTGAGGGTGCTGGAGCCTGCAGCAGGCTGCACAGGCTGTGGAGTCTCCTGCTCTGGACACTTTCGAGCCCCAGCTGGATGCGTCCCTGGGAGACCTGCCCTGGGTGACCCTGCTCTAGCAGGGGGTTGGACTCAATCATCTCTGGAGGGCCCTTCCAAGCCCTCCCCTTCTGTGATGCTCTCCAGTCACAAGGCTGGGGGCAGAGGGACACAAGCACCAGAGTCCTGCTCTAGAGGAGCCTGGAGAGCAGAGCCCAGCCCTGGCTCCCCTCACCCTCCAGGCCAGCTGAGCTTGGGGCCCTGGGCAGAGCTCCTCCCGGGCTGCAGCCCCATGGGAGGTGCAGTGCTGGCAGAGACATCCCCAGGAGCAAGCAGCACTCAGAGGGGAGAAGCAAAACACCAGGAAGCCTCCTTGGAGACATTCCTGCTCCTCAGCTCAGAGTGGCCAAGCACAGCCAGAGCAAGAGGCAGCCCCCAGCAGGTGCAGCCAGGTGGAGCCTTGGAGCAGCACTGGGACCTTGTGCTCCCACTTGGGATGGCACAAAGCTTTGCTCTGAACTCCCCAGCAGGGCTGAGTGCCCTCTGCCCTGGCCTGCAGGCAGCACTCTGCCACAGCACTGCACTTCCAACCCCAGGGCCTGAGCCTGGCTCCACTGACCCCTCCTGTGTGTTCCTGCCCCCAGACCCAGCCTCACCCCACACAGCCTCTCCCTTGGCACGGACTCACCTTTCCCTCAGGCTGCTTCTGGGCCCTCCAGAGCCATTGGCTTTGCCTCTTGAACCAGCACCGGGCTCCTCCTCCCCACTTCTGAGCCTCTCTTGTTGTTTTCCAGAGCCCCTCCACGGGCAGGAAGGACAGAGCCCCCCCTCCATCTCTCCCTGCCAAGGCACAGAGCCTGCCTCCCAGCCCCAGCTCCCAGCTGCCACCAGAGGCTCCCAGGGAAGCCTTGGGCTGGCAGCAGTGCAGCTCCCGAGGGCCTCTGGACAGTCTGTGACTGGGAGGCAGCCACATGCAGCCCTGCAGCCTGCTGCCACTGCTGGGGTTTGTGGTGCCAGCACAGACCTGCAGCCACCTTTGGGAGAGGGGGGGATGGGTGGGAGATGGTTTGGGGAGGAGACGTCCCCCCCAGACTGCCCCCCACGGGCAAGAGCTCAGAAGCAAGGATGCACTGACCCCAGGTGGGGGCAGGGAGGTCGCTGCCCTGAGCTGCTTCAGTCTGGGTGCCCCTGGCAGAGGCAGTGGAGAAGGAGCAGCTTCTCCCAAGGGCTGCTCCTGAAGGGGAAGGGATGAGTCAGCCTCTGCAGCTGCCCAGCTCCCTCCAGCACAGGGAACCAGCTCAGAGCCTGAGCACAGCCTGAGCTTCCTCTCGCTGGGGCTGGGCAGGATGAGCTGCAGCCTGAGCTGCCCCCAGCCTGAGCTCCTCAAGGTTTATACAGAGGTCTGGAAGAGAGGACAGAGCAGCTGCAGCTGTGCTCAGCCCAGCACTTCCCTCAGAGCATCACAGAGGGATTACTGCTGGGGAGGACCTGGGAGGCCATCAAGTCCAAGCAAGCACAGCAGCAGGCTCAGAGAGCTCCTCCCACACCCAGGCTCAGAGCCTCACCTCAGGGCCCGGGGAGGGGGAGAGGCCCTTCTGTCCCACAGCCACTGAAGCCCAAGGTGCTTCTAGGAGACATCTGGGAGGCTGAAATCCCCAGGGGCCTGCAGAGCTGTGCAGGCAGAGGCAGCCCCAGCTGGCACCAAGGAGCCTGCTGGCCAGCAGCGGGCCCTGGGCTGTTGGACCTCCTGGCGAGTGAGCAGCAGCAAAGCTGAAAGGCAGGGCCAAAGCCCACACTGCACTGGCTTGGGCTCATGAGAGAGCACATCAGGGTGGCCACAGCCAGAGCTCCCAGAGAGCTTTATTTCCCCCAGCACCCCCAGCAGCCCCCCCTGGGTCAGGCCAGGCAGGGGAAGACCTCGATGCTGTTTATCCGCAGCACAGTCTGGGGGGTCACGATGGCTGCAAGAGAGGGGAGAGAGGGAGAGCAGATCAGAGGGCAGCACCAAGCAGCTGTGCCCCTCAGCAGGCTCCTGCTGGCTTTGCTGTGCCAGCCCAGGCAAGCCAAAGCACTGGGGTCCTGGGGGGGCTGGCTGCTGCTTTGGCAGGGCAGCAGCACAAGCAGGCAGAGCCCCCCCGGGGCTGCACCAGGCTGGGCAAGGCTCGGGCAGCCACCCCCCACAGCCCCAGCCATGGTGCTCCTCCTGCTCAGGCCTGAGAAGGGGCAGCCTGCCAGGGTGCTGCTCAGCCCTGCTGGGGCCCAAGGCTGAGGGCTCCAGAGCTGCAGACAGGGCTCCAGGTGAGGCCTGCCCAGAGCCAGGGCCAGCAGCTCTCTGCTCTGCGGGCAGCAAGCCGGGCGACAGCCGCCGTGCCCCGGGGCTCTGGCAGTGTGCCCAGCCCCCCCTTGGCATGCTGACCCCCCCCAGGCCCAGCACAGGCCCTCCCTGCCCTGGCAGCTTACTTCTCTTCCTCTGGTAGTTGTGCCTCCTCCAGAAGCGCATGTGCACCTTGGGCCAGGACTCCGTCTTCTCCACCACCGTGGCCTCCACCCGCACCAGCTCCTTCCTGCAAGGCCCCCCCAGAGGCACCAGCAGTGTGGAGGCTGCCACTGCTCCCTGCCCACCCTGGGCACCACTCAGCCAGGGGTGCAGCAGCTCCTGCCTCCCAGAGCCCCAGGGCAGAGGGGAGGGCAGGGCTGTGCCAGGGGCCGGCAGGGCAGCAGCTCTGCCACCTGAGGGCTGGGACCAGAGGCAGCCACGGAGGCAGCAGCAAGGTGAGCCTGCAGCAGCAAGGTGAGCCTGCAGCAGCTGGCAGCAGTGCAGTGAGGCACAGCCCCAGCACCCTCACAGGATTCTGTGTCCTGCTTTGCTTCTGGTACAGCCTGAACCCCCCCCCGGCCCTGCCCCTGTGCTGCTGCCCCCCTGCACAGCACCACAGCCAGCTGGCAGAGCCCCTCTCACCTTGCCCACCTCAGCAAGAGCTGGCAGAGGCCCAGTGCAGAGCCCTGGCTGCCTGTTGCCAGCAGGAAGCACAGCCCCTGGGCTCCCCTCCCACACAGCCCCCTCCTGCCTCCCCCCTGGCTCTGTGCTGCCTGTTTACCCCAGCCTGGGAGAGCAGATGGGCACCGACTGAGCTCTGCCAGGCTGCTCCCCAGCCCCTGCCTGGGGCCCAGGCCGAGTGCTGAGACCCCTCAGGGGCTGCAGCCACTGCCCAGCCTCAGCTGCACAGCAGGGAGTGCTCAGCAGGCAAAGCTCCCTCCCCAGGTCAGGGATGAAGGGCAGAGGGTGCCCTGCTCTTCCTCCACAGGTGGTCTGTCCCTGCCTGCCACCTTCCCAGCACTGCCCCTGCCCCAGAGTGCTGCAGGCAGGAGCCAAGAGCCTCACTGACCCCAGCAGAGGTGCTGGGGGCCCCAAGTGCTGCCAGCCCCCAGAGCTGCACAGCAGCTCCTCCCTGGCAGAAGGGCTCCAGGCAGAGCAGCTGTGGGAATCCAGAGCCAGCAGGAGCAGGAGGAGGCTCTCTGCCATGAGCTCACTGCACAGCACCCTCAGGAATCCATCAGCAGCCATCTGAAGAGCATTTGCCTGGCAAACTCCTCTGCCTGCACCTCAGGGGGCAGGGGGGAGCCCATCCAGCCCCTGCTGGGCCAGCAAGGTCACCAGGAGGCCAGAGGCATTCACCATTGGCTCTCTGGGGTGCAACACCCCTCAGGGACTGAAGCCCTGACCCCCTGGGGGGCAGCAGCCACCTGGGGAGTCTCTGGGGAGGGAGGGAGGGAGGAGAGCCAGAGGAGAAAACTGATCTCTGCACTGAGGGGCCAGAAGACAGCTGCACAAGAAGCAAGGCCTGGAGAGCCCCCTGGGGGACCCTGGCACCCCAGCTGAGCAGAGCCAGCCCAAGGGGCCCCACAGCAGCACTGAGACACACACTGAGCTCTGCAGGCTGAGCTGCACTGCTCCCAGGGGCTGCCCAGCTGCCAGCACCCAGGCCTGCAGCAGGGCCTGGCTCCTGCCTGCTGCAGGCACAGCCCAGCCCCCACCGAGCCCTCCCAGCCTGGGACTGCAGAAGCAGCTAAGAAACTCTGGGGCTGACCACAGGGGAGATGGAGAGGAGCCAGGCAGGGACCTGGGCCCTGAAACCTCTGTGCACAGCACAGCACAGCCAGGCTGGGTCTGCAGCACGGCCCAGCACAGCACAGCCCAGCCCAGCACAGCACAGCCCAGCCCAGCCCAGCCCAGCCCAGCCAGGCTGGGTCTGCAGCACGGCCCAGCACAGCCCAGCACAGCCCAGCCCAGCCCAGCCAGGCTGGGTCTGCAGCACGGCCCAGCACAGCACAGCCCAGCCCAGCACAGCCCAGCACAGCCAGGCTGGGTCTGCAGCACGGCCCAGCACAGCACAGCCCAGCCCAGCACAGCCCAGCACAGCCAGGCTGGGTCTGCAGCACGGCCCAGCACAGCCCAGCCCAGCCCAGCCCAGCCCAGCCCAGCCCAGCCCAGCCCAGCACAGCCCAGCCCAGCACAGCCCAGCACAGCCAGGCTGGGTCTGCAGCACAGCACAGCCCAGCCCAGCCCAGCCCAGCCCAGCCCAGCCCAGCACAGCACAGCCCAGCCCAGCACAGCCCAGCACAGCCAGGCTGGGTCTGCAGCACAGCACAGCCCAGCACAGCCCAGCCCAGCCCAGCCCAGCACAGCACAGCCAGGCTGGGTCTGCAGCATGGCCCAGCCCAGCCCAGCCCAGCACAGCACAGCCCAGCACAGCACAGCCAGGCTGGGTCTGCAGCACAGCACAGCCCAGCACAGCCCAGCCCAGCCCAGCCCAGCACAGCACAGCCAGGCTGGGTCTGCAGCATGGCCCAGCCCAGCCCAGCCCAGCACAGCACAGCCCAGCACAGCACAGCCAGGCTGGGTCTGCAGCACAGCACAGCCCAGCACAGCCCAGCCCAGCCCAGCCCAGCACAGCACAGCCAGGCTGGGTCTGCAGCATGGCCCAGCCCAGCCCAGCACAGCCCAGCCCAGCCCAGCCCAGCACAGCCAGGCTGGGTCTGCAGCACGGCCCAGCACAGCCCAGCCCAGCCCAGCCCAGCACAGCCAGGCTGGGTCTGCAGCACAGCCCAGCACAGCCCAGCCCAGCACAGCCCAGCACAGCCAGGCTGGGTCTGCAGCATGGCCCAGCCCAGCCCAGCCCAGCACAGCACAGCCCAGCACAGCACAGCCAGGCTGGGTCTGCAGCACGGCCCAGCACAGCCCAGCCCAGCCCAGCCCAGCACAGCCAGGCTGGGTCTGCAGCACAGCCCAGCACAGCCCAGCCCAGCACAGCCCAGCACAGCCCAGCCCAGCACAGCCAGGCTGGGTCTGCAGCACGGCCCAGCCCAGCCCAGCCCAGCCCAGCCCAGCACAGCCAGGCTGGGTCTGCAGCACGGCCCAGCCCAGCCCAGCCCAGCACAGCCAGGCTGGGTCTGCAGCACAGCACAGCCCAGCCCAGCACAGCCAGGCTGGGTCTGCAGCATGGCCCAGCCCAGCCCAGCCCAGCCCAGCCCAGCCCAGCACAGCCCAGCCCAGCACAGCCAGGCTGGGTCTGCAGCATGGCCCAGCCCAGCCCAGCACAGCCCAGCCCAGCCCAGCCCAGCCCAGCCCAGCCCAGCCCAGCCCAGCCAGGCTGGGTCTGCAGCACAGCACAGCCCAGCACAGCACAGCACAGCCAGGCTGGGTCTGCAGCACAACCCAGGCAGAGCTGAACCCCCCAGCTGCCCCCAGCTGGCACTGCTGCCCTGGCTCTGGGGCAGTGGCCAGGCAGAGCTGAACCCCCCAGCTGCCCCCAGCTGGCACTGCTGCCCTGGCTCTGGGGCAGTGGCCAGGCAGAGCTGAACCCCACAGCTCCCCAGAGGCAGTGGCTGGAGGCAGCTGGGGCTGCTGAGCTCTTTTCCTGCTGAGCCTTCCAAAGGCCCCAGGGCTGAGCACAGAGCTGTGCTGGCACAGCCAAGCTGCTCCTCAGCTCCAGGGGAGCCCTGCAGCTGCCACTCAGCACAGGAATTGCCCCCAGGCCGCATCCTTACCCCAGCAGTGGCCTCCCAAGGAGAGTGAAGTCGTCAGCACCCACCAGCAGAACCTGGGGAGGCAAAGCAGCCTTGGGTCACTGGGCAGGCAGGGGGCAGCCCCAGCTCCCAGCCTCATCAGGAAGCAGTCAGGGCCCTGGGGGCAGGGCTGGGCATGGCTCAGACCTCACACTGCCACTGCAGGCCTGGTGGCAGGCAGCAGCCAAGAGGCAGACTCATGATCAGCCTTGCAGGAGAGCTCTCCCTGCAGCGTGCTCCAGAGGCATCTCCCAGGCTGCAACCAGCACTCTGCAGCTCTCTGGCCTGCAGCTGCAGGGGCTGTGAAAGCAGCCCAGGGAAGCAGAGCTTGCCCTGGGGGCTCTGGGTGAGTGGCAGCTCCTAGAGCCAGTGCAGTGTCCCAGCAGGGAGCCTCTCTCCTCATGCCCCTCCTGGAGCCTCAAGGGGACAACACAGAACTGAGCAGCTGGGGGGCTCAGCACCCCAGGACCCCCCACTGCTTGCACTGGCTGCAGGGCAGCTGCAGGGCACAGCATGGCCCTGCTCAGGAGGCTTCTGACTCTTGGCCCAGGGCAGAGCCTGCCAGTGAGCCCCCAGGGTGCCAGGCAAGGCTCTGCCCTGCCCCAGTCCCAGCTGGGTGCCCCAGGAGCAGCTCTCCTCTGCTGGCCAGGGATGCAGGACACAGCTGCAGGCAAGCCTGGAGCTCTGCCCCAGACCTGCACTTCAGAGCCATGGACAAGTGCAACACTGCCCAGCTGCCCCTGAGGGCCTGCCTGGCTCCCACAGCCAGCAGCAGCTGCAGCCTGCAGCACCCCGAGCCTGCAGCACCCCGAGCCTGCAGCTGCAGCCTGCAGCACCCCGAGCCTGCAGCACCCCGAGCCTGCAGCACCCCGAGCCTGCAGCACCCCGAGCCTGCAGCTGCAGCCTGCAGCACCCCGAGCCTGCAGCACCCCGAGCCTGCAGCTGCAGCCTGCAGCAGCCCGAGCCTGCAGCAGCCCGAGCCTGCAGCAGCCCGAGCCTGCAGCACCCCGAGCCTGCAGCACCCCGAGCCTGCAGCACCCCGAGCCTGCAGCAGCCCGAGCCTGCAGCAGCCCGAGCCTGCAGCAGCCCGAGCCTGCAGCACCCCGAGCCTGCAGCTGCAGCCTGCAGCAGCCCGAGCCTGCAGTACCCCGAGCCTGCAGCACCCCGAGCCTGCAGCACCCCGAGCCTGCAGCACCCCGAGCCTGCAGCACCCCGAGCCTGCAGCTGCAGCCTGCAGCACCCCGAGCCTGCAGCACCCCGAGCCTGCAGCTGCAGCCTGCAGCACCCCGAGCCTGCAGCACCCCGAGCCTGCAGCAGCCCGAGCCTGCAGCAGCCCGAGCCTGCAGCACCCCGAGCCTGCAGCACCCCGAGCCTGCAGCACCCCGAGCCTGCAGCAGCCCGAGCCTGCAGCAGCCCGAGCCTGCAGCACCCCGAGCCTGCAGCAGCCTGAGCCTGCAGCTGCAGCCTGCAGCACCCCGAGCCTGCAGCACCCCGAGCCTGCAGCACCCCGAGCCTGCAGCACCCCGAGCCTGCAGCCTGCAGCACTCTGAGCCTGCAGCACCCCGAGCCTGCAGCTGCAGCCAGCAGCAGCCCAAGCCTGCAGCACCCTGAGCCTGCAGCTCCTCACTTGGCAATCCTCCATGAGAGCCTCGGGTTAGTGAGTGCCTGCAGGTGCCTGCAGGTGCCTGCAAGCCAGCCAGGGCCCAGCACAGATCAGCTGCAGCCTGGCAGCCCCCCTGCAGGCCCCAGCCCGAGAAGGCTGTTGCAGAGCACTGAGCAGGGGCAGCCCCCCGGCAGCCCCCTGGGGGTGGCTCTGAAGGTGAGCAGAAGGCTTCAGCTGCTGGCTCTGGGAGCTGCAGCTCAGCTTCCGCTGCGGGCTGGGATTCCTTGGGTGCAGTCAGCACAGCACAGCTCTGGCTCCTGCCAGGGGCTGCCAGCACCCAGCCCTGCCCTGCAGCAAGCTCAGCTCAGCACAGCTCAGCTCAGCTCAGCACAGCTCAGCTCAGCTCAGCACAGCTCAGCTCAGCACAGCTCAGCACAGCTCAGCACAGCTCAGCTCAGCACAGCTCAGCACAGCTCAGCACAGCTCAGCACAGCTCAGCACAGCACAGCTCAGCACAGCTCAGCTCAGCACAGCTCAGCACAGCTCAGCTCAGCTCAGCACAGCTCAGCTCAGCACAGCTCAGCACAGCTCAGCACAGCTCAGCTCAGCACAGCTCAGCACAGCTCAGCACAGCTCAGCACAGCACAGCTCAGCACAGCTCAGCTCAGCACAGCTCAGCACAGCTCAGCTCAGCACAGCTCAGCTCAGCTCAGCACAGCTCAGCTCAGCACAGCTCAGCACAGCTCAGCTCAGCACAGCTCAGCACAGCTCAGCACAGCTCAGCACAGCTCAGCACAGCTCAGCACAGCTCAGCACAGCTCAGCTCAGCTCAGCACAGCTCAGCTCAGCACAGCTCAGCTCAGCACAGCTCAGCACAGCACAGCTCAGCACAGCTCAGCACAGCTCAGCTCAGCTCAGCTCAGCACAGCTCAGCTCAGCACAGCTCAGCTCAGCACAGCTCAGCTCAGCACAGCTCAGCACAGCTCAGCACAGCTCAGCTCAGCTCAGCTCAGCACAGCTCAGCTCAGCACAGCTCAGCTCAGCACAGCTCAGCACAGCACAGCTCAGCACAGCTCAGCACAGCTCAGCTCAGCTCAGCTCAGCACAGCTCAGCTCAGCACAGCTCAGCACAGCACAGCTCAGCACAGCTCAGCACAGCTCAGCTCAGCACAGCTCAGCACAGCACAGCTCAGCACAGCTCAGCTCAGCTCAGCTCAGCACAGCTCAGCTCAGCACAGCTCAGCTCAGCACAGCTCAGCACAGCTCAGCACAGCACAGCTCAGCACAGCTCAGCTCAGCTCAGCACAGCTCAGCTCAGCACAGCTCAGCACAGCTCAGCTCAGCACAGCTCAGCTCAGCACAGCTCAGCACAGCTCAGCACAGCTCAGCACAGCTCAGCACAGCTCAGCACAGCACAGCTCAGCACAGCTCAGCACAGCTCAGCTCAGCACAGCTCAGCACAGCTCAGCACAGCTCAGCACAGCTCAGCACAGCTCAGCACAGCACAGCTCAGCACAGCACAGCTCAGCACAGCACAGCTCAGCACAGCTCAGCACAGCTCAGCACAGCTCAGCACAGCTCAGCACAGCTCAGCACAGCTCAGCACAGCTCAGCTCAGCTCAGCACAGCTCAGCTCAGCACAGCTCAGCACAGCACAGCACAGCTCAGCACAGCTCAGCACAGCTCAGCACAGCACAGCTCAGCTCAGCACCCTCCCAGCAGGGAGAGGCACAGCACAGCTCAGCTGGAGTGGGGAGGGCAGAGCAGGCAGAGCTGTGCAGGCCTTGGCTGCCAAAGGCCTGCAGGCTCCTCCAGCCCAGCCATGCCCTGAGCCCTGGCCCTCAGCACCACCTCCCTGCCCCCTTCCCCCCTCCAGGGGAGGCTGGGCCAGAGCTCCAGAGCCCACCCAGGGGGAGGTTTCCTCCCCTGCCCAACACAAACCTCCCCAGGTGCCTCCTGAGGCCATTCCTCCTCTCCCATCCCTGGCTCCCTGGGAGCAGAGCCCAACCCCCCCTGGCTGCAGCCTCCTCCCAGGGGGCAGTGAGGTCTCCCCCAGCCCCCTCCAGGCTGCACACCCCCAGCCTGCTCCCCAGCTGTGCTGCTCCTCTCTGCAGCTGCTGCAGCCCTGGGTGTCCCTGCAGCCAGGGGCCCCCAGCCGCCCCCAGTGCCCAGCCCAGGGGCACAGCCAGCCCAGGCTGCTGGGAGCCTCCCTGGCCACTGGGCACAGCCTGGCACACCTTCAGCCAGCCCCTGCCAACCTCCCCCTGCAGGGCCTGGGGGGGCCTGGGGGGGCCTGGGGGGCACAGGGCCCAGGCACAGGGGGCAGAGGGCCTGGGCACAGGGGGGCAGAGGGGGCACAGGGGGGCACAGCTCACCTTCTCCAGGCGGATTCGGTCCCCACACTCAGCCTGCAGCTCAGTATCCAGCAGGATCAGGTCCTCAGAGCTTATCTTCCACTGCCTGCTGGCAAAGTGCACCACGGCAAAGAGCCTCCCGTGGCGCCCCCTAGCGAGCAGCTGCTGCACCTTCTGCACCACGGCTGGGGAGGAGAGCAGCACAGAGTCAGCCTGCAGCACACAGCCTGCAGCACACAGCCTGCAGCACACAGCCTGCAGCACAGAGCCAGCCTCCCTGGGCAGCCTGTGCCAGGCCCCCCCCAGCCTCCCTGGGCAGCCTGTGCCAGGCTCCCCCCAGCCTCCCTGGGCAGCCTGTGCCAGGCCCTCCCCAGCCTCCCTGGGCAGCCTGTGCCAGGCCCCCCCCAGCCTCCCTGGGCAGCCTGTGCCAGGCCCCCCCCAGCCTCCCTGGGCAGCCTGTGCCAGGCCCCCCCCAGCCTCCCTGGGCACAATTTCTTCCCAATCTCCACTGCCAGCCTCTCCTCTCCCAGCTCAAAGCCTTCATCCCTCCTCCTTCCCGTCCCAGCCCTCATCCCAAGTCCCTCCCCAGCTCCTGGAGCCCTTCAGGCACTGGAAAGCTGCTCTGAGGTCTCCCTGGAGCCTTCTCTCCCAGACTGCCCCCCTGGGGGAGGCTCTCCAGCCTCTGCTCCTCTTCCTGCCCCCCTCTGGCCCTGCTGCAGCGCTGTGATGTCCTCCTGGCTGGGCTGCAGCCTGCCCTGAGCAGCCCCTGCAGGGCCCTGCAGCTCTGCACCACTGTGAGCATCCTGCTGCCTGTGCCTGGGTGCTGAGGCTGCTGCTGAGCCTCCCCAAGGCCCCTGCAGCTGCCAGCCCTGTGCCCACGGCTGCTGCTCAGCAGGGAGCAGGAGGCAGAGCTCTGCTTTGGGGGAGCACAGCCAGGAGGCAGTGAGGCAGCTCAGAGCAGCAACCAAGCTCTGCCCTTTGCCAGGGCCTCAGCTCTGAGCTGCTGAGCCAGGAGCCCCCTGCCTGCCTGTGGGGAGCAGAATGTTCACTGCCACCCCCAGCCCCCCAGTGCCTCATGGCACCCCCTGCAGCTCTGCCTTGTGCCCACCCCCCTGCTGCTGCCTCCAGGGCTGTGCTTTGTGCTCTCAGCCGTGCCCAGCCCCCACCTCCTGCTGCTGCCTTTCGCATTTGGCCACCAGAAGGGAAGCAAACCCTTTGCTCCTCTCCAGGAGGCTTCTCCCCTGCCCTGGGAAGCAGCACACACCATCAGCTGAGGCTGCTCTGAGACCCCTGCTGCACCCACCCCCAGCAGCTGCAGAGACCAGGAGAGGCCAGGAGGGAGAGCCAGGGCTGGGGAGCAGAAGGCAGCCCCAGCCCTGGGGACGCTGCTTGGAGCTCAGCCAGGCCAAGAGCAGCACTGGAGCACTGCTCCTGCCCTGCAGACCTGTACCTGCATGATGCTTTGCCTCCTCCACTGGGTCTGGAAGCTTCACCTCAGGCCAGGGGGGGGAAGTCAGAGAGGTTTTGGCCACAAGGCTGTGGAGGAGAAGGTGAAACTCACTTGTGGGAGAGGCACAGCACAGAGCCCCAGGCAGGGGGCTGGAGATGGGGCAGCTCTGCACTGGGAAGAGGCCAGGCAGCAGCCTCAGTGCCCTGGCAGAGCCTGCCTTGGGGCAGCTCATGGGTGAGGAGAGGCTCTTCTGCTCCTCCTGTGTGCCACAGCCAAGGCAGGAGCCTGGCAGCCCCCCAGGGCCTGGGCCAGTGCAGCACACTGGATGTGGCCAAGCCCCCAGAGCCTCCTCCCAGGGCCTGGCAGAAGCACTCAGGCAGGGCAGGGGAAGCTGCAGCCTGCCAAGGAGGCTGCTCAAAGCCACCCAGCAAGCCCCTGGCCTCATTTCCCAGCTCAAAGAGCCTCTGCCCCCAGGGCTCCCCCCTCAGCACCACCCTGTGCTGCAGCAGGCTTGAAGGGCCAAGGGCCTGGGGCTGCTGTGCCCCCAGACTGCCCCAGCTTCAGGCTGCACCAATGGCTTCACTTTTCTCCCCTTACTTCAGCCTGATGCCAGGGCAGAGGGCAGCCCCCAGCCCCCCAGGCACCAGCACTGCTGCCCCCATGGCCCTGGCACCAAGACACTGCCAGGAGCTGCACACTGCACCCTTGCCCTCCTGCAGCTCCAGCTCCTGCCAGGCACCAAGCACCTGCAGTGCTGGCCCAGAGCCTCTGCAGGGCAGCACTGCCAGCAGGGTGGGCTGGGAAGGGAGCAGCAGCAGCAGCCAGCAGCAGCAGCCCCAACGAGCAGCAGCAGCCAGCAGCAGCAGGAGCAGCAGGAGCAAGCAGCAGCAGCCAGCAGCAGCAGGAGCAAGCAGCAGCAGGAGCAGCAGGAGCAAGCAGCAGCAGCAGCCAGCAGCAGCAGGAGCAGCAGGAGCAAGCAGCAGCAGGAGCAAGCAGCAGCAGCAGCCAGCAGCAGCAGGAGCAGCAGGAGCAAGCAGCAGCAGCAGCCAGCAGCAGCAGGAGCAGCAGGAGCAAGCAGCAGCAGGAGCAAGCAGCAGGAGCCAGCATAGACAGCAGCAGCCAGCAGCAGCCAGCAGCAGCAGCCAGCAGCAGCCAGCAGCAGCAGCCAGCAGCAGCCAGCAGCCAGCAGCCAGCAGCAGCCAGCAGCCAGCAGCAGCAGGAGCAAGCAGCAGCAGGAGCAAGCAGCAGCAGGAGCAGGAGCAAGCAGCAGCAGCCAGCATAGACAGCAGCAGCAGCCAGCAGCAGCTCTGTCCCGGGAGGCAGCGCAGCAGAACGCAGAGCAATGGCACAAAGCAGCAGAGGCTGCTGGCTGCACCACAGACCCCACAGCAGCTGAACCTGGGGAGCAGATGCCCTGCACCCAGAGAGCTGAGGGGCAGCTGCAGCCCCTGCTGCAGCGTCCTGGCCGGAGGGGCTCTGCTGCCTGCAGCCGAGCTCGCGGCGGGAGCCCTCGGCACGGGGCAGCGCCCCAGGCTCGGCTGCGCCTGCGGCAGCCTCCTGGCAGGGGGCACCGAGGGGAGCAGCGTCCCGGGGCAGCTGAGCAAGGCTCAGACAAGGAGCAGCGTCCCCCAGGCCGGCCCTGCAGGGGCAGCAGTGCGACGTCCGCGGCATTACCCTGGCTGCGGGGCCGAGCTCTGGGAACTGCGGTGCCGGACCAGCGACGAGAGCAGGGCTGCAGGGAGAGAGGGAAGGGAATCAGAGCCGGCAGCGGCGGCTGGGCGCGGGGCCCCAGGGGCTCCGCTCCCGCGGCCGCCGAACCTCCTCCTGCCTCCCCGCGGGCCCAGAGAGGCAGAGGGAAGGGAAACGAAGCCCAGGGCGAGGCAGCGGCCCTGGGGGGCGCAGCGCTCGGGCAGGGCCGCAGGAAGGGCTCCTGCTGCACACACTGCTGCAGGCGGCACCCAGGCCAGACGCAAGAGTGCAGCGTGGAGCACCCCCGGCCCCGGCCCCCCTGCAGGGAGCAGGCTGCGCTGCTCCCGGGGGGCTCGGAGCGGCTCCGGGGGGGCTCGGAGCTGCTCCGGGGGGGCTCTGAGCGGAGCTGCTCCTGGGGGAGCTCTGAGCGGCTCCCGGGGGGGCTCTGAGCTGCTCCCGGGGGGGCTCGGAGCGGAGCGGCTCCCGGGGGGCTCTGAGCGGCTCCCGGGGGGGCTCTGAGCGGAGCTGCTCCTGGGGGGCTGTGAGCGGAGCTGCTCCCGGGGGGCTCGGAGCGGAGCTGCTCCCGGGGGGGCTCGGAGCTGCTCCCGGGGGGGCTCGGAGCGGAGCTGCTCCCGGGGGGGCTCGGAGCGGCTCCCGGGGGGGCTCGGAGCGGAGCGGCTCCCGGGGGGGCTCGGAGCGGCTCCCGGGGGGGCTGTGAGCGGAGCTGCTCCCGGGGGGCTCGGAGCGGAGCTGCTCCCGGGGGGCTCGGAGCGGAGCTGCTCCCGGGGGGGCTCGGAGCGGAGCTGCTCCCGGGGGGGCTCGGAGCGGAGCTGCTCCGGGGGGGGCTCGGAGCGGAGCTGCTCCCGGGGGGGCTCGGAGCGGAGCGGCTCCCGGGGGGCTCTGAGCGGCTCCCGGGGGGCTCGGAGCGGAGCGGCTCCCGGGGGGGCTCTGAGCGGCTCCCGGGGGGGCTCTGAGCGGCTCCCGGGGGGGCTCTGAGCGGCTCCCGGTGCTGCCGGAGGGTCCTGAGCCCCCTGGCCCCTCCCCGGCCGCCCCCTCCTCACCCGTCGCCCGCCGCGCGCCCGCCGCCGCCATCGCGCTGACCCCGCGGCCCCGCCCCGGAAGCGGAAGCGGCCCCGGAGGGGGCGGGGCCAGGGCGGGGCCAGGCCATGGCGGCGGAGGCGGCGGAGCGGCAGCTGCGGCTGCTGCGGGACGAGCGGGAGGCCGAGCTCGCCCAGAGCAGGTACCGAGGGCCAGGCAGCTGCAGGCGCAGCGGCCGAGCGCCGGCCCCGGGCCCCTGCCGGGCACCGCCCGCGGCCCTGAGGGAAGCTGCCCGCAGCCGCGGAGCGGGGCCCAGCGGAGCGTGCCGATGGGCACCTGCGGAGCGGGCCCCCGCGGAGCGTGCCCTGGCCTATGGGAGCGCCTGCCCAGCCCCCTCCCCTGCCCAGCGCCCTCCCCCTGCCCAACCCCCTTCCCCCTCCCCAGCCCCCTTCCCCCTGCCCAACCCCCTTCCCCCTCCCCAGCCCCCTCCCCTGCCCAGCCCCCTCCCCCTGCCCAGCCCCCTCCCCCTGCCCAGCGCCCTCCCCCTGCCCAGCGCCCTCCCCCTGCCCAGCCCCCTCCCCTGCCCAGCCCCCTTCCCCCTGCCCAGCCCCCTCCCCTGCCCAGCGCCCTCCCCCTGCCCAGCCCCCTCCCCTGCCCAGCCCCCTCCCCCTGCCCAGCGCCCTCCCCCTGCCCAGCGCCCTCCCCCTGCCCAGCCCCCTCCCCTGCCCAACCCCCCTCCCCTGCCCAGCCCCCTTCCCCCTGCCCAGCCCCCTCCCCCTGCCCAGCCCCCTCCCCCTGCCCAGCGCCCTCCCCCGGCCCAGCGCCCTCCCCCTGCCCAGCCCCCTCCCCCGCCCAACCCCCCTCCCCTGCCCAGCCCCCTTCCCCCTGCCCAGCCCCCTCCCCTGCCCAGCGCCCTCCCCCTGCCCAGCCCCCTCCCCCTGCAGGCAGCTGCTGACAGCCCTGCGGGGCCTGCAGGCACCTCTGGGAGGCACAGGCAGACCCCTGGGGGATTCCTTCCCCTGGAGCTGGGGGGAGCCTGCTGGTGACCTCAGCTCACTCTCTCCTGGGGGGGTAGCTGGGCAGGTCCTGTTCAGCCAGGGAGGAGAGAGGGCAAGGCTCAGAGGCAGATGTGAGCTCTGCCCCAGACAAGCCTGTGGGGGCAGCCCAGTTGTGTCCCTGCAGAGAGCCCCTCAGGCAATGCCTCAAGCAGCTGATGGCTCTCCTGCCCTCCCCTGCCCTCCCCTGCCTTCCCCTGCCTTCCCCTGCCCTCCCCTGCCCCATCTCCTCCCCTGCCTTCCCCTGCCCTCCCCTGCCCTCCCCTGCCCCATCTCCTCCCCTGCCCCATCTCCTCCCCTGCCCCATCTCCTCCCCTGCCCTTGTGTCAGCTGAGGCTCTGAAGCCAGGCTCAGCCCCACAAAGCCTTCCCCTCTGTGTGTGCCCAGGGCCTGGCAGGAGAGCCTGTCCCTGCAGGAGCTGCAGCACAGGGGAGTCTGCCTGCTGAAGCTGCAGGCTGCCAGCCAGAGGACCGGGCTCTACGGGCGGCTGCTGGTCACCTTCCAGCCCAGGAGCCCTGGGGCCAGCAGCCAGCTGCCCTGCAACAGCTTTGGGGCTGGTGAGTGAGGCTGCTGCAGGGGCAGGGCAGAGCTGGCTGCTGGCTCCTGCCAGGGTGATGGCTGTGGGGGCTGAGCAGCTGCAGCCATGGGACACTGCTGGCCCTCACCCTGGGCCCTGTGGGGCTCTGAAGGCAGCTGGGGAGTGGCTGCCTGGCAGCTTCTCACTGCTGGTTGTCCTTCTGCTCCCTCTTGCTGAGTGCCCTCTGCCAGCCCAGAGGAGCTTCCCCTTCCCTGTGGGGTTGGACAGCTTCTGACCTTGGCAGGAGCAATGATGGCAGAGCTGGGGTGGGAGGGGAGAGGGGCAGGGGGCCAGGGGCTGCTGCCTGGGGCAGGGGGCCAGGGGCTGCTGCCTGGGGCAGGGGGAGAGGGGCTGCTGCCTGGGGCAGGGGGAGAGGGGCTGCTGCCTGGGGCAGGGGGAGAGGGGCTGCTGCCTGGGGCAGGGGGAGAGGGGCTGCTGCCTGGGGCAGGGGGCCAGGGGCTGCTGCCTGGGGCAGGGGGCCAGGGGCTGCTGCCTGGGGCAGGGGGAGAGGGGCTGCTGCCTGGGGCAGGGGGAGAGGGGCTGCTGCCTGGGGCAGGGGGCCAGGGGCTGCTGCCTGGGGCAGGGGGCCAGGGGCTGCTGCTCTCCCCAGCAGAGCTGCTGCAGCTTCACCCTGCTCTCCTGCCTTTGCAGGGGACATCGTGGGCCTGTACAGCTCCTCTGGGCAGGGGGAGCCCCTCAGCACAGGCATTGTCACCGAGGTCACCCCCAGGGCTGTGACTGTGGCCTTTGAGGAGGCCCAGGAGGGGCCCAGCCTGGAGCCAGCCTGCTCCTACCGCCTGCTGAAGCTGGCCAACGACGTCACCTACAGCAGGATGAAGAGGTGAGGGCAGGGGCTGCAGCCAGCCCAGGGGCACCACAGCCAGCTGGGAGCTGCCAGGCCTCAGCTCTCTGCTTCCTCCCCTTCAGCCCCAGGCCCTGAGCCGCTTTGGCTGCAGAGGATCTTTAGGTCAGGGCCAGCCCTGGGCCCTCAGCACACAGCTTTGAAACCCTTCCACTGCCCTGGGCAGCCTGGGCCAGGCCTTGGCAGCCCTCAAAGGCAACAAATTGTTCCTCATGCCCACCCTGAACCTGCTCTGGGGCCTCTGGAGGCCCCTTCCTGCCACCCTGACACTTGTCCCTTGGGAGAGCAGCCTGACCCCCCTGCAGCCTCCTCTCAGGGAGCTGTGGGGAGCAGGGAGGTCTCCCTCAGCCTCCTCTTCCCCAGGCTGCACACCCCCAGCCCCCTCAGCTGTGCCCTGCAGCAGCTGCCCTCAGCCCTGCAGCAGCTGCCCTCAGCAGCAGGCAGGAGGCTGAGCAGGGGGGGTGCAGCAGCCAGGCTCTGTCTGGGGTGGGCTTACCTGTTCCAGCTGGGGAGGAGCTGGAGCTGTGCCCACCGCCCGGGGGGGGCCGGGGGGGGGGCCGGGGGGGCCGTGCTGTGCCTCTGAGCTGCCTCCCCCCCCGGCAGGGCTCTGCAGGCGCTGGGGCAGTACCGCACCGGGCCGGCCGCTCGCCTCATCGACGTCCTCTGCTCTTCTGCTGAGCCCAGGGCAGCCCCTGAGACAGGTGAGCAGCCTGGGGGCAGCCTGGGGGCAGCCTGGGGGCAGCCTGGGGGCAGCTGCTGCTCTGGCTGGAGAGCTCTGCCCCCTCAGGCTCAGGCCCCTGGGAGCCTCACGGCCGAGGCTGTGCCGAGGCTGCTGCAGAGCAGTTCCTCGGACGGACTGGAGAGGGCGCTGCTGGGGCCGGGCTGGGGCTGCTGCTGTGCTGCTGCTGCTCTCAGGCTGCCTTGCAGCACAGAGGCAGTGCTGCAGTGGGGGCAGTGGGGCCTGGAGGCCCCCCCAGGCAGCCTGCCCGGGCAGGGGGGGTTCCCCTCCTCAGCTGCCACATCTGGCAGAGCAGGGAGCCAGAGCCCTGCCTGGGGCCCTCCCCACACTGCTCCCCCAGCCCTTCAGGCCCTGGGGCTGCCCAGGGCAGGAGGCTCCAGAGCATCCTTTGCCACCCTGCAGAGCCTTTCCCCACAGCCCCCCTGCAGCTTTGCTCAGGGCAGCCCCAGGCCTGGGCAGCAGCATGGGGGGGCACAGCTGGCAGCACTGAGCGCTGCTCCTGCTGGGCAGCCTGTGCAGGCCTTGGCCTGGCTGGAGGGAAGCTGCCAGGGTCTGGGCAAGAGGGGCAGGAGCTGAGGAGAGGATTTGGTGCAGCTGGAGGCATTTCTGTTTGCCTCCTGCCCCAGGGCCGGCCACAGGCTGCAGAGGGCTGGCTGCTGGCAGCCCCTCCTGGTGGCTTAGGGAGGGCTCCTGGCCCTGCTGGGGGAGCAGCTGCCTCCCCCCAGGGGAGGCTGCTCAGAGCCCAGCTGGGGGCTGGGGGAGAGTTTGGAGGAGCCCCAGCAGGCTCTGCCCACACAGCAGCTCTTGGCAGGCCGAGGGAAGGGGGAGGCAGGGGGGGGGAAGCCTGCTCCTGAGCTCATTGCTGGGCAGGGGGCGGCAGGGGGGCGGCAGGGGGCAGCAGGGGCTCCCACAGCCCAGCTGCTGCTCAGGGGCAAGGCTGCAGGCCCTGAGCTCTGCCTGCCTCTTGCTCCTCCCCATGGGATGCTCCCTGGGACTGCTCCCAGAGCTCAGCACAGCTGGGGGCAGTGTGGGGCGGGGGGCAGTGGGGGGCAGGGGGCAGTGGGGGGCAGGGGGCAGTAGGGGTCAGGGGGCAGTAGGGGTCAGGGGGCAGTGTGGGGCAGGGGGCAGTGTGGGGCAGGGGGCAGCAGTGCTGCTCCCCCTCACCCAGCCCCTTCCCACTGCCCTGGGGCCTCTGTTCCTCCTGCTGCTGCCCAGGGCAGTGCCAGGGGTGAGCTGGGAGCTGCCCAGCAGCGACCCTGGGAGCCAAGGCCTGAGGGCAGAGCTGGTGCTGGGGCAGGGGGTGCCCAGCAGGGGGGTGCCCAGCAGGGGGGTGCCCAGCAGGAGGTGCCCAGGGCCAGCCTTACATAAGCTGCTGTGGGCACAGCTTGCAGTGAGTCATCCTCTGCTGTGCTGAACGCCCTGGAGCAGCAGGGAGCAGCAGCAGGGAGCAGCAGCAGGGAGCAGCAGCAGGGAGCAGCAGCAGGGAGCAGCAGCAGGGAGCAGCAGCAGGGAGCAGCAGCAGCAGGGAGCAGCAGGGAGCAGCAGCAGGGAGCAGCAGCAGCAGGGAGCAGCAGCAGGCAGCAGCAGGCAGCAGCAGGCAGCAGCAGCAGGGAGCAGCAGCAGCAGGGACAGCAGCAGCCCTGTGGGGGCTGGGAACAAATGTGGCTTGAAGTGAGAGCAGCCTGGGGGCCAGGAGCAGCTTGAGAGCCCTCAGCCCTGGCTGCTGGAGCCCCCTCCCCTCCCCTGCCACTTCCCCTCTCCTCCCTGAGCCCTGCAGCCCAGGCCCTGCCTCTGCCTGCTCCCCTTGCTGGCTCTGCAGGGGTGGCCCCCCAGCCCCCAGCCCCGGGCAGGGACCCCTCCAGCCTGGCCTGGGACACCTCCAGGGAGGGGGCACAGCCCCCCTGGGCAGCCTGTGCCAGCTCACCTGGGTGGCAGTGGGGGCAGCCCCCTGCCCCCTGCCAAGCTGCTCTGGGCCAGCTCCTTGGTGGTGTCCCTGGCTCAGGGCTGCTCTGCCAGCAGCAGGCAGGGCTGGGAGCCAGGAGAGTTCTCTGCTGCCCCCTCAGAGCCTCTGAAGTTCTTCAATGACTCTCTGGATGCCTCCCAGAGGGAAGCTGTCTCCTTCTCCCTGGCACAGAGGGAGCTTGCCATCATCCACGGCCCCCCTGGCACAGGGAAGACCTCCACCCTGCTGGAGATCATCCTGCAGGCTGCACAGCAGGGCCTGAAGGTGAGCAGCAGGGGCAGGGCCGCAGCAGGCACCGGGGCACCCCCAGCCACGGGGACCCCACCACCCCCTGGGCAGCCTGTGCCAGGCCCTGACCCCTCTGGCACCAAAGGAATTGTTCCTGAGGCCAACCTCAGCCTCCCCTGGCACAGCTCCAGGCCAGCTTCTCCCCCTGCTGCCAGGGAGAAGAGTCTGAGCCCAGCTCCCTGCAGAGAGCAAGGAGGTCTCCCTCAGCCTCCCCCCCTCCAGGCTGCACACCCCCAGCCCCTCACCCCTCACCCGGGCAGTGCCAGCCCCCTCACCCCTCACCCGGGCAGTGCCAGCCCCCTCACCCCTCTCCTGGCCAGTGCCAGCCCCCTCACCCGGGCAGTGCCAGCCCCCTCACCCCTCTCCTGGCCAGTGCCAGCCCCCTCACCCGGGCAGTGCCAGCCCCCTCACCCCTCACCTGGCCAGTGCCAGCCCCCTCACCCGGGCAGTGCCAGCCCCCTCACCCCTCACCCGGGCAGTGCCAACCCCCTCACCTGGGCAGTGCCAGCCCCCTCACCCCTCTCCTGGGCAGTGCCAGCCCCCTCACCCCTCTCCTGGGCGGTGCCAGCCCCCTCACCCCTCTCCTGGGCGGTGCCAGCCCCCTCTCCTGGCCAGAGCCAACCCCCTCACCCGGGCAGTGCCAGCCCCCTCACCCCTCACCCGGGCAGTGCCAGCCCCCTCACCCCTCTCCTGGCCAGTGCCAGCCCCCTCACCCCTCTCCTGGCCAGTGCCAGCCCCCTCACCCCTCACCCGGGCAGTGCCAGCCCCCTCACCTGGCCAGTGCCAGCCCCCTCACCCCTCACCTGGCCAGTGCCAGCCCCCTCACCCCTCTCCTGGCCAGTGCCAGCCCCCTCACCCGGGCAGTGCCAGCCCCCTCACCCCTCTCCTGGGCGGTGCCAGCCCCCTCACCCCTCTCCTGGGCGGTGCCAGCCCCCAGCCCCCTCCCCCGGCCTCGCCTCTGCCCCCCGGGCGCCCCTGCCCTGGCAGCACGCTGCCCCGGCGGTGCCCGGCCGCCTTGCCGCCCGCAGGTGCTGTGCTGCGCCCCCTCCAACGTGGCCGTGGACAACCTGCTGGAGCGGCTGGGGGGCAGGGGGCTGCCGCTGCTGCGCCTGGGGCACCCTGCGCGGCTGCTGCCGCGGGGCCGCCGGCACTGCCTGGAGGCGCTGCTGGCGCGGGGGGACGCGGCCCCGCTGCTGGCAGACATCCGCAGGGACATCGACCGGGCCCTGGTGAGTGCCCCCCGGCCCCCCGCAGCCCGCCCGGGCCCCCCCCCGCAGCCCGCCCGGGCCCCCCCCCGCAGCCCGCCCTGGCCCCGGCTGGCTCCGGCCGGCTCGGGGCACCGGGGCCCCCAGCCGTGCTCCCGGGCCGGCCCCGGGCCCCTCCGGTCAGCCGGCAGCAGAAAGGCTGCCCCGGGGCAGGGGGCAGGGCTGGCAGGGGGGGCCGTGGGCTGTGCCAGGCCCTGCCTGGCAGGCAGCAGGAGGCCCTGTGCCCGCCGGGGCACTCAGCTCTGCTTGGCTTTGCTCTCCCCAGGCCGGGAGCAGAGCAGCTCAGGACCAGGGGGAGCGGAGCCGCTGCCTCGGGGAGGTGAAGCTGCTGAGGAAGGAGCTGAGGCAGAGGGAGGAAGCTGCCCTGGCTGCAGCCCTCACCCAGGCCAGCGTTGTCCTGGCTACCAATGCAGGTGGGAGAGGCTCTGCTGCTCGGCTGTGCCCTGCAGGGAGCTGCCTCCAGCTCCTGGGGCTGCAGCCAGGCTCGACCCCGGCCCCAGCTGCTCCCCAGCGAGGCCCTGCTGAGGCCCCTGCTGCTGTTGGGCAGTGTGGGGCTGGAGGGGCCCTTTGCTGGAGCTGTGCAGCCTGCTGTGGGGCTCTGCAGGCACCTGGAGCTGCTGCTGGTCTCCATGGCTGCTGATCAGGTTTCCAGAGCCCAGCCCCAGGCAAGGCAGCCCCAGGGGTGTGGGGGCAGCTGCAGGCATGCAGGCAGCAGGCATGCAGGCTGCAGGGGGGCACATGCACAAGGAGGTGCAGATGTGGCCTCTCTCTTCCCCTGCTGCTCTGCCCTGGGCAAGCCACAGCTGAGTGCTGAGTCCAGCTGTGGGCTCCCAGTTCAAGAGACAGGGAACTGCTGGGGGGAGTCCAGGGGAGCCTGAGAGGATGCTGAGGGGGCTGGGGGCTTGCTCCTGGGGGTCTGTGCAGTCCTGCTCCCGTGACAGGGGGCAGGCAAAGAGGGCCTTGGGGGCTGTGCCCTGCTCAGCCCAGCAGTGGGGGCACAGCTGTGCTGGGGGTGCTCTGCTGCTAGGCTCAGCAGAGGCAGGGCTCCAGCCTGGCAGCACTCAGGGCCAGCAGTGACCTCTGGCTCATGGCAGCTCCATCAGCTCAGGCTGGGCTGCAAGGGAGGCAAACCCCAGGCCAGGCTGGGGTGCTCTGCTAGGCAGAGCCTTGCTGCCTTGCAGCATGGCAAGAGTCAGGGTCCCATTTTGTGCCCCCCCTTAGCAGGCTGCTCTCACAGGGGCTGGGAAGGATGCTTGAAGGGGGAAACCAAACAGCTGAGGTGAGCAAGTGTGAGCTGCAGGGGTGCAGAGCTGGGGAGGCAAAGCAAGGTCAGCTCTCAGCAGAGCTGCTGCCAGGGCTGCCCTGCAGTGGCACAGCAGCACTGCTGTGCACAGAGCTCTCCCTGCCTGCACCCCCCCTGCACCCCTCCTGTGGTGGTGCTCTGGAGCCTCTCCAGTCCCAGCTGTGTGTGCTCATGGCTGGACTGCAGCACATCTGGTGTAAGGAGGCAGCCCCTGGCAGGCCTCTGGCTCCAGTCCCTGTGCTTCCCCTTCTGCTGCTGCCCAGGGCACAGCCAGGGGCAGCAGGGGCTCCACTGACCTGAGGGGAGTGCCAAGCCCATCAGCCTTGCTGAGACCTCTTGGTTGCATCTGAGGTGAATGTTGCTTGCTCTGCTCCTGCTCTGGGTGAAGCACTGCAGGAGCTGCTCCTGCTTGGTCCTCAGAGACACTTGGAGGCTTCTGGGACCAGGTGCCAGGGCAAAAGACAGAAGGGCAGAGAAGGCAAAGCCAGTTCTGCCCCACACAGCTCACAGTGTGTGCTGTGGGCTGCAGACAGGCCTGGCCTGGCCTGGCCTGCCCCAGCCCCAGCTGAAGCTGCTGTGCTCTGCCTGCTGCCCTGCTGAGCCCTGCACCCTGTCCTTCAACCAGGGGCTTCCTCTGATGGCCCTCTGAAGCTGCTTCCTGAGGACCACTTCGACCTGGTGGTGATAGATGAGTGTGCTCAGGCCCTGGAGGCCAGCTGCT
The DNA here is from genome assembly GCF_014839835.1 of Dryobates pubescens. NCBI lineage: Eukaryota > Metazoa > Chordata > Aves > Piciformes > Picidae > Dryobates > Dryobates pubescens. Next base: position 19,808,272 of record NC_071633.1, read on the forward strand.
GGATCCCTCTGCTGAAGGCTCCCAAGTGCATCCTGGCTGGGGACCACAAGCAGCTGCCCCCCACCATCATCTCTCACAAGTAAGGAGCTGCTCACAGGCCTGGGAGCTGCTGGGGCTTGAGCAGCCCCTGGGAGTCCTGGAGCCCCAGAACTGGGGGGGTTGGAAAGGGCCTCTAAGCTCATCCAGTCCAACCATCAGCCCAGCCCCACACCACAGAGCAAACCTGTGGTGGCTTCTCAGCCTGGGCAGGGTGTGCTGAGCCCCAGCCTGGCCTGAGTCCATCTTCCCTGTCCTTCCCCTCCCCTCTGCAGGCTGCCACCTCCCCCCAGCCTTCCCCATGGCTCCAGTGCCTGGAGATGCCTGCTGGGAGCCTGAGACTGCAGGGGAGCAGGGGGGAGGTGAAGCTGCTGGAGCTATTCCTGGCCTTACCTTCCCTCTCCGTGGGAGCAGCCCCACAGGGTGGAACTGCAGCTGGGTACACTGTGGGTGTTAGCTGTGCACAGAGAGGGGAGTGGGTGCTGCTCAGGCAGCAGCTGATCTGGAGCCTTCCCCTCCAGTCCTGGCCTCTCTCTGAGAGCAGCAACATTTCCCTCTTCCCTTCCCAGCCCAGCCACCTGTCCCTGTGGAGCAGAGGCCCCCTGGCAGCCCCTCTGGCTCTGCAGAGGGTTCCACAGCAGTGTTTGTCCTGCAGGGGACAGCTGGCATGGCACAGACCTGCCTGTGCTGAAAGAGCTTTTCCCTTCCCAGCTCAGTGCTGCTCTGGGGGAGCCCTGCAGCCAGCCTGGGGTGGGGAGGTGCAGTGGGGTCCAGCTTGGCTCAGGAGCCTCCTAACTAAAAGAAAGGCTAAGTGGTGTTGATCAGGACAGCCTCTCTGGAGAGACCTGGTCACCCTTCAGATAAAGACCTTCAGGAGTGAGCAGCTCCCTGGCTCCCAGGGCTGATCCCTGGCCTCTAACCCTGCCCAGGCACAGCCTTTGCTGGTGGGAGGAGGTGCAGAGCCCAGCTCCCCACTGCACCTCCCCTGCTCCATGCAGAGAGGAGGCCCTGGGGAGCACAGCTCTGTGCTTCCCACAGGCTGCCAGGGGAGCCTCAGAGGCAGCTCCCTTCTGCTCCAGCTCCTGAGGTGCTCCCAGGGGTGGAGGGAGGCAGAGTCCCCCCAGGCCCTTGTGCTCAGTGGGAAACCTGAAGTGATTGCCAGGGATGAGTCATGCAGGGGCCCCAAGCCCTCCACCTACCTTCCTCTTCTGCTCCATTGATGACAGCAGACCTGGCGTGGGTGGACTCCTATTTCAGGGCCTCAGTGGAGGGCCTAAAGTTAGCTGGGATGAATCTGGGCCAGCAGCAGGCTCCTCTCTTACTACAGGGTGTGAAGCAGGGAGGCTCTCTGAGCAGGGCACTTTGATCCCTTTAGGAGCCACCCTGCAGCTGTGGGCACAAGCTGTGGGGCTCCTGCCTGCTGTCACTGCCCCCTTGGTAGCTGCTCCCTCCTGCATGGAGTCAGCTGTGAGCAGTTAGTGCCACCAGCTGTGGCTGCCCCTGAGGCACAGCTGGGGGTGCTGAGGGGTTCTCCTCTTCCCTGCCTTGTGGCAGACTCAGGCTGCAGAGGGCATCCCCACACACACCTGCAGTGCATTGTCCTCTCTCCGTGCTGGATGACCTCCCAGCCATGGCCAGTGCCAGCCCCCTGCTGCTCCCCTCTTGGCAGCAGCTCCAAGCCTGCTGCTGGGCTTTTGGCCTGGCCCCAGAGGGCATCCCAGGACACTTTCTGCTCCCTGAGGGCCACATTTGTTCTCCTTGCTGTCATCTCAGTCCTCACCCCATCCTCTTCTGACCTGCTGATGAGCTTCTCTCTGCAGCAGGGCTTGGGTTCATTGATTTGTACTTGCAGCCCCCAGCTGTCTGCAGATCCTTCTCAGCCCTCTGCTCTCAGCTGCTTGCTGAGAGGAGCACAGGAGGGGTCTGCAGGGTGGGGCAGCAGGGAGTCTAGAGGTCGCCCCCAGCCCAAAGCCCCCTCTGCTCCTCCCTGCTCAGCTGATCTGCACCTCAGGCCCAGAGGGTTTTGCTTTGTCCCTGAGGAGCAAGTGACCATTGCTGGGGCTCTTTGGTAGCCCCCACAGTGCACAGAGCAGCCCCAGGCCCTCCTTGTCTCTGGGGCAGGAGGCCCTTAGCACTCACACAGCAGCCTGGCTGGGGGAGACCTCCGAGCCCAAGCAAGCCCCCGGCCCTACCTGGTCAGCCAGCCCACGGCACCCAGTGCCTCCTCCAGGCCCTTCTGCCCCCACCCCCTCCCTGGGCACCACATCCCCAGGGCAATCTCTGTCTGTGAGGAACTCCTTGCTAAGCTCAGGCCTAAACCTCCCCTGGCACAGCCTGAGGCTGTGTCCTCTTGTTCTGTGCTGGTGCCTGGGAGCCCACCCCCCACCCGGCTGCAGCCTCGGCGCAGGTAGCTGTCGAGGGCCGCCGCCAGGCTAGGCAGCCGCGGTCGCTGAGCCTCGGCGCTGTGCCGGCAGGGCGGCGGCGGCGGGGCTGGGCGAGAGCCTGCTGGAGCGGCAGGCGCGGCGCTGGGGCGGCCGGGCGGTGCGGATGCTGCGGGTGCAGTACCGCATGCACCAGGCCATCATGAGCTGGGCCTCGGCGGAGCTCTACGACGGACAGCTCACCGCACACCCCTGCGTGGCGCAGCACCTGCTCCGGTGAGCCCTGCGGCCCCGGTGAGCCCTGCGGCCCCGGTGCGGCCCCCGGCCCCGCCCGCACGCAGCGCTCTGCCCTCCGTGCTGGCAGCGCTGTTGGGGGCGGGCAGCGCCCCCCAGCTGCCCATCCCTCAGCGGCGCTTCCGGGGGTGGTCCCCGGCCCCCTCCCCCCTCCTTGTGCAGGGACCTGCCCGGCGTGGCCTCGACAGAGGAGACCAGCGTGCCCCTGCTGCTGATCGACACTGCTGGCTGTGGCCTCTTTGAGCTGGAGCTGGAGGATGAGCAGTCCAAGGGCAATCCAGGTACTGAGCTTTGCGACCTTTATTGGGCCAGAACCGATGGTCTGAGGCCCTCCTTAGCCTCCTGTGGCCCTGGCCACGGCCCCAGCTGAGCCACGGACCAGAGGTGTCCCCTCCAGAGCAGGAGCACGTCTCCTGCTGCACAGCTTGCTCCAGGCCACATCCATCCTGGCTTTGAACACTTCCAGCCTTGGAGCCTCCACAGCCTCCCTGGACAACCTGTCCCAGTGCCTCACCACCCTCCTGGGGGGGAATTTCTTCCTCATGTCTGATGTAAATCCAGGTTCTTCCAGTCCAGAGTCCTCTCCCCTTGCCCAGGGGGCTGCCCACCTGGCCAGGCAAGCCCAGTGCAGCTCAGGCCTGCCCTCACCCTTTCCTTCTTGCTGAAGTGGAGGTGCACAAATGTCTTCAAGCTGCAGCATGCCCAGGCTGGTAGCTGGGGCACTGCCAGCCTGCTCCCATCACCCTTCTGCTCTCTGCCCTAGGGGAGGTGCAGCTGGCTGGTTTGCACATCCAGGCCCTGGTGGAAGCTGGTGTGAAGGCCAAAGACATTGCTGTCATAGCTCCCTACAACCTGCAGGTGAGATGGCCCCAGCCTGGCAGCCCCTCTGCGTGCACACAGAGCAGGGTGGGCTCAAGCCTTGGCATCTTAAGCAGTGAGACCAAAATGCCCTCAGAGAGGTGAAGGTGGAGGTCAGCAGAGCCACACTGACTCTGGATCAGCATCTGTGGCCAGCCTCAGCAGGCTTAAGCAGCTTGAGGCCCAGGAGGAAGATGTGCAATGTGTGTTCCCCAGCCCCAGGAGCTCACCTTCAGGAGGTGTGGGTGCTCATCCTGGTGGCTTTGGGAGGCAGCTCCACCAAACCTGCACCACCTTAACCCTTCTCACCTTGTGCTGCTCCTCAGAAGGTCTCTCTGGGTGGTTTTCAGGTGGACATGCTGAGGGAGCACCTCTGCCACAAGTACCCAGAGCTGGAGGTGAAGTCAGTGGATGGGTTCCAGGGAAGAGAGAAGGAGGCAGTGGTCCTGTCCCTGGTGAGATCCAACAAGAAAGGTGAGAGCACACTTAAGCCATTTCCTCTCCTTCTGTCACCTGATACTCGTCACAAGAGACCTTCCTGGGGGGCTTAATGCTTGCACTTGAGCCTGCCTTGGGCCCTTGCCTGAGGAAAGCAGGCGAGGCTGAGCCCCTGGGGGAGGCAGAGGCTGAGCCCAGCCCCTGTGTTCCCAGGCGAGGCTGAGCCCCCTGGGGGTGGCAGAGGCTGGGCCCAGCCCCTGTGTCCCCAGGCGAGGCTGAGCCCCCTGGGGGAGGCAGAGGCTGAGCCCAGCCCCTGTGTCCCCAGGCGAGGCTGAGCCCCCGGGGGGCGGCAGAGGCTGAGCCCAGCCCCTGTGTCCCCAGGCGAGGCTGAGCCCAGCCCCTGTGCCCCCAGGCGAGGCTGAGCCCCCGGGGGGCGGCAGAGGCTGAGCCCAGCCCCTGTGTCCCCAGGCGAGGCTGAGCCCCCTGGGGGAGGCAGAGGCTGAGCCCAGCCCCTGTGTCCCCAGGCGAGGCTGAGCCCCCTGGGGGCGGCAGAGGCTGAGCCCAGCCCCTGTGTCCCCAGGCGAGGCTGAGCCCCCTGGGGGAGGCAGAGGTTGGGCCCAGCCCCTGTGTCCCCAGGCGAGGTTGGGCCCAGCCCCTGTGTCCCCAGGCGAGGCTGAGCCCCCGGGGGGCGGCAGAGGCTGAGCCCAGCCCCTGTGTCCCCAGGCGAGGTTGGGCTCCGGGGGGTGGCAGAGGCTGAGCCCAGCCCTTGTGTCCCCAGGCGAGGCTGAGCCCCCTGGGGGAGGCAGAGGCTGAGCCCAGCCCCTGTGTCCCCAGGCGAGGCTGAGCCCCCTGGGGGAGGCAGAGGCTGAGCCCAGCCCCTGTGTCCCCAGGCGAGGCTGAGCCCAGCCCCTGTGTCCCCAGGCGAGGTTGGGCTCCGGGGGGTGGCAGAGGCTGAGCCCAGCCCCTGTGTCCCCAGGCGAGGCTGAGCCCCCTGGGGGCGGCAGAGGCTGAGCCCAGCCCCTGTGTCCCCAGGCGAGGCTGAGCCCCCTGGGGGAGGCAGAGGTTGGGCCCAGCCCCTGTGTCCCCAGGCGAGGTTGGGCCCAGCCCCTGTGTCCCCAGGCGAGGCTGAGCCCCCGGGGGGCGGCAGAGGCTGAGCCCAGCCCCTGTGTCCCCAGGCGAGGTTGGGCTCCGGGGGGTGGCAGAGGCTGAGCCCAGCCCTTGTGTCCCCAGGCGAGGCTGAGCCCCCTGGGGGAGGCAGAGGCTGAGCCGAGCCCCTGTGTCCCCAGGCGAGGCTGAGCCCCCTGGGGGAGGCAGAGGCTGAGCCCAGCCCCTGTGTCCCCAGGCGAGGTCGGGTTCCTGGCCGAGGAGCGGCGGCTGAACGTGGCCGTGACCCGCGCCCGGCGCCACGTGGCACTGGTGTGCGACAGCCGCACCGCCGGCTGCCAGCCCTTCCTGCAGCGCCTGCTGGCGCACTTCAGCCGGCACGGGGAGGTGCGCTCTGCCTTCCAGTACCTCGACGACGTCGTGCCCCAGAGCTACCCCCGGCAGCGGGGCAGAGCGGCGAAGCCTCCTGCGGCGCCTGGCCCCAAGCCCGCGGGGAGGAAGCTCAAGGCCGCGGCTGCCTCCGAGCCGGCGGCGCCCGGGCCGGAAGCGCCCCGCGGCGCCGGGAGAGGAAGCCCGGGGCCGAGGGACGGCGCCGACCGGCTGCGGGCCATGCTGGAGGCCTTCCTGGCGAGCGGCGAGGAGCAGCTGGACTGCCCCCCGAGCCTCAGCTCCCACGAGCGGCTGCAGCTGCACCTGCTGGCCGAGGAGCTGGGGCTGCAGCACGCCAGCAGCGGGCAGGGCAGGCAGCGCTACCTGCGCCTCCGCAAGAGCCGCCCCGGCCAGCCCCCGCCGCGCTCCGAGCCCGCCCCCAGCAGCCGACCGCCCCCTCCCCAGCCGCCCGGCGAGGAACCCGCGCTGCCTGCGCCGGGGGGAAGCAGCGAGGCCTCGGTGGACCTGAAAACCCTGCACCTGGAGAGGGTTCCGCGGGAGAAAGCCAGGCAGGAGGAGGCAGCCGGGAAGGCTCCGCAGCCCAGCGCCAGCCTCCGGGGCAGCAGCAGGAGGAAAGACAAAAGTGAAGCCAAAGGTAGGGCACTGTGCACCAGCTCACCTGATGGACCCTGCTGCGGTGCAGGCCCCTGGGTTTACCTCCAGGCCTGGGGAGCTGGCTGTGGAGCATGGGAAGCTCTCTGGTGCTTCTGCTGCAGAGGAGTGAGGCTGGGCAGCAGATGTGCAGCACCTGGGGCGAGGGTTGGGTTGGAGGCACATTTCTTACGCTGAGGGAAAGATGCTGGGGACCCTTTCCCAGGGAGAGAGGCTCCCAGCTGTAGGAGAGGAGCTCAGAGGAGTAGCCAGGAGTAGCCTGGCTCACACTGAAGGATGCAGCTTCCTCCTAAACACAGAGCCCGGAGCTGCTGCCCCCTGCCTCGGTCCCTTCCTCTTGCCCAGCTGCCCTGCAGCGGAGGGAGGCAGCCAGGGAGGCAGCCAGGCATGCCGCGGGTGGGGGCCTTGAGCACAGCCCAGAGCTCAGCGGCCGCTGGGGCTGGCAGGGGCTGCAGCCCCGGGCCGCAAACAGCAGCTCCCCAGCGCTGCAGCCTGCTCCGAGCTCCTCGGCAGGTGGTGGCCACGTCCCCTCTGCCCCCAGGGAAGGCAGCAGCGAGGAGCGGCGCAGGCAGCGCGGCAGAGGAGGACATCGACGCTCTGATCTCTGCTGCTGTTCGAGCCGACAGCACCTGCGGCTTCGCCCCCTGCAGAGCCAGCGTCACGGTCCTGGGACAGCTCTGCCCCCACTGCCGCCGGCGCTACTGCCTCAGCCACCACATCCCCGAGGTGCCTGGGCTCGGGCTGCGAGCAGGGAGGGGGCGGGGAGGGGGAGGAGGAGCAGGGGCAGGGGCGGAGCAGCTCGGGCTGAAGGTGGGAGTGCTGCCCGGGCAGGGTTTCCTTGCAGGGAGCTCGAAGCAGGAGCCGCTGCCAGCTCCCCCCTCCGTGGTCACTGTGCTCTCTCCTCTGCACCAGGTCCACGGCTGTGGGGAGAAGGCCAAGGCCCAGGCACGGCAGAGGCTCAGCAGAGAAGGGATCCTGCAGCCTGGGAGTGGCTGCAAGGACAAGGCCCTGGACCCAGCCAGGAGAGCTCATCTCCAGCAGCGCCTCGACAGGAAGCTCAGCGAGCTGACCAGCCAGAGGAAGGGCAAGAGGAGGGAGAAGGAGAAATGAGAGCTCCAAACCCTTCCCTTGCAGCCTTGAAGCCCCAGGCCAGGCACCACCCACCAAAGATGCTGCTGAAGCTCCAGGACTGTGCTGAGCCTGGAGGGGAGCACAGGAGCTCTCCTTTTTGGGTGGCAGAGGTCACTGGGGGTCCCTACAGCACAGAGCTGAGGGAGAGCTGCTTGGTTTGTCCCTGCCACTCTTGCTGCCAAGGTGCTGGATGGGCACACTGTGCCAGTAAAGCCAGTATTAAACACCTCAAGCCAGCAGCTGTCCCTCTGGCGTTGCTGGGCCCTGCTGCAGGAGAGAGCAATGTCTGAGCAGGAGCTGGGAGGGAGCTGTGGTGCCCCTCTGCTCCAGGGGGTGAGCCAGCCCTCCTCTGAAGAGAGCCTGGCCCCATTCTCCTGTGCCCTAGCCCTCAGCTCTTGCTGAGCACTGAGAGGCTCTCCTCTGGGGCTGCTCTTCTCCATGCTGAGCAGCCCCAGGCAGGAGGGGAGCCTCACAGCCCAGCATCACCCTTCCTTTCCCTGCTCCTGTGCCTCCAAACCAAGCCCAGTTCCCACACTCTCTTCTGTCTGCTCTTCTCCAGAGCCTCTCTGGTCACCCACACCTTGTCCCTGCCCTGTCCCCTCTCCTTGCTGCCTCCAAGCAGGGAGCAGTGCAGGGGTCCAGCCCTGCTGGGGCACAGCTCCAGCAGCCACTTTTTGTCCCCAGGGTGGCACTCCAGGCCCAGGGTGAAGGACAAGGTGCTGAGAGGCCTCCACATGGAAGCAGCTGGAGAAGAGCACAACAAAAAGGCCCAGGCCCCACCTGCCCTGTCCTGGTGGGGCTGAGCAGCACAGACTTGCCCACTGGTGACTCTGGCACCAGGGAACACTCACCTCGCCCTGCCCCAAGGCTCAGCAGGTTGCAAAGCAGCCAAGTATCTGTCTGCCTTCTCCAGTCCTTGAGGAGGAGGCTAATCAGCAGACCCCCCCAGCCTCAGTGCCTGTTGGCACAAGCTGTGGGCACCTCCCAAGAAAGCCTGCAGAAGATCCCAGCCCCAACTGCCTGCACCTCCCAGCAGCACCTGGCTCAGGCCTGGGCCCCGAGAGGGATGGCAGCAGCTCTGTGCCAGCAGCTCTGTGCCAGCAGCTCTGTGCCAGCAGCTGGGACATGGAGGGGACGGGTGGGGAGAAGGAGATGGAGCATTGGTGAGCAGTGCTGGGCACCTGCAGGGGTAAAGAGTCCAAGTGGTGCCCACCAGGGGAGACTGCAGGAAACCACAGCCTGGCCCCAGAGCAGGTTGGGCGAAGCAGAGGTGAGCAGCAAGGGCATGGTGCTGCCAGCTGGGCATGGTGCTGCCAGCTGGGCATGGTGCTGCCTCCAGTCAGGGCTCAAGGGCTCCTGCACAGCTCTCCCCTGCTCTAACCACTCCCATGAGCCCTCCCTGACCATGCTCACCCTGTGGCAGCTGCCTCCTGGCAAACAGCCCCCAAGCACCCCCAGGGTTCTCTGCCTGGCTTCCCACCAGCATCCTGCAGGCCAAGACAGCGAGAGCCATCCCCAGGGCATCCTGTGCCCGGCATCCTGTGCCCCCCAGCCTGCGCCCTGGGGCGGTTCTGTCAGAGCCCTGCAGAAAAGAGTGGGCATCAGCTCCCCCAGACCTGACCCAAGAGCTGCTCTGTGCTTGGGCCAGGAGCCCACGAGCAGGCAGGGGTCAAGCAGACCTCTCCTCTCCTTTCCCTCAGGAACTGGAGTTGGGGGTGGGTGTCTCGTGTCTGCCTCTGGCCATGGGGCCACGGTGCTGCCCTCTGCTCCCAGAGCTCGGCTGAAGCAAGCTTTGGGCTGAGACAGTGCAGGCTGGCCCCAGGACCAGGGGCTGTGACGTGAGCCTCAGTGGTGAGCTCCGTGCTGAAAGAGCAGGACCTGGCTGCTCTGAGCTGCCCTCAGGGCTGGGACACAGAGCCAGGATGGGAAAAGCCAACCCTGCTCGCTGGATCTTCAGGCGGTGACCCAGCACGGAGCCGACCCAGCACGGAGCCGACCCAGCACGGAGCCGACCCAGCACGGAGCCGACCTCAGCCGTGAGCCACTGGGCGAGCGCAGCCCCGGCTCAGCCAGCGGAGCTGGGCAGGGACTGACTGCTGTGGCAGGAGGAACCACCCCCACCGCTGGGCTCCTGCTCTTGTTCCTGCCCTTCCCCATTCTCCTCGGAAACTTCCCAGCACCCCAGGCCCCCTCTGACCCCCCACAGAACCCACACACGCCAAGAGCCCCCAGGCCGTGCTGGCACTTTATCAGCCCCTCTCCATCCCCCGCGGTCGGCCAGAGCCCTCCCTCCCTCCCCGGCAGCGCTCGGGGCCCGCGCTGGAGGTGCCAGGGGCCTCCGGGAGCCCAGCTGGTGGCCAGGCAGCGGCGTCTGGGGGGGAAGCTGCTGGGTTTGGTCCATTTAGAGGGAGGCTTCTTTCTCAGCGGGTCCCCTGGCAGCCCCCGGCACACGCCAGGGCGACGTGGGCAGGGAGGGACGCGGCCGAGGAGCTTCTCCATCCTCGGTCCTGCAGCAGCGACCTGCCCCAGCCGAGGGGTCCCGGCAGCTCTGCCCTGCCGGCGCCGTGGGCCCCACTCAGCCCTGCCCAGGCTGTGCCAGCAGCTCCCGGCCGAGCGGCCAGCCGGGCAGCGCCGCTGCGTCCGCAGTCCCCAGGGCAGAGGCGGTGGCGGGGCGCGGGGCCCCGGGGGCCCCCCCGGCGGCAGGCTCAGTTCCTGCGGAGCGGGTGCCACATGGAGACAGGCTTCCGCAGCGTGGCCAGCATCTGGTTCCAGTGCGTGATGCCCATGCCGCCGGCCGCCGGCCCGATCAGCACATGCCCGGTGTGCTCGGCGCGGCCGTCCCCGCCGCACTCCGCCACCGTCACCCGCAGCGACAGCTCCTGCGGGCGGGAGCCCATCACGGGGGGCACGGCGGGGGGCTGCGCTGCCAGCACCGGCACCGCCATGGATACAGACGGGCACCATGGCTGCCCCCCAGCCAGCCAGGCTCACACAAACCTACCACCCCAGACACACAGCCCCTGTAAGCCCCCCCGGGCACACAGCCCCTGTAGCCCACCCCCAGACACACAGCCCCCGTAGCCCCCCCGGGCACACAGCCCCCGGCCCAGCTGTACCCAGACGTACACCCCCCCCTGTCTCCCACCCCCTGACACCTCCTTCCCACACCTGCAGGCTGATCTCAGCCCTGGACACAACCACCCCCTACAGATACATATCCTTATACCCCCACCACATTAAACATCCCCCTACCCTGTCGCCCCCCCCAGAACCTCCACCCTCAGGGGGGGTCCTCACTAATGCAAGGATCTGGGGACCCCGGGGACCGAGGGGCTGCTCCCCCACCCCAGCCCTCTCTGGGTGCCCGGAGCTGGGGCAGACCTGGAGCACGATGGCTGGCACCGAGAAGATCATGGCCTCGTTGAACACGGGGTTGGGGTCGTCCCTCTTCACTGCTGTCTTCTTCTTGCTGATCTTCCTCCCGTCCTGCAGCAGGTACACCTTGACGAAAGGGTCTGCCCCGAGCGGGGGGGGGAAACCCGGGGGTCAGTCCTGTGTTTCCCCTGCACCGTGGAGCAAAACCATCCCTAGGGGACTCCTGGTAGGGGCTGTGCTCGGTGGGGGCCACTCCCGGACACGATGGTGCAGCAGAGTAGGACAAAGCAGGAGGGAGCTCACCTCCAGCCCGCAGCCGACCGAAGGGCCCCGTGCCCACCAAGCAGCCCCCTCCTCACCTGCGGTGACTTTGCCATTGCTCCACACCAGGTTCTTGGCTTTCACCACCACCACCGTCAGGCGCTCGGCCGTGGGCAGGTAGCTCAGGGAGAGCAGGATCTCCCCCACCGTGTCCACCGCCTGCGGGACACAGCCTCCCGTCAGCCCCGGCCCCCGCCCGGCAGGGAGCAGCGATCCCCCCGCGCCCCGCTGCCACCTTGTTCACGTCCTGCAGGTAGAGCCAGGCGTTGAAGGGCCGCGTGGCCAGGTCCAGGTCGGAGAGCTTGAGCTCGGCCACGCCGGCGCTGACCTTCCTCTCGTCCTCGTCGATGCCGAAGGCGGAGAAGCGCAGACTGTGCTCCTCCAGCGCCGCGGGGGGCAGCGGCACCGAGAAGCGCTCGTCGAAGGCCACGGCGTAGGCGCTCCGCTGGATCTGCCACGGGGAAGGGCTGGGATTGCCTCCATAGATCCACGCCGCGATCTGGGGCCGCACCCCCGATCTGCCCCTGTCGCGCGTGGGAATTGCCAGGGGCGCCCGGCTTTGGGGTGGCGAGGGCAGAGCAGCCCCCAGCCCCCGAGCAGTGCATCTTCAGGACTTGTCTCAGGACAGCAAGAGAGCGCTGGGGAATTATCAGCGCTGGAGCTCAACTATCAGCCTCTCCAGAGCGTCGAGGAAGAGCCTGAGCTTGGGGTGGGAAAAGGCTTCCAAAGGCAGCTGGGGAGCTGCCTTCCAGGCAGCAGGTTTGTGCTCCTGGGGTGGTTCCCTTCGGGGGATGAAGCTTTCTGCTCCTCTCTGCAGTATCCTGAATCACAATGCCTGGCCCTGGGCTTTGACCAAGCCGCTGCCGGAGGGAACTTGAGGCTGCTGCTTTCTGACAGCTGCCTTTAGGGCGCTTAAAAAGGGAGGCTCCACCACGGCCCTGGCCCTGCTGCTGCTGGGGCAGCTGCCCAGACCTTTGGCTGCTGTATCCCGAGTGGGGAGGGAAGACGCTGTGGCTGTTGCAGGGGGCTCTGGGGAGAAGCCTGAGGTTCCCTGTGGAGATCAAGTGCAGGACACCAGCACACGCCCAGAGCTCTCCCCAGACCCCCCCCAGACACTTCCTCCACCTCCTGCAGCAGCGAAAGCTGAGCCTGAAATCTTGCCACAAGCCGTGCCCAGAGGCAAGGTCACCACACAGCCCAGTCAGCAGGGAGACACTTCTGCCTCTGCTAGGTCCCTGATGCACAAACCCCCCCGGGACCCCCTCCCCAGCACACTGCCCCCGGACCAAGGTGAGCTGCTCCTGTATCGATCCTCCCCAGCCCCACCGGCTCCCCACCACCACCGCGGGGAGCGTGGCCCGGGGCTGCCCTGGCCCGGGGCTGCCCTGGCCCGGGGCTGCCCTGGCCCGGGGCAGAGGCCGCAGTGGGCACTGGAGGAGCAAGGCCACCACCCGCGGGGGCTGGCACGGAGGGGGCGAGCAGCTTACCCGGGAGATGCCAACCAGCTGCTCGGCCGGGAGCAGGCTGAGGCGCACGAAGCAGGACTCGAAGCGAACCTCCTCCTTCTCCAGCAGGTCCTTGCCCTGCAGCAGCCTCACGTGCAGGGTGGCTGCCCTCGAGTCGTACTCCATGGAGACCTCCACCTGCCCCACCGTGAAATCCTGCCCGAAGTTGTTCCCGATGGAGGAGATGGAGTTGAGGGAGTCTGCCGAGATGGATTTCTTCAGGGGGCCGTAGTGGGCCAAGTCTCTGCTCATCAGCTCCAGGCTGCCCAGCTCGGCGATGCTCTCGAAGGTGTCCTCTGCCTGCAGGCTGTGCTTGCGGCTGCCTGAGCTCCTGTCCGGTGCCCTCTGCGAGCCCGGGGCCAGCCCTCGCTGCCGACAGGGGAAGGAAAACCAGGAGCTGCCAGCCCGCCTCACCCCAGCCCTCCGCACGCAGCCAGGGGCAGCTGCGGTGCGCCGGCGCCGCTTGGACGTCTCTCGGCTCCTGCCTGACCTCAAGCTGCGGCGGCAGCAAAGCTGCACCTCCCGCAGCTCCCCAGCTCCCCGCTGAGCCCCCAGACCCCAGCAGCACCACCTCGCTGCCCCTGGCTTCTCCCTCCCCTCCCCTGCCAGCCCCCGAGAGCCTGCAGCAGGTATTTTTAGAATCACAGAGCCATCAAATCATTTTGGTTGGAGGAAACCTGAAGGTCTTTGAGCTCAACCCTTACCCCAGCACTGCCAGGTCACCCCCAACCCACGGCCCTCGGCACCACATCTCCATGGCTGTGAAACCCCTCTAAGGATGGGGACCCCACCCCTGCCTTGGGCAGCCTGGGCCAGGCCTTGACAACCCTCAAGGGGAAGAAATTGTTCCTCATGTCCGACTCGAAGCTCCCCTGGGGCAACTCGAGGTCCCCCCAGCAGCTCTCGGGTTACAGATGAGCCAAACTTCCCCCCCTTGTACCTTGTGCTTGACATCGGAATAGGCTGCTCCATACTTCTGCTGGAGGTACCGATAGTCGTAGTTGGGGAAGGGGGAAGGTGCTGGGTAGCTGCCAGAGCGCCACAGCTTCCAGAGGTTGGCAGCAGCGACCCCCAGCAGCACCAAGGCACCAGCGACGTAGATGCCAATCTCCCACTGCGGTGGGCTCCTAGTGACTGCGAGAGGACAAGAGGCATCGTGAGCCTGCACCACCCCAGGCAGAGGCTTCAGCCCCTGCTGCCTCCACACCAGAAACTCAGCTCTGAGCCGGGAGGAAGGGATGGGCACAAACCACAGCTTGGGGCGGGGGGGGAAGGGGTCGTGGTGGTCTCAGGAGCAGCTTTGCAGGGCAGAAGCCACGGTCCTGGCTTGGCTGTCCCGGGAGGTGGAGTGGCAGCATCCCAACAAGCAAGGAGGAAGAGCGAACTGCCGCAGCACCTCGGGGGTGCCAGGGAGTCTCTCGCCAGCCACAGAGCCACCACCCGTACAGATGTGCTCAGCACACAGCTGCAGCCCCCTCCGTGCAGGGAGCTCCCGCGCTGCTGCCGCCTGCATGCCCGCGGGCTGGGGCTGCCCGGAGGAGGCGGCAAAGGGGGAAAACCATCAAGAAGCAAACAAAAGCTTCTGGAGCAGGGCACGGCCCCCCAGGTGCTGCCGGCGTGCTCCTGGAGGAGAGGCCATCCCTGCAATGCATCCCCGCGATGGGGCCGAGCAGTTGCTGCATTGCACCAGCCTCCAGCCACCGCCACGGAGCCAGCGGAACAAATGAGGGGGAAAGGAGATTCCTGCTGCCGAGCGCCGCCGGAGAGCCCTCCCGCGTCACGCCGCGGCCCCCTCCTTCCGCAGCGGCTCCGGAGCCAGGAAAAGCCCAGAGCAGGCCGAGATCCATCCCACACCGAGCAGAGGAACCTGCTGCGCCCCCCCGCCCTAAATCACCTCCGGCAGGAGCCAGCGAGGGGATGGATCAGAAGCACTCAGCTCTTCCCATCCACGGAGGACGGTTTGGATCCCTCCAGAGGGCCGGGAGCATGCCCAAGGGATCGCAGAGGAGACACCCCGGGAAGGAGCAGGTCCTGCTTCTTCCACCCCAACCCAAAGCTCTCTGTTCCGCTGTGGCTGATCCCCTGCATCCCTGGCTGTGGATACCAGCAAAGCATCCAGCTTCCCGCGGAGCTCCCACGGTAGAGGGGTTCTGGTTTGTCCAGCTCCAAGGAGCTCACACAGAGGAGCAAAACCAGGGCAAACCAACCCTCTCCTGGCTCCTGCTGCAGGGCTGAGCAGCTCATGCCAGAAAGCAGAGGGGAGCCAAACCCCTTGTGTGCGCCACGGAGGAGCAGTGAGCATCAGGAATCCCTCTCAAGAGGGGAAGGATCAAGGCTCCCCCTGGCCCGGCCCCCTCCCCAGGTCCCTCCCGAGCACTCACCACTCAGGTCTCTGCCTCCATGGCTGCTGTCCATGGCAAAGGCTCCTGCCGGCGCCCGGCCTGCATGGGGAAACAGCAGGTGAGGAGAGAGGGAAAGGGAAAACCGACTGCTTCTGCTCTCCCAGCGGGGCTGGCAAGCAGCTGCCCGCCCTGCACACTCCCAGCCTCGGCTCCTCTCCCAGGGACCGAGTGAGTGAGCACTGAAGCATCGCAGCCGCAGGGCGAGGAGCCGGGGAGAGGACCGAGGAGCTCTCTGCCGCTTTTCCATCCGGGATCTCGTCTTTGCCTCCCGTGGTTATCCCCAGCCTCACCGAGGGGCTGCCCCGTGCCAGAAGAGCCCTGACTCCTGCGTGGGGCAGGGCTGGGACGGCGCCAGTTCCCGCTGCAGGGAAGCCAGGTTCCCTCCCCCCCCGAAGGGTTTTCCCAGGTGAGTCCTACGCGAGATCCATTCTAAGGAGCTGCTCATCCCAGGGATCCCAGCACAGGGGATTCACCCAAGCCAGGGATTCCCTCCCATGCCAAGGGGGGTTGGGATCCCCCCCAAACACCCAGCCAGCCAATCCAACACGGACTGGGCCAGCACCTCCCTTCCTGCCTAGCCTTTATGTCAGGGGATGCTGCACCACAATCCACCTGTGCAAGCCCCAGGCCACAGCCCCCAAGCCCAGGCCTCACCTTGAGCATCACCTGCACTTAGATGCTCCCCATGGGAGCAGCCACAGCCCCCCTGCAAAGCCCACACAGCCCCAAGGCTCCCCACGGGGGAAGAGCTGGACCTGCCTCGAGTGGGTGGTCCCTCAATACTCAGGTGCTACCTCCCAGCTCCAGGCACTGAGGGGGTAAGCAGCCCCCCCCCAGCCCACCCCTGCTTGGATTTTAATGGGCAAAGGCTGAAGCTGCAGCACACTACAGCACAAAGCAGCCAGCTGCTGGCCTGGCACCCCTCTGCAGGGCCCTGTTGTCCACCCCCAGGGGACAGCAGCAGGAGGAGGGGTTCTGAATGCAATCAGGTCACTAACCTAAAATGATGGCAAGGCTGGGGACAGGGCTGGGAGATGCCAACCTTGTCCCCAGCATCACTCCTCAGGCACAAACCTCTCTGTGTGAGGGACAAACACTCAGTGGCACCGCATCTGAGAACCAGCTGCACTCGTGCCACAGATGGACTGAGCTCAGCTTAAGGGACACCTTGGTGCTGAGGGCAGGGCGAGCACATGGGCACCGTAAGAGCGCAGCACCCTGGAGGTTTACCCTAGAGAGTCTCTTTGTATGTGCTGGGCACAGCACAGTGCCTCAGGGAGCAGCAGCTCCTTCGCTGCCAGTGTGCCCTGGAGGGGCTTCACACAAGCACAAAACCTTTCAGGACCAACTTTCTCTGCAGGAGGATAAACACCGCATTAAAAACCCCCTCCTCTCCCCCTGCCCTTCCTCTCCCCCTGCCCCTCCTCTCCCCCTGCCCCTCCTCTCCCCCTGCCCTTCCTCTCCCCCTGCCCCTCCTCTCCCCCTGCCCCTCCTCTCCCCCTGCCCTTCCTCTCCCCTTGCCCTTCCTCTCCCCTTGCCCCTCCTCTCCCCCTGCCCTTCCTCTCCCCCTGCCCCTCCTCTCCCCCTGCCCTTCCTCTCCCCCTGCCCTTCCTCTCCCCCTGCCCTTCCTCTCCCCCTGCCCCTCCTCTCCCCTTGCCCTTCCTCTCCCCCTGCCCCTCCTCTCCCCCTGCCCCTCCTCTCCCCCTGCCCTTCCTCTCCCCCTGCCCTTCCTCTCCCCTTCCAAGGAGTCCCAGGCACGACTGAAGCAGATGTCCCAGGCACCATCCAGAGCCCCTGGCTGCCCGCGGTGCCCAGCGCAGGAGCTCAGCCTGGGGCTGTTTTCCAGCACCAGCCTCTCCTGAGCGAGCAGAGCAGCTCGGGGCAGGGATTTAGCACTTTCTGTGCTAATGAAGCTCTTCCCTGCCAGCTCTTCCCCACCAGGCTCTCATCCCCGTGTCAAATCCCTTCGAGGGAGATCAAATCTGAGCGATTAGTAGGGAACTGGCCCTGCTCTGGGCTCGGGGGTGTCTGGTTTCTTCCCTGGGGAGATCTCGAGGCTTGGCAGAGTCCCTGCTCAGGGGTGCAGAGGGATGGAGCAGCTTCAGTCTGCCTGTGGGCTCTGCAGAGCTCAGGGTACCCTCTCCCGCTGGGGGGGGGTGAAAAAATAGCTCAGTCTGGGGAGACAAATGGCAACGAAGTTGTGTGTGTCCCCTCTGAAAGAGGGGCAACCACCCCTAGGCTGTGGGGGACGGACACCTCCTTCTGCTTTGGCATTGTGCCCACACGAGGCCTGAAACAGCTTGGGCAGACCCTGGGTACTGGTCACAGCCTCGGCTCCTGCAGGCACCCTCTGGCACCGCTTGGAGCTAGAGTGCAGCAGTGCCCCCGCGCTGCTTCCTTCCCCCTGCCCTAGCCCGGACACCAGTGCCCAGCGCCGGGGGGTGCCAGTGCCCAGCGCCGGGGGGTGCCAGTGCCCAGCGCCGGGGGGTGGCTGAGGCGGGACCGATCTCCTCTCGCTGCTGAGCTGCGCCCTCCAGCAATCTCTGCTCTCTGCCAGCCCCAGCCCGGGCTCTGCTCGGGGCTTTTCCTTCCTTCTCCTGCACAGGGGAGCCCTGCCCGGTCCCGACCCGCACGGCAGGAGCATGGCAGCGACTCTGCTGCCACCACATTTGTCAGAACCAGCAAAGCCTCTCCCCAAACTTGTCAGACCATCCGGGTTTGGGCTCTGCACCTCAGCCGCGGTCCACCCCAACCCCTCCCAGCCCTTGCTCTGCCCACCCTACCTCTGGAGCTGCCTCCCCAGCAGACCCACAACTGGGGCGCCATGCGGCACCCCCCTTTCCCCTGCCTTGCCCCCAAAGACAAGGACCCTGCGCCCCCCCGTGGCTCCCATGGCCGGATCGGGCACGGGAAGCCTCAGGCCCCTTGCAGCGCTGGACCCTTCCCGGCACCTCAGCCCTCCCCCGCGCCGGACCCTCCCCACGTCCCCGGCAGTTTCACCTGGGCAGATCCAAGCCCCAGGGCCAAGAGGCAATCCTCAGGGGTCGGCTGCGGGGAGCGGAGCCCTTCCTGCCATCCGCCGGGCAGCGGCCGGGCGCAGGGAGAGGAATGCCGCAGTTCCCGAGCTGATTCCCGAGCGGATCCAGGCAGGGCAGCAGCGAGTCCCAGGGAGCCCCCAGATCCAGCTGGGAGCCCCTCGCCTCCCAGCGCTCCCGAGGGGTTCCGAGCTAAGCGGGGACGGCTCCGGGATCGCTGCCGGAGGTGCGGCATCAGCTGCCGGGATCGGCCCCCAGCCTCCGCTCACTGCTGCGATGAGCGGGGAGGTCTCTGCCCCCTCCCGGGAGAGCCTGCAGCTGCCCAGACCCCCCCCGGAAGATCTTCTCTCGCACACAGCCTCTCCCCCGCCCCGCAGCGAGCAGGGCCGGGTGGGCAGCGCGATTCCCCCCGGCCAAAGGGACCCCAGGGCTGGACGGGGGCGGGGGAGCGATGGCGCCGCTCGGCCGTGCGGGGGGAGCCGCAGGCCGAGGGAGGGTCCGGGGGACCTCTGCTTTCCCTCCCGGGCTCTCGGGCGCTGGCGATTCCCCTTAGGAAGTTGCCTTAAAAATCCCCTGCGCAACCCTCCCAAGGAGCGAGCAGGGATGATGCCAGGGTCGCCCCCCCGCCCCCCGCACTGTCACCCTTGTCGCATCCCCCGGGCTGGATCACGACCCCTCCCCTTGTCCCCTTCCGTCACCCACCCCACCCCCGCCCCCGGTAGTGGCAGCCGGGGTGAGGGGAGTTGAGGGGGGCAGGCTCGACGGGCCCCGACTCACCGCTGCTTTGGGGGAAACCGGAGCTTTTCCCGGGGGGGGCGGGGACGGGGGGGCGGGCCCCGGGATGGGAGGGGAGCCCGGCCCCACCCCCGGCCCCCCCACAACAGGGTGAGCCGGGGACAGCTCCAGGTTGCTGGGTTCGGGGCTCCCCCACCTCTGCTCTGGCTGCAGCTCACCGCCCAGGGACCCAGCCCCTGTTCCTCTCCCACCTCCTGCAGCCCCTCTAAACATTCAGCCCTCCCTCCCCGCCCCAAGGACCCCCTCCACCCAGACCTGCATGCCCCCCTGCCCCTTCCCTGGGTGCTGCTCCCCTCCCTGGCTCAGCACCAAGAGACCCAAGTACCTGGGTAGAACTGGAGCCACTCCACAGCAAGGTCTCCCTCCAGCAGCCCCCTGGGCTCTGCTGTCCCTCCCAGGTCAGCAGCAGGTGAAGCCTCTTCACCAAGGGCCAACTTGGCCCCAAAAAGCCTCTCCAGCACTTGGGAGACCAAAAGCTCTGTGCCCCCCCTGACAAAGTGAGCATCAGGCAGGTGGGAGGGGAATGGACACTTCCCTTTCTGACCCTGGCTTCATGGCCATGGCTCTCAGCCACCTCCTGCCAGAGCACTGCTGTGGAGCAGCCAGAGTCACAGCAGCAGCTGGCTGGAAATGGCCTTCAGCTCCCTGAGCCCAGCCACAACTCAGCACCTCCCCT
Source organism: Dryobates pubescens (assembly GCF_014839835.1). Classification (NCBI taxonomy): domain Eukaryota; kingdom Metazoa; phylum Chordata; class Aves; order Piciformes; family Picidae; genus Dryobates; species Dryobates pubescens. The sequence goes on from NC_071633.1 coordinate 19,827,664, forward strand.
GCACAGCTGCCAGACCACAGCCCTGGGCTCCTGCACCGGCAGCTGGAAGGGAGCAAGCCCCAGCTGCCCTCCAGCTCCCAGCCTCAGCTGCAGCAGAGGCTGGGAACCACACTGCCATGGCACAGCCCAGGCCCCCTGCTCCCTGGCACAGCCCAGGCCAGCAGCCCTGCCTGGGGCAGGTCAGGGCCACCCTCCCTCCAGCCCCCTGGCAGAGGCAGCTGCAAGAGCTGCTCCCAAGGGTGTTGGCTTGGGCTGAGTTCTGCTCATCTCAGAGGCCCCATTCTGGCAGCTGAAGGTTTGAACAGCCTCAAGGCAGAAGCCAACTGATTACCAACCCCAAAATGATCCTTGAGACGATCTCCAAGGTCCCTTCCAACCCAGACTATGACTGAGGCCTTTCTACAGAAGGGAGTTGTGACCAAGGCAGCTGAGGCCCCAGTGCCACCTGCAAGGTACAAGCACCAGCCCCTGGGCATGCAGAGGCTGCACCAAGCAGCAACCATTGCCCTATTACAGGGGCAGGTTCCAGGCTAACCACAGAAGCTCTTCAGCTGGGTGGGGACAAAGTCAGCGGTGTGCAGTGGGTCAGAGCTCCAGGCAGCACCAGGGAACACACACAGCACACCCACAGCCCCTGCTGCTCCTCACTGGTGCTTTGAAATGTAGGGGGGCTCTGGGAGGGAGGGAGGAGGAAGTGCAGTGACAGAGCCCCCCAGGTGTGCCTGCTACCAGCTGGGTGGTGAGATGAGAAGGGGGCACAGTGCCCTCAGCACAGGTGGAATGGAGATCCCCTGACCTGAGCCTTGCCCAGCTGGGGCCACACAAGCATCACAGCAGCAGGTTACAGGGGGTGGGGCTGGCTGGGAGCTGGAATTAGGACAGCTCTGGGTGGAAAGGCATAGAAATAGGCTGAGCTCAGCACTCTGCCCATTACCAACTGGTCAGCACCTACTGACACAGCCCCAAGCTGCCCCCTCACAGCAGCAACCTCCTCCCCAGGGAGGAGCAGCTGCAGCCTGGGCATGCTGGAGGAAGCAGCCTGATCCTACCTCTGACACTGCTCACTCTCCTCTGCAGCTGCCAAGCCACCAGGCACCCCCTGGCCCACAAACTGCTTTGGTTGCTGAGCTCTTCAGATGCAAGCCAAGTGCTGGGCTGCTGGAGCCTGCCCCACTGCTCAGTGCCCACTCTCCAGGGGTGGGAAGCACCTGGGGCACTGTAAAGGTGGGAGGAGTGCAGGGCTGGGTTGTCAGTCACCTGTGAGACCAAAGAGGACCAAAGCCATGGCTGTTTGCTGGGCAGCAGCTCAGCAACACTCCTGCCCCTCAAAAGCTGAAGTGCTCCTGGTGGTGCTGAAGCTCTGCCCTGGACAAAGCCTCTGCAGCAGGGGAAGGGCAGCACAGGTGAGCAGGACATGCTGCAGCAGTGCCTTCCACCCCCAGGCTGCCAGCAGAGGTTGCAGAGTGGGTGCTGCACTTACACCTTGGAATAACCACCCCCAACCCCCCAGCACAGGCTCCCAGTTTCCTCCCCAGGGCCCCAGCTGCACCCCTGCCTGCAGCCCCCCAGCAAGCAGGGTGCTGGGGCAGGGATGGCAGCAGCTGGACAGAGGCTTTGTGAGTGGCTGCAGAGAGACCTTCCCCAGCTGGGCTTGGAGGCACCTGGGGAGGGATGGGGCAGCCGTGAGGGGCAGCAGAACCTGATGTGCCCCAGAGAGCAGACACCAAGAATGAATCAAAGCCTCCTGGGAAGCAAACTAAAAGCTGAGAGTAAGGCAAATAACTTCAGACCAATGGAGCAACTCCCAGGTTTCTGCATGTAGTAGGTTTTACTCCATGGAGCAAAGGAAAGGCAGCTTGACCTTCCACACTGAACCTTCCCCTCCCTGCAAGAGATGACCAAACTAAAAGAAAGGTTAAAATCAGAGCTAAGGAGCAGCTGCCCTCCCTGCAGCTGGGAGGCCTCAGAGCTGCTGCAGACCTCTCCAGGCTGCTGCGAGCCAGGCCTGCAGGAAGGCAGCGGCCCCAGCTGCAGGGGCAGGAGCAGCAGTGTGCTGTGGTGCCTCCTGTGCAACTTCTGCATCTTGTTCACACACCTCAGGTCACCTGCACCGGCCTCAGTCCTGGCAACTGGTGGCTGAGCACCTGGCACCACCTCACCCACGGCTCCAGCAGAGAAAAACCAAGCCATTCCTCTCCTGTCTCTGGCAGCTGCACACTCCAGAGGAGGGGTTCCTAATGCCCAGAGGTCACCATGGAGGTCTCTCAGTGGGCTGGAGAGAGCAGCAAGATTCCCTTTGCACCTTGTTTAAAGGCCCTTGTCTCCAGCCCTGCTCTCCAGGAAGACAAAGCAAGAGGTCTGCAGGGTCCCATCCGGCCGCAGCGCTGTGGGCTCTGACTTCCCTCCACAAGGCCTCCTCCAGCGCCCAGCGGTGTGCAGGAGCAAGGCTGTGCAGGTCAGAGACCTCCTTCCCCCTGCTGGGAAGCTAACAACAATGACAAGGTAGGTAGGGTGAGCTGGACTGTCCACCAGCCACCGAGCACTACGAGGTCCTTCCAGCCCCCTGCCTGTGGCTCAGAGCTTCCTCTCCCTGGGCTTGCTCCCAGCCTGCTCCTGCAGCGCTGCTGGGTGTCCATCCCCATTGCTCAGGCATCTCTCCTTCTCCTGCCTGTGCTCCTGCTTCTGCCTCCGGATCTCCTTGTACCGCAGCGTGATGTCCCTGCAGGGAGAGACAGAGAGCTGCTGCTGCGGCCAGACCACCTCAGCACTCAGGCAGCTGTGCTCCTGGAGGGACCCAACCCCCCTGAGCCCCCTGGCTGGGGGCTTCTGGTGGCACTGATCCACCTCTACCCTGTGCTCGGTGCTAGCAGAGGCCAACATCACCTCTGAGGTGTGACCCACAGCACGCCCAGCAGGAGCCAGCAGGGGCAGGGGCCTCCAGCTACAGGTCAGAGAAGTGCTTGAGCTGGAAGAGGCCTCTGAGGTCATCAGCCCAACACCACCACAGCCACCAAACCATGGCCCCAGCTGCCATGGCCACAGGCTTCTGGAACACCTCCAGGGACAGTGACTCCACCACCTCCTAGGGCAGCCTGTGCCAGTCCCTGACCACTCCTGCAGCAGAGAGATTGATCCTTAGCTCAGTGTAGTTCTTCCAGCCTCAGGCAGCTGCTTTGCACTTCTGTGCTCAGAGAAGTCTCCAAACCAAACAGCTGAACCTCGGCTCACCCCTTGCTGACTCTGGGACAGGAGCTCAGGGTGCAAGCTGTGCATCCCTCCCTGCAGCTCAGGAGGGCTAGGCTGGGTATCAGGGAATACTTCTTTGCTGAAAGGGTCACCAAGCATTGGAATGCTCTGCCCAGGGCAGTGCTGGAGTCACCATGCCTGGAGGTGCTTCACCAGTGTGGAGCTGGGGCTTAGGGACATGCTTCAGTGCTGGGTCAAAGGCTGGACCTCATGGTCCTGCAGATCTGTTCCAACCAAAGATCTTCCCAGGTGAGTGAGGATGGCAGATGAGCAGCAGCCAGGCCCCTGCCTGTTCAGCTGCTTCTACAGATCCCTGCCCCAAGTGCTCCCACAGAGAGCAAAGCTCCCAGAGGCCTGATCCAGAGAGAGAACTGCCAGGACCTGGCAGGGGAAGCTCCCCGTTCACTTCGTGGCTCTGACACAGCCCCCTGCAGCTCTGGCACCTAACCAAGCTGTGATCTACCTTCAGGAGGCTGAAGAGTCAGGACTTGCAGGGGCCCCACTCAGCAATGCCCTGCAGGGCAGCCCCAGGCCGTGCTCACCGGATGAAGAAGCGCCAGGCTGTCCAGGTGAGCACCAGGATGATCCCCAGGATCCAGCACTGGGTGATGTAGAAGGGGAGAGAGAGGGTCAGGGTGTAGGGGTCGTACTTCACCACGATCAGGAACTCGGTGGCAGTAATAGCAGCAACCAGCCAGGCCTGCTGGCCCAGCTTCTTGTGGAACTTCCTGCAACAGAGAGAGAGCTGAGCCTGAGCCGGGGCCCCCAGGGCCAGCCGGGGGCTCCGCTCCCCCAGCCCTGAGCCGAGGCCGTGCTGCAGCCGTGAGGCACACCGAGGCTGTGCAGCCCCACTGCTCCCGTGCTGGTGCCACTGAAGTGTCCCCTCAGAGGCTCCAGGAACACAGGAAGGGTTAAGCCTCATCCTCATACGATGCAAGAAGTATCCTGATGGTCAGGGGACTGGTGAATGCTCCTCAGACTGTCTGACCAGCCTGGGATCAGCTGAGGCCCAGGGCAGGCTATGAGACAGGAGCTCTGCTCCCTGATGTCCTCTGCAAACACCCAGACCCCCTGCCACGGCCAGGCCTCACCCCTAGCTGACTGCAGGGGCTGCCCAGGACAGCACCACTGCCTCCTGCAGATGTGCCATCTGACCATGCAGAGCCAAGGACATCACTGCCCACCTCACAGACCACATCTGTGCCCTTCCATCACCCATCTCACTCTGAAGCGAGGTTTTAGTGCTGCCTGAGGGAAGGAGCAAGGACAAGCTGCTGCAAGTTGTATTCTTCCCTTTGGCCAAAGCCCTGAGTCCAGGGGCCAGAGTCAAGCACCCCCCCCCAGTTTCTTAGACTTCAGAGCTGTGTTCCACACCACAGCACAAGCCCAAGCTACACAAAACTGTCCAACTGTGCCCATTGCATGCTCCAAAGAGTGAGCCCTGCAGAAGATCTGAGGCAGAACAGCCTCAGGCACAGCTGCTCCCTCACCAGCCCCACTCAGGATTCCACCTCCCAGCCACGGGAAGGCAAAGCAGATGCTCTGGGGCTGGGTCTGTTTGCCCCTGCCACGCTGGAAAGCTGCCCTGAGGGGAAGGCAAGCAGCTGGAGCACGGGGGCAGGGGGCTGGGCAGGGGGCTGGGCAGGGGGCTCACGGGTCATCCATGAAGTCGTAGATCTCCCTCATGGCCACGCCGCCCACGTTGACGAAGAAGACGAGGCGCAGCAGCACCAGGCAGTGCTCGGGGGGCATCCACAGCACAAACTTCAAGTAGAAGGTGTTCAGCTCTGCCAAGAGGAACTGGGCAACAGGACACTCCAGTTACACTCCAAAGACTTCACCAAATCGGCCCTGGGCACCCCCCTCTCCCCCCGGCAGCACAAGCTCCTGCGCGGCGCTGCAGCCATGCCCAGCCTGGGCCTTTAGAGGCCTCCTGGGTGTATCAGCCACCACCACGGCAGAAAGCTGGCCAAGAACTGCCCAGAAGTTTGCTTTCAGAAGTCTCCTGTGGGCTGGAAGGGCTATGGCAAAATGCCCCAGCAGAAAGCTGGCCAAGAACTGCCTGGGGGTTCAACCGGGCTGCAGGACCACTGCTCCCCAGCTGCAGCTTGTCCTTTGGGCAGCACTTCAGCTCCGACCCAGGGAGCTCAGGAGGCACCAGCAGGACAGCCTGGGGCTTGGCTTAGGGGCAGGAAGCTCTGGTCACACCCTGAGAGCCTGTGAGCTGCCCTGGCAGCTGAGCAAGCAGAGAAGCTTCTCGCTTCAAAAGCAGCTCTAACAAAGGCACTGAGCTTGGTTTGACCCCAGGGCGTGAGCCAGTATCTGAAGCTGCTCACAAACTCAGCTGGAACCAGGCCTTGCTGAGACAAGCACCACTCTGCCAAAGCCTGGCACCATTCAGTGGACTCTCTGTGGCAGAGTCTGCTCCAGCCCCTAGCCCCAGACCTCCGCGGTGCCAGCCTGGGGCTGTGCACACAGCAAGCCGCAGCAAGGCCTCTCCTCTCAGCACACACATTGGCCTCGCAGCTCCCGTGGGCTGCAGGAGGCTGGGCACATCTGCTGTGCCAGGGGAAGCTGGCAAGGGGGGTCTGGAGCAGAAATCAGGTGACAGTGACGTGGACTGGAGTGGCTGAGTTTGCAAACGGCCTGGCCCTGGCTGCTGGCCCTGCTGTGTGCTGCCTGTGCTCTCACAGGCAGTGCATTGTCCCCAGGGCACACTCAGCTCTGCCACTGACAGCAGCACTCACTGCAGGGTCATTAGAGGGGGGAGTCTTGCCAAGCTGAGTACTGAGCCCCAGGCATCACAGGCAGCTTTGCTGGACAGACCCCAAGACAAACCACCAGCAGGCTCCACGGCCCACGTGGTGCAAGGTGCTCTACAGCTTCACCTTTACAAGCAGCTTTGCATGTCCAGGAGCTGCAGTTATGCTGCTGTAGCAGCTGATGACAACACACAGCTGTGGCCTGTGCCCAGGAGTGGCACAGGAACTGGCTGATGCCCACTGGCTCTGGAGTCACTGCAAGGGTCTCAAGGTTTGGTTAAACTCCACAGCTGCTGAACTGAAGGGAGTTGGAGCTGCTCAGCACAGAGCCAAATGAGATCCCATGGGCAGCACAAAGGTGCCAAGAAGCAGGAGTGGTGGAAAAGCACTTGAGCTGCCAGGCTCCTCCTGATCAGTCATGTGCAGGACTCCTGTGACTGAAATGGAAGGTGGGAACCCGAGGTGAAGCATCACTAGAGCACAGCTCCAGCCCCTCAGGGGGTGGAGCAGGCAGCCTGTCCCCCTGCTGGGACAAGCCAGCTTCCTCTGGTGTCTAAATGGGGGTCCCTTGGCCTCAGCTAGTCAAGCCACATTACACCCCATAAACCTAGGGCAAGCAGGGCAGTGCTGCAAGGAGCAGAGCTGGACTCAATCATCCCTGTGGGTCTCTTCCCACTCAAGATCTTCTGTGCCTCTGTGAACTGAAGTCTGTACAACAGAACATTACCTGAGGCAAAGCAATGTGCTGCTCAGGGAACCTGCCTGAAGCACTGGGTACAGCCCCCTCCAGCTGCAGATCCAGAGAAAGCAGCCACTTGCACCCCCAGGCAGGGATTCTGGCCCTTGCTGAAGCATCTGTAGCTCTCTCCACACCAAGCAGTGCTGCTCAGCAGGCAAGAGCCAATACTGATGTGATTGATCCCGCCAGGGAGCAGAGCCATGGAAGCAGACACCTTTGGGAGCCATCTCTGCCGGCCTCAAGCACAACAACGTCTCCCTGACAGAGCTCCAGCCCAAGCTGCTGTTTGCACAGCTGCTGAGGGGTCCCAGAGCACTCAGGCAGGGGCAGGGAAAGCCAAGGCAGAAGTTTCCTTACGACAAAGATGATGCCGCACACCGCGAGCCACCGGCGCAGGCTGGACGCTGGCTTCCACTCAAACTTCACCCAGCTGTAGGGGGTGAACTGGAAGACAATTCTCTTCATCTTCCCCCTGACAAGAAGCAGAGCACATCCTGGTAGCTTTAGGACATAAGGGACACCTGCTGAGGCCTCTGACTGAGGCACCGGTGCAGGGCTGGGAAATGCCTTTGCTCCCTCCCTGGAAGAGGCTCCTCCAGGAGATGAAGAGCTTGAGCCAGGGCAGCCTGCTCCTTGCACTGCCCCTGCCAGCTGCACCACTCAGCTGAGCAGCTCCTCAGCCTGCTCTGCCAGCAGACACCACAGCCAGGGATGGGTCACCACTGGGAGAAGGCTGCCTGGGGGCTGTCATACATGAAGGGTCCATGGAGCTGTGGTTACTGGGGAGCTGTGCACTATCTGCACAAGGGGCCAGGAGATCCTTCTGGGAGTGGCAGAGTTCAGACCCTCAGGGGGTCTCCACAAAGGGCTACAAACTCCCCTGTGGTGCTGCTGTCCCTGTGCTACTGCTCATGGAGCTCCTGGCTACCCCAACTCACTTGTAGGTAGGAATGTTCCAGAGGCCTTGCCACTTGTAGGTTTTCAGGGAAAGCCAAGACAGAGTCTTCATCCCACAGTAAATTCCTAATCCATTGCATAAGATCACATCCATTATCCACTGGAAGGAGAAGAACAGTGATGCTGGAGAAGCTGCAGAAGGCACTGCAGGCAGGGGTACAGGTGGGGACACTTCAGAGACAGGGCCTGGCCATGCCCAAAGAGGGGGGCAGGAGCTGTCAGGAAGTGCCTCAGCTGCCCAAGGCAGAGCCACAGAAGATGGCTGTGGAGTCTCTTGCTGGAACTCTGCCACACACCAGGCCTCATTTCACATCAGCTGTACTCTGCTGAGTGAGGGCTTTAGGACCACACCAGGACCCAGTCAAAACCTGTCCCCAGGTTCTGCTTTGCCCAATACCTTCACCTCCTCTTCAGCCTTCAAGCTGCCTCCTTCAGAAGTGGCCTCCCTGCAGGCTCAGGATGTGAAGATAAACAGAGGACTCCTGCCCATGCTCTGAGCTCATTGCCAGCTGCTCACTCTGCAGATGGAGCTCTTGAGCTGGCACCAATCTGCCTGTCCCCAGCTCCAGAGCAGGGGACCCTGAGTGGTAACTTCCTAGCAAGTACCTCTCAGGGCAGAACAGCTTTGCTTGCTTCTGACCAGGAAGCATTTTCTTTTGTACAATCACTGCAAGCTTGGCAAAGACTTTGTGCCTCAAGAACAAACCCAAGCAAGAATCAAAGCTGTGTGCCCTGGATGGGGATCATTCTGATTGCTCTGGCAACCAATTTACATCTCTCAGGAAAATGACAGTCAAGTGTGCCCCTGCAGAGCTGCTTTACTGCACAGAGAACCAGCCCTGCCCCCTCTGGCCTGAGAAGCCAGACACCAGCAGGGTTTTAGGACAAGAATGTCTACATCTGGTCCTGTGCAAAGCCTTCAGCAGGGCCAAGTGTTTACCTCTTAAAAGGCTTTTATAAACCACAAGAGAAGCTCTGAAGAGTGTTTTGGAGAGCAGTGGAGATGGACTTTGGACACAGACTGCACCGAGGCTGGGGCTGGGGTGGCAGCAGCCAAGAACCAAATCCCCATCTGAGACTGTCAAGGTTTACTTCCCTCTTGACTTGAGGTGCTCTGCTCTGTACCATCACCAGATGCTTGCAAGTGTGAGGGCAAAGCCTTGGATTCTCTCTCTGCTGTGGAATGAGCCCAGGCAAGGGCTGAGCCCCTGAGCCCAGCGTGACAAAGCCACTGCACAGGCACCAGGGAGAAGGAAGGATGCTGCTGGGCCACAGCAGCCACTTTCCCCTCTGGCCACAAGCACAAGAGAGAGCTCAGCCCTCAGCACTTCCCTTGCTAGCCACAGCTGCTCTGGGCACAGCTGGGAGTACCTACATGATCCCACCAGCATTCACTGAAGTTGGGCAGCTGGTGCTCCAGGCTGTACTCCAGGAACTCGAACATCACACTGATGATCATACACATCCACCAGTCCCGGATCATCAGCGTCTGCAGAGGGAGACAGAGAGGCCTTCCAGGAGCCACAGGGGCACAGCAGTAGCACTGCACCACCAGCTACTGACCCCTGGACCCACAGCTATCCCCAAACCAGGCCTTGCACAGCAGCCTGAGCAGAACCAGACCCCACTTACCCTAAAGCCCTTTGGAGATGCAAACAGAGAGCTCCAGCAGTACTGGAGACACTCTGCTCAGGTGCAGAGGTTTGGAAGTGCCTGGAGCAATTATTCCCTCCAGGAAGCACAATTAAGCCTTGCAGTCTTTGGTGAGCTTTGTTTGCTGGCTGCTCCTGCAGGCCAGCAGCTTGCCTCCAGGATCCAGAAGAGGCTCTGGAGTCTCCTGAGAAGCTGCTTCAGTCTGACATGATTTGTAGCAATAGATGCAGCTGGGACTGAAATGCTGCCCTGCTGCCCAGGGCCCTCAGACTGGCAATTCTGGACACAGCCAGCACCAGCCTGATCTGAAGTCAGTTTCCCCATGCCCAGCACAGCCAGACCAACCCCAAACACTGCTGGGAACACAGCTCATTTTGCAGACAGCCTGGGCTTTTCCAGTTGTGCTTTTCCTACCTACAAGACCTCTAAATAAAGAGCAAAGTGCAAAGGGCAGTCCAGAGTTGGCTACTAAGTTCCTCAGTTTAAAGAGCTAATATTTAGACCATGCTGAATGTGCTCTGCCAGGGACAAGCAGGACTGGAATTCCTTCCACAGCTGGCTGGTGTTGACTAGAAAGGGTCCTGAGGTGGCTGCCCCTGGGCACAGCCTGCCTTAGAGCAGTGGTAGACATCATCCTGCCTCTGTGCTGGGCTGACCACAGACTCCACACCTCCCCTGGATGCCCTCCTCCCCACACCCCACATCCAGAGCTCATCCCAGCATGTATTGTGCTGCAGCAGTTAAGGCTTCCATTGCCCTTGATCTGACCTCAGAGGCATGGTGGAGAGTGGAGGCTGTCAATGCAGTGCCACTTGGGAATGCAGTGAGGGGACCCAGCATGGACAGGGGAAGGGGGGAGAAAGAAAAGCCCTTTGTGACCATGAACAGCTGGGCTGCTCCAGTGTCACTGACTGGCACTGCTAGAACAGACACAGCTCAAGCTTCAAAAGCACTCTGACAGAAAGGTAGCTGAAGATCTTCCTACCTTCAGGTACCAGCCAAAGAAGTGAGCAGGAACAAAGCCATCCAGTTTGTCCTAAAGGCCAAGAAGAGTGCAGGTCACCTGGACTGCCAGCAGCAGCTCCTTCCCAAGGCTCAGTGCTCCCAAGAGAAATGCAGCAGCAAACTGCAGGAGTTCCACACCAACCCCAGATGCACTTCACCAGTCTGCTGCTTCTCAAGCACAGTGACCTAAAGGCTTTGCCAAGGGCAGGCAGCAATGTGAGGGCAGCAACAGGGGTCAGGACACAGCACAGCCACTGCTGCCGAGGGGCCCGAAGCAGGACGTGCTGCAGCCAGGGCAGGAGCATGCATGTCCTCATCAGAGCAGCCTCCAGGAGGGTGCTCAGATCTTGCCAGCCCTGCCACCACCCAGCCCTGGGCAGAGAGGGCTTTCTCTCCTCCCACCTTCGGTGCACAGCTGGAAAGGGACAGCTGTAACTGTCCTCTCTTATTCCTGATGCACTGCAGGCCTGCCATGGCAGACCCAAAGCACTCAGTGCTGCTCCCCACACAGCCACAGACAGCTCTGCCCAGGGAGGGAGCTGCACATAACCTAACTTCCTTCACCCCTGAGCCTGAAGCCTTCTGTCTGCCAGCAAGACACAATAACCTGATGGCTGCTGCTGGTCAGGAAGTGCAGCTCAGGGACTGCTGGGAAACATGCAGCCTGTGACCCCTGTGCTCAGGGGGGCTGAGGGCAGGGGAGTCTGTAAGCACACAAACCAACCCAAGCAGCAGGCTTTGCATCAGTCCCCTGAGAAAGGGCAGCTGGCAAGCACTCTGCCCTCTCTCCTGGGCTCCAGAACTAGGGTACAGAGCCACAGCTCCCCTGACCAACAGGAAAGGCCAAGAGGAGACAAATGAGAGAGCTGCAAGTCAGCCACAACTGCTCTCTTGCTCAGCACTCAGAAAGCCTCCTGGCTGCCCCCTGAAGGGCTCAGTGAAACCACTTTTTACCAAGACCCAGTCAGACTCACCAGCCAGGAGCTCAGTTCCTTACCCAGATGTTGTGGAAGGGATCAGTTGCATTGCCAGGGTCATAGATGAGACAGTTGCCCCCATAGTCTCTCTCTGGCAGGGGCACCCCCAGGTGTGGGTCAATGTACTTCATGAACTGCCTGCCGTCCTGCACGGTCTGTGGGAGCAACACAAAGCCTGGCTCTCCCTTGCAGCAGGGACAGGAGGCAACTGCAGCCAGCACTGCATCTTCAGATGGCTGGGGTGGGTCTGGCACCCCCAGAGCCAGAGGCATCAGCCAGCCCACCTCCTGCACCTCCTGGGCCTCTGATGCTAAACAAAACCCCCAGGTGAAGAACCAGAGATCCTCAACTCTGTTTCCTAACCTACTCCTCCATGCCTCCTCCCTCCCAAGACCCCAGCACTCTGTGGCACACTTCCCATTGCCCCTTCTGCCTTTCCTCTCTCTCCTTGAGTCTGGGAAGGCTGAGGAAGAAGCAGGCAGAGAGCCAGGAAAGGTTTAGTTGGATGGCTGCAGCTCTGGCACAAGGCACCTGCTGGACCAGGAAAGATCCAGGGGCACTCTGAAGCTCCATTCCCTGCACCTCACTGTGAGGACAGCCTGAGAGAGTTGGGATTTTTCAGCCTAGAGGAGAAGGCTCCAGGGAGACCTTAGAGCAGCTTCCAGTACCTGAAGGGGCTCCAGGAGAGCTGGGGAGGGACCTGGGACAAGGGCTGGGAGTGCCAGGAGAAGGGACAATGATTTGAACCTAGAGCAGGGCAGATTTAGATCTGACACTAGGAGGAAGGGTGGTGAGACACAAACAGGCAGCTGGTGGAGACCAGTCCCTGGAGACAGTCAAAGTCAAGCCTGGTGGGGCTCCCAGGGACCTAATCTAGCTGGGTATGTCCCTGCTGACTGCAGGGGGTTGGACTGGGTGACTTCCAGAGGCCCCTTCCTTCTCTGACCACTCTTCCTCAGCCTCATGCAGCAGCTTCACACCCCTGGAAAGCATCTCCTGCAGTCAGTGAGAACACTGAACTGCACAAAGGGTTTTATATCCACATGGAACTGCCTTCCAGCAGCTAGAGGGCCAAGCTACTTACCTGGAAGAGTATGAAGATGAGGAAGAGCTCATACACCACGCTGACACACAGCCAGAACCTCCAGTAAGCTACAGAAAGAGACCAAGGGGAGGTCAGCAAGTGGCCAGGCACAGAGCAGCCGACGAGTCACCTGCTCTGGTACCATGGCAGGAGGGGAGGCTCCCAGCACTCAGGTGGTCCCCATCCTCCTTACAAGATACAGCCAGAGGGGCTGCTCTGCAGTCAGCCAGCAGAGCTCACTCCAAGTGGGTACTGAAGCCCCCAGCCCTGTCAAGCAGAGCCCTCCTTCCATGGGTGGTGAGCAGAGCTGGAGTGGGGCAGGGAGGAGCCCAGAGAGCTGCCCTTAGGTTGCATGGATCCCATGGATGTGGTTTGCCACAAAGGGAGAGAGCCAGAAGCCCTCAGGCCTGGTTTGGGCATCTGTCCCTGCTCACTGCAAGACAGGCTCAGGGTAAAGCAGGAGCATGAGAGGCTGTGTGCTGAAAGCAGGGCCGAGGGCACTGCAAACGTGCTTGGTGTCAGCTCAGAGCCCAGAAGCCAGCAGCCACGGGGCTGCAGAGCTGCCCAGAGGCTTGGGTACCCCTGAAACACACACCTGTGGGCTGCAGGGAGCAAAGGCAAACCAACCCAACCCCAAACATCACAAACAGAGCAGAAATCAGGGGGAAAGAATCCACATTGCCCAGGGAGCCTCTGGCAGGCTGCTTCTGACAGCAGCAGGAGACACTGCGAGGGGAGCAGCTGTGCCCAACAGCAGAACTGCTGCCTTCATTGCACCCCAACAGCCTCCTGCTCACTCCCAGGGGGAAACCAACCACAAAAGGGCAAACAAGAGGGCAGCTGTGGCCTGGATGCCAGAAGTTGAGAGCTGTGCAACAGCTTCCACTGGGAGCCCCCAAGGGTGTCACTTGAAGCTGCAGACATGATTGTGGTGCCTTAATTCTGCAGTCAGGGAAGTGCCTTCTCAGGGCCAGGCATTAAAACCAGGCCCAGGCCAACCTCCCAACACCTCCTGAGGTGGCTTTGCCCCTTGGTCTCCCTGGGGAAAGGAAAAGCAGGGTCCAGCCTACCTGCCCCTCGTTGAGGCAGTGACCAGAGCCTCTGGAGCAGCTCCTGAGGCTTCTGTCCTTCCTTCAGACCTGAGAGACTCCCAGAGCCGTGGGCAGGCTGCCAGAGGCTGCCTGCACCTTCCAGTCTGGCTAGAAGGCAGCTTAGGAACAACAAAGCAGCAAACCCACCCTGTGCTGGTCAGAGATTCTCAGGGAGAGAGGAACCTGTCCCCAGACAGGCACCAGGCAGCTGCTGAAAACCACCTGAGAGGCTGCAGGCCAGAAATGCAGTGCTGACAGAAGTGATGCAAGGAATGGCTTTGTCTTTGAGGTGGTGGTTTCTGCCCTGCCCCATGACCACACAGCTTGAAGGTAAACATGTTCCAGGCAGCAGAGCTAACCTCTCATTAGCACACTCCTCCCACAGGGACTGAGCATTGTTTCCTTCAAACATCACCAGGACCAGGAGCTCTGCAGACCAGGAGCTCTGCAAATGCTGAGTGCTTGCTGCCCTGCCAGGCTGTGTGGCAGACCTGACACTGCTCAGCCACGCTCTGGTGCTGAGGCACAGCCAGCTCAGACAGCAGGGAAATCTCATCTGAGCTACAGACAAACACACAGGGTGCTGGCAAGAGCAGCCTCAGCCACACTGCAGAGCCCAAGAGACCTGGTGATGATTCAGTGCTCCCTCCCCAGCTGGCAGAAGTACCCAAGAGGTTCTGAAGTCTCCTTTCCATCTTGCACAGCAGCAAGGAGATGTTCTCCAAGCTGTACAGACATTGTGTTCTCTCTCTTCCTGGACTGCCTTCAGCTCTCAAGTTATTTTTGGCATGCCTCTGCTGTTTGTTTCCCTTAAATGCACTTCTCACCCTCCCTCCAATCAGGCCTCTGCCCCTGCTGAAGGATGCTTCAGCTAATCACACAGCTGACAGCTCAGTGATGGCTGTGCCCCAGCAGTGCACTGCTGCTGGTGCTGGGACACTTGGAACACAAGAGGAACACTGCACAAGGGACCCCTGCACAGCAGCCCCTCACCTGCACCCAGCAAAGGGCTGAGTTTGACCTCAGCCTCCCAAAAAGCTAACTGGTGGAAAGGAAGAGCAGAGGAAGGCAGACTGCCAGTGAGGGGAGAGACTGAAAGCACAGCCTGCTGCTGCAGCAGCACTGGTGGTGGGCAGGCAGATGGGAGCTGTGTGCACACAGCCCAGGTGAGCCACAGGGAGAGAGAAGAGTCACTGAAACACAACAGCAGCAGGCAAAAGCCTCCTCCTGGGCTGGTCAAATGGGCACAAAGAGGCTGAAGAGGGCTGCAAACCCCAGCAGCAGGACAAGCAGCTTAGCCACTCTTAAGACAGAGCTTGCTGAGCTCATGTAACAGATCTGCTGGGGCTGAGTGCTGGCAGCCACCTGCCTGACCCAGGGCTTCCTTCTGCCCTATAAAGGGAAGCAGCACACACCAGTGCTGCCAGCTCCTCAGAGATGAGATCCTCCTCCTGGCACAGCACCCCAGAGCCAAGGTCAGAGACAAGTGCCTCGTGGGGACTTCCCCCTGTAACCGGAGAGCCCACACTGACGCTCGGGGGGTGCAGAGCTGTGCCCTGCCAGAGCCTTCCCACAGCAGGCATCAACAAAGGCTGCTGCACACCCAAATGCCTGCTGGGACTGCTCCTGCTGTCCTACAGCTGCTACAGCCCCTGCAAACCACCCCTGGGAAGGTCATGCCCTGACAGTGGTGAGAGGAAGGAGGATGCTGAGGCAGCATTGGAAGGGACTGAGTGTGGGAGACGCTGCTCGTGGAGAAGAACACTGCTGGGAGAGGCCTGAGTCCAGCAAGGGCTGCTCCCCAGACAGGAGGCACAGAGGTGCTGGATGTTGGCTCACTACCTGAGCAGCTTGCCAGAGACACCTCTGACTCCTGGACTTTCCCTGTCCAAGTTGTTGCAAGGAACAGAAGCAACTCCTGCCCAGACAAACCCCCTGGGTGCTCCAGAACTGCACCCAGGCATCCTGGAGTCCCTCCAGGAGGAGCCAGATCAGCTGCAGCAGATGAGGAGCTGCTCTGTAGCAACAGAAATGCAAACCTCTGAACAAAAGCTGAGCTGTGGGCACTGCCCCAGGGCAGCCTCTGCTCTGGGTGAGGTTTGGGCCATGCCTGCTGCTCCTGTGCTCTCAGCAGTATTCTGCCAGTCTGTGCAAACTCTCTCAGTGATTCACTCCTGAAAGAGGCAGCAGACCACAGGCACTGCAGCATCTCCACCTGAGGGAGTGCTCCTTGGAGGAGGCTTTGTGCTGTGCTTTCAAGACTTACTAGAGAGCTTTGAAATCAAACCCAAGGGCTCCTCATCTCCCAGGTGATGTGGATAATGGGCACAGAGCAAAGGGAGCAGAGGGCTCCAGCAGCCCAGCACAGGGCCAGGGGTGCAGCCCCATCACAGCACAGAGGGAGAACAAAAAGGGTGAGCAAGGGAAGTGAAGGCTTCCAGAATCTGGCAGCTCACACAAAGCTTTTGCTGGCAACAGAAGCTAAGCCAGGGAGATCCCCAGAAAGCCAAACCAAGCCTGTGCTCCATGGAGACTGGAAGCAGAGAGGCTCAGCAGGGCTCAGGGGAGGCTGCCTGAGGGCTGAGCAGTGACAAGGAACCACTCCCCAAGCAACAGAGACTGAGGCTCACCATCCCCCATGCCATCTACCAGAAACTCCTGAGAGACTCCAGCAGCTTCCATTACCTGGGTGAGGTCTTGAGAATGGTCCATCCTTAGCCTGGGTAACTCCAAAGCAGAGGAAAACCAAGATACTGGCAACAATACCTCTGCAAGTGAGACAGAACAAGGGGGTTAGAGTGCTGGCCCCTCCCAGGGGAGCTCAGGTCCTGCTCTGTGCTGGAGAAGAGGCCTGGGCTGTGTGCCTGGGCTACCAGGCATGGCCATCAGAGATGGCTCCTGGCACCTCCTCTGGAAGGCAGCAGCTGGTCTCAGGTGAGGAGAGCCTTGTGATTTGCATCACCTGGAAAGGCCAGGAGCACTCTGCAGCTGGGCACCCAGCCAGGAGCCAAGATGCCCAAGCCCACTGCCTCCAGCCTTGTGAGGGTGAATCTCCTGGAGAGAAGCTGGGCCTGTGCCACACAGGGACTGAGCAGTTACACTCCTGCAGCTAAGCCCCTGGCCCAGGCAAAGAGCAGCTGCAGCCACAGCATTTGCCTGCAGGTACCTGGGAAGCCTGCACCAGGACCGTGCCAGCTCCATTACCTCCCACTACATTTCCTCTGACCACCATCACTTTGCTTCCTCATGCAGCTTCCCCAACCCCCAGCCTGGCTGCTGGCTTCTCAAGAATTGGGGTGGGAAGGCCTCAAGGATTTGAGAGTGGGGGTGGGGGTCCTTCAGACTGCCCCTGCAGACAGCCTGGCTGATCAGCAGCCGCTCAGGAAGACACCAAAGTGCACCTGCAGAGTTTCAGCTCTTAACCAGCCAAGAAGGGGAGAGCAGGGCAGCTGCTGGTCAGCACAAACAAGCTCTGTCTGCCTTGGTTTAGGAGTTGATTCAGAGACACAAGACAATGAAGCTTGTCCAGGAGTCTCTGTGTGCCCTCCTTTGTTCTGGGCTCCCACTCCCTGTCCCCTCCCTGGCTCTAGCTGCAGCAGCAGGGCTGGCACCACCCCCTCACTGGGCTCACAAGCTGAAGGCCTGGCAGACACAGCCCTGCCTCCTTGGCACCATGTTCTCTCTGTGGGTGTTGAGGGATGGGAGCTGGAGACCATCCACCTGCAAACACCCCCTGGGGCTGTGAGCATGGCTGAGCAGTGCTCATTTACTGCCCCAGAGGAGAGGGGCAGTGTCAGGGCTTGAAGCCCAGTGCACACAGGATCTTCCAAAGCCTGAAGGTGCTTTTTCAGGTGGCATTAACTTCCCCAGCCCAGAAGCCCTGCTCAGCACTCAGAGTCCCTGGGAGAGAAGGATTTCTGCCACAGCCATTGTCAGCAAAGGAGGCTGCTGAGTCTTTATGCACAGAGCTGGAGCTCAGTCCTGTCAGCTCCTCCTGGGTGCTTAAGGGAAGAGGAGAAGCTGCCAGACTGCAGGGACTGTGTGCAGGCTGCTTTGTGTGCTGGGGGGGCCATGTGCACAGGGCCTCATCAGCCAGGCTCTGCAGCTCAGGGCCTCTTGGGCCAGCAGATGCTCAGCTGTCTCACCACAGCGGTGTCTGATCCCACCCCTCACATCTCTGGGCTTGACCCCAAGGACCTTGGACTGAGCAGGGAGTCACAGAACATGTTACCCCTGAATGCTCCTCCTGCACTGCCCTCATGCTGCAGGAAGGCAAAGGGCCCTGCAAGACCAGCTTATGGAGAGATGTGAATGCAAGTCTGCGCTGCAGACCCCCACCCCGAGACCCCTGAGGTCCAGGCCCTGCTTTGGGCTTCTGTGCATCACCCCCCTGATGGTTCACTGCATGAACCCAGCCTCTGCCCCTGCTCTCAGCTGCTTCTGCAGGTGGCAGCTACCCTCAGAGCCCCAGGGGTCTCCTTATTGCTTCAGCTGCTCCAGGAGACACAGCAGGGGCAGCCAGGGGAGCCTGTGTGCCTCCTGCTGATGCTCAGCACCAAGCACCCACTGCAGCTCCTAGGCAGTCTGGCACCTCCCAGCCAGGGCCTGACAGCAGAGGCAGCTCAGCTGCCTGCAAGTGCACTCAGGCTGTGCAGCTAAGCACAGGAGCACTGCTCCACTGTGCAGGAGCTGGAAATAAGAAGGCATGACAGCTGGAGACACTGCCCACAGCCCTCTCCTGCTGGTTAGCAGGCAGGAGCTCCCAGGGACTGCCTCCTGCAGGCCAGCACTCTGCACCAGAGCACACACCAGCTCTGCACAAGGACTGCAGCAAGGTCTCAGGCTGTAACCAGGGACTGAAGCAGTGGTCCCTCCCAGCCCAAGCCCTTCTGTGGCTCTAAGGGAACCTTTGGGAGCTCCCTGAACACCGACTGAGCACCACAGCCACTTCCACCCCTGCTGCAAGTCAGGGTAAGGCAGAGGTGAAGCTTAGGAAAGTGCCACAGGACTTGTGCTGCCTGTGCTGATCTTCAGCTTGGAACCAGCCTGGGTGGAGCTGATGAGCACTGGGGAGCTGGGCATGGTGCTTGAATGACTAAGGTGCAGCAGGAGTGGGAACAGATGGGCCCTAACAAAGCCATCTGCAGCTCCCAGGCCTTGCTCAGCCAGGTACTGCAGCCAGAATCCCACACACAGAGGAGCAGAAGTGGCCAAGGAGCACTGGCTGCCCACTGCCTGGGGCACTGCTGTCCATGGGTTGTAACAACTGCCCACTGAGCCTGCAGAAAGCAGCTGCTGTGCCATGCAGGACAGGCTGAGCTGCTGCTGAGTCTGCTCTGGCTTTGCTTCCACCACAGCAGTGGAGGCTCCAATCCCAGTAAGATATTCCACTGAGTCACCCCAGGCCCGTGCCAGCCCCTGCCCTGTGTCAGTGCTCCTCTCAGCTCCCCTTGCCTGCTGCTGCTGCCCCAGAGGCCATCCCACACCCCCATTCCCCAGCCTGGCAGTAAGATGGCATTTCTGTGCACCCCAGAGCCTTGTGGGCATGCTCCAGCTCCAGCCAGGGCACTGTGCCCCAGCTGCTCCCAGCCCACCCCACGCAGGCAAAGCAGGCTCCTGTGTGACCTGTTGTGTGACTGAGGGGAGCCACCAGGAGCAGCTCAGGAAACAGCCCAGTTCCTGCCCCTCCTCCACAAGGAGTGCTGCATCCTGAGGCACCTGGGAAAAACAGGAAGAAAGCCTCTGCCAGCCAAAGGCAGAACACAGCCTGGTGCTCAGGAGGGCAGGAGCCAAGCTGCTCCTCCTGCTCACAGCAAGGACACTGCAGCCCCCAGCCCCCCCTTACCTCCTCAAACACTCAGATTTTTAAAAGCCCAACTTTTCTTCCCCTTCTTTGCTCTCTGCTGCATTTCTGCCAGCAGCAGTGGGCTGCCCAGGGCAGAGGTGGAGTCCCTGCAGCCTGTGGCCCTGGCACACAGGGACCCTGGTGAGTGTCTGCCCTGGAGTGCTGGGGCGAGGGCTGGGTGGCCTGGGAGGTCTCTCCCAGCCAGAGAGATTCTGTGGCTCTTTCAGAGGAGGAGAAATTCGACCACATTTAATCAGCACAGACACTTCTCTGCCCCCTTCTGCTCCCCACTGTGTCTCTTAAAGGAGAAGAGATGCAGCCCCATGTCATCAGTTGCAGTGGAGGCAGCAGCAGCAGAGCACACAGGCAGCAATCCTCTCCTCCCTCTTTCCCAGGAGCCTCTCTGCAGGCTGCAAGCTCTCAACTCAGTTTTCAGCAGCACTGAAACCCTGACCAAAAAGCTCTTGGGTCAGAAAAACGTCATCAGAGTTCACAGAGCTTAGCAGGTTTGGTTAGGAAGGAGGCAGGATCCCTGCCAGGGCCCTGGGGCTCCAGGAGGAGCTGTGTCTGGCTGCACAGCACACACACAGCAGCCTCAGCACCACAGAGAGACTCTGAGCTGGCCAGAAGTGAGACTCA
This sequence comes from Dryobates pubescens, assembly GCF_014839835.1. NCBI lineage: Eukaryota > Metazoa > Chordata > Aves > Piciformes > Picidae > Dryobates > Dryobates pubescens. The sequence continues at coordinate 19,847,662 of NC_071633.1, forward strand.
AGCACCCAGGCAGCTCAGAGGCTGGGTTCTGTCACTCCCCAGGGTGCAGGCACTGGAGCAAGGCAATGCAGAGCTGCTCTGAGAGGCCTTGCCAGGGGGCAGCTTGCTCATGCCCTGGTCTAACACACCCCTCCCGAGCCCCCTCCCCCCTTTACCTCTTTGTGTTGTAGGCTGTGTCCTGGGGGGTTTCCTCCAGGAGGGTGACGTAGCCCAGGGCACAGGTGAGGATGAACAGCACTGTCAGGGTGTGAGCTCTCCTGGAACCCAGAGCAGAGAGACATCAGAGAGCACAGAACCTCACTGCCAGTGAAGCCTCAGCAAGTCAGACACAGGGCTGGGGCAGCAAGCCCAGAGAGGCTCAGCAGAGAAGAGGGAGTCCCCAGTGCTGCTAGGCTCAGGGACCACCCTGCTGCCCACTCCCCACCAGAGCTCCTGAGCCAAGGCAAGGCTTGGGCAGACCTGCCAGGGGAACAGCAGCCTGGGAAGAATGAGCTGTGTGCTAACACTTGGCTCTGAAGACCTCCAGGCTCCTCTCCCAGGGGTACTCTGCAGGGTTTCCAAGGCCCCTGACCAAAATGCATCCCCAGAGAGGGCAGTGACACCTGGCAGGAGAGCAGCCAGAGCAAGCCCAGCTGCAGCTCTGCCTCACTCCCAGCACTCATCCCAGGCCTGCAGGGAGGGCACAGCACGCTGGCAAGGTCTGTGCCCGCAGGACTGGGCACAGCTCCCCCTGCCCAGGGGGCTCTGGAAGGGCCACAGCAGCAAAGCTGCACAGCAGAGCTCAGGGGTGGCTGCTGTGCACAGCTGGAGCAGCAGCTCGCTGCTGGGACACTGCTACAGCAGAGCACCAGCAGGGCCAAGGGGCCACGGCCTCACCTCCCCACCCAGAGCCCTGCTGGTGTGGAGCAGCACAGCAGGCAGGGCTGGAGCTGCCACAGCTCCTCCTGGCACTCACTGCCAGCCCACTCTGGCACAACATCCCTGCCCTGCTCTCTGCTGCTTGCTTTGGTTCAAGTTGCAAATCCCCCTCCTAAGGAGAGCTGTTTGAGGGTGCAGCTCCTCTGACCTCACTGGGAAGCACAGGCACCACACAGCCAGCAGCCCTGCTTCAGGGCCCCACAGCAGCTGGAGCAGCCAGGCATCACCCAAGCCCAGCAGGCTGAGGGTGAAAGTGGCTCTGTGTGAGAGGGATGTGTGCAAGCTGCTCCCTTCCTGTCGGTGGAGCAGAGCCCAGCACTGCCCCTCCTCTGCATGCCCAAAGTGTGTGCATGGCAGGGCCCTCCAGCATGGCCACTGGCCTGCCTGTGAGGATCAGATCCACTAAACCACCCAAACTGCTCCCAGGGTTAAGGGAAGAGCCACTCTGAACCACAGTTCCACCCTAACCCAAACCCCAGGCACTTCCCACAGCAGCCTCCTAATCCCTCTGGCAAGCACAGGCACTGCCTCAGAAGCAGCTGCAATCCTCTTCTGCCCCTGCTCCAGCCCAGGGCACACACAGCCTGCCCAGGGCACCCACAGCCTCCCCCAGGGCACCCACAGCCTCAGCCTGCCCAGGGCACCCACAGCCTCAGCCTCCCCCAGGGCACACACAGCCTGCCCCAGGGCACACACAGCCTGCCCCAGGGCACACACAGCCTGCCCCAGGGCACACACAGCCTGCCCCAGGGCACACACAGCCTGCCCCAGGGCACACACAGCCTGCCCCAGGGCACACACAGCCACAGCCTCCCCCAGGGCACACACAGCCTCCCCCAGGGCACACACAGCCTGCCCCAGGGCACACACAGCCTCAGCCTGCCCAGGGCACACACAGCCTCAGCCTGCCCAGGGCACCCACAGCCTGCCCCAGGCACAGCCAGTGAGAAGGGCCCAGCAGCAGGTGGCAGAGCAGCAGGGAGCCAGAGTGCCACAGCCCCACAGCGGGGCTGGGCAGCAGCCAGCCTCCCGCTGCAGAGGCATCCTCCCAGCATGCCAGCCCCGGGTGACTCAGCCCATAGCTCAGCCCCACTTCAGGCTGTGGAGCTGATTGGGTAACCCACAGGAGCTCAGAAAGCCCTCCCCACAGCCCTGTGGAAGGTGGAGTGCAGCAGGGGCCTGGCTGAGCTCTGAGCCGCCCAGGCCAGCCCTGGCCCTGCTCCCCGCACCGCTGTGTGCTGCGGACACCAACCCCAGGCCAGGGGCACAGCAGCTGCAGGGCCCTGCCTGTGCTTCTGTGCCCTGCTTTGCCGTTCACTTGTGTGCCCAAGGGCTACTGAAGCAGCTCCAGGGAGGCTGCCTGCCACCTCTGCAGCCCTGAGCACCTGGGCTGGTTCAGAGAAGGGGCTGCAGCGCAGGCTGCCAGACTGGCACCAACCCCCCAGCCCCATCCAGCCCCTGGCAGCTTGCAGCAGGGATCAGTCAGTGCCTGAGACCCTCTCACTCTGCCTCTGTTCACCTCTGGTGCTGCAGCCATCCAGCCCAGGAGCTCCTGCCCCTGGGGCAAGCAGCAGCTCTGCACCTCCTCCTGCCCCCAGCTTCCACTTCCAGCCAGAGCCTCTCACACCAAACTTTCAAGATGGTGAAGTCACCCAAGCACAGAAGCCAGGAGGAAAGACCTCTGGGTTGGTTTGTCAGCTGGCAGGGCTGACCAGACCAGCAGTGACCAAGTGCTGGCAGCTGCCAGAGGTAGCAGAGCACCACACAAACCTACCTGCCACAGCCAGACACAAAGCAAACTCTGCACAGCTCGAGAAGACAAAGCAGGAACCTGCAAAGACTGCCACAAAACAGCCCATGGAGCATTCCCAGCACAGAGCAGAGTGAGTCAGTCAGGAAGGATGGGTCAGGGCCCATCAGGAGGGATTATTCCAGCCTCCACACACCCAGGGAGCACAGCAAGAGGAAGGCAGCGGGGCTGAGAGCATGGCAGCAAGGTAAGCAGCAGAGGAATTATGCAGGAAGGCTTAAGTGCTCCTGGCCTGCAGCTGGGGAGCCTGCAAGGGCTCAGAGGGCTGGGATCAGCCCATGCAACCACACAGCAGCCTGGGCACTGCAGCTGCAGCAAGGGCTCAGAGGGCTGGGATCAGCCCATGCAACCACACAGCAGCCTGGGCACTGCAGCTGCAGCAAGGGCTCAGAGGGCTGGGAGCTGCCCATGCAACCACACAGCAGCCTGGGCACTGCAGCTGCAGCAAGGGCTCAGAGGGCTGGGATCAGCCCATGCAACCACACAGCAGCCTGGGCACTGCAGCTGCAGCAAGGGCTCAGAGGGCTGGGATCAGCCCATGCAACCACACAGCAGCCTGGGCACTGCAGCTGGGGAGCCTGCAAGGGCTCAGAGGGCTGGGAGCTGCCCATGCAACCACACAGCAGCCTGGGCACTGCAGCTGCAGCAAGGGCTCAGAGGGCTGGGATCAGCCCATGCAACCACACAGCAGCCTGGGCACTGCAGCTGCAGCAAGGGCTCAGAGGGCTGGGATCAGCCCATGCAACCACACAGCAGCCTGGGCACTGCAGCTGCAGCAAGGGCTCAGAGGGCTGGGATCAGCCCATGCAACCACACAGCAGCCTGGGCACTGCAGCAAGGGCTCAGAGGGCTGGGAGCTGCCCATGGAACCACACAGCAGCCTGGGCACTGCAGCTGCAGCAAGGGCTCAGAGGGCTGGGAGCTGCCCATGCAACCACACAGCAGCCTGGGCACTGCAGCTGCAGCAAGGGCTCAGAGGGCTGGGAGCTGCCCATGCAACCACACAGCAGCCTGGGCACTGCAGCTGCAGCAAGGGCTCAGAGGGCTGGGAGCTGCCCATGCAACCACACAGCAGCCTGGGCACTGCAGCTGCAGCAAGGGGAGAGCAGGGCCCAGCAGCAGTGTGCACAGGGCAGGGGCAGCAGGGGGGCAAAGAGAACTCTCAGCCCCCCCAGGCTGCTGCCAAGCTGCCACATCAGATGGACTCTGCCTCTGGACTCAGCTTTGCCTGACTGCTGCTCACTCCTGGCTCTTGCCCCAGCCAGGTGACACCACCCCAGCCCTGCTTCTGCAGGAGACCCTTGCCCTGCAGCCCACCCACCCAGCAAGGCAGAGCAGCTCAGGCACCCCCAGGCCCAGCACCACTCCTGCCCTGCAGCTTCCAGAGCCTGGGGCTGTCCCAGCAGGGGCTCAGCTCCCAGCCCAGCTCACAGAATGCTAGGGGCTGGAAGGGGCCTCCAGAGCTCACCCAGTCCAAGCCCCCTGCAGAGCAGGGCCACCTGGGGCAGCCCCCACAGGACCCTTCAGCACCTCCAGAGAGGGAGACTGCAGAGCCCACAGGCAGCCTGCCCAGGGCTCTGCCACCTGGAAAATGACCACCAGGGCTTTGGCTTTGCCAGCAAAGCACAGGCCCAGAGCTGACCTATGGCAACTGCTGGGGCAGCCAGGCCAGAGCAGCTGCCAGGGGCAGCCCACAGGGTGGGCATGGATGACCTGGTTCCCTCCAGCACAAACTGCAATCAGGTGAGGTGAGCAGGACCACACCTGCACTGCTCCTGTTTGGTGTGAGTGATGCAACCCCAGCCATCAGGAGCATCCCAAGCATGCACTGATTCACCTGGCTGCCAGCTCCCCAAGGCACACAGCTCCAGAGGCCAGCCAGTGAGGCTGGGGAGCTGCTGGGGGGCCTGCAGCATCCCTGAGGAGCAAAGGCTGAGAGCCTGCAGAAGAGCAGCCCCAGAGGGGATCTGAGCAAAGCTCAGCAAGGGATAAAGGAGCTGTAAGGGGCAAGGGGCTGAGGCCAGGCCCTGCTCAGAGGTGCCCAGGGACAGCACAAGGGGCACGGGGCACAAACTGGACCCCAGGAGGTTCCATCTGAGCAGGAGGAGAAACTTTGGTGTGAGGGTGCTGGAGGCCTGGAGCAGGCTGCCCAGAGAGGCTGTGGAGTGTCCTTCTCTGGAGAGGCTCCAACCCCCCCTGGGCAGGCTGCTGGGGGAGCCCTGCTGGAGCAGGGGCTGGGCTGGATGCTCTCCAGAGCTCCCTCCCAGCCGGGTGCAGCAGGAGCTGTGCCTGCTGTGCAAGGAAGCTGCAGGCACTGCATGTGTGACAGCAGGGGCAGGGCTGTGGGGCTGAGGCTGTGCTTGACCTGTGCAGACCCCCAGGGAGGATCCCAGGTCCTATTCCTGGAGCAGGACAGGGCCTGGGCACATCTCCACAGCGCTGATTGAGTTTCTGCAGGTCCTTGTGACACCCCAGAATAGCAACCCTGCCCCTCTGGCCAGGAGCTGCTGCCTCTCCAACAGCTCCCACAAGGGCAGCAGCAGAGCCCCCCCAGCCAGCCCCCCCCCGGGCTGTGCCTGTCCTGGCCAGCAGGAAATGCTCCCCAAAAAAACACCCAATGGAAGGGGAGGAGGAGGCTGAGGCTCCCCCAGCTGCTGCCCTGCTGTGCTGCCTGCAGGCTCAGCTACCTCATTCCTGCCACAGCTGGAGTGGGGCCCAGGTCCCACCACCCACCTCCCCCTTGCCCTCACTCCTGAGCACAGCTGGCTGCTGCCACACCACGACCTCAGCAAGGAGCTCAGAGCCACCTGAGGGCACTGAGGAGCTGTGGGGTGAGAGACAAACCACAGCAGCCCCCCCCAGCAGCACTGGGGGTAACTAAAGCCCAGCTGAAGCAAGGCTGAGGGAAAGCAATCAACCCAGAGAGACACAGGAGAGCCAAGGAGCACCTGGCAGCTGCCAGCGCCCCCAGAGCAGCACTGGGAGCCTCCCTGGCAGATGTGCTGATGGCTGAACCCCCCTGGGAGATGCAGGCAGGGCCTTGGGGCAGCACAGAGGCCTCAGGACAAAGCCCACCCCAGGATGGAACAGGATGACCCCAGAGTGGTAATGCAGGGCCCTCCCTGCTGCCCCTCGCTGGCTGCTGGGGGGCAGGGGGTTCCCTCCTCACTAACACCTCCATGCTTGTCACAGAGGGCACAGCAGGCAGCTGCCTGCTCCCCCCAACTCCTCCTTTCCCAGCTGCAGTGTTGAGGCATCTGCTGTGGTTGCTGCTCAGAGGGGACCAGCCCCCAGGCCCTCCTGGGCTCACCTCTCCCCACACAGCAGCAAGCCCAGCAACAGAAGCCTGAGGACACAGGAGCCCTCCTCTGCTGCTGCTCCCAGGAGCAGGGCCCAGGGGTGCTGGGGACACAGCAGTGGTGTTTCCCCCCTGCTAGCCTGGCAAGAGGATCAAACCCTCTGTGCTGCACACCCTGCCAGGAGCAGCACATCAAACCAGAGCCAGAGCCCCGCTGTGTGCCCTGGGAGAGCTGACTGCAGGCAGAGGGGCAGCAGTCAAGGGTGTTGGAAGCAGAGTGCCCGGCAGAGCTGCGTGCCAGGCAGGCTGGAGCAGCTCCAGCTCGCTGCCAGCAGGGATGGATGCTTGGAAGGGAGCTCAGGGGTAACAGACAGAGCCTGCCAGGCTGTGTCACAGAGCTCCTGCCTGCTCCCTGCCTTGACATTTCCCCAGCTCAGAAAGGGCTCTGGAGGGGCTGCCTGAGCAGGTCCCAGGAGCTCATTCAAGCAGCCTTGCTCAGCCCCGTGCTGGAGAGCACAGCACCCCACAGCACCCCACAGGGGTGAAAGCCAGCAGGCAGACAGCTTGGGGGTACCACCCTGCCCCAGGCTCACACTCACAGAGAGGTCACCGCTGCAAGGGAGCTCTGAACAGCTCCTGGCCATGCCCGCGGCCCCGGGGGGCTGAGCTCCCGCCAGGCCGGCCGTGGAAACCCTGCCCCAGCTCCTGAGCTGCCCCCCGTGCCTGCCCACAGGCACAGCTGCGCTCTGGGCCTGCTCCTGGGACCAGCCCTGCAGCAGACAGCACCAGCAGGGCACCAGGGGCTGGGGGAGCAAGCGGCGCCCTGCGCCCAGCCGCAGGACCCGGCGAGGAGCGAGGCCAGGCCTTGAGGCTGCCACAGGCAGCAGAGCCCTGGCTGCCAGCACAAGGCAGCAGACGCCCCTCAGCAGCACCCTGCCAGCACCCCTGCCCCAGGGCCCTGCTGCACGGGGAGACCCTCTGGGACTGCCGCGGAGGCAGCCCCCTCGGGCCGACGGGGGCAGCCTGCACCCCGGCCCCCAGCAGCAGAGAGGAGCAGGAGGTGCCCCGAGAGCACCACCAGACAGCTGGCACCTGGGGCAGGCAGTGAGGGCAGCAGAGCTTTACCCATTCTCCATCGGCGAGAGGGCTCCGGCAGGCTCCGGCGGCTCCGGCAGCCTCCATCGGGCAGCGCCCCCAGGGACGGCCTCCTGCCGGCGCTGCCCTCAGCCGCGCCTGCAGCCCCCAGGCTCCGGCAGCATCCCGGTGCCCCTCCGCAGCCTGCCCTGGCAGCAGTGCCACCTGCACCCAGATCAACAGCCTCAGCCGCCCTGCTGCCAGCGCCAAGGGCCCTCCCCTTCTGCTCCCTAGGTCCAGCTGAGGCCAAAGCTCCCTGCCCTCAGCTCGTGTTCCACAGCAGGGGCTGGCAGCTTGGCCTCCTCAGCCAAGGAGGACGCCCAGAGAGGCCATGGAGCTGCACACCCCTGTGCCTGAGGGGGGTCTGGAACAGCTCCAGCGAAGGCAGGGCTCAGAAGTGCCTCTCCCCAGCTACACACAGAGCCCCTGCTGGGCTCTGCACCGGCCTGCCGCGGGGCCACTGAGCCCCCTGACCAGCAGAACCTCATCTCTGCTGGGATTGCAGGAGAGGGCAGAGACAGAGGAGGCTTCACCCGAGGCTGAGGGAGGGGGCAGAAGCAGCAGCAGTTTATATGAACCACCAGAAACAAGCACAGCATCCTGACCACAGGCAGGGAGCTCCTGCAGTGCCAGAACCTGCCCTGGAGCTCAGCTACAGCAGCTGCTCTGTGCCCTCCTAACCCCCAGCCAGCAGAGGAGGGGAGCTGGGCAAAGGAGGGAAGCCCCCAGGCTGCAGCGAGCATGGATTGAACAAAGCTGACACCAGCGTCACCACGAAGCTCAGAGGCACAGCCACACGCAGCCCGTCGGGGGAGCAGAGGGCAGCCCCTGGGAGCAGAAGGAAGGACCCAAGGCAGCAGACCCCCTCCTCAGCACTTTCCCCTTGACCTCGAGTGTGATGCCCACGGCCCGGGACGCGCCTGCGGGCGGCTCGGCTGCCCCGGGCGACTGCGTGCCCGCAGCCCGGGGCGCTCCATCGCGGCACAGAGGGCACCTCGGAGGCGCTCACCGAGCCGCTCGCCGCTGGAGCTCTGACCGGATCGAGAAGGGAGGCGCCGCAGCCCAGGGGCGGCACCAAATCACTGTTAATTGCCTGGAGATAATTAGCTGCACGGCAATAACGGAGCCTCCGCCTGCAGACGCAGCCCCGGCTCCCCCTGCTAGCGCCGCCGCCGTCCCGTGAGCCGCCCCTAAGGCGCAACACTCTTCCCCTCCCGTCCCGGAGCCCCAGGCCCGCCCCAGCAGCTCCGCCGGCACGGCCGAGCGGCGGCTCGCACCGGAGCGACGGGAACCCAAGGCTCCCTCCACCGCCGGCAGCCTCCGGGGCGAGGGAAGCAGGGGGAAGGGAAGCCGTGGGGAGGGGAACCGCAGGTCAGTACGGCGCCTGGGAAGCTCCCCGGCCCGAGGGGGCGGCTCTCACCAGAAGAAGGTGTTGGTGCCGTCGTCGTACACCTCGGACTCGGTGCTGCGGCGCAGGCCGGGGCCGTCCCTCTCAGCGCCGGGCGGCGGGGGCCGCTCTGCGGCCGCGGCGGGACCGCCGCCGTTGGGCAGTGGGGGCTGCTGCGGGGGCTGCTGCGGGGGCTGCTGCTCCTCTAGGGCAGCCTTGCCCAGGGCGGCGCCGGGGCCCCGCCGCTCGCCGCGCCTCATGGCGGCACCGCCCGCGCCACGGCCCCGCGCGCCGCACCGGGCCCCGCCCCCCGACGCGACCCCACGTAGGCCCGGAGCGCGCGCACCACGCAAGCGCAGAGCGCGCCGGGGAGGGGCGGGACGGAGGGCAGGGCGTCTCCTGCTGCCGTTGGCAACCGCCAGGGCACCGCCGCCATTGGTGGATGAGAGCGAGGCACCGCCTCCCGGGGCTCGGCTGCCATTGGTGGATGACAGCGAGGCACCGCCCCTCGGGAGCTGGCTGCCATTGGTGGATGACAGCGGGGCACCGCCCCTCGGGAGCTGGCTGCCATTGGTGGATGAGGGCGAGGCACCGCCTCTCGGCACCCGGCTGCCATTGGTGGATGACAGCGAGGCACCGCCTCTCGGGGCTCGGCTGCCATTGGTGGATGAGAGCGAGGCACCGCCTCTCGGCACCCGGCTGCCATTGGTGGATGAGAGCGAGGCACCGCCTCCCGGGGCTCGGCTGCCATTGGTGGATGACAGCGAGGCACCGCCCCTCTGGGCTCGGCTGCCATTGGTGGATGAGATCGAGGCACCGCCCCTCGGGACCTGGCTGCCATTGGTGGATGAGAGCGAGGCACCGCCTCTTGGGGCTCGGCTGCCATTGGTGGATGAGAGCGAGGCACCGCCCCTCGGCACCTGGCTGCCATTGGTGGATGACAGCGAGGCACCGCCCCTCGGGACCCGGCTGCCATTGGTGGATGACAGCGAGGCACCGCCCCTCGGGACCCGGCTGCCATTGGTGGATGACAGCGAGGCACCGCCTCTCGGCACCCGGCTGCCATTGGTGGGTGCGAGCGAGGCACCGCCCCTCGGCACCCGGCTGCCATTGGTGGATGACAGCGAGGCACCGCCCCTCGGGACCCGGCTGCCATTGGTGGATGACAGCGAGGCACCGCCCCGCGGGGCCCGGCTGCCATTGGTGGGTGCGAGCGAGGCACCGCCTCTCGGCACCCGGCTGCCATTGGTGGATGAGGGCGAGGCACCGCCTCTCGGCACCCGGCTGCCATTGGTGGGTGCGAGCGAGGCACCGCCCCTTGGGGCTCGGCTGCCATTGGTGGGTGCGAGCGAGGCACCGCCTCTCGGCACCCGGCTGCCATTGGTGGATGACAGCGAGGCACCGCCCCTCGGGGCTCGGCTGCCATTGGTGGGTGCGAGCGAGGCACCGCCCCTCGGGAGCTGGCTGTCATTGGTGGGTGCGAGCGAGGCACCGCCCCTCGGGAGCTGGCTGTCATTGGTGGGTGCGAGCTGCCTCGGGGCTGGGCTGCTGTGGCTGTTTGAGGCTGCGCCTTTAAGAGAGAGACAGTGTCGGGAGTGCTCTGGCTGAATCTTTCGGTACCGGAACGAAAGCGCTTTGGTATTCCAAAGGGATTTCACTGCTGGAGGGGCAGAATGCACCTTGCAGTTTCAGGGCCGTTGGAATTTTTCTCAGTTCGGGTTTCAGCCTGCCCTCCGTGCCAGCCTGCCCTGCCTCTGCCTGCCTGCCCTGCCTCTGCCAGCCTGCCCTGCCTCTGCCTGCCTGCCCTGCCTCTGCCTGCCTGCCCTGCCTCTGCCAGCCTGCCCTGCCTCTGCCTGCCCGATTCTCAGCGAGCTCGCTGGAGCTGACCTCCGGACAAGCAAACCCGTCCCGCACGTGCTTCTGAAGCCTATCAACAGCTCCTTTCCTTACTGACTGCCCTTCTCTCTAGCCCCTTTTGGGGGAAAAGGGAGGCGGGGGGGAGAGGGGGTTACGGGGGGGGAGAGGGGGTTACTGGGGGGGGGAGAGGGGGTTACGGGGGGGGGAGAGGGGGTTACGGGGGGGGGAAAGGGGGTTACGGGGGGGGGAAAGGGGGTTACAGGGGGGGGAGAGGGGGTTACGGGGGGGGGAAAGGGGGTTACAGGGGGGGGAGAGGGGGTTACGGGGGGGGGAGAGGGGGTTACGGGGGGGGGAGAGGGGGTTACGGGGGGGGAGAGGGGGTTACTGGGGGGGGAGAGGGGGTTACGGGGGGGGGAGAGGGGGTTACGGGGGGGGGAAAGGGGGTTACGGGGGGGGGAGAGGGGGTTACGGGGGGGGAGAGGGGGTTACGGGGGGGGGAGAGGGGGTTACGGGGGGGGGAGAGGGGGTTACGGGGGGGGAGAGGGGGTTACTGGGGGGGGAGAGGGGGTTACGGGGGGGGGAGAGGGGGTTACGGGGGGGGGAAAGGGGGTTACAGGGGGGGGAGAGGGGGTTACGGGGGGGGGGAGAGGGGGTTACAGGGGGGGGAGAGGGGGTTACGGGGGGGGGAGAAGCTGTTACAGGGGGGGGAGAGGGGGTTACGGGGGGGGGAGAGGGGGTTACGGGGGGGGGAGAAGCTGTTACAGGGGGGGGAGAGGGGGTTACGGGGGGGGGGAGAGGGGGTTACGGGGGGGGGAGAGGGGGTTACGGGGGGGGGAGAGGGGGTTACAGGGGGGGAAACCCTCCCCGGGGAGGGAATTTTGTTGTGTTATTTTTCCCTGCTGTATATTTCCGTATAGTAAATTCTGTATAGATTGCGTTCTATATAACCTGCTTTCCACACACGCTTGTAAATCCAGCTTTGCTCCTCCGAGGGAGTTGGCTTCTCTGGGGCAGGGAGAGCCAGGCCCGCTCTCAACCGACCACAGCTGCCATTGGTGGGTGCGAGCGAGGCACCGCCCCGCGGGGCTGGGCTGCCATTGGTGGATGCGAGCGAGGCACCGCGCCGCGGGGCTCGGCTGCCATTGGTGGGAGCGAGCGAGGCACCGCCCCGCGGGGCTCGGCTGCCATTGGTGGGAGCGAGCGAGGCACCGCCCCGCGGGTCTCGGCTGCCATTGGTGGGTGGGAGCGAGGCACCGCCCCGCGGGGCTCGGCTGCCATTGGTGGGTGCGAGCGAGGCACCGCCCCGCGGGGCTGGGCTGCCATTGGTGGGTGCGAGCGAGGCACCGCCCCGCGGGGCTCGGCTGCCATTGGTGGATGAGAGCGAGGCACCGCCCCGCGGGGCTCGGCTGCCATTGGTGGGAGCGAGCGAGGCACCGCCCCGCGGGTCTCGGCTGCCATTGGTGGGTGGGAGCGAGGCACCGCCCCGCGGGGCTCGGCTGTCATTGGTGGGAGCGAGCGAGGCACCGCCCCGCGGGAGCTGGCTGTCATTGGTGGGTGGGAGCGAGGCACCGCCCCGCGGGGCTCGGCTGCCATTGGTGGGAGCGAGCGAGGCACCGCCCCGCGGGGCTCGGCTGCCATTGGTGGGAGCGAGCGAGGCGCCGCCCCGCGGGGCTCGGCTGCCATTGGTGGGAGCGAGCGAGGCACCGCCCCTCGGGGCTCGGCTGCCATTGGTGGGAGCGAGCGAGGCGCGGGGCAGCCGCGGCAGTGCCTTGCGCCGGTCGCGGCTGGTGCCTGGCTCTGGGGGCAGCGCCTTGCGCCATCGCCTCTCCGCTTAGGGCTCGCGGTCCTCTGGGAGCTGCCCCCGCGGGGACACGCTCCGGGGATTTGCACTGCCCTGGGATCTGTTTGTCTGGGGACTTTTGGCATCCCAGCGCTGGGGATAATCAAAACAAAGTCTCCTGGAAGGAGCTTTCCGTGGCGGAGGCCCAGGCCTTCAGGCACCACATGCAGAAGACACAGGCTCCAGCCTCAGGGGGAACAAGAGCCCCATTTGGAAAGCAGGCTATGACCAGTGCTGGACTGCCCAGTGGAAGAGAGGGGAACTCCTTTAAGAGCTCCAAGTTCTGGGCCACGAAGAAGAGCACCTCCCACATGGCCACAGCGGTGCTGCAAGACACGGTGGCCTGCCGGTTGCCTGCCGGTGGCCTGCCGGTGGCCAATGTCCTGTCAGTGGTCGCCAGCAGAAGCACTGACTGCAGGCTCTGCTGGGCTGGCTCTGTGGTGATGCCTTCCAGGTTCGCCGTGCAAGAGCATGCTCCAGGGCTGGAGCCCTGGTGTGTCAGGGCTGCCATTCAAGAATGTGCCAATGCCTGCACCCGACAGGGCTGCGGGATCCCAGGGGTGGCGCTCTGGGTCTGTGGAGCAGCCTGCTGGAGCCTTCTGCTGGGCCATGCTGGGACTTCCCCCCGGGACACCGCCAGAAGGACAAGCACCGGCTTGGTTCCGGGCTCTTCGCTGCAGACGGCTGCTTGCCCCGCGCCGCTCCCCACTCCTGCAGCCCCCTTCTCCCAGGACACACTGACTGCCTGGGGGCTCAGATCTCACCCCTACCCTTCACGGCCCTCCTCTGCTGCTCCCGTCGAGCTCAGCCCCCCGTGCTCCAGGACCTGCTCCAAGCGTGGCCCTGAGTTGCTTGCGGCAGGGAGTAGTTAACTGCTGCGAAGAGCAGGAGAAAGGGAAGGGAGAGCCCGGCCCGCGCCGGCCGCAGGTTGCAGGCAGCAGCCGCCACAGGACTCCATCTCCCGGCAGCCCCCGGCCGGGGCTGGGGCAGGGCCTGCGCAGAGCGCACGGCACACACCGGGAGTGCATTGCCCGGCGGCGCGGAGCGGCTCGGGATGGCGGTCGGGAAGGATTTGCTGCAGCTGGACCTCTACGGCCTGCTGGGTGTCGGCGAGAAGGCATCGGAGAAGGAGGTCAGGGCCGCGGGCCGGAAGCCTTCCCGGGGCCCGCTCGGAGCGAGGCCTTCCCCTCCCCGGCGCAGCGCTGCCCCCGGGGCCGCGGGCGGGGGGCGGCTGGGGCGCGGCGCGGGGTGCGCTGCCCTCCGGGCGCTCCGCTCAGCATCGCTCCAAGCGCTGCCTCAGTCTGGCTGCGCTGCCCTGGGCCGCAGCTGGGGAAGCTTCTCCTGCTGCCGGCCTTCCCTCGGCTCCTCTGGAGCCTGGGGGGCACGACCTGGCTTGGCGGAGCGTGGAACCGTCTGGGGGAGAGCTACAGCGCTCGCATCCGACCGTGCTGCGCTCACTTGGTCTGTGTGTGTGCCTGCAGGAGGAAAGCTTCTTGTGTTAGCAGAACCCCACTCGTTAGAGCTTGCTGTAGCTGCTGGAGGTCCCCAGAGGTCATCTTGTCCCTTCTGTGGTTTGAAGTTACACGTGTGTCTGGGGGGTAATATGTAATTGGTAGGTCAGCGCTGCACACGAGATCTGAGCTGGCAACTGGCCTGGGAAAGCGACTTTTCAAGGGATGTAAGGCTCTGGGTTAGACCATCAGTAAGTGTACAAAGTTTAACTTGAAAGCTTCGGTTTCCCCCTTAGGGAGATTGCATTGCTGGCTGTCAGCAAAGAGCAGCAGCAGCACCGCAGGGCACAGCTGGGCAGCTGCAGTCTGCACTAAGCAGCTTGGAAGCTGCCTGGAAATTCCACACGGTGATGACCCAGGTGCAAGGCACTGGGGAAAGGAGAGACTGGGTCCTGTGAGTCTAAGGGAAGGAAAAGGTGGCAGATGAGATGCTGCAAATGGACAGGGTGCTTATCCTTGTGTGGAATGACACAGCCCCCCAGAGGCCCCTTGGCAGGCAGAGCAGCATGGCCAAGCTGTGAGGGGAGTGGGGCAAGACTCATCATCAAGTGATGAAACCTTGCTGTTTTGAGAAGCCTTTCCGGAGCTTGCCAGGGCTCTTGTGCCGCTTGTGACTGAGCCGCAGGGAGCTGAACGACCTCGGTCTGCTCTGGAGGCTTAGGCAAGAGGCCAGGCCAGGTTTAGCTGCCCATTTCCCTTGCCCAGGCTTTGTCCAGCAGGTGGGGCCAGGCTCCTGCTCGTTCCTTTCGCTGGGCAGTGCCGAGTAGCTCTTCCTGCCTGGCTGCCCTGCTGCCGCTGGGTCCCTGCCGCAGCTCTGCGGGGGCAGTGACTTGCTCAGGGAGTTGATCCTTCCGCGAGGTGTAGAGGAGACGGAGCAGCCCGTGGTCAAACATTCTTCCCCTTGCCAGGCTCAGCACTTGCCCAGTGAATGGCGCAGGGAGCGGTGTCCCTCTGCCCTGCTGAGCCGGACTTGACTCTCGTGGTGGTGAGGTTTGACTGCAGTAACACAAAGCAGCTGCAAGTGAAAGCTGCGGCTCTGAAAAGCTTGGAGTCCCCCAAACTATGGCTGCCTGCCTGCCCAGTGTCCTGGCCCCAGGTGCTTGTCCTTGCAGCACAGTGAGATTGCAAAGCACAGCCCTGAGGGTCAGCACTCAGCCTTCCAGAGGTTCTTGCTGTTTGGGGACAGTCATAGGATGGTAGGGGTTGGAAAGGACCTCATCGAGTCCAAACCCCCTGGGGCACCCTAGGATGCCATTGGCCTTCTTGGCCACAGGGGCACATTGCTGGCCCCTGGAGAGCTTACTGGTAGGCCAATGCCAGGGGGTGATGGAGCTGCTGGAACTCCAGGCATGGTCCTTATTTTCTGCCAGGCCTGGGGGAGCTAGAATGCAAATGGATGCTGCTTCAGCCACAGCCTGCTGCTCATGTCAGCACAGCCTACAACAGAACAACCCCTCAGAACGCTTTGGGGGTTTTGCTCTGCAGTGCTCTGGGGTCTCTCTTTGCCCAGGCTGCTTTCCCAGCTGGCAGTAACCTCCTGTGTCTCCCCCAGGTCAAGACAGCGTTCCGGCAGAAGGCACTGACCTGCCACCCAGACAAGAACCCAGACAACCCCAGAGCAGGTGAGCTGGGGACACAGACAGCTCCTCCTGGCTGTCCTCACGTCTGCAGGTGGCTCTGCTTGACTGCAGCTCTGCCTTTGCACCTGCTGCAGGGAGTGTCTGGCTCTGTGTCATGGCAGCTGCACAAATGCAGGGCCAGAAGCTGTTTTCATTGCTGCCAGAGAGCTCTGGGCTCTAGGGCTGACCCTGCACACCTGGAGTTAGAGGCAGCAGGGTTAAACCAGTGCTGAGATTCACATCTGCCTCTCAAAGCCTTCCCCCGTGGTGCATGAATCCCAGCCCCGCAGCCATGCTGTGCCCAGCGTTTGCTGGCTGCTCGCTGGGTTGATTCCTACCTCCTGCAGTCACAACTTCAATGAGAAGATGAAACCCTCTTTCCTGTGAGCAGTGCCACCTCAGCTGCCAGCAAAGCCTGGCTTCTGCAGCTGCTCTGGGTGTAGGCTTTGGAGCCACAGGCAGTGGTGGTAAGTAGAGGAAGGGTGCTCACCAGGACTCCTTGAAATGACGCTCTGCATCCTGCCTCTGCCAGCTGGATGGGCTGCAGCACAGTGCAGCCAGCAGCGAGAGGAAAGCCAGGGAGTGGTAGCTGCAGGAGCCTGAGAAGCGAAGCATGCAGGGAGGCTGCATGGGTGTGACAGGGGAGGGAGCAGTGTTGGTGTGAAAGGCAGGCTGCAAAGCTGCAGGTGATGAAAGGGAGAACTTGTTTGCCGTGGGGAGCTGCAGGCTGAGCAGCGTTTCTGAGGGGCTGATCCTGGATGCACGGTGCCCAGGGTTCTGTGGCAGCCAATGGTTCCAGGCTCTGTTCCTTCAGTTACACTGAGGTTTGAGTTGAGCTGACCCTGGCTGTGGGGTGGCCTGGGGATGCTTTGGGAAGGTGATTCTTTCTGCTGCTCTGCAGCTCCCTTCCCTGAGGGGTTGCAGGGCACAGCCTGGCTCTCTGCACCTCACTCTCTTCTCTTCTCGTTCCCAGCGGAGCTCTTTCACCAGCTCTCCCAGGCCTTAGCTGTGCTCACAGATGCAGCAGCAAGGGTAAGGATGGTGGTCCCTTGGTGGGGGGTAACTGTCAGCAAACATGCTGGAGAAGCACTGGCAGCTCCTTCCCTGCCTGTCCTGCTCCCTTCTCCAGTGGTGACTTTGTGAATGTGAGTCTTGTCTGCTTTCCCTCTGGTTCTCCATGAGATCAAATAGCAGATACAAACCTGGGCACTGCTCTTTGTCTGATGAGATGTGCTGGGAGTAGCTCTGCCTCTTTGTGGGGAGGCTGAGATACTGTCTTTACTGATGTGTCAGGCACAGGACAGAGAAATGATAAATGACTGCTGGCCCAGGGGCTCCAAACCCCTGTGACAGCACTGCCTTGGCAGCTCCTTGAAGCCAAGGTCTGACACATAAGTAACATCTGAATGTGAGCCCTGGAGCCCTTCCATGGGGCACCAGAGACTGGGAAAGCAAAAAGCTGGATCACAGACTCTGTCCCTTTGCTGCAGGAGCTCTGCAGGATGCCAGGTGTAGGCTGAGCTCTCCTCTTGCCATGAGGAGGTGGTTGAGTGCCTTCTGCTCCGGGCCTGAAAGTCCTTGGACATGTGAAGGGAGGGAACAAAAACCAAGCCAACAATGAGCAAGCAACTCCAGAGAGAGACCTTGCCAGTGCAGGTGATGAGCTCTAAGAACCTGGAATGACTCTGTTCAAATGCCAGCAAAGCCTCTCAGCTCCCCTCCATGGGGCAGTCAAGCTTCTGGCATCCAGCAGCTCTTTGGCTTCTGTGTTTCAAAAAGGGAGAAGTGTTGAGCAAACCCTTTCCATGCAGGGAGGGAAAGCCCCAGCTGCTCTGGCTGCTGAATGCAGAGCAGTGCTCCCCTCTGCAGGAGCTGCTGTGCAGGTAGGGCCTGAGCCTGTCTGCTGCTCTGGGCTTCACCTACTGCAGAGCAGTGCTGGGCAGGCTTCAAACAGGTGCTGGTGAAATTGCCTCTTTACCCCAGCTCTTAGGTCTGCATAGTGCCCCTTGATGTGTTGCTGCTGTGCAGTTTGATCTCTCACATCCACAGGAGTCAGACATCTGCCTTGTGAAGTTACCTTTCACATACAATAGACCTTCTTGGTCACAAAGCCTTGCTCTGAACCCAGCCTGGGCTGTTACCAGGACCCCTAAAGCTGCTTTTGCTATGTTCAGGAGACCAAGATGTTCTCTCCCCCTGCCAAAGATGGGCCAGACTCTCTCCAGTACACTTTGCAGTCACTTCTGGAGCTCCTCACCCTTTCAGGCTCCATCTGGAGAGCCCTGGCTTCTCCTCCTGCTTTCAGGGTCTTTGTGTTAGCTCCAGCACGCCCAGGAGGAACATCAGCGAGAAGCAGAAGCTGCTTCAGCCCTGCTTGCAGCATTGCAGTGTCTGATCTTGCCCTTGCTCAGCACTTCCCACGTTGCCCCTGCTCACCCTGGTGTGCTGGTTCTTTGCCAGGCAGCCTATGACAGAGTGAGAAGGGCGAAGAAGCAGGCGGCGGAGAGGACGCAGAAGCTCGACGAGAGGCGAAAGAAAGTGAAGCTTGGTAAGGAGCAGAAACCTTCCTTCCCCCTGGGTCAAAGGCATCGCTGGCTGCATGTTGGTGTTCCTTCCACTGCTGCAATTGCCCTGGAGAGGCCACAGCTCAAATCTGGGGTTTGGTTTTGGGCCTCTCGCTCCCAGAAGGGCATTGAGAGGCTGGAGCAGGTGCAGAGGAGGGCAGCCAACCTGGGGAAGGGTCTGGAGAAGAGGGCTGGGGAGGAGCAGCTGAGGGAGCTGGGGGTGTTCAGCCTGGAGAAAAGGAGGCTGAGGAGAGACCTCTCTCTGCCTGGCAGTGCTGGGTTGGACCTGATGATCTCAGAGGTCTTTCCCAAGCAAACTGATCCTATGAATTCACCACTGATTAGCCTGCTGCCTGCCAGAGCCTCCTTTGTGCCAGTGCAGTGCTGTAGCCCTCTGAGATCTCCCACAGTCAGTGGGAAGGAGCTGGGACATTTAATGACTGCCAAGGCTGCTGATACCTTGATGTGCAGGGCAGGGGAGATGGAGCAGAGCTGTCAGGACTCTGCTCTGGAGCTGCTGGAGGTGCCCACGTTTGTGATCCCCCAGCTCTGCTCTCTCTGGATTGTTTTAGTTCTGTCTCTTTCTCTGCAGATCTGGAGGCCAGAGAACGAGAAGCCCAGGCCCAGGAGAGTGAGGAGGAGGAGGTCAAGACAAGAAGAACTTTGGAAGAGGAGGTAAAGAGGAATTCTTACATTTCCCTGCTCCTCTGGGGAGGAGCTGCTGGAAGTCCTCACAGTCGTGATGAAAACATGGGATGAGATGCAGCAGCTCTCTCTGCAGCTGCTTCCTTCAGCCTGCTGGGGAGAGAGGCAGGTGGGGGCAGCCTGGCAGGTGGGGGCAGCCTGGCAGGTGGGGGCAGCCTGGCAGGTGGGGGCAGCCTGGCAGGTGGGGGCAGCCTGGCAGGTGGGGGCAGCCTGGCAGGTGGGGGCAGCCTGGCAGGTGGGGGCAGCCTGGCAGGTGGGGCAGCCTGGCAGGTGGGGGCAGCCTGGCAGGTGGGGCCAGCCTGGCAGGTGGGGCCAGCCTGGCAGGTGGGGCCAGCCTGGCAGGTGGGGGCAGCCTGGCAGGTGGGGGCAGCCTGGCAGGTGGGGGCAGCCTGGCAGGTGGGGGCAGCCTGGCAGGTGGGGGCAGCCTGGGGCTGTGCTTTTTGCCTGCCCTGTGGCACAGCGGCCGATGGGTCCTGCGCTGGCTGACAGGGACTGGGCGCGTGGGCATCGGTTTGGGGCACGCAGTGCAGCTGTCCCAGGAGAAGCAGGAGGGTGGAAAGAGAAGCTCTTGTTGGCAGCCTGGGTGTGATGAGCCAAGCACAGGACTGCACCCTCAGCCATCTGTGGTCTTCCTCTGGCGCAGATAATTCGGCTGCGGGAGGAGGGCTCCCGGCAGCTGGAGGAGCAGCAGAGGCTCATCCGGGAGCAGATCCGGCTCGAGAGAGAGCAGCAGCTGCCAGGTGAGAGGGGGTGAGCCTGGAGCCCTCAGCCAGCATGCACTGAGTCTCCAGCTCTTCTGTGGCAGCCTTGTACAGGATCCTGCTCAGCACCTCTCTCAGAGATAAGCCAGAAGAGCTTCTGTGGAGCTGCCTGCTTAGAGGTCCCATCCTGCTCCTCCACACCTCGTTGCTGCTGCTGCTCAGCACTTCCCCAGATGGCCTGCTGCAGGGAGCCTGGGGCCTCTGCCACAGCTGCAGCACTCAGGGTGGAAGGCTGGCAGCAGAGAGGGGTCCAAGTCTGCATAAATGGAGTTGTCATTGTTACCACTTCTGTGCCACCTCAGAAAGCTCCCAGTGCTTGCCACCCACAAGGGGCTGGGCATGGAGAAGGAAGTGTTGTTTAACCTGTGGCTGCTGAGGCTTTGCTTTCTGGGCCTTGATTCTCTCCTGCTCCTTGGGCACACACAGCCTTCATCCCAATTTGTACAAAGAGCAGCAGCAGTGTCAGGAAATGAGCACAGACTGGGCTGGAAAACCTCTGCCTTCTGTGCTGCCACACAGCAACAGGCAGCTCCCGCGTCTGAAGTAGTTCAGCAGCTGCAGTTAGCCTCTCCCACTCGGGAGAATCCCAGAGCCTCATCCTCTGGTGCCTTTAGGGGCTGAAGTGTTGTGGTGGCAGTCCAGGAGTGTTTGCTGTTGCCATGGTCTGTGCTAAATGCTCTTTAACTGAGGAGCCTTCACTCATCTGCTGGTTTGTCCTCTTCTCCTTTTCCCTCTCCAGGCAAGCAAGACAGAAGCAGAGCAGAAGACAAAGTAACTCCTAAACTCAAAGTAAGACATCCTGACACAGCTGGGCTGGGTGAGAGCTGGTGGCACATTATGCAGCTTGGGAAAGCAGGAGGGACTGATCAGCTCTGTCTGTGTGCATCATGCTCCTGTCCTTGCCTTACCCTTCCTCCCTCACCCTCTTCTCTACTGTCTGCTCTGGAGCCTGAAATTGAGCTGCCTCTGCTTCAAGCTTGGCAAAGCATCTGCTCATGACCCTGGTACAGTCTGAGCTCTGCTGCTGCACTGAGCAGTGTTTCTCTCTATTCCCCAAAGGATGTGTTCCCTGTGCACACTGAGATGCTGCTGACACTGCCTTGGCACTTCTGGAGTGTTGCTGTGAACAGCAAACCCAGGTCCTGTGCAGGTGGCAGGAGCTGCATGGAGCATGGCAGCAGACCCTGAAATGGGCACAACCAACTTCTTGTGTTTATTTTCCAGCTAAAATGGAAATGCAGGAAAGAAGATGAGACCAGAGGAGGATACACAGAGGAAGTTCTGTTGCAGATCCTGCAAAAGGTCCTGTCTGGCACTTTCTTCCTCCTTGGTGTTCCCCTGCTCAGAGTGTAAGGAAGGACAGGAGATGCTGGGGGGCTGTAAACCCCTAGAGGCTGATTTTCCTCTCTCCTGTTCAGCCCTCTCTTGCCATCTGCAGAGGGCACTGCCTGCTGCATCCCCCAGCTGGCACCTCTGCTGAGGCAGAGCAAATGCAGAGCCTTCCCACTGATGGCTCATGCCCTGTCTGGCTCTGTGGTTGTGTCCATCTTTGCCTTCCCTCAGAGCACTGGATGTTGGCTGCTGTGGGAAGTCAGAGGCAGGAGCAGACCTTTGATCTGACTAATCCCAGCGTTGGTCTTTGTTTTCCCTTCACCCAGGTACCTCCTGTAGCACTCTGAGTGAGCAGCCCTCTTGCACTGGGGCTTGCTGGCAGCAGTGTGTAGCTCCATGCCTCCCCAGGATTGTTTCCTGGAGGGCCAGGAGTTCTGACAGGTTGGGATCAGTGGGAGCCCCGTGCAGGGTGTCAGCTGAAGCCTCCTGTTTGTGGAAACACATGTCTGCTCTTTGCCTTCATGCCAGGCATGAACTTGACATCTCCTCTGGCTCTGTAATTAACTTCCCTCTCTCCCTTTGTCTCAGCAGTATGGAGATGTGCTCAACTTGCTGATCTCCAGCAGGAGGACTGGGAGTGCAGTGGTGGAGTTTGCCTCAGTTAAGGCTGCTGTAAGTCTGGCAGAGACTCCCTGTGTGTGTGGGAAGAGTGGGCAAGCAGGGGTGCTGCAGGAGGGAGGGGTTGCCCAGCTGGCAGCCTGCAGATGCTGCCTGGTCAGTCAGGCAGGGGAGAAGGGTGGTGAGAGGCTGAAGGTGCAGGTGGCTGAAGGGAGTGGCAGAGCTGGAGGCATCAGCCCAGTGCAGGCCCTGCACAAAGCGAGCTGGCTGGGGCTGGAGAGGGGAGAGAGACTGCTCTGAGAGCTGGCCCTGAGCTGCTCACTCAGCTCTCTGGGGGATGTGCTCAGTGAGGTGCAGAGGCTCCTTCTGGAGAGCTGGTGTGGCTGTGGAAGCAGAGCTCACTGACTGCCCTAATGGCAGCGCTTCAGCAGCTTGAACTTACACTGCACAGCAGCCTCTCCTCTTGCCACTGCTCTCTCCTCACATCCAGGTAACAGCCCCCCCCCATTTCTGTGGCTGTTGGTCAGATGTGACTGACAGGGGTGGATTCTGTCTGTGCTTGATGCAGCTGTGACCCTCAGAGGCTGCTGCTTGTGCAGGGCAGCTGTGAAACCTTCCTTGTTGGTGCTCTGTGTGGCTGAGGTGGAGAAAGTCATGGTGGGTAGTGCCCTGTGGGGGAGTGGGGTCTGAGGCTCAGAGGCTGATGGGAGAATGGTTTCATTCTCAGGAGATGGCTGTGAAGAATGAAGTTGGCCTGAGGAATAACCCCCTCAAGATTTCCTGGCTGGAGGGCCAGCCCCAGAGCAGTCCCAGCACTCTGCTTTCTGACAGCACCACTCAGCCCAGGGCATCACAGGTGAGGTGCCACAGTTGGGATGGTGCAGTTGGAGCTGCTTCTGTGGGTTCAGAAGCCCTGGCTATGGCTGGTGTGGAGCCTGCTGAGAAAGGTTAGCTTGGTGGAGCAGCAGATGCAGGTGCTGTGTGTGCAGCAGGTGAGCACAGCCTCCTCAGCCCCTTGTGAGCCCTCAGTGGTGAGGGGCTGTGGCCAGTGGCTTGCCTCCTTCCCCAGGAGCTGCACTGCTGGTGCTTCTCTGTCCTTTCTGCTGCCTTGTGTTAGCTGCACTCTTGCTGTCCAGGCTGAGGTCTCCAAGCTGCTCTGCTTCCACTGGGGTGCTTCCAAACTCTGGGATCCAGTCATAGCTCCTCTTGACTGTATGGCTTTTAGCTGCCTTGTCCTCAGCTGTTTACCTCTGGACTACACAGAGCAAGGTCTTCAGATGCCACTTGCCAGTGCCTCAAGCCCTTCCCTGCCTCCTCCTTCATACCCTGCCTGGCTTCCCAGACACCAGGGTCCATGTTCTTGCTTTCAAGCTGCAGTCATCTCATCCTGGTTTAGGCTGCCCTCACTTTCCATTTGCTGCTCCCTCCAGGTTGTTCCTATTTCTGTCTGTAGCCACCCCCTGGTTTGTTCCCAGCCTGCAAATGCAGCTCTGCTTCAGGAGTGTTCTCATGGCAACAGCACCCTGCTCACCCCTGCCTGGGCAGCTCAGCCAGCAGTGTGCTCCACAGCCTTCCAGGGAAGGACAGCCACCTGCCAGCCAGGCCTGGGGGGGTTGGCAGCAGGGCTGGCTGGGGAGAAGTGGTGCTGCCAGGAGGCAGTGGGTGCCAGGCACTTGCCCCACAGGCCTGGCTTGTTCCCCTCTGCAGCAGTGGGTGTGCATTGTCCAGCAGCTCCTGGAGAGCTGCTGGAGCCAAGTTCTGCTTGATGCCCAAAAGCTGCTGGCTGCCAGTGCTGCCCTGAGCTGTTAAAGGGCAAAGGCTGCTGATGGCTGCAGCTCTGCAGAGCACACCACAGCTGTACAGAGCTGTGAAGAGCACATTTTGCCACAGCAGCATCACAAAGCACTGGCTGCTGACAAGGTCTTCCTGCTGGGATCCCTCAGTGCGGGGATCCCCCTGCCCGTGCTCCTGGCTGGCTTGGGGCCACCCCTTCAGTCACACAGAGGAAAGCTCTTCCCTGCCTGGCACTGGCATCTTTTCTGAGCTGCTCTGAGGTTTCAGAAGGTTTGGGGTTCTGTTCTCTGGTGTGACTCCAGCAGCTCAGGAGCCACCTGTGCCTTCTCTGAAGTGTAGCCAGCTTGGGGTTAGCTGGGTGCATGGAGGTTTCAGTGGGTTAAGAGCAGCTCTGGTACCTAATCTAGCAGTGACAAAAGGTAGGAATTGGTGACCCCTTACTTCCTGCAGTGTCCTTTGGACAGCTTACCCTTCCCCTGCCTGGCAGAGCCCTTCCCCTGCCCAGCTCACAGGGTACAGAGCCATTTGTTCCTCTGCAAGCTGGCACTTGGCCCGAGCTGTGCACACTTCTTGAGGCAAGACCAAGCTCCAGCCTTCTCCCAGCCCAGAGAGCACAGCCACACTGCTTCCCACCCTCACTCAGAGCTCTCTGGCAGAGCCAGGGAGGATAGGTCTTGGTTACTGCCAGTTGTGCTTTTGGTGCCTGGGCTCTTCCTGGCTTGCTACCAGCGAAATGAGGCAACAAGACACTTCCAGTCACAGACATTTATTCCTCCACATCTGTACAGCTGATAGATCAGTGCATGCTTCGAGCAGCAGCATCTGGAAGCATCCCTTCTCCTGCCAGTAGGGTAAACAAACCACCTAGGTGGGTGCTTACCTGTGCCCAGGCTGGGAGTGCCAACTGCACTGGAGTTGGGGGAAGAGAAACCCACAAGAACAACAGAGAGAAAAGAAGAGCAGCTTTGATTTTTCACATCCAGACATGGTGGGAGGAGAAAGAAGAGTTTGTGTCTCAGTCCTCACTGTGGCTATGGCTTTGAGGTGCAGTGCTGCTGTCTCTGTGCCAGCTGCTTACCCACAGAGGCTGTGCCGTGTGCCCTGCTGTCCCTGTGCCGCAGGGTCACAGCCACATCCCCTGAGCAAGTCTCTGGCCAAGCGGTTCCTTTGTCCATGAGGAGCAGATGTGCAGTCAGGTGTGCACAGGGGAAGCTTGCCCACGAGGTTCCAGCAGGCTGAGCTCTGGTCTGAGCACGCAGCCTGTGAGCTCTGCTCCAGAGGGCTCCTTGGCGAGGACAAGGAGAGTCTGTGGGGGGTGAGGTGAGGACAACAGAACAGGCCACACACAGCAGGAGTGCTGCAGCATCCTTCCTCCTAGGGCTGGAGAAACTGGCAGCAGCAGGGCAATGTGCTCAGTGCTAAAGCCCCTCAAATGGCATAATCCCTGGGGTTCTGTTTCCTGAGGGTCTGCAGAACATCCTCGAGCAGCGACAGCCCCAGGTCCACCTTGAAGGACAGGAAGGGGTCAGAGAGGTCGGGGAGAGCGCTGCCGTGCCGGGAGCCTGCCTCCGGGCTCCCGCAGTCTGTAGCCTGCTCCTTGTGGAACTGAGTCTGAGTGGCTTTGTGGTATTGCTGAGCAGCACCAGAGAAGGAGATGTCGGAGAGGGAGTCTGTGTGGTCGATGATGTTGGGGCAGCTGGAGCTGTCCAGGTAGAGCCGGGGCGGCTTGGGAGGCGCCTGCGCCTTGGCCAGGTTCTGCTCGCTCTGGCACGAGAGGTAATCGGACTTGTCCTTCAGGTCCCTCAGGCATTCCCTCTTCTGGCACTGTCCATCACTGTCCAGAGTGTGGCTGTTCTGGTTCAAGAGGATGACTTGGTTGCCCAGCTTTTTGTGCCTCCTGAGTGAGAAGCGTCTGAAGAAGGTCGTGGACTTAATGGAGCCTCTCCGCCACGTGTCCATGCTGGTGGAGAGCAGCAGGGAGGAGGAGGCTGCTGGCTCCTCACAGCCAGGTGCTGGGCTGGAGCTGCAGGACCTGCAGCGAGTCACCCAACAGGAACAGCTTCTTTCTTCCCTCTTCTCTGGCTGTAAGGAAAGCAGAGGCTGGCAGTGCAGGAAATGCAAACCTCCCCCTAGGTGCTGGGCGCCTGCCCCGGCGCGAGGGAGCGGGAGCAGGAGCGGCTGAGGGTAGGGAATCCGCTTCAGGAGCGAGCTGGTGAGGAACAGCAGAGGCACACAGTCACCATGAGAACAGACTCGATCCAGCATCTAGAACAGAAGGGCACTTGGGTGCCATGGTAACCAGCCACCTTCTCGGGGAAGGGCACCGCAAAAGCTCCGTGGGTGGCAGGAAGGGAGATGGTGACTCAGTCCCGCCGGAGGAAGCCGATGGAACACGCTCCAGAGGAAGCTGAAAAGCAGCAAAATGCAGGTGGGGAAGACCAACCTTGGGGAATTGAAGGGAAAATAAACTTACTCTGTGTGGCAGCAGCACCCAAGTCCACCAGGCAGCGAGGAGAAGCCGCTGGAGCGCTGGGAGAGCCGTGAGCACCTCGGGCAGGGAGCGGAGCGCTGGGAGAAGCAAGCCCAGGGAGGGTGCAGCCAGCTGGGACCCAGAGCACTGAGAATCCCCAAGTCCTCCTTCCCTTCAGGTGCCTCCTGTCACTGCTTCCCAGGCTGCAGCTCTCTGTGTGGAAGTGTTTGTTTTGAGCCAAGCCCTTGCTGAGTCAGCCACGTCAGAACCTGGGCTTTACACTGCTGGTAATTGCCAGGATTGCAGGAAGTAGGTGTGTGGAGCAGCAGAGCTCCAGCCCACGCTCTGCTGGAGCAGAAGAGCTGGAGCTGGAGCTCCCTAGCAGCACCCAGCCTGCTGCAGAGCTCTCAGGGACTGGTAGCCCATCTTGGATCTGTCTGCTGCTTCCCCTGGTGCTCTCCTGGTGGCTCTTTGGATCAGCAGAGCTCCCAAAGGAGGCCAGAAATAATCTCTTGTCTGTTTTAAATGTAAATGCAGAGTGTTGAGGTGGTGATTCAGGTTTGGATGGGTGATTCATCTGCATGAGTCTCATCTAGGCTGCTTCATTCAGCCAGGGAGATGATAGTGAGGCTCTGTGGTTGGTGGGCAGCAGCTTTGAAGCTTGGTTCTGCCTCTGGAGGCTGATGCAGTCTGCTGCTTTCTCAGCCACAGTGCACACTGCTGCAGCTCTGAACGGGGACTCCCCAAATGCCCCTTAGGGTGTGTTGGTCTCCTCATTCCCCATCTCTTGTGAGCTTCTCTTTCTGGCCCCACAGCTGGAGGAGCTGGTCTGAGGGCACAGCAGAACAGATCTGCACCTGCCCCATTTTCATGCAGAGTCACAGAGGGGTAGTGGGGGAAGGGACCCAGAGATCGAGTCCCACCCTGCTGCCAAGGCAGGGTCACCTAGAGAGGGTCACACAGGAACACATCCAGGCAGGTCTGGAATCTCTCCAGGGATGGAGACTCCACCACCCCTCTGGGCAGCCTGCTCCAGGGCTCCAGCACCCTTCAATTAAAGAAGTTCCTCCTCATGTTCAGATGAACTTCTGATGTTCCAGTCTGTGCCCACTGCCCTCTGTGCTGTCCCTGGGCACCACTGAACAAAGCCTGGTCCCATCCTGGCACCCACCCTTGAAGTATTGATCAGCACTGATGAGATCCCCCTCAGGCTGCTCTTCTCCAGCCTAGAGAAGGCCTTGCTGAGCTGCTCTGTTGCCTTTTTGTCCCTGCTGTTTCAGGTGTCCTCAAAGCACAGCCAGCTCCAGTTCCTAGAGCAGTGAATGGGAGATTCTTTTTTCATTCACCCTGTCAAGACTCTTTTTAGCTCCACCTGAGCTGTCAGCCAGAGGAGATGGATGTTTCCAAGCACTGCAGCACTTTGAGCACCTCCAAAACACTGAGGCCACCTACTAATGTTCAGTGGCTTGTGCAAGCAGAGTGCCAAACCCACCACTTTGCTGCACGGTAGCAGCTGTCAGCTGCTGCCACACGCAGCACAGAGGCTCCAAGAGCTGCTGGGGTCTGAAGCATCCTTGTGTCAGCTCCAGGAGCAGAGCTGGTGGGCTTCCTTCTGCAGCCACTTGCATTTGGTCTCTTCTCCCTGCTAACAAGTGAGAGGATAAGAGGAAATTGCCTGGCACTGGGAAGATGGAGCCTGGAAGGGTTGGACCAGGTGGTCCTTGGGGTCCCTCCCAACCTGGCATTCTGTGAAATGGCTTCAAGCTGCCCCAGAGGAGGTTCAGGTTGGACATAAGAAACTTCTTCAGTGAAAGGTTCTCAGGCACTGGAACAGGCTGCCCAGGGAGGTGGTCGGATCCCCATCCCTGGAGGTGTTTAAAGGAGGCAGAGATGTGGTGCTGAGGGCCATGGCTTAGCCCCAGCCCTGGCAGAGTCAGGGAATCATTGGACTTGATCACCTTAGAGGTCTTTTCCAACCCCAGAGATTCTGTTCTCTGGCTGTAGGGCCAAGCCTCAGGAGCTTTGGTGGGTTGTATTCATTACCCCTGTCTGAGGGGTGCAGCATGTGCTGAGCTGGGGCACCAGGGCTGCACTTGCAGAGCAGGCTGCTTGCCCACAGTGCCCAGCCACAGCCAGGCCGCTCTGCTTCCCCACCCAGCCTGGCTGCTCCAGCAGGCACAGCCGATGGTGCTGCCTGCCTGCCCCACTCCTGCCTGCCAGCAGCTCTGGAGCAGCTCCTGCTCTGGGCACCTTACCTGGGACTGCCCCCTCCATGCAGGGCTTCAGGGCCGGGCTGGACAGGACCTTGAGCAACCTGGGCTGGTGGGAGGTGTCCCTGCCTGTGGCAGGGGGTTGGGACCGGATGGTCTTTCAGGTCCCTTCCAACCCAACCCATTCTCTGGTCTCTGGGGTCAACCTTCCTGGTGCTGAGGGTGGTGCAGGGGCTGGGGGCTTGCCTGTGACAGGCTGTGTCTGCTTGCTGCCCCCAGGCCTCGGTGGTGTCGGAGCGAGACTACGAGAGCCTGGTGATGATGAGGCTGCGCCAGGCGGCGGAGAGGCAGCAGCTCATTGAGCAGCTCCGGCGGGAAGAGGAGGAGGAGCCTCACACCTAGCCCCGGAGCATGGCTTCTCCCCACCCAGCACTCTTCTTCTCCAGAGCTGTCTCTTAATTAAGCCAATAAATCTCCTTTTCTAAAGCTGCTGTCGCAGTGCAGCCCTCACCCCCTTCCAGTGTGGGGGCAGAGATGGTGCAGAGGCTGCAGAGTGAGTGCATTAACCTCTTGGGCAGTGCCAGAGCAGCTGCCTGCCCAGGGGTGAGCACCAAACCTTGGAGCTGCTTTGACTTCCTCCTGGCTTGTTCAGGAGCCACGGACCCAGAAGGTTTTGGTTATTTAAGACAATGCCCAGAAAGATCTCTTGAGAGGAATTTTATTGGTGTCACCCCAGCCCAGGCACAGACCCAAACCATCCAGCGTGGCTGCTGCTCAGCTGAGGTGACAGAGCCTGTACCCAGCGTGTCCCCAAGCCCTTCCTCTGCTGCTCTCAGGCTGTTCCAGGCTCAGGGTACACCTCAGCAGCACCCTTGGGGGCAGAAGGCTGCTGCCAAGCACAAGCACGTGGAGAGGAAGCAGGCTTGCTGCTGGGTGAAGGGGAGCAGGGTAGGTTGGGCACTTCTTGCTCACACCTCAGGGAGGAGGTGGATGCCATCCGTGCTTGGCTGCCCTCCCTCCTCCCACACCCTGACCTCGCAGCCCAGCGTGGACCTCCCTGGGGCGGCCCTGAGGAAGAGGCAGAGGACTGTTTGAGCTTCCTCCAGCATGCAGTAAGTAGGAGATGGTGAAGGTGTGAAGAGATGGCACTGAGTGCAGAGGTGGAGCCATCTGCTCTCAGTGCCTGACTCCATCTGGACTGGGCAGCCCTTCCTTCCTCCCAGTGGTGAAGGAGCAGGATGGGAACCTCGCACCGGGTCCAGTTGTGCCTCTGCACCACTCCTCCCCCCGTGCCCCAGAGCCTGGGACAGAAAGGAAAGGCAGGGAGAGCTTTGGTGTCCGTGCTGTGTGGGTGATGTCCAGCAGGCTGTGGGGCAGGAGGAAGGCAGGAGGTTGGCAGGAGGCTTGCTGCTACTCCTTGTGCAGGCACCACACCAGGGTCTGCCCCACGCCGGTCATGGCCACCACGCGGTAGCCGCAGCTCTCCAGCTTGTCCAGCACCACCCGCGGCGCCTCCTGCACGTAGTACTCCGAGCTGCAAGCAGGCAGGAGGAGGAAACCTGAGCTGGGCAGGAAGGGAGCAGAGTCTCCTGGGGGAAGGGACTCTGCTGAGCCACAGCAGCCACAGCTGGCACCGTGTCTGTGTGGCACAGTGCTTTGGGTAACCAGAGCTCCACAGCCACCCGGCCAAGGAGAAAGCTCAGCCCAAAGGGGAGGGCTGTGGTCAGCTGGAACGTGGTGTGAGGACTGGTCGGCCAAAGCCAAGTGCTGCCTGGTTAGCTGGGCTGGAGCTGCAGCAGAGGGCTCACCAGCATCCACAGCTGGCAGCTGACAGGAAAAGGAAGGCAGAAATCCCTGGGAAGAGCACGGGAGGAGGGTGCAGGTGTGCTGAGAAACGACAAAGAGCAGGGCCAGGGCAGGGGCTTGGAACTGGGTGATCTGCAGGGGCCCTTCCGACCCAAACCAGTCTGAGACTGCTTTTAAAGCCTGTACTAAGAGTGTGGGGATTGGGATAAGATGTTCCTGGTTTTCCAAGGGCTTCATTTCTGGCTGAGGTGGAGCACCCTGCCCTGGCAGTCTGTGCTGTGGGTGTCCAGAGCTGGCACCTGGCATCGTTGTCCAGCTTTTATACTCTGGTGTCTGCTGTCCTGACCCCTCGAGGCTGCTCCTCCCCTGAAGCTGAGAGGCTGACTGCAGAGGGGGAGGGCAGCACCACAGAGGCAGAATGGGCTGAAGGAAAAAGGGATGGAAATTTCCTCCCGTGAGGGTGCTGAGGGGCAGAGGAGTTGTGGAGGTTCAAAGCCTGGCAGTGTCCAGAGTCAGACTGGATGAGGCCTTGAGCAGCCTGGGCTGGTGGGAGGTGTCCTTGCCCAAGGCAGGGGGGTGGAACTGGATGAGCTTTGAGGTCCTTTCCAACCCAAACCAGTCTGTGAGCCTATGAGTGAGGTGGGCAGGCAGCAGAGCTGCAGTGGCTGGTGCAGGGGTTGGCACCTCCCTGTTCCTGCAGCAGAGCTCCTGGCTGCAGGGTTTCTTCCAGCAGCTGGGATGAGCTCCAGAAGAGCTCAGCTCTGGGGTGACTCACTCTGCTGGAGAGGCTGATAATGATGGGCTGCAGGAGCCTTGGCCACCTCGTTTGGGCACCTCAACAAAGGCTCTCCTCGTTTTCACCCTCACGGCAAAGGTCCCCCGTCCCTGCCGGGCGGCTGCGGCTGCACACCGCGGCCGGGAGCGCCCCTGCGGCCGGGAGGGCAGCAGGATGGAGCAGCTTGCTCCGGCTTCCCGGGACAGCCTATACTTAGCTGTAATTACAGATGTGGGGTGCAGATAATGGCTATCATTAGAAGTGGCTTTGAACTTAATTCCTCCTCCGAGAGGGTTGCCACATCCCCCTGGGCCCCGCTGGGGCTGGTGAACGCTGTTCCCATCGTGCAGAGCAGGGAGCTGGGCAGGAGGGGTTGGTTTGGTATCTGCAGGAGGCTCACATCCCAGCGGCAGGCAGCAGGGAAGGAGTTGCCCAGGGCTTCAGCTCGTGTGCAGGGACAAAGGGCTGCATGCCTTGCCCATCAGATATGCTGCTGTCTCCCCGTGGGACCAGTTTGGGTCGGGGTGGAGTGGCTGGAAGCATCTGCAAAGCTTTCCCCCGCAGCTAAATGCCAGCAGGGAACAGAAAAGCCACCCGAGGCTGGAGAGGACACTGCCCACGGCTGAACCCCTGCCCTGGCTGCCCTGCTGCCACCTCTGCCAGAGCCAGGGACCCAGCTCAGCACCTGGGGATGGGGTTGAGCTGGGGCAGTGGCATCCTCCACATGCAGCTTTGCTAGGGAGGGGGCCGGTGAGCTGGGGACCCCTGCCCAGCCGCCCTAGCTCCTTGGGGAGGGCTTTGGCTCTGCCCTGGGGAATGTGCCAGCAGGGGCACAGCACAGGGGAGAGATGGCCACACATTACCTGAACCCCTCCAGGCATGGGGGCTCCAGCACCTCCCTGGGCAGCCTGTGCCAGTCCCTGACCACTCCTCCAGCAAAGAAATTTTTCCTCCTCTCCAACCTCAGCCTCCCCTGGCACACCCCGAGGCCATTGCCTCTTTTCTGTCATCTGATCCTGGGGAGCAGAGCCCAACCCCCACCTGGCTCCAGCCTCCTCTCAGGGAGCTGCAGAGAGCCAGGAGGTCTCAGCCTCCTTTTCTCCAGGCTGAACACCCTCAGGTCCCTCAGCTGCTCCTCCCCAGCCCTGTCCTCCAGACCCCTCCCCAGCTTCTCTGCCCTCTTTGGACACCCTCCAGCCCCTCCATGTCCTTGCTGTGGGGAGGGGCAAGCTAAGCACTACTGCCTGCAAGTACTTCATCTGTGGCTGAGTGTGCCCCAGCAGGTCCCTGCTGCCCAGACCTTTCCTTCCAGGCTCCCCCAGGTCCCGCTGAAGGTTTTGGGGCACATAGTGCTCCAGGAAGGGCAAGATCCTCAGCATCCTGCAGCCAGGCTGGCTGCTGGCAAAGCCTTGAACTGGGGTGGGTGGAAAATCCTGCTGGGCCATGGGGCAGCTGCTGGAGCTTCCATCCCTGGTTGGATTTTTGGCAGCACAGCAGCTGGAGCTCACCCTCCTGGCCTGCTGCCCTGCCCCTGGGCTGTCAGCAGCCACAGCCCAGCCAGCTGATTTCCTCCACCCCAGCTGCTCAAACAGGGAAGAAGAGCCAGGGGGACACCGCGGAGCTGCCCTGCCACAGGCTGTGCCAGGTGGAGCTCAGAACGCTCCAGGCCACAGGGAGGGGTGGAAGGTGGGGAGTCCCTCAGCAAATCCCATGGAGTGCTCAGATCCCTTCTCCCAGGCAAGCAGAATGGTTCCTAACAGTGCTGCACCTCCTGGGCTGCTGGGGCAGTCCCCACAGCCATGTTTGATCTCCTTCTCCTCCATCCCAGTCCTAGGCACCCTTGATCCCATCTCCCAGGAGCCATCTCCCTTCTCTCTTCTGGAAGCCTCTTTGTCCCCCCTCAGGTCTCCTCTCTCCCATTGCATAACTCCCTGCCTGCTCCCAGGCTGGGCTTGGCAGGCACCAGCACAAAGCTCTGCTGCCAATCTCCTGCCCACCCACAGGCATGGGAGCAGCAGCAGGAGATGGCTCAGCCCAGCAAAGCCACCCCAAGCTGCTGGGCAGGGCAAGGGGCCTGGCACCAAGCCTCCCTGAAGCAGTGGGGAGCTGGCAGTGCCCTGAGTTTGTGTTCAGAAGGGTTCTCACCACAGAATCCCAGCATGGTGGGGCTTGGAAGGGACCTCTGGAGATCATCTAGTCCAACCCCTCTGCTCCAGCAGGGTCACCCACAGGAGGCTGCCCAGGGTCACAATGTCCAGGTGGGGCTGGGGACAGACAGTTCAATGGGCTGGGGTGAGAAGGGACGTGGTGGGAAGTGGCTCCAGCTCAGATCAACAGCCCAAAGAAGAGCCTCAGGAGGGGCTGGCTCAGATGGCAGAGAATGGGGAGAAACCTCCCAGTGCCAGTGGGGAGAGCTGAATGGGAAGGGACAGGCTGTGGAGGAGAGTGCTGGGTGGCTGGGGACCAAAAGCAGCCCCAGCCAGAGCAGGATGGGATGGCACCGTCTGCTTCTGAGCACCTCAGGGCTGGAGGGGGCACTAAGAGGGAGATGGTAGTGAGGCAGAGGAGGTTTGTCTGTGAGGAGCAAGGGTGGGATGAGTCACAGAACCATTTAGGCTGGAAAAGACCTTCAGGATCATGGAGGATGAAGGCAGAGACTCAAATGCTGACTGTGCCAGGACATGCCAGGTGAGACCCCCAGCGCCCCGGGGCAGGGAAGGAGGGGAGGTCAGGTGCTGAAAGTGGAAGGAAAAAGAGGAAGGAAAAGGAAAGAACTGAATGAAATCTCGGGCAGTGTTCCCTCGGTGAGCACCAGCAGGCAGGGCAAGGTCCTGCCACCATCAGCTAGTCCCGGGATTAAGCATGCAGCCAGGAGGTGCCGCAGGGAACGAGGGGTGGGGATGTTGTGTGCTCTGTGGGGAAGGGGAGCAGAGAGCCTGGAGTGTCACCCAGGAGCACTTACAAGTTGTTCCCCAGCATGTTCCTCTTCGTGGCGCCCAGGAAGCTCATCAGGCTGGGGTCCGAGTGCTCATCCCCCACCATGGTGGGGCCAACCTCCTGCAGGGAAGCGGCGGTGAGTGATGCGGGCAGCACGGCTGCTCCCGGCCCGCTCCCCGCTGCGGCTCCAGGAGGAGCTTCACTGCGGCCGGGGTCGCTGCGAGCCGCCTGCCCGGCCCCGGGGAGGCCCTTGGTGGCTCTGCTCCTGGGGGGCCACCTGCTGGCTGAGCTCTCGGCGGCTCCGCTCCTCCGGGAGCCACCCCCGGGAGGTCCGCAGGAGAGCTGACCGAACCTCCTGCGCGCCAGTTGTGCCCAGCGCCCTGCAGGACAGGGGAAGGGAGCCGCAGAGAGGGGCGGTCTGCCCCCTGACAGCACCAAGCCCCCAGCCCATCCCGGGCAGACACACTTGTGCAGTGCTGGCGATCGAGTGCCAGGCTCTGTGGAGCTGGCAAGGGCACTCTGCTGCCTGCTGCCCCACGCTGGGAGCCCCACGGGAGATGTGCCAGGGGGCAGTGACACATCCCTGCCCTGGGGCACTGCCGGGAAAGCAGCAAAGCTGAGCCTACAGCAAGGCCAGGCTGGGTTGTGCCCAGCCAGGGCCCGGTGCCAGCTTTCAGGGGGGGTGTTTGCTATGTCCTGCTGGAGAGCAGCTTCCCAAGGCTCCAGAGGGGCAACGTCTCCATCCACTGGCATGGCCCCAGCCCTCGCTGCCAGCATCAGGTGCCTGCTCCCAGCTCCCTGGGCGTGGGATGTGTGAGGGGACAGCTCAGCAGCTTCACCAACCCCCAGCAGGGTGCCAGCTGCTTCTTTTCACCGTTACTCCCTTTCCTACCACGAACCCACACCCCTCTACTGTGGCTCTCCTTTGTGCTGGGCAAAGGATAAGCCCCCCGAGACCCACAGCTATCAGCTCCTCACCAGCGAGGGCAGGAAAAGAGAGTTCCTCCTGCGTGCCCTCAGGGGACACAAGGGGCTCGAGAGAGAGCTCTCAGCCCAGCCCCGGCCGGCAGTGCCAGTGCCAGCAGTGCCAGTGCCAGCAGTGCCAGCAGTGCCCATCCCTCCCGCTCCGTCGGTGTTCCCCAGCCTGAAACCACTTTGGAGTGAAAAGCAGGAGCCAGGACAAGCAGCCCCAGGTTGGTTCCTTTGAGCTTCCTCAGCTCCGGCAGCAAGTTCTGAATTCTGTGCTGGGAAGGGTTCATGGGAAAGGAGCTGTGGGGCGGAACCCCAGGGACTCTCTTACTCCTTGGCACCTTCTGCCCTTTGGCACGGGGTGATGGAGGTGTGGGGCTGTGGAGGCATGAGCGTGGTGGAGGTGCAAGGGTGATTCTGCCGTGCCGGGCACCTCGCACCGGGGCACAGCATGACCGTGCTGGGGACCCCCTAAATCTGCTGGGCATCGCCCCCGGAGCCCCTCACATCTTCCCAGCAGCAGCACAGCCCCGGGGGCTGCCGAAGCAGCGGTGCCCGGTGCAGAGCGTGCCCCGCCGCTCCCGTCCCGCCGGCAGATCCCCCTGCCCCGTCCGTGCCCCTCGGTGCCCGCCCGGGCCGGGCTCACCATGCGGATCTGGGTGCTGATCAAGAGGTACGGCATGGTCCGCTCCCGCCGCTCCCGCTCCGCTCCCGCCGCTACTGGGGGGCCGTGCCCGGGGGCGGCCCCGAGCCTCCCGCCCCGCCCCGGCGCGCCCCCGAGCACCGGGCACTGGGACCCGCCCGGCCCGGCTGCGGCCACGGCGGGGCCGGGGCCCGAGTGGACTCCTAGGGGTGTTCAAGGCGCTCGGAGTGGGTTTTGGCCCCCGCTGGGTCACCGAGCCCGTCCCCGCCGGGGCTGGGATGGGTACGCGGCCCCGTGGGGCACTGCCTGCCGTCGGACTCCCCGGGGGGCTCGGGTCTGCTTCCCGGGAAGGGTGGAGGAGATGGGCAGGGGGGTGAGGGACAGGCAATGGAGGACAGGAGATGATGGATAAGGGAGAAATGGACCAGGAAGTTATGGGCTGGGAGGAGATGGACTGGGAGGAGATGGGCCAGGGGATGATGGACTGGGATATGAAGGACCAGGGGGCAGTGGATGGAGAGGGGGATGGGCTGGGGGACAATGGAAAGTGAGGCAATGAACAAAGAGATAATGGACAGGGGAATGACAGGCAGGGAGATGAAGAACCAGGAGACAACAAACAGCAGAAAACAGACAAGGAGAGGAAGGACCAAAGCAAGGGGACAAAGGAAATGATGGCCAGGGAAATGAGGAGTGGGAGGTGGTGGGCCAGAGGCCAGGCAGCTGGGGGCACTGGACCCTGCAGAGCATCCCAGGTACCACCCTTGGGTCATCTCCAAACATTCCCCCAAAGCACTTACTGGGGGCAGTCTCTGTCTGGGGGGCTGCTGAGCTGGGAACATGGGCATGAAACCCCTGGCAAATCCGAGGAGAAGCTCATTTGCTGAGACAGGGACCAGACAGACTTCCTCTCTGGGTGCTGAAGGGGTAATTCCCCCCTCCAAGCCCACCCTGGCAGCTGGAGAACAAATCATCTTTCTGGAGAGGGTATAGCAAAGGTGCTGAGGGGCCTGGAACATCTCCGTGAGGGGGAAGGAGGAAGAGCAGGCTGGGGGCATCTCATCAATACTGATCAATACCTCAAGGGTGGGTGTCAGGAGGGTGGGACCAGGCTTTGTCCAGGGGTAATGGTCACAAACTGGACCATAAGAAGAGGAGGAACTTCAATTGAAGGGTGCTGGAGCCCTGGAGCAGGCTGCCCAGAGAGGTGATGGGAAGACTCCAAAGCCACCTGGACGTGTTCCTGTGCGACCCTGCCTTGCAGGGGGCTCAGGCTTGATGATCTCTGGAGGTCCCTTCCAACCAGCCACAACCTTCCTGTGACTCTGTAAACAGCAAATCATAGCTCCCAGCCTCAAAAGTGGAACAGGAGCCTCTCCATGCAGCTGGGCAGACATGATTAACAAGCCCTAATCAATCGAGTTGCTAATAGCCTCCAGAAGCTGCAGGAGAAAGCAGCAGGAGGCTCCTTGCTGAGGAGCTGGGACCATGCTGTGTGCCCTGGGGCTGGGCTCCCCGGGCTGCCCTCAGTTACTGATTAACCCTCACAGGGAGCAGGGGAGAAAATCAACACTTCTGCTCAACTGGGCCAAAGGAGAGGCTCCCACAGACCCAGGCCTTGCAGCTGGGGCTGCAAACAGCACTGCTGGCTGTTTTGGAGTGCTAAAAGGAAATGAAGAGCAGAGCCTGGTGGTGTTACCCTCCTCAACATGCCCCAAACACCTTGGAATACTCCTGCTGGGCTGTGTGTGGGGCACCTCGCTCCGTGGGTCACAGAGCAGCTCATTTACATCACCCACATCCAAAGGAGGGTCTCCCAAACTCCCCACAGCCAGCACAGCCCCAACCTTTGCTCAGGATTCTTACTCTTCCCTGTGAAAGCCTGGCTTTGGCTGGGCAAGCACAGCTAAGGGCAAGGAACCCACCTGAGCCCACCCAGCTGTGGCTGGGTAGCCACAGGACTCCCAACAAGGCTGGGGGACAGCAGCTGAGGGGGCTGGGGGTGTGCAGCCTGGAGAGGAGGAGGCTGAGGGAGACCTTCTTGCTCTCTGCAGCTCCCTGAGAGGAGGCTGCAGGGAGCTGGGGTCAGACTCTTCTCCCTGGCAGCAGGGGGAGGAACTGGCCTGGAGCTGTGCCAGGGGAGGCTGAGGTTGGCTTCAGGAACAATTCCTTTGGTGCCAGAGGGGTCAGGGCCTGGCACAGGCTGCCCATGGGGGTGGTGGAGTGCCCAAGGCTGGAGGTGTTCAGAGCCCTGTGGCCATGGCACTGGGACAGGGTTTGGTGGCCATGGTGGGGTTGGGTTGAGGGTTGGGTGACCTTGGAGAGCTTTTCTAACCCAAACAGTTCTGTGATCCTATCACAATAATTCAGAAGCCAGCAAGAGGTCGTTTGGCCCTGCCAGAAACCCTGCCCCTGCCACCCATGCTCAGGAGGAGGCTCACAGAAGAGCTTTGTTACTCCTCTCCCCACGGCAGAGGCTCCTGACCCACAGCCTGCTCTCGCTGCAGGACCTGAGTAGAGCTGCTGCCCAGGATGGTGCTCACTGGGTGCTGGGCTGCCCCTCGGGAGGAGTGCCCAGGGACCTGAGGAGTGAGCTTGCTTCTTGGGGATGAACTGAACTGTGATCAGCTTTGGACAGGATGAGCCTGGGGGGGTCCCTTCTGACCCCATGCATTCTGTGGTATCGTGGGCAAAACAAATCCCTCAGCCCAGCAGCCCCCTGTGCCCCAGTGCTGACGGGGCTGGGCTGGTGGCAGGCACCCTGGCACCTGCAGGGGCTTCAGAGCAGCACTGGTGCTGTTCACAACCTCTGGCTGGCCCTGTCCTTCCCCCCAGCCCCAGCCAAGAGAATTCACAACCAGGCGTGGGGGCTGCGTGGGGATGCTGTGACCACTCTGCCCCAGCTGCTGCTGCACAGCACTTCGGTGCCAGTCACCAACGTGCCAGCACAGTTTGGAGGTTGGTTTGCTTGGGGCAAGGAGATAAACCCAAACCATCCACCCCCGTGGGGGTGTCAGCCCCACCTGCCCGTCAGCGTGGGGTGCCCAAGGGGTTAAAGGGAAGGAGCCCAGCTTCTCTTCTGCCCGGAAATTACTTTCTTCATAAAGCTGCTTCTCATAACCGCCGCGGGGGGAACCTCAGCCAGGCTGGCAGAGAGCTACCAGATACCATCTTTAATATCCGGGCAGCAGCACCCGATGCGGTCACCGCGCCCGCAGAGGCAGCCGGTGCCCCCAGCCCCCACGGCGAGGCACTGTCACCGTGCCCCTGCGGCTGCATTCAGCTGCAGAGGACAGCGACAGGCTGTCAGGCGGTGAAGAGCCAGCGGCAGTTGTGGTGTTTGCCTTGAGACCACCACAGCCAGAGCCCAGGACCCACAGCTTCTGCACTGGGTGCAACTGCAGTGCTACACCCATGGCTGCTGTGCCAGCGGCTGTGGCGGTGCGGCAGGTAGCCCCTGTGCAGGGGTAGGTGCAGGTACAGATTGGGGTGCAGATGGAGGTGCAGGCGCAGGTGTAGCTGTAGGCAGAAGTTCAGGTACAGCTCTACACGCGGGTGCAGATGGAGGTGCAGGTGCAGGTGCGGGTGCAGATGCAGGTGCAGGTGCAGGTGCAGGTGTAGATACTTTTCCTTTCTTTTCCTCCAAGGCACAGCTGCACTTTGAGGGTGCAGAGCTCTGGAGCAGGCTGCCCAGAGAGGCTGCGACCTCTTCGCTGGGGAGATTCCAGCCCCCGCGGCCGTTGTGCTCCTGGGCAAGGCGCTGTGGGTGCCCTGCTTTAGCTGGGGGTTGGACGGGGCGATCCCGAGGCCCCTTCCCGCCCCCAGATGCCGGGACTTGGGGATTCGGGGACGCTGCGCAGGTCCGGCTCCGGCTCCAGGGGCAGGGGCACGTGCCCTGTGACGTCACCGCCCTTGGCGCCAGGCGCGGCCCCGCGCGGCGCGCGTTGATGACGTACCTCCCGGCCATAGGCTGTCCGCTGCTACCGTCACTGCCGCGCGCCGCCCGCCGCAGCTGCCGCCCGGCGCGGCCATGGCGCGGCCCGGCCCGGGGCGCCTGGCGCTGGGGGTAGCGCTGGGAGCGGCGGCGGGCGCCGGGCTGGGCCTGCTCTGCCTGATGCAGCTGCGACGGCATCGCCACCGGCGGGGCAGCGGCTGGGGAGCGGAGCAAGAGGCGGCTGCAGAGCGCCGGAGCCAGGGTAAGGTGGAGCGGCGGTACCGGGCCGGGCGGAGGGAGCTGGGACCCGTCCTGCCCGCGGTCCCTCGGCGCTCTGATGGCTTCTCTTTTCTCCTGTGTTGGGACGGGACTTCTTTGTGAGCAGTATTTAACCGGTGGTGTTGCGGACCCAGACTTGATGTACCTGCAGCTGCCTATTTCGCTGCGACGCTGTAGGACGCGCCCCCGAGCACGGTGGCAGCGACAGGAGAGCAGACAGAGCCACATGGCTTTGAGAGGCTGCTGACTATTGCCGCCCCTGTGGGCGTCCGCCCCTGGTTGCTGGCCGTGAGCCGTAGAAGGAATCGGCTCATCCAGTTTCACAGGGCTTCACCCTGGGACGGCAGAAACAGGAGGGTAGGAGGTGTCGGCCTCTGCTGCTGGGGCAATGGGAGCAGGGGGAAGTGCTGCTGGGGCAGAGGCTTGACAAGAACACACTGAGACCCCGGGCAGCAGCCCCCTCCTGAGGGCACAGCGAGGGGGGCAGTGTGGTTTTAGGGAAGCAAATGAAGAATGGGGAAGAGATCACAATAATTCTTTATTTAATGAGACTTTTCTCACCGAGTTTAGATGCATTCATGCCTTCATTTCTGCTTCAGCTCTGCCTGCCTGATGCAGAGTGGCTTTGTTGTTGTACCAGAGGAGTGTCTCTTAACTAACTGGCATCACTGGTGGCATTTTCATTTGTAATATTAACCTATTTGCAATCCCCAGCTGTAAACGTGCTCTTACAGACTGGCTGATCTTGCTGCATCATCCAGTCACAGAAGTGTTTAGGCTGGGAAGGACCTTTGCTGCTCCTTAGGCTGTCCTGCAGGTACCTGAGACAGGTGAAGGTTCTGGGTGCTCAGGAGAAGGCAGTGACACATTGTGTGACTCAGGTGGCCTTGACTGATGTCTCCTCTGTGGATTTCTGTGGGAGTGTTTCCCTTGAGTAAAAGCAGACAGCTTAGGGGGGGGTGTTTGTATTCCTTTTAAAGAATAGGTCTCCTTTTTTGGCTAAGATTAGCTTCCATTATCCTCCTCCATTGTCACAGGTTGTGTGAGCTGGTTGCTTTCCTGGCTGGTGGCCACCTGAGTTGATTGCACTTGAGGAGACAAGCAGAGTGTGGGTGCTGTTGTTGAAGGGAGCAGTAATCCATCTGAAGAACCCAAAGCCTCAGGCCAAGTTAGGCAGCAGTACTCAAGCCCAGGCCTTGTGTCCTCCACCTTCTGCACACCAAGCTGTACCCAGATCTGCCCTGGCAAACCCTTCCCATCTACACCTCATCAACTTCATCTCTTCTCTTCCAGTGGTGCCCAGGGTGCCAGTTCCCATGGAGGGGCCTGGTGGTGCTGTGTGCACCCCTCTGCTGAGGCAGGAGGAGCAGGCAGACGTGCTGGAGAGCCTGGACTTTGTGCTGAGAAACATTTCAGAGCTGAGGAGAGAAGTGGAGGAGCTGCGGAGCAGCCTGCAGTGCCTGGCTGCTGAGATCGTGGGGGAAGTCAGGTACAGACCCAGCCCCCTGCTCTCCTGCCCAGTACCTTGCTCTCCTGCTGCACAGCACCAGGGGGGAGGATTTAATCCCAGAAGTGGGAAGAGTGGTGCTCTGGTTACATGTTGGCCCCCAGGGGTCCAGCTGGCCAGGGCTGGCTTTTTCCCTGGGGAGCACCCAGCAGTGACGCTGTGCTCTGGTCTGGGAAGGGTGCTGGGGCTGTAAGTGTTTTGTCACTGCTGCCTCCACTCTGCTTGCTGCCAGCTGCAGGCCACTTTTGATGTAGAATAAAAGTGGTTTCAGGTTTCTTTTGCCTTGTTCACTGAGGACATCAGAGGGAAGCATGTGCCACAGTTACCTCTGTGTGTGGTGCTTGTGATGGACTAGGGCTGGGGTCAGAGCTGCTGCTGCAGACTGCTTCGGAGCACCACGTTTTGACTCGTGGCAGCAGGGGGGTGGTGTAAGCAAGAGGAAGTCCCCTTGTGAATTCTTTCTGGAGCTGGCTAGAGGGGAGAAGGGAAGAGCAGTAACAGCCATCAAATCTTTATTGTTTCTCTCTTTTCCTTCCCCAAAGAGCCCACCTGGAGGAAACCCAGAAGGTGTCTCGCCGGAGGCGGTTCCCATTCCCCAGGGAAAGAAGCGATTCCACAGGCTCCAGCTCCATTTATTTCACTGCCAGTTCAGGAGCAGCCAATACAGATGATGGAGAAAGTGAAGGAGGGTAAGCAGAGCACCAGGTCAGCAGCAGTTTTGGGCCCCTGGTGCCCCCTTCCTTATCTCTGGGCAGTGTGTACCAGAAAGGGCAGGGTGTTCTATCCTCCCTTTATTTGCTTTGATTACTGTTTGTCTACCACTGCCAGAGCCACACTGAGAGAAGTGAAACAACTCTGACTTGTAGGGAAAGAAAAGAAATAGACACTTTTGGAGGGTGTTTTCAAAGCAGTAATGTGATTGGAGAGCCTTGCAGGGAGAAGAAAGGTAGAAGGCCATCCTGGGACTCTAGTGAGAGGGTTCAGAGATGAAACTTCCATGCAGGAATGGGTTGGAGAGCTCTGTAGCTGGGGAGCTGTGGCAGGGTGCTCCAAACCAGGCAGCACTGGCTCTGTGCTTTCACAGGGAAGCTGAAATGAAAGATGGTTTAAGGAGCAGTTGATGGTAGCACTGAGAGGCAGGCAGGCAGGTTAGGGGCGGCACTGCTGGGCAGCAGCTGAATGACCAGCAGCTGGTGCAGGCTGGCACTTGGCAGCAGGGTTTGTGATCAGGGCACAAAGCAGCTGTCACTGCAGCAGCTTCTGGAACAAAGGACATGGATGTGCAGGAATGTGGCTCCATGATCACCGTGGAAGTCGGTTTGGTAGATGGAGTTGTCGGAGCAGGCAGCAGCTGATGTGATCTCACTCAGGTTCATTCATCTGAAGAGGGAACTGGGGGAGCAAGTGGGCTGCAGAACAGACTTCATCTGGCTCTGCAGACAAGACCTTGCTGCCTCAGTGTCAGCAGATGGGCTGAGCCATCAGGCTGCCAGGAGAGCTGTAAAGCCTGCTGCAGAGGGGAGCTGGGGAGCAGGGATGCCTTTAGCTGCTCAAGCTCAGTGCTTTACTGGGAGCCTGGTGATGGTTGGGGGTGGTTCTTGTGTTGTATTTAACGTCTGCAATCAGGCTTAATGACTTGGGGGGGGATAATTATTGGGTAAGCAGCTCTCATCTGATGTGAAGAACATGGAGTAGTGTCATCTGTCGCTGGGGAATTGCTCCTCTACAAACATCAGTCTGGCTGGGAGCAGCAGTGTTGTCTTTTCAGATGCAAATGCCAACATTTCCTGGTAGCTAATTGGGGTAGGGAATGTAAATTTGGAAAGGGCTTGAAGCTTTTTATCAGCCGGTGGGAGGAAGAATGAGACCATTCTGCACAGATCTCAGCTGTGAGCTCACTCTGGCAGTTGGATTCTTTTAATGGAACTCAGCAGGCAGAGCTCACATTTCAGCTT
Source organism: Dryobates pubescens (assembly GCF_014839835.1). Taxonomy (NCBI): domain Eukaryota; kingdom Metazoa; phylum Chordata; class Aves; order Piciformes; family Picidae; genus Dryobates; species Dryobates pubescens. The sequence goes on from NC_071633.1 coordinate 19,890,295, forward strand.
GGTTTGGAAAACCACATGGGCAAAAGCATCTTCTCCCACTTCAGCTGCAGCTCTCCACAGCCATCCCAAGCTCTCCAGCAGTGCAATTTCCCTGTGCTGCTTTGGCACTGCCTTAGGCTTTGGGGCTTTTCTGCCTCCTCTGGCTGTGTGCTTCCTTGTTCCACATAGTCTGTTTCCACTTCCCTTCAGGGTGTCTGTTAGCCACAGCCCTCAGCACACTGCAGCATTTCAGAGCTGTCCATCACCACAAACTGATAACAGCTGAATCCCCTGATCCTGCTGAGGGACTCTGAAGCTATGCAGAGTGTCACTTGTCTGATGAGCTGGCAGCATCTCCTGGGAGCTGCCTTGGAGAAGGCATCTTTGTGGTGGAGGAGAAGCTGTGGGTAGGAGCCATCCATCTCTGCCACACTGTGTTGCAGGAGCCCTCCACGTGGAAAGCAGAGCTGCCAGGAGCAGACATTGTGTGAGAGAGCAGCCCACAGCTGAGCTGCACAGTAGGCTGTGAGGGGAAATGAGAGAATTTGAGCAGTTTGTGTTGAATTACCAAAAGTGAAGCAGTCTGGGGAGCCAATAGTGTCACTGAGCTGAAGAAAAATGCAAGAGATGAAGGTTTGGATGTGAAATGGATCTGTGCCAGCTGGCACCATGCTGCTCCCTTGCCCATGAACTGAGTGCTGACCTCCAGCACCTCCTGTACTGCCTTGCTGTCATAAGGCTGACTCTAGTTCTTGTCTGTAAGGTTTCAGTACCAAGTGGTGCCTGTTGAGAGGTGTGGCTGAGGGCTGGGGGCTGTGTGAGCGTTTGTGCAGCCTCTGCCAGAGGGCAATGTGAGCAGTGATGGTGCTCAGAAACCTGAAGCCTGGAGAGCCAGATGAGCCTTGTTATCTGTGAGGCCAGACTGCTGTAACTGCTTGCTTCAGATAAGGGCTGGGGTCACATATCTGTGTCTCCAGACAAAGGCAGCCTCACATGCAGAGCTCTCTGCTCTGCCTTGGAGGAGAACCTGAGCCAGGACAGCAGGGAGTGCAGCTGCCCCCAGACTGCAGTGGCTCTGAGCTGGAGCAGAGCTTGCCAGGTTGGCTTGGGCACAGTTTAATTGGGCAGTAATTACAGACATGCCCTGGAATGCAGTGTGTGTGGGGTCTGAAGGAGCCTGCTTCAGGAAGAGAGCTTTCTGTGCAGAAAACCCAACAGGATCCAAGTATAACAGTGCAGTTCTGGAACTGCTGCCTGGCTTGTGCCTCTTCCTCATCTGAGGGCCAGCAGGACAAGCAGAGCCTTCTTTAAACAGAGAGGAGCTCTGGAAGTGGACACTCTCCTGCAGCTGGGTCAGTCCATAGGTAAGGTGGTGTTAAATGTCCACCTTGGCTGCCTGTATATGGTTTGGGGAGCTCAGTTACAGCCATGCTCAGAACCATTGATCAGATCACTCACTGCCTGGGCTCTTGTCCATGTGGTGCTTGTCTCCTTGCTGGGCCCCTTGCTCCAGTGGAGCAGTTCTGATCACTCTGCTGCTGTCCTGCACCTTTTCCCATGTCAGAGTGACCAAGCTGTTTCTCATTGAGAGCTCAGACAGGATGATGGAGACAGCAGGCCCTGCCAGAGCAGCTCTTGTGGCTGACGTTTCCTGGCACAGGCTGAAATCCTCAGCTTGTATCTCCCCCATGGAGCAGGGGGCCAGATTTTGGTGTTGAATTTTGTTGCTCTGCCCTTAGCTGTTCTCTTGCACTGAAGATAGAAGGCCTAAGAGAAGCTGGTGAGCAGGTGAGATGTGGACACTGGGGCCTGAGTTCTGAGGTTGTGTCAGGTGAGCAGTGAGGGTTGCTGTGAGAGGCTCGGAGTCTCCACGGTGAGCCAAGATGCTGCTTTTCCTTCATGGGGAAGGGATGTTCCTTTCTGTATGAATCTGTCAGAGGCTGCACAGCATCTGGATTTAAGCTGGCTTAGACTGGCTGTTAGGAAGAAACTCTGCAGTGAGGGTGGTGAGGCACTGGAGCAGGTTACCCAGGGAGGTTGTGGATGGCATTCAAAGCCAGGTTGAACAGGGCCCCGAGCAACCTGGGCCGGCGGGAGGGGTCCCTGCCCACGGCAGGGGATTGGAGCTAGGTGATCCTCGAGGTGCCTTCCAGGCCAGAAGAGCACTCAGTGATGCTGTGGTGCCCTCAGGCTCATTCAGATGCTGAGTGTCCTCAGGCTCATTCTGGGTTGTTTGCCACAGGTACAGCACAGCCAACGCCGAGTCCGACTGCGAGCGAGAGTCCGAGCGGGAGAGCGAGGAAGGGGAGGACCAAGAGAGCTGTGAGACAGTGAGGACTGCACAGAGGGACTCCCTGCAGCTTGTCCACGAGGATGACTCTCACTTAGCCTCAGATTCCTCACTGGAGGAAGGTCTGGGTCAGCTCCTGCAGCAGGCTGACCGCCTGCACAGCGGGGATGAGCGGGAGAGGAGAGAAGGCTTCCAGCTGCTGCTCAACAACAAGCTGGTGGTAAAGTTGCCTTTTTGATTTCCAGCAGTGGTTTGTGCCCTCAGCTGAAGGGCTGGGAAAGAGGAAATTGCACATCTTGGTGGGGTTCAGTACCTGTACAGCAACTGGGCCCACTTCCAGTGGCCTCCTTCCTCAGGAGCAGCTTGGGAGCGGGCTGGAAGCCAAAACTGTTTGGGCAGTGGCAGCCAGTTCCCAGGTGCTCACTGCCCTGGGACTCTGTCTCCTGCTCTCACCACTTCCCCTGAGTGAAGTCCCTGTGCATGTGCTGGGCAGCAGGGCTGTGTGCAGAGCAAACAGCAGATGTTCTGGGAACACTGACCTCCCCCTGCAGGCAGTGGCTCAGGCTGTGTGCAGGAAGCTTGGTCTGGGTGAGGACTGCCCAGGGCACGTGTGCCCACAGAACAAATAAGTTACATGGCCAAACAGGAGGGTTGGGCAACACCGAGGTGGATCTTGGTCCATGAGATGGGAAAGCTGGGTGGTGCAGGGTGCTTTTGTCTCATACAGCCTGTGCAGGCAGGTCCCTGGCTCGGTGAATGCTGACCCTGAGGTGTGGGAGCTTAGCAAGGGGCACTGACAGCTCTGCCCAGCTGCTGCAGGCAGCTCAGACCTCTGGCCACAGGCAGTGGACACACAGGTGCTGAAATGTGGCACTGCAGCTGCTGCCACCTGCAAAGAAGCCAGGCAGCTGGGTGGTTGTGCTCTAGTTTTCTGCAGTGGTCAGCACTGCACTTCAGCTGTGGCCATGCACCTGCAGGGCTGCCCTGGGCGCAGGAGCCAGGCGGCACAGGAAGCTCTGTGGATGTGGACTGAAGCCTGGAAAAAGGCTGATTGATTTTTGATGAGGGGGTGAGCTTCAGGGTGTTTGGAGGTTAGTAGGCTGCTGGGCTGCCTGCAGGCTGGGCTGGGGCTGGAGGGGTTCCTGCTTAGAAGGCAGCAGCACTGAGGCTTCCTGATAAGCTGAATGACAAACCTGGCCACCCAGCTGGCTCCCTTGAGGTGCTGCTTCAGCTCCCACAGAGGTGGAGCCTCTGAGGGTTTCAGCCTGTGTGCCTTCCAGTGGAGGCCCTGGCCTGCTTTTCCTTTGTCCTGCTGCTTGTCAGGGGCAGGATGGGTCCTGAGCTCAGCCTGTCTGCTGTGCCTGCAGTACGCGGAGCAGGAGGAGTTCCTGTGGCGCCTGGCGCGGGCGCACAGCGACATGTGTGAGGCGGCAGAGGACGCCGAGGAGAAGAGATCCTACGCCTCTGATGGTGAGGAGTGGCTGGCTGGGGGGCAGGAGGGGGTGTTCAGAGCTGCCACCACACTTCATGAGCCCCTCACTGGATTCTTTCTGGCCTTGCAGCCCCTCTCCTCGGCGGGCAGGGCCGGCGGTAGGGGCGCTGCTCGCTGCAGGGCAGGCTGAGGGCCGGGCAGAGGAGTCGGAGCTTGCTTCTCAGGCCCTCCCCACAGCCCCTGTGCTCTGAAGGGAGGCACACTTCTGCTGCAGGACACTTACATTGTTCTAGCAGAAATAACAAGCAAATGGTGCTCAATGTGTTTTCACTTAGAGCAGCCACTCTGGTCTCATTCCTCTCTGCCTTGGATGTGGTTTGACTGCAGATGGGTCAGAATAGAGCAGAGCCCAGCAGAAGATCTGTTCCAAGCCACTGCTCTCCTGTTCGTGTTGCTCATGAGTCAGTGTAGCTAATTAAACCAGAGTGAAGTGATTCTTTCCTGGCAATCAGTGTGGCCACTGACAATGTGCCATTTCAAGCTTTGTTTTGGTGCAGGCCTTTTAGCCTTCAGGAGGTGCTTCCTCCTCAGCTCTCTGAGACTTGAGGAGTGGGGGGGAGAGCCCTAGCTGTGAGAGGCATCCAAACCACCCCACTGAATGCTCTAATCCCCTTGGCCTGAGCTGGTGTGGAAGGTGTTGTCATTACCAGAGATGGTGCTGCCACAGAGGTGCAGCCTCGCCGCAGGCCAGCAGAGTTGGTCACTGTGCTGCAGGTCTGTTGTCATCTCTGAGTGGTCTGAGATGCTCCTCAGCACTGCACAAGCAGGAGGTTATGGAGGGGACATTTTCAAGCCAAAATCTGTGTCCCTTATGCCATTCTCATACTGTGCTCTAGCAGACACAGACTGACTTCAAGTGCTTGAACTTCTTCACCTCTCTGCTTATTTGCAGGCAAAGAAGAGCTGGAAGTGGCCTTGCAGAAATGGGACCAAAGTGCTGAGTGCCATCAGTGGTAAGTAACCTCTTGCTTTTAAGCAGCACAGGAAGAGGGCTTGGAGACTGCTGTCAGCTGAGCTGCCTTTGAAAGCTGCTTACAAAGAAAAGCTGCTTGTTCCTGGCAGCTGTGTGCTGCTCTGGTGGTGGTTTCCCTGCACAGCCGTTTGTAACAGCTTGGGTTCACTGGCACAGGGTAGGTTTGGTTGTGGCTGCAGCAACAAACTTTGCTGTGCTGGTGCCATTCAGTGGTGAATTTCTGTGAGACAGGGTGGCCAGCAGCACTCTGGAGCACAAGACAGAGCAACAAACTTCTCTTGTCAAGGCTTTTGTGAGTCTGCTCCTGACATCTGATGAGCTTTGGTGATGGTAGTGAAGGATGAACTTCTGGATGGGGCTTGGAGAAACAAGCTACTGACAAAAAGAGTTTGAGGGAGGTGCAGTGACCTCTGTTTGGTGTCCACCAGGAGGACCCCAGCAGACTAAATCCTTATTCCTAGAATCACAGAATGCTTTGGGTTGGAAGGGACCTTGAAGATCATCCAGCTCCAGCCCCCTGCCATGGGCAGGGACACCTCCCACCAGCCCAGGCTGCTCAAGGCCTCATCCAGCCTGGCCTTGAACACCTCCAGGGAGATGTCCACAACCTCCCTGGGCAGCCTGTGCCAGTGTCTTTGGGCTCCTCATAGCTTCAGTGTGTCCTAAACAAACTTCCCTTTTCAACAGAAGCTTTCCTGGGCACTCTGCAGCTTCCCTTTCTGAGCCTGGAGGAGGAGGCTCTGCTCAGCAGCTGGTCTGGAGCTGTGTGTGTGCCTGGGCAGGCATCTGAGCTCCATCAGTGTCACTTCTGACTGCAGCCCCTGGGAAAGGGCATATGGGAGTGAGCTGCTGGGGGCAGGGGCTGCCAAGGAGCATGCTCCATGCAGAGAGCTTGCAGAAGGCAGTTCCTGCCTTTGAGAGCTCAGTACCCCCAGGCTCTGCAGGATCTTCCCTGAGTCCTCTTTCCTTTGGCCCCTCTTCAGCCCCCTGGGGAGTGATATATGTAGCCTTCCAAGCCAAATTGCACAGCTGGGGGGCAGAGTCCTGAGAGTTACAGATGAAGGGTGAATGAGGTTTTTCCTGTGTGTTCCTCCAGCACTCCTGGGTTAGTGGTTGAGTTTCACTCCCTTGGTGACCTTTTGATGATGCTCTGCTGCAGAGGCTTTGTGGCAGGAGCTGATGGATGTGCCTTCCAAGAGCAAGTCCAACCACTCACCCAGGAGCAGCTCTGCTTTTCAGGCACTTTGCACAGGGCCATCACTGCAGGCAGGTGGTTTCTCCCCTCTCCCAGTGCCCCTCAGAGCCTGCAGTCAGGGCTGCACACAGAGGAAGTGGCTGAGGGAAGGAGCAGGCTGCGAGTGCTGGCGCAGGGCTGGCTGCAGCTCAGGAGCCTCCTGTGCTGGGGGCTTTGGGGGCTTTGGGGGCTTTGGCAGCTGGGACCAAGTGGCTTCTGAGGAATGACAAAGCAAGCAGTGAGTGTCTGGGGCTCTGTCTGGGCTGGAGTTGGGATCTGCCCAAGCACAGAGAGGCCTCTCAGGGATCTCTTGGGTCTTCCTGACACCAGACTTGGTACTGAGCTGTTGCTGTGGTCGCTGCTCTTGGAAGTCAGCTGGTCCCAGGAGAGCCATCTGCACAGAGCTGGGTGTGACCAGGGCTACACAGACAGCTCAAAGGCACTTTGTGCAGAGGAGCTGCTCTCTGGCTGTGAGCACCTTGTGAGCACCACTTAGGAACACAGAAACACAGCAGAGTGCTGGATGTGTTAAGGGTTTGAGACTCATTGATATACCATCAAGGGCTCTTAATGCCTCTGTACCTCTGCTTTATCATTACCTGGCTCATCAAAATTGTTCTCTTCTGCAATGTAAAAGATCTCTGAACAGGTAGACATCATGTCCAGCTAGACCTGACACTAGGGAGAAGAGCCTGACCCCCTCCTGGCTCCAGTTAGCTGTAGAGAGCTGTGAGGCCTCCCCTCAGCCTCCTCCAGGCTGAGGACCCCTAGGTCCCTCAGCTGCTCCTCCCCAGCCCTGTTCTCCTGACCCTTCCCCAGCTTCATTGTCCTTCTCTGGACCTGCTCCAGCCCTCAATGTCCTTGGAGTGAGGGGCCCAAAGGTGGCTCCAGGGTGTGAGGTGCAGCCTCAGCAGTGCTGGGCACAGGGCAGTCACCACCTCCCACAGCAGAGCAGAGAGAAGCAGCTTAGAGGCAGAACCTCCTGGTCTCAGCACTGCCTCCTGGACTCTCTCCAGCTCATCCTTTTTAATTTGTTACTCCAAAGCTGGGCTTAGTGCTTTAGCTGAGGCTTGCTGGAGCAGCATCATGTTGCTGCCTGAGGCTGCTCATCATCTCCTGGAGCCTTGACACTGGGTTCTCTGCAGCCACCCCCGTAGCTGCTGAGTGCTCCAGCATGGGCTGGTCTGCAGCCTGTTTAAATGGAATCTCTGCTACATTGCCCAGCTTCAGGGAGTTCTTTCATAGCATCAGGGTTGCCAGGGCTGGTTCTCTTTGCTGCTCCATTCAGTGTCCAGTCCTTCACAGCCATTTCCAAAGAGCAGTTAATGGTGGAAGATGAGGACAGAGGAGACTCAGTCATGTGTTCACTCCAGACAGAGTCATTTGCTTTCTGGTGGGCACTTTCCAGTCCTGATTAGACAGACTCCATCGATGAACCTCCCACCCTCCAGCAAACTGCAGCCAACTGTGTGGCAGCTCAGCTGCAGCCCCTTTCCTTTGCTTGCTGGAGGCAGGTCAGGTACCTGCATGCCAGTTGATCTGCCTCCTTCCCTTCCTCCAGTGATCAGAGTAGCAGAGATCTGCTCCCTGCACAGGAAGGCAGAGCAAGTGGTAGTGCTCAGAAGGTACTGGGGAAACCTGCAAGTTCCTCACCGAGGTGGCTGTTGTGGAGCTCTGCTTCTGCAGATCATTCACTTGATTGCCTCAGGCTGTGTTCTGCCAGCCCCTTGTCTGGCTCTGCTGACTGAAACAGAGCTCTGGCAAGCATCTGTAGCTGCTTTGTGTGTGACAAAACCTCTCCTGCTTTACTGGCAGTGCTGCTGCAGTGGCACTGAGAGGCCAGGCCTTGGCACAGGCTGCCCAGGGAGGTGGTGGAGTCCCTGTCCCTGGAGGTGCTCAAGAAGCTGTGGCCATGGCACCTGGGGCCATGGTTGTATGGCTGTGGTGGTGCTGGGCTGATGGTTGAGCTGATGATCTTTTCCAACCCAAACAAGTCAGTGACTGTTCAGCTCACAGCTGATTCTGATGGAACAGAAGCATGCTGGGGGCTGGACCAGATGACCTTTGGGGGTCCCTTCCAACCCAGACCACTCCATGATTCATGTTCCAGCTCATTAATTTGTTAGCAATAATTAAACATGCATGAAGGGCATTTTGATGTCATTAAAAGGGAAGAACTCTCCTGGCTTCTTGCTGGGGCCAGTGGCCAGGCTGTGCTGGCAGCACTGCCCAAGACACTTCCATCAGCTGGCTTCAAGGCAGCTGCTTCTCCCCACTGCTCTCCCTTCCCCCTCCAGTGCCCTTTGCCTCACCATCTCTTCTGAGTTTGCTGGTTGCAGAGAGGAGCACCAGCAGGCTCAGCCAGCCAGTCTCTGAAGCAGTTAAAAGAGATAAGAGCTGTTTGGGTTGGCAGAGCACCCAGGCCTGGGGCTGCATGGAGCTGTGTGCTTTGTGTGCTGCTGTGGTGGGAGTCAGCCAGAGAGCAGCAGCCAGAGTGCAGCTCCCCGGAGCTGTGTCCCAGCTCAGGGGCTTAAGCTGAGTCTCTCCTCTGCTGCCTGCTGAGTTTGTTTTCTATTAGGGGAAGTCCTTGCTGGCTGAGGTCCCTCTGGGAGCTGGCACTTTGGCTGGGGTCAGCAGCTCTGGTTACTAGTGAGTGGAGCAATATCTTAGTGCAGGGTTTGGCTGACTGCAGAGACCTCGACCTGAGCAGTGCCTCAGCGCTTCCACCTCGCTTACAGAGGGGGGAAGTCCCCTTCCCTGGCTCACTATTTCTGACCTCTGCTGTTGCTGCCAGTCACTCCTGACCCTCAGCCTGGGGCCAGCTGGCCTGAGCTGGAGCAAAGAGCTGCCACAGGCCAAGCTCAATCACAGCAGAGCCCTGCTGGCACAGCTGGGGGAGGGAGGGAAGTCAGGGACTGAAGCCCTCCAGAGCCTAAAATCATGGAATGAGAGAATTGTTTGGGTTGGAAAAGACTTCTGAGTTCAGCCATCAACCTAACCCCACCTGGCCACCAAACCATGGCCACAGGGTTCTGGAACACCTCCAGGCATGGGGACTCCACCACCCCCCTGGGCAGCCTGTGCCAGTCCCTGACCACTCTTGCAGTGAAGAAATTGTTTGATGCCTGCCCACGTGCTGGGGAGCAGCACCAGTGTGGGAGCTGTGCTCTGGCAAGCTGCTGCAGACCCCATGATGCTAGCACAGGAGCACTGCATCTTGTGAGCTCAGGAGAGAAGCCTCCTCTGGGCTTGTGCTCCCACAGCCCAGCCCTGGTGTGGCTGAGGCAGGAGCTGCTGGTGCTGTGACAGGAGAAGCTCCTCACAGAGCACTTCCTGGGCTGCACATGGCAGTGCTGCTGGGGCAGGAGGAGGTTCTCCCCAGTGAAGACATTGGTCTGAGCATCTCCTCCAGTGCCATGACAAATGAGAGCTTCAGAGCTGCACCAGAGCTTCTGCACGAGGAAGTGAACGTCTTGGGGGAAGGAGATTTGATGAGGGCCTTGGAAGGGCTCAGGGCTGTAACTTAGATGTTGGCAGTTCAGCTCAGGCAAGAGCAATGAGGTGTGAAATGTCCTGTGGCCTTTCTCCTGACACTGAGGGAAGTGTGCTTGGGGGTCCAGAAGCCTTCTGGCAGCTGGCTGCAGGAACATCTGCCGTGGTTAGCCATCACCAGGGGTGCTTGGGGATATGGTGTGGCAAAGTGAGGCAGAGTACCTCCCACAGCCCTGCAGCAGGGGGCAGGAAAAGGACTCTCAAGGGAGCTTTACTTGAACCTTTCTCCTTTCCAGCTTTACTTTTGAAGGGAAGAGATTTGTGCTGCTGATTTGCTGCTCACCAACTCCTTCCTGAGCCGAACTGGGGGAAGAGGGGGACCCTCTTGAACCCCCACAGCTCCCACCTCAGCTGGGTGGCAGAGCCCAGAGCAGTGTGGCTGAAGTTCACAGGTTCTGTTTAGTGCCCTGGCATCCCTCTGCAGTTCCTGCAGGGGGGGAGGAGGGGGTTTGAAGCCCTGTGAGGTGGGAAGCTCTAAATCCATGGGTGATTAACCTTCTCTGGCTCACAGCTCGCTTTGCCAGGCACTGTGCTTCTCAGGGGCAGGATTTACAGCCTCTCCCTGAACAAAACTAAATGTCTTTGCCCTCACAACACTGAAACATCTTATTTTGCTTCCCAAGACTGGTGGCCATGTGGGGCTGCAGGACCAGGTAGGTTTGGAGTGTTTCCCTTGGTAGACACCCCCTGAGCTGTAGGTTGGGCCTCATGTGGGGAGGGTCTCTGGGCCCTTAGAGCTTCTCATAGCTCTGCTCTGGCTGCAGTCGTGTTTGCTCCTCATTGCTCTGTGTCTGGACACAGCCTAGCTGCTGGGTGGTTGAGTTTGGAGTGTGGAAGTGTGCCTGTGGAGAGAAGGCTTCCCAGCCAGCAGCTCCGTGAGCTTCGGTGCCACACCAAGCCAGCGCTGTGGCCTTGCTGGGGTCCTTCAGCCTGAACTCTCACTGTCCTTTCCCTGCACAAGCTCTGTGCTACTCCCTGGGCTCCCCCATAAGCTGTGGAGCTTTGATGCACTTAGTTGTCCTCTGGAGATCTCCCAGGGCTGTAGTGTGCCCTTGGGAGGGTTTGACTCCATGCAGGCCTCTCCGGCAGGTACGCCGTGCTGTGCGGGCAGCTGTCGGAGCACGAGAGCATCCAGAAGCGCATCCAGAGCGGGTTTGTGTTCAAGGTGAGCAGCGAGGGGCTGCCGGCCCCGGCCTGGGCTCCTCTCTGCAGCAGCAAGGGAGGAGGACTGACTCCAGTTCTTACCAGGGAGGGGGTGGGTCTCGGGGAGTGGGGGCTGGGGCAGGTGGCTGCAGCAGCGTGAGGAAGGTCTGGCTCTGCACCTCTGCACAGTGGCCTCAGAAGCTAAAGTCCTGCAGATAAAATGTTTGTGTGGTGTGAGACTGAGAGCCTGCAGCAGGAGAAACTCTGTGGGAAGAAGGGGCACTGCCAGGGCACCACCAGACCGTGGCCCTCAGCACCTCGTCTCCACGGCTTTGGCACCCCTGCAGGGATGGGCACTTCACCCCTGCCCTGGGCAGCCTGGCCAGGCCTGGCCAACCTCTTTGGCTGCAGTGTAGGAATGACACAATATTAAAGACAGAAGATACTGGCAGGAGTTACAGGAGAGCACCAGCCTGAACCCCAGCCATGATGGCTGAGGACACTTCAGTTGCTGAACTCTGATGTTTGCACCCTCCCAGAGACACAAAGCAGTTCTTTTATTCCTTTGTTTGTCTCTCCTCTGCAGTGGGATGGTGCAGGGTAGGAGGAGGCACCTGGAACAATGCCCCCAGCAGAGGCCATGTGTAATTATTGCCTCCTTACATGAGGGGTGAGTTGGTCCTGGCACGGCTCTGGGTGTAGAACAGAATGAGAGCGCTTGGCTCGGTGGGGTGTGCTGATTGCTGGCTCTCAGGCTGGTGAGATGCTGGGTTTCTGAACCAGCAGAAACCATTTAAGAGCATTTGGAATCCCTTTGGAGTCCACCCTGAAACTGCAGACTTGTTTTCTTCTTCCCACCTTTGTCCTCCTGCCCTCGTGGGTGCTGTGGTGGCTTGGAGCCAGGCTCAGGTGTCTCTGCTTCTCCACAGAAACACATCGATAAGGCAATTGAGCTGAAACCAGAGGACCCAAAGGCTTACTACCTCCTGGGCAGGTGGTGTTACCAGGTAACATAGTTCATTACTACTTACTGCTTCCTCCTGGGGACTGAATTCCTTCTTTGCATGAAAGCAGTGGGCTCAGACCACCAGCCACGATGGCTGAGGACACTCTTTAGCTGCTGAACTCAGATTGATTGTCAGAAAGCACAGGCAGGAAGTGCCCCAGGTGCTTGGAGAGGTTGTTCAGGAGTTGTGTTTGCATGGATCTAGAAACCCTTAAAGTGTTATTTCTGAACTGGAGCTCTGCAGGGTTTGGGGCTCAAAGAAACCTTGGTTTTGGCAGGCAGCTGGGGAGGTGAAATGGCCGAGGGTGGCTCAGGAAGGGCACTTGCTGCAAACCAGCTCAGTCCCCTGTGCTGTAGCCAGCAACAAGCTGCCTTCAGGCACAGCTGGATGTGATCAAGGCCACTGCAGGGCTGGCAGGAGCTGCTGCATGCAGTTACCTCTAATCCCCTGCATGTGTTTCCTCTGCCCTTGCCACACAGAGCACTGGAGGTACTGGAAGCCATGTGCTGGCTGCTTTGCCTCTTGACAGGGAAGAGCTTGGAGCCAGCTACCATAAATCAGCTTTAGTGCCTGTGAAAGGTGTGAGAGCTTCAGCTTCTGGAAGTGCTTTGCTGCTCTCCAAGCTGAGCTCACCTTGCAGCTGCCTATTTCTTAAAGTGTGTGTTGGTGGGAAGGCTTCAGCCTGCCTCTGTGCAGAGAGCTTTGTGTGGTGAGAACATGCTCCTGGAGCAGCCTTCAGCCCGGGGGCAGGAGGGCTCCGTAGGCGCGGGTGGGAGCTGCCCGGAGCCGCTGCGGCGGCGATGCCGTGGCCTGGGACATGCAGTCCTCAGCTGCAGAGACAGATCTCACTTTGAGCATTGTGCATGTGGCAGCTGGTGTCTGGAGCTGCAAAGGCTGACCTGAACTGTCAGGTAGGAGCAAGGAGAAGCAGATCAGGTTCCGTTCCGTGGCTGGACCTGGACGCGCATCCCAAATCCATCCCCGCCAGCGGGACCCCGGGCTGCCTCCCAGGCACATCAAGCTGGATCATTCCTTGTCTGTGTGCTCCCACGTGCTGTCTGCAGGGGTGTGACAGTCTGCCCTCGCTGTCTGCAGGTTTCCCATCTGGGATGGCTTGAGAAGAAGACTGCTGCTGCCCTGTTTGAGGCGCCGCCGACAGCCACCGTGCAGGACGCGCTGCAGAGCTTCCTGCGGGTAACGCGGCCTGGGGGGCACCGGCCTGCCAAAGGCTCTCCCCAGGGCTTCAGGGCCTGTGTCCTGCTGGAGCTCCTCCCTCCCCCAGTGCTCCGTGGCACATCTCCCCTGAGCAGAACCCAGGGAAGGCAGTTTGCTACTGACTGGCCAGGCAGAGGGACATCATCTCAAGGGCCTCAGGACTAGACCCAAAGTGTCCAGAACTGGTTTTGAGGGCCCTGGGGCTTGTTTCAAAGGCTGGTTTGTGAAGTGACTTATTTCTTGCTATGGTTGCACAAGGTCTCTGCTCTTTCAGGGTCTGTAAGGTCCCTCTGAGCTCTTCCCTGGGAACATTTGCACAGATAGATCCTGACCTGTTCATTAAAAGCTTGGCCGATTGGGTCAGACTCCGCCAAAGGTTTGAGGAACCACTCCGAGGTTCCAGGGGCACTTTGCTTAGGTACTTCTAGGCAGAAATGGTTTCAAGTGCTTCCTGCAGCCCTCAGGGCCTTTTATTTTGGTGCTGTTGATGAAAGTGGCTTTAGGGCATCACCTGAGCCACAGTTGTTGATCCTGTAGCTCTTGTTGCAAGGAGGAAGGAGTTCTGCAGCCTGCCTTTGGCTGTGCCTGTGGGAACCACTCTTCAGCACCTCTGAAGTGCTGCAGAAACAAACTGTCCTACCCCTCCAGAGCTCCCAGGTGGGGCCAGTTCCACAGGCTCAGGGAACAGCAAACTGAACTTCAGTGTAGTTGTTGGAGAGGGAAGCTCCTGTGGGTGTCTGCCCTCAGCAAGGTACTTCTCAGCCACAGTGATGAACTCATTCTGGAGGCTCGGGGCAGAGGGGTTTGTGTCTTTGTCATGACTAAGAAAAGGAGCTTGTCACAGAGTCATTGTCCCCTGTGGGGGTAAGCTGGAGCTGGGAACAGGAGGAAATTGCATTCTTCTGAGGTTTAGCTTTGGTCAGAGAGTTTGACAAGGACACAAAACCATCCCTCTGGAAGCTCATTAGCCCTGAGCCCCTGCGTGGCCCCCGTGCTCCACAGAGTCCACTTCAGCTCCTAGCCACAGCTGGATTCTCTCAGGGGAGCAGAAATCTTCTGCAGCTCTGGGCTGGTCACAGGCTGAAGGTCTAAGGCCAGGCAGCAGGATGAAGAGGAGGAATGTTGTCTGTGGTGTGCTCCCTGTCTGGGCTCATGCTTGAACACACTGAGGGGCTGGGAATCAGATGGGATAGGAGAGAAGCCAAAGGCTCCTAACAGGAACATCCTGGAACCAAGCTGCCTAGGGAGTGATGACTTCTGACTGGGATGAGTGGAGGAAGGCAGAGGGATGTAAGCAGGACACTGGGAATTAGCAGACAGGAAGGAGAGGATACAGAACTGGGGGAAGACTCTTGAGGTTTGGCAGCAGTGTATCTGAGGAAGCCCAAGTGGGTGAGGCTGAGGGGACAGGGAGGCTAAGCACAGCTCACCCAAGCGTGGTGGAGGTTGCTGGCCTGGCTCTGAGCTTCCCTTGGCTTCCCAGTGCTCAGCTCCTCCACCTCCCTGTTCCCTCATGACACTTGACTGAGGTGGGAGTTTGAAAGTCCCTCCTGGAGCCCCAGGCACTCTGAGGGCTCTGCTAGCCCAGCCAGGCAAGCCCATGACACATTCTGGCACTGCCCTGGGTGCTCACAAAAGCAGAGTCATCCAGCTGCTCTGCTTTCACTTTGAGCTGCAGTGAGCCTGGTACAGGCATTAACTGTGTCCTCTGTGTCCTAATGCCTGCTGTCCTCTGCCTCTCCCTCCCCTCTCCTCTGTAGGTTGAGGAGCTGAGCCCAGGATTTTCCAAAGCAGGACGAGTGTACATTGCCAAGGTGAGCACCACGTGGGGCTCTCTCTAGTCCCCTCCTGTGCTGCTGGGTGAGCAATGTTTGCATTAAAGGATGATCTGGGAAGTGCTGCACACCTCTGCAGAGGCAAGGTTTCACAGGAGGGTGACCTGTCCACAGGAGGCCAAATCACCTGCAGCAGAGGCACCAAAATTCAGGCAGGGCACAGCCAGTGGAACCTCCTCTTTGGGGCTCAAGAGAGCAAATTCTGCATAAGGCAACACTGGGAGCTTGTAAGGCACCGGGAGGAAGTCTGAGCTCACCAGCACCATGGGAGTCTGTGTTGGTGGTGAGAAGAGCCAAGGATCAAGTCTGCCTCTGACAGACAGAGGGGAGTCTGGGATGATGAGTCAATACACCCAGTGCCAGGAGCTGGAGCTCAAAGATCTTTTGTCTGCATTGAGGCAATAATTGGTTTGGACTCTTACTGCTTGATCCCTGCAACCTCCAGCTGGAGTCTAGAAGGATTTAAAGCCCAGATAGCTTTAGGAGTCTCAGCCAGGGAAGCTGCAGCCATCCCCTGTGCAATTCCTGGCCTCCCACTGTCCAAGGAATGGGATTTTTAGCAGGGCTGCTTGCCAGGTCTGCTTGGTCTGGAGCACATCATTGCTGCCAGGAGCCTGGGAGCAGAATTGACTTCAGTGAGCTTTGGGGATGGAGAACAAGTCAGAAGCCTGAAAGTATTCAGTGCAAGTGGCTGAGAGGCAAAAATAGCTCAGCAGCAGTTGCTGGGATCCATAACTAAGATATTTTGGTGCTTTTCCCCCTGTTTAACTCTTCTCATGTTGTCCTCTTTATTTCACAGTGTTACAGGGACCTGGGCAACAGGGCTGCAGCTGTCCTCTGGATGAATCTTGCTGCAGAGCTGCCAGCTAGCACAAAAGAGGTACCAGGCTCAGTGAGCACAGCTTGGTGGTGAGCACAGCCAGAATGGTTCCAGAGAGGAAGCAGCTCTCTAGAAGCTGTTCCAGCTTGTCAGCCCCAGGTTTAAAGTGGTTTGCTGCTTAGCCTGGACTCTCTTCTCCTCTGGGGACCTCTCAGCCAAATGCCTGAAGCAGTTCAGCAAAGTAATGAAAAGTGTGAAGAAGCTGAGAGGGGCTCAGGGTGCAGCTCCCAGCTGGAAGGGACCTCTGGAGATCATCCAGTGGAGCTGGAGTGGTGGCTGGGAGAGAGGAGGAGGAGTTTGTGTTGGAGGGGGAATGGTTATTCAGAAGGGCTCTGGGATTGTCAGAGAGAGCTGCAGGCAGAAGGATCATGGACAGCTGATTCTCTCTCCTGCCACAGGCACAAGAACCATGGCAGTGAATCCTTTCTCCTGCTCTGAAATGCAAAGTGGGGGTTGGGTAAGGAAGGCAGAGCTCAAGTGGCTTTGAGCCTTTGCAAATGTTGGTTCTCATCATCAGCCAAATAACTCCCAGCCTGGTGAGAGAGGAAGGCAAAGGCATTTATCCAGGCTGGGGGAGGGGGGGTTCTGCTGCTTTGGCTTCCTTGTCTCTCCAAAGGCAACAGAGGAGAAGCTCTTTGATGCTTGGAAAACTTAGGCTTCAAAGAGGGCTTTGGGAGGGGAAATGAGCATGAGGAGGGGAAATGGGAGGCTGGGGGCATACTGAAAGGCAGGTTGTCTGGGGCTCTGGACAGCCTGATGCAGCTGCAGATCACAGAATGCTGGGGGTTGGAAGGCACCCCCAGAGATCCCTGTGTCCAAGCCCCCTGCAGGGCAGGTCACACAGGAAGCTGTCCCTGAGGTCTCTGCTACCTGGAGGGAGGTTTGAATGAGATGAGCTTCGAGGGTCCCTTCCAGCACCAGCCAGGCTGTGACTCCAGGGTTCTCTGGTGTGGGATTGGCAAAGGAAAGGGAAATTCTCTTCCTGCACAGCTGGAGGCTGCAGGCTCAGCTCTGCTCTTGTTCCCCTTCCAGGATGCAGAGAGCGAGAGGGAGCTGGAAGAGCTGCGCTCGGGCTGGGAGCAGTGAGCCCCTGGCAGCTGCTTCCCCTGGGGCTGCACTGGCAGAGAGCTTCCCAGCTGGAGGGACTCAGGAGCCCAGCACCTCCGACTGCCCTCCCCGGAGCAACCACGAGAGCTGACCGGAGCCAGGAGCCAGCTGCCTCTGCGTGCTGGGGCACCAGGACCTTGGTGGGGTTTAACCAGGCTCGAGCTTTGTGTCCTTTCCCTTCTTACAGCACTGCAGGTGTTTGGGCTAAAAATCCCTAAAAGATGGCAAACTGCTAAAAAGAGCCTGGGGGAGGTGGGGTGCAGCTGGCATTTGTGCTGGGCATGTGCCACAGGTGTAAGTGTGGTGGGTACGCACCCCTGTACTTCACAAGCTGTCTACCAGCCTGAGCCTCAGTGGCCTCTCCCCGGGCCCTGAGGAGTCTCCAGCCTGCACTGCTCCCAGGCTGACTTTCTCCCTCCCCTGTGGAGTGAATCAGTGGAGTGCTGCCTGCTGAGCTGCCCCTTGGCAGTGGGGTGAGAGACAAGGCCGAGCCCCGTGCTGGGTGGTCAGCCTGCTGCTGGCATTGGCTGGTGGGATGTGCCCTGTGCCCTCGGCCTGCTCAGCCAGGCACAGAGTTTGTGACTGAAGAAAGACAAAAGGCAGCTGCCAAAACCAGAAAGGAAGGCGGAAGAGAGCACAGGGAGTGTCAGGGAGTGCTCAGCTCCTGCTCCCTTGCCGTGGGGCGCTGCTGCTGCTGCTGCCTGACACACTCCTGCTGTCCTGCCCCGCTGTCTGAGCTGCCTTGCTGCTGTTGCCCCGGGGGGGAGCCAGGACTGCTCCCTGCAGTGGGAGGTTCCCAGGGAGCAGCAGCAGCCCCTCCAGGCCCCAGACTTTGTTTCCAAGAGGTTGCTTTTGTCAGGGAAGCAAGCAGTAGGGTTTGAAACTTGAGGACTTCTCCCAGGGGTGCTGCTCCCTTGAGCTGGAAACTGCTGTCCCTCTAAGCTGCCCTGCTGTGGTTTAGATGCAATACCCTGGTGTGAGAAGCTATTGATCAGTGAAGCACAGGGGACAGCACCAGGAGTGCCCCGAGGCAAAGCTGATGCTGCCCTGCAACATTCCTCTGCCAGTTCCTGACCTCTTGGGTGACACCAAGGAGGTGAAGCCAGCAGCTGACATTCCCTCTAATGGATCCTGGGTACCAGAAGTCTCCAGTGCTGAGCACTGACAGCGAAGGGGAAGCAAAAACCACCTCAGAAGTTTCCCCAAGGCTTTGCTGATCGCCCTGCAGACTTCAGCTGGCAGCTAACCAGGTGCTTGGGCTTCAGTGCTAGTTGTGTCCTGCCTTCGTGTGGTGGTTGTGGGGTGCAGGAGTGAAACATTCCTCAGTCTCCTTTGGTTCAGTCCCTGGCCCAGGGGTGTTGGACTGGTGGAGTTCTACCTTGTGAGATGACCCTGAAGGGTCCCCTGTGATCCCTCTGCCCCTTGTTGGCTTTTTGGCTTTTTTATTTCACCCCAGATTAAAGTCTCTAAACTTTTGGTGCTGAGCTGAGCTCCAGGAGAGTGTGGGATTTGCTTTCTGTGCTGCAAGTGGACTTGCTGCACCCTCGAGCTGATCCTTGTGTGTCTGTGCAGGGCTCCTTGCCCCTCTCTGGCTGCTGGATGTGTAACTGAGGGACTTGGTTTGTGTTGCTGTTTGTCCTCTCAGTTCCTCAGGGGCATGGTGAAGCTGCCTCCTCTCCCTGGTGCCTTGCCTGGAGTCTCCCAGGGGTTGCCCCTCTTCTCCTACACCTCCAAGCTTTGAATGACTGCAGCATTCCAGAGCCAGGAGCACCTCTCCCTGTGCTGCTGGAAACTTCTGACTCGCTCCTGGAACTGTCCACCTCCCTCCTCCCAGGAGCAGGACGCTCCTTCCCGCTCCCAGCCTGGCTCAGCTCTGCTGCAGCCATCTTCCTTGGTTCAGGGGCTTGATGATTCCTTGGAAATCCCCTGGCAGAGCCAGAGCTGCCCAGGCCCAGGGGGCTGGAGAGACAGCCTGTGGTGGGCCAGGGCCTGGCTCTGCCTTGTTTGGATCTACTGAACGGCCTGGGCCGGCAGTGAGTGTTGTGTGCTAAGTGTCATGGAACCAGGACAGCTGACGGGGGAGATGTTCTCACTGGAAGGGCAGCTGAGGGAAAAGCTATGGGGAAGGGAGGAGGGGAAGGGGTTGGACACAGGCAGAGCTTCTCTGGCTCTGCTATGGCTCAGGCGCTGTAGGTCTCAGAGAGTTCTGAGAGGGCTCAGCCGAAATAAAGCAGGATTGGCTTCTGCCTCTGGAAGTCCCTGCAGGAAGGAGGTGGTCAAGCATTGCACAATCCTTGAAGGAAAACAGGGGAGCAGATTCCTGCCCCCAGCACAGGAAGCAGAGCTGGGGTCATGCTCTTGGCAACACAGGGGAGCCACAGCAGGGGGGAGGACTGGAGCTCCTCTCCTGTGAGGCCAGGCTCAGGGCGTTGGGGTTCCTCATTCTGGGGACCAGGAGGCTCTGGGGAGACCTTCTGGTGGCCTTTCAGTGCTTAAAGTGACCAAGAAGAAGGCTGGGGATAGACTTCGAGCAGGGCCTCTTTGTGACAGGACAAGGAGGAGCCAGGCAGGAGCTCAGGTGTGAGTGATGCCTCCAGGCACCAGTCCCCTGGAGAAAAGCAGCAGAGCCAGGTCCCAGGGCAAAGGTCTTTATTGCTGCCCTTCACCCTGCAAACGGGGACAGGGCTGTGCTGCAGCAAGACTCCTGTGGACAAAGCTGGGTCTGCCCCCCACACCCCGGGTCTGCCCCCCACACCCCGGGTCTGCCAGCTCCAAGCCGCCTGGGTGCAGCAGAGCTGGGTCCCACCAACCCCGCGGCAGGTGCTCAGGGCTGGCTGCCCGCAGCCTGCCTCTGCCGCACGGTGAGAGTGAACGGCTGCGGCCTCAGCACCAGCCCATAGCTGCAGGCCAGGGAGAGCTGCTCCGCGGGGTTGGCGTGGAAGGAGCACTGGTGCAGGAGGATGGCGGTGAAGAGGAAGAGCTGGAGCTTGGAGAGCTGCTCGCCGATGCAGCGCCGCTGCCCCGCCGAGAAGATCAGGACGCTGCTGGCCAGGTCCCGGTCCAGGCGCCGCCGGGAGTCCAGGAAGCGCCGGGGGTCGAAGCGCTGGGGGTCAGGCCACCTGCTGCTGTCGTGGTTCACTGCCCACTGGTTGATGAAGACCACGGTGCCCTTGGGGACGTGGAAGCCCTCGAGCTCCACGTCCTCCGTGGTGGCGTGGGGGATGGTGATGGGCACGAAGCTGCTGTACCGCAGCGTCTCGTAGATGAAGGCCTCCAGCAGGGGCAGCTGCGGCCGGTCCTCGGCTGTGGGCAGCCGGCAGCGTCCCACCACCCGGTCCAGCTCCACCTGGAGCTCCCGCTGCAGCCGGGGGTGCTTCAGCAACAGCAGCAGGACCCAGGAGAGCACCGTGGGTGTGGTGTCCTGCCCCGCGCCGAAGATGTCGGTCATGGCACCGTCCACGTCCTCGGAGCCCAGGCCCGCGGGGGGGCTGTCGCCGAGCTCCACAGCAGCCAGCAGGACGTCGCTGATGTCGCGGGGGGCGTGGGGGTCCAAGGTCTGGCGGTGCTGTGCCAGCCCGGCGCGCACGAAGCCGTGCAGCTCCCGGGTGAGGGCCTGGAAGTCGCGGAAGATGCTCCGCACGGGGTTGGGGAAGAGCAGGAGCCAGGGCAGCACATCCACCACGCTGCCCGCCCCCACCGCCTGCCCGAAGCGGTCGTTGCGCCCCAGCAGTGCCCTGAACTCGCCGTCGGCGTGGCCGTAGCGGCGGCCGAAGCAGAGGGCGCAGAGAACGTTGGCGTTGGCCACCACCAGGAACGGGGAGGGCTCGAAGTAGGCACCTCCGTGGCTGTGCTGCAGGAAGAGCCGGACCAGCTCCGCCGCCTCGGCCCCCACCTGCCGCTCCACCTCGCCGGCCGTGGCGTGGGCGCGCAGGGCAGCGTGGGCCAGGCGCCGCTGCGCCCTCCACCGCGGCGAGCAGGACCCGAAGGCTACGCTGCGCCCTCCGGACACCAGCTGGAAGGAGGGGAAGTCGGGGCGGCCGGCGAAACGGCTGCCCAAGCCCACTAGGGCGCGGCGGATGACCGGCTCGGCGCTGAGCACCAGCACCCGGCGCTGCCCCAGCCGCAGCTGGAACACGGAGCCGTAGCGCTGCGCCAGCTGCCCCAGCGCTACGTGGGGCAGGCGCCCAGCTCCAGCGCGTTGCCCACCAGCGGCCAAGCAAAGGGGCCCGGGGGCCTCCGCCTCCCTGACCACCCCAACTTGGCCCCAATGTGGGGACAGGTCCCGACCAGCAGCAGGAGGGCGCCGAGGAGCAAGAGAGTGCCGAGGAGCAGCAGCAGCCCCATGGCCGCCCCGTCGGGACACCCCGCAGCGCTCACGGCCCCTCTGCCCCGCACTGCCGCCCACAGCCCCTTTATGGCCGCCTCCGAGGCGGGAGGGAGCCTCCATCCCCTCCCCAGATTCCGGATGGGGCCGGGTAGAGCCCACCCGGGGTTCTGGGGGGAGTGGGCTCCGACGGGGATCACGGGGCCGGGCAGAGCCGTGGGGGTGTAGGGGCCAGGAGCCGGGGGGACTGGAGGAAGGAGGCTGTGCTGGGCTCGGTGCCATCAGCGGCACGCAAGCGGATTCAAGCGAGCAGCCACGGTGGGGCTGGTAGGGGAGTTTGGAGCCTGACCCATTTCCTCTTACAGCCAGGGCTAACCCCCTCCCAAAGCCGCCCGGGCGGCTGCAGAAGCTCCTCGGCAGCGGTGGAGCCTGAGCGCCCGGCCCGGCGCTTCGGCTGGAGCTCCAGACTTGGATAGCGACGGAGCCTGCCCTTGGTCCTGGGCATTGCCTGCTCCGAGCATCACCAGGGGGCCAGAGGTGAGGCTTCGGTAGCGGCTGGGGCAGGATGGGGGCTGCGGGATGCAGGGAAGAGAAGCTGGAGCCCTCTGCCTCTCCCTCACTTCTCCCAGAGGAAAAGAACAAGGAGGATATTCCAACCCCCACTAGGGCACTCTGCTCTTTAATCAAGTGTAGAGTTCACAACAGCATAGCTCATATCAAAATAGACTGGAAAAGAACCTTCTCACCCTCAGAAGCACTCTGAGGGACAGCTGCAGGCACTCAGCACAGTCCCACTGCACCCCTTGAACCGGAAAGGACCTTGGGACAGTAAGAATCCCCCCACCCCCTGCCTGGCAGGTGATGGATCTCCTCCCTGCAGGGGTAACCCACCCTGCTGTGCACTAACGCTGGCTGGCCCCCAGCAGCCAGCCTGGCACAGAGATTTAATGAAGTAAAGTAAAATTTAATTTAATTGAAAGGAAAAGGAGGTCAGCAGTGAGAGGTGAAGTTCCCCAAGTGCAACAGATTGTAGAAGCCAAACCACTTGAAGGTCAAGCCCAGGGGTGGTGGTCACCCTGCCCAGCTCCCTGCTCATTACAGCAACCCAGGAATCAGGAACTCACCTCTTTTATTGGCCAGACCCCCCGCTGCTCCCCCAGCCCCACAGGTGATGAAGCACAGCCACAGCCTTGGGGCTGAGCTGTGTGCCCTGGCAGAACCCAGCTGGAACAGGAGCCGTGTTGTGGTGCTCCCAAATGTCCTCGAGCAGCCACATTAACAGGTGACTAAGGGAAGGTCTCCAAGCAACACCTCCAGCTGTGTCTCAAGCTGTCTGCCCCTGAGGGACCTCCCCAAACCCCAAGGGATTCCTCTGCCAGCATCTCAGCAGCCGCAGTGGGAAAGCATCCAGAAGGTGCCATGAAGAAAGGAGCCTTTCATGGGCACCTGGTCATGGATGAGGCAGGAGATGAAATGGAGCCTTCAGTCTTTAGCATCTCCCACTCCATCAGCACTGATGGCAAACATGGCCTCAGCCTCGGGCAGGCAGGGGGAGTCATAGATCTTGCAGATCCTGGTCTCGCCCCGGCCCTTGCGCAGGTACAGCCTGGCAGGGAGGAGAGGCAGTAAAGCTTAATCCCGGTGAAACACCACCACAGCCAGGGCCCACAGTGCTAGCACAGGGCCAGCGCTGCTGGCAGGGCTGCAGCAGCTCTGCTGCAGCTTCAGGAGGCTCAGCGCAGCAGGGCCTGGGCTGGTCACACCCGGCCTGGAAGCCCAGGACTCGGAGGGGATTCAGCTGCTTCGACAAAACCTCCAAGCCAAGGGCAGCAGAGGGCTGCCCTGCTGCCTCACCTGGTGGTGGAAGCGTGGGCTATGATGTTTCCTCCGATGGGCTTCTTGGGGTCTGCAGCAAACATGGCTGCTCCATCGACTTGAGCGACCACCTGGTTGGTGATCACCACTGCCACGCCGAACTGCGGGGACAGGCAGCCTGTCAGCGGCCGCGGGGGCTGGGGGGGCAGAGAGCGCCCGAGGAGGGGAGGGAAGGAGGGGGGAACCCACCCAGGAGGGGAGGGAGACAACCCCCCCCCGCCGCGGGGGGCGGGCGGCTCGGGTTACCGCAGCCGAGGGTACCTCGTCCGCCAGGCGCAGCAGCATGCGCAGGAACCGGGCCAGGTGCATCTGCCGCGCCGCCAGCTCGCCCCTGCCCGCGTAGTCCGTGCGGTACAGCGCCGTGGCGCTGTCCACCACCAGCAGCGCGTACCTGGGGGCACAGCAGGGGCCAGGTGAGGAGGGGGAGAAGCTGCTTTGATGGGAGGGTGCTGGAGCCCTGCAGCAGACCGCCCAGAGAGGTTGTGGAGTCTCCTTCACCTGAGAGCTTCCAAACCCCCCTGCCCTTGGCCATTGCTCCTGGGCAAGCTGCTGTGGGTGCCCTACTTGAGCAGGGGTTGGAGTGGATGCTCTCCAGAGGTCGCTCCCAGCCCCCAGCAGGGTGGGACTGGGGGATTCTGTGAGAACCTGATCTGACAGAGCCAAGCACTGAAGAAGCCAAGCAGGCTGCAGAAAAGCTGGTCTCTGAGGCAAGCAACGAGGTTCCACACTGATGGACTCTGCACTGCTCTGGCACTTGTTCACCCTCCAGAGGTCACCTGGCAACACCAGGCTGTGCTGCACAAGCACCAGCGCCCCCCAGAAGCCCTCACCTTGACTCAGCCATCATAGCAGAGGCCTGGTAGAGGAGCTGGGTCTGGTGGTCTGTGTTGAAGCCTCGGGCGTAGGCCACGTTGTCCAGGACGTCGCTGCCGGATAAGCCATACCTGGAGAAGCCGGCGGGGAAAAGGTCCAAGCGTTAAGTGACAGCAGCAGCAGCTGGGTCACCTACAAACGAGGATGAAGAGGCAGACTGCTGGGAGAAGGCTGCTTCCCTGCTCAAGCTGGCACAGCCTCAGTGTCTGAGAAACACTGCAGGGTAAACAAATCCTTCGCTGGGGCTGCAGAAATCCTGTGGTCTGTGGCTGAAACAGGCACAGAATTAAGGCCCAGAGAAGCAGCTGCAAGTTTGCAAGTCTAAAGCATCACAAAAGGCAGAAGCCTCCCTTCCTCTGGAGCAGAGAGCCAGCACTTCAGGCTTTTAGATCTTAGCAGACTCTCTGCAGCACAGTTTTCATTTGGGTCATTAAGATTTACTTCCTAATTGGTGTAAAAAACTTGTCAGGACATTCTGAGGCAGAGGCAGGAGAGGAGAAAAGAGCTTTTTCAGCTGCTCTCAGCATCAGTTCCCAACAAAACTCTTTCCAGCTGCAGGTGCCACAACCTTTGACCAAAGAATCCTTGTTTCAGGGTAGTGCAAGTGGCAGAATTCAAGAGCAGCCCTGGAATGTGTTTCACTGCTAGTGTGTGACACAGGTAAGAAGTGCAGGCATCATCCACAGGGGACAACGACAGAGCTGCTGCTGTGCTTAACCCTGCAGGCTGGCTGCAAGAGAGCTCAGCAAGGTGCTCTGAGCTGTGTGCAGGCAGGGGCTGGTTGGGCTTCAGGGGCAGGAGCGGTCTAGCCCATGAATTTAAGGAGCCAGGCTGATCTACACAGTGGTCCTTGAGGGGTCCATGAGGGATGTGCTCCTGCCTTCAGCTACCAGTTCACCCCAGCCCCAGGCACAGACCTCTCGGCCACAGCCAGCAGCCGCTCTGGGCGGAAGGTGCCCTCGGTGTCGATGTACATAGCTTTGCCTTCGCCACCACCGCGGTCAATGGGGAGCTGAGGGAGGAGAGAAGGAATGAAAGGTGAAACAAAGCATCAACAAACAACCCAGCTGCTGCCTTCTGCCTCAACTGCTGTGACAGGCAAGATGCTGTGGTGAAGTCACTTGGGCTGGGAAAAGCAAGATTCCTGCTGGCAGTGCCTGGGCTGGGAAGCTCAGGGGGTGGCAGGGTGTCTCTACATGACCATACTAAGCCCCAGACCTCTGCTGTTTTATGAGAGCACTATTAGGAAGTAACACACACTATCCTCTGTTTCAGCTAAGGCTGGTGAAAAGGATCTCCCCAGCTGATTTAGTGTTTGATAGCACCTTTACAAAAGCCAAGTGAAGTGACCTCAGGATAGGTCAGGACAGAAGGCTCCCAGTCACAGGAGCACCTCACACCCAGCAGAACTCCTCCTCTCTTTTCAGCACTCCTGGTGATAAGAAAGGTTTCTCTGCAGTCCAGAACACCTGGAAAGAGTGAAAGCTTCTCTGCATGTAAGACCTAGCATTATGCTCCAAGGCAAATGTGTGTTAAATTCTGTGGTGAGGTCTCCAGGACATGTCAAACATGGGCAAAACCCCACCCCAAACCAAACTGCTGCTGAAGTGATCCCAGCAGGCAGGCAAAGCACAGAACAGAAGGTCCTGGAAAGCTGCAGGGACAGCCCAGGGTGCTGCAAATCCTCCTGCTGTGTGCAGCTGTTCATGCATCACCCTTGCACAGGGTGAGGACAAGCACAGACCAGCGGCTGCCCGAGAGCTGAGCTGTCTGAACTCTTGGTTTGGGTCAGTGCACACTCACAGAATGCCAGGTTGGAAGGGCCCCCAGGGATCACCTGGCCCAAGCTCACCTGGCAGGTCACTGCCAGCGTATGGCAGAGCTGTGTCTTGCCGGTGCGGAACTCCCCGAAGAGCTCTGTTATGGAGCCTGTCTCCACTCCTCCTGAGGGGAAAGGAGGAAGAAACCAAAGTTCACAAAGGTGAGAAAAAGGCCCTGTGCAAATACTCAGCTTACAGAGCCTTGCTCAAACACTTCCTTTGGTTACAGGCTTCAAAACTCCCACTGCAGGAGTGGCTTCCAGGCTGAGGAGCCTTCACGCTGCAGGTAAGAGGCTTGGGGGCTGTGCTTTGGAAGAGGCTGAGGAGCTGAGATGATTTGTGGTGGGTTTTTGATGACAAGTAGGGAGGGAGGTGACACTTCAGTGTGGTTGCTGGAGATTAGCCACAGATTCCACTAGAATCACCCCAAATGAACAGCTCTGGGCACTGCATCACAAGCAAAAGGCTGTCAGACTGTTTGCACAGCTCTAGTATCAGTTGTGATACAAGGGAGCAGGACTTGAGGGGAGCTTTCCTCCCACGAGAACTTGTGTGTCTCACACCACTCTTGGACAGAGTTATGTTCACAGGCAACACAAACAGAAACCAGGTAGCTGAGATTATTCAGCAAAGAGAAGCAAAGTTGTTACCCTGAAGGAGCTTATCAAGTTCCTTGGAGCCAGTGGTGATCTGGATGATCTCTGACCTTCGCTGGTGGAACTCTGTTGCCGTGGTGAAGCCCATGGGAACCAGCTTAGCTGCCTCAGCCTGAGGAAAACCAGAGCAAGCTGTGAGTCCAAGCCACTCATTTACTCCCTCTTGTAATTAATACTGTAGCTTCTGTGTTGTGAAGCTGAGAAGCACCTATGGAATTGGATGCAGACATCTAACTTCATGGACTGCCTGCAGCTGGTACCTCTGAAGGGAGCTGGAATTCTGCTCAACAGCATTCTGTGTACTGCATGGAAATCTCCTCCAGTGGCTGACCCCCCCTGCTTTGGTGCAGTTCTGTCCCTGTGAAGCCTGACTTGCTGGGGATGAGCACACAGCCACTGGGAATGCTCTTCCCAACAGTGAGTACATACACGAAGCAGGGAATTACTGGAGCTTAGCCTGCACTGGCTCAGAGTTTGATAACTGAGAACTGTTCTGAGCTGGCAGATGCTGGGAGATTTCAGCTCCAGCTTCACTCCCCAAAGTCAAGGCCAGGTCTGATGGTGAAAGCCTGAGGTACACAGCTCACATGCTTCAGAACAACACAGCAGCACAACAGCTCTGCTGGGGCAGCCCAGTTGTTATGGCCCAGGATCCTCTGCCCTGGCAACTGCCAACAGTGGGTGCTTGGTGCAAAAGTGGGGCAAAGCAAGGGGTAAGGGGCAGATCCTCTGGGTTCAGCTAGTGAGCTGCTTGGTCTGAGTGTTACCCCACAAACACTGCACTTGGTCCCTCTTTAAACAACTCATGCTCCAGATGGCCACAGTGTCTTGGGAGAAGGTGTCTGCAACTCAACTGCAACTGGCATGGCAAAGCAGTTTCTTTGCTGTAGGCTCATCATGAGAAGCACTGAGCTGGAACTGGTCATCACCTCAGGAATATTCTCCAGACCCTCCATGATCCTTAGAGACCTTCCTAATGGTGCCTCTTCACTTCTTGAAGCTGGCCCTAGCAGCTTTTGTCTCTGCTCAGCACCGTTCTCTAACTGTCTCTAGTACCTTCTCAGTGTGTCCCTAATGGAGAGCTACCAAAGCCACCAGAACACTTGAAGGCAGCAGCAATAAACCTCAGGTGAACATCTTGGGTTAACACCCTCACCAAGATCTTGTCAGCTTTGGCTTCACTGATGCCTTTGATGTTCAGTAGCTCCTTCTTTGGTGCATAGGCAACAGCCTCCACTGTGTGGAATCCAGCTTCCTCCAGCTTCTTCACATCGTTGGCATTTATCCCACATTGCTGAGAGGGAGACAAAAAGAGAAGCTGAGACACAAATTCCTTCATCTCTGCCTCTGAATGCTTCCAGCTGTCCTCAGCAGCCTTGGATCAAACTCTGTGAGCACAAATCAGCATACTGAGTGTTACCTCCCTGTTCCCTGATGCAAAGAACCACGAACTCCTTCTGCCAGGGCAGTGCTTGCATGAGCTACAGATGGCAAAGAGCAGGCAGAAGGAGTCGTTCTGTTTGTCTGGACAGGTGCTGGAGATGACCAGTGCCTGTCAGGACAGGGCACACAGCCCTCCTTCTGGGCTCCCCACCACAAAAAAAGGACATGGATCTGTTGGAGTGGGTCCAGCAGTCACAAAGATGATCAGAGGCTGGAGAGCCTCCCCTGTGGGGACAGGCTGAGGGAGTTCAGCCTGGAGAAGAGAAGGTTCCAGGGAGACTTCAGAGCAACCTTCCAGTTTCTGAAGGGGCTCCAGGAGAGCTGGGGAGGGACTTTGGACAAGGCCTTGTAGGGATAGGACAATGAGAAATGGCTTTGAGCTGGATGATTGAAATTTACACAGGATATGAGGAAAAAAAGTCTTCACAGTGAGGCTGGGGAGAGCCTGGCACAGGCTGCCCAGGGAGGCTGTGGCTGCCTGGAGGTGTTCCTGGAGGTGTTCCAGGCCAGGCTGGATGAGGCCTTGGGCAACCTGGGCTGGTGGGAGGTGTCCCTGCCCATGGCAGGGGGCTGGAACTGGATGATCTTCAGGGTCCCTTCCAACCCAACCCATTCTGTGATTCCAAGAGAACATCTTGGCAGGGTCAGGTCTTGTCAGCTTTTGTTTGTTTTCATTTGGTTGTTGTTTTTCCTGACAGAACACAAGAATTTAGCAGCCATTTTCAGCTACACCTTGTGTACAAGGAGCAGACCAGCAGACTGACTGGAAACTTACTCTAGAGGAATCTCCTTACCTACCTCTAACCTGGAGATGAGCTGTGGCCCAAAGCTCTCCTCCTCTGCTGAGGTGTCTGCGTTGGCTTCCAGCTGCATCTGCATGGCCATTGCACCAAGGGTTCAGAGCAGCCTCCCTGCAAGAAAAGCAGAGTGTCCACCACTCAGAGCAGAACACTCCTGAGGTGTTGCAGAATGGATGAACTGATCATCCCAAGCAGGATGGGATGGGTTTCTGCTCTCCCAGATCTCTCAGCTGTGGTAGGTACTGCAAGAGATCTCTTTTGTCTGCTTCCCTACATAGGAAACAATAAAACAACAACAAAGAGGCAAACCAAACAACTCTCTGTATTACCTGGTAAAGAACAGTGGGAAGCTTAATACAGAGCCCCACAAGATGAGAGCTATAATTAACAAAAAGTAAGAGATGTCCATAAGCAGTGCCTCGCTTTAGCAGGAAGCAGTTGGGGTCACACTAAAAGACAGATTGCTTGGAACTGGCCCTTGATGTCCCAGCTTTGCCCTCACAACATGGGCAAAGGCTGCCAGTACCCTGGGGGCTTTGAAAGGGACCTGAGATTCTCCCTGTGGGCCCTGCCAGTGCTGCAACACATCTGTGCTGCCTTCCTGAAGAGCAAGCTGAGGAGCACGGTGGGAAGCCCCAACAGCTGAGGGAAACAGAGGGAAATGAGGGCATTTACCTGCTCCTGTGCAACAGTGCTCCTCAGGTGGCTCAGCAGAGGCCAGATACTGAAAACACTCCTAGCACCTCCCAGGTACCACCAGCTGCCCACCTGGGAGAGCCACAGGCAGAGGCAGCAGTGAGCACTGGGCTGATGAGCCCAGGATCGGCCACCAAGGCCAAAGGCCCCCAGGGCAGAGGGCCCGAGGGCAGGCAGCACAGAGCCCCAGGGCAGGCAGCACAGAGCCCCAGGGCAGAGGGCCCCAGGGCAGGCCCCAGGGCAGAGGGCACAGGGCCCCAGGCCTCACTGCACCGACTGGGACGTCCTGCTCAGCCCGGGCCGTAAGGCCTCCTCCGCACGCCACACGCTGTGGCCCCGCGGGTTCCGCCCCGCTCGCTCTCTCCGTGCCTCACGTCACCGTTCCCGCTCGCTTCCCCGCGCACGCCCGGGGGCGCCCGCGCCCTGCCTCTCCGGGCCCGGCCGGGCCCCGGCTCCCAGCCCGGTGTCGCCCCGGCCCGGGGGGCACAGGGGAGGGGGCTCGGCCTGCCCGCGGTCGCTCACCCTGCGGCGGGGCCGGGCCTGGCGCTCCCGCTCCCCTCCCGGTCCCGTCCGCAGGCGCCGCCGCTTCGAGGAGCCCGCCGCGGCGTCACGTGACGGCGGCCGCGCGCCGAGCCAGCCCCGCGCGCTGGGCGGCGCCGGGGGCGGGGCTGCGCGTGCGGACGGGCGGCGCGCGCCGGGAGGGGCAGCGCGCCCCGGGCCGGCGGCTCCGGCCGCCGCCTGCCGCGCCCGGGGGTCGTCGCAGGTTCCGTGTCGGTGGTGGCCGTTCCTCGCAGCGCCGCTGCGCTTTCCACTTAGGCCCTGCGAAAGGCAAAGCTGTGGGGCTGAGGGGCGGGGGGCAGCAGCGACCTGGCAGTGCTGGGGTAAGGGTTGGACTCCCAAGACCCGAGCGGTGCCTTCCAGCCCTCAGAGGGGGAGGAGCGAGGAGCGGTGATTCTGACCTTTATTGAAGTGTTACATATACATACATAATACACAAAATACACATGGAGGCCCAGCCCAGCCTGCAGCAGGGCCCTGCAGCTGCAGCTGCAGCGCCTCAGCCCTGCAGAGAGGCTGCTCCATCAGCTGGGCCCCTGCAGCAAGTCCTGGTGAAGAGAGCTGACTATTCGCCGCAGGTAGTTGAGACCAACTGGTACAGTGGAGAGGACAGCAGAAACCTCCTCCTCCCTGGGAAAGGCAAAGTGAGCACACAGGGGTAAGGAAGAGAGAGGCTGAGCTCCCAGCCCCAGCTTTGGAACATCATCCCTGGTGGTTCTGTTCAACTCACCCAACATTGCCAATGAGCTTTTGGACTGTGAAAGGCAGAGGAGCGTTAGGGTAGCTGGCGCTCAGGGACAGGGTGAGCTGGAACTTGGCAAAAGCAGCAGCTGAGGAGAACACCAGCGTCAGGCTGGGGGAAATAAACAGCACAACACTCATGGGTGGGGTCCAGAAGTGAAGCTAATTGATGCAACAAGCCTAAGGACTTCGAAAGGGTTCCAGAGAGTAGCAGCAACTTCAGAAATGAGGTTAACCTTCCCCCCGACACCAAGAATACAGACCCCCACCTTTCCCCACAGAAGCAGTCACCACAGACCCCCCTCACAGCACCTGTCGAACACCAGGGCAGTCACACAAATTAGTAACCAAGAGCATGTCTTCTACTTCACATAAAATATTCTCCCAGGGAGTTAAAGATCCCTGCAGTTTTCAGCAAGTTACCTCCTGCACTAACCTCTGAACCCCAGCACGGGTGGGAGGGACCCCTGGAGCTCACCCAGTCCAACCCCTGCTCCAGCAGGGCTCCCACAGGAGCCTGCCCAGGGGCACAATGGCCAGGGGGGGTGGGAAGCTCTCCATACAAGGAGACTCCACAGCCTCTCTGGGCAGCCTGCTCCAGGCCTCCAGCACCCTCACACCAAACAAGTTTCTGCTCATCTCCAGGTGGAACCTACTGGGGTCCAGTTTGTGCCCAGAGCCCCTTGTCCTGTCCCTGGGCACCACTGAGCAGAGCCTAGCTCCAGCCTCTTGCCCCCCACAGCTCCTTTATCCTTTGCTGGGCATTGCTCAGAACCCCTCTAGGGCTGCCCTTCTTCAGGCTCTCAGCCTTTGCTCCTCACAGAGCTGCTCCAGGCCCCTCAGCAGCTTTGCAGCCTCCCCTGGACTCTCTCCAGTAGTTCCCTGTCTCTCCTGAACTGGGGAGCCCAGAGCTGGACCCAGGACTCCAACTGTGACCTGCCTAGGGCAGAGTAGAGAGTGAGGAGGAGCTCCCTGGACCTGCAGGCCACACGCTTCATCATGCCCCACAGGAGGCCACTGGTCACAATAAATTAGACTGCTGTTAAGTAGTAGTGACATAAAATCTCAGGTTTAAACTGAAGTTTCTTCAGCCTTTGGTTTCAGATTATCTGGAGACACTCACAGGGGTGAACTCCAGCTGAAGTTACTCACTTTGTGTCACTGATATCTGTCTTCAGAAGTTTAAATTTTCCACCCCATCTCTCCAGAAACTCAACCTCATCTCCCAGGATCCTGCAGTTGCTCACCACTGAAGAGAGCTCACGAAGACCCTAAGTGGGCAAGCGGAGAAGAATTCAGCTTGGCACTGTGGCTGCCACACTGCCACTTGAGCACACAGACTGTCCTGCAAAGTTCTCCACAACGCTCATTTAGCTGCCATCCCAGTCTGGACCTGCAGGTGAAGCTGTACAAGACAGCAGCAAAGACATTTCTTTGCTCCAGGTTTCTCTCTTGAGTTTGGTCAGTGTGGTAACACAGCCAGGCTGGAGCACCAAGTGTGGGTTGGCAATTGAACCCTTTCACCCCCTCATTCTTTTGGAGCAGAATGGCCTTCAGCTCAGTTCTTCAGCTTCTCCTAACAGAAAAAAGAGACCACCAAGGCAGGTAGGCATAAACACAGCACACAAGGAATGCCTTTTACAAAGACCAAGAGGTGATGGCTTCTAACTGGAAGAAACTGGATGTAGGTTAGACACTTGGATGTCCCACGAGGGTGGGGAGACAGTGGAACAGGTTGTTCAGGGAGGCTGTGGCTGCCTCCTCCCTGGAGGTGTTCAAGGCCAGGCTGGATGAGGCCTTGAGCAACCTGGGCCAGGGGGAGGTGTCCCTGCCCATGGCAGGGGGTTGCTGCTGGATGGTCTTGAAGGTCCCTTCCAACCCAACTCAGTCTGTGGTTCTATGACTAAGAAAGCACAGCTTTTATGTCTCCTGCCTGCAGGGCCAGGTACAGCTCTCCCCACACCTCAGAATGCTCATGAGGCAGGTTTTGATTTGCACTGCTGAAGCGTTGATGGAGATATTTATGCTCTGTCAGCCCTGTTCTCTGGGACAGAGAAGTTTCTGCAGAACCTTACAGACTTTGCTGGGACATTACCTGGGGCAGGTGGTCCAGTGTGGGAGACTTTTCTTGCCAGCATCCCTGGCTAGCAATGAACTGGAAGATGAGCCTGTGGACTAAATGAGAGGAGGGGGGAGCTGCTGCTTCTGTAACACAAAAGGAAAGCACGTTGCCAGAAAGCTCCTTCACACCATCTGCTGATGCCTTCCCAAGGCTAGCAGGGCAGCTGCTTTCAAGCTGCTTGACAAACATCTCACCATCCAAGAGAGACTCAAAGCCCAGGCTAAGGATCTTCCGGGAAGGATCTGTACCAAATTCATCACCATCTGGGAAGGGAGGAAGGAAAACAAACCCCAAGGAGTAGTGATTTCCACATCCAGCTCTGGAGTTCCTCCTCTGCAGCAACAGCCACCCATCACACACTTCCTGAGCTCTCACAGCAAACACTGATAAACATGTTCAGAGCCACCCCTCCCAGCCCACAGGCTCCTGCTGTGCTCTGTTTCCTTGGAGCAGATCTTCACATATTAAAAGTTTAGTTTTCTATTATATATTTATTTAACCTTTCAAATTCATACAGCTGAAACCCACCCATTTTGTGCCTTACCTCTTGGGGGTTCAAAGACCACTGTGAGTTCAATAGAGTCATAAAGAAAGCTGAAGACTCCCTGCTGTTCATTCCACTCAATCAGGTCCCACTCAGTGGGTCTAGAAAGGAGGAGAAAAACACCTGCCCATCAGCCTGAGGTTCAGCCAACACAACCACCTGAAGGGCAAAGATCAGAGCATGAAGAGCACTTGCAGCTCTGAGGATCTGTTGGGAACACAAGCATGTTCATTGTGGAACTGGAAGAGAGCTGGACCTAGGAGGACTGAACATAATAGAAAAGCTGTGCATCACCTGTGGAACCTCCCTGAGGCTTCACTGCTTACCCTGGGCTGGGAGATGGGCATCCAAAGGCTTCCCAAAGCAAAGAACAAGGAACCCCAAATCCCATGTACACACAAATGTGAGGCCCCAGAGCTAGCTGATAAAAACAAAACCTGCAGGTGGTCTCCTTACTCAGAGTGCTCCAGGAGCTCCCGGTAGTGCTTTTCTTCCTCCTTCAGCTGCTCCATCCTCACCAGCATCTGCTCGTTCTCAGCCTCCAGATCTGAGAGCTCTCTGCAGAGATACAGCTGCTGTGTGAGATGTGGCACGTAGGCTAAAGAGACACCAGCCCTCCCCCTGGGTCTGCCTGTGCTACAGAGTCACAAAACGGTTTGTGTTGGAAGGGACCTTACAGATCACCCAGTTCCAGCCCCCTGCCATGGGCAGAGACACCTCCCGCCAGCCCAGGCTGCTGAAGGCCTCATCCAGCCTGGCCTGGAACACCTCCAGGGAGGGAGCATCCACAGCCTCCCTGGGCAACCTGCTCCAGTGTCACCACCCTCATCATTTTTTCCCTAATATCCAATGTAAGTCTTCCTTCTTCCAGCTCAAGGCCACCACCTCTTGTGGTATTTGAGATCCTCTCTGATATCTTACCTTTGAAGTTCCTCCTCTTGGGATTTGATGCTTTCCAGTTCTAAGAGAAAGGGAGGAAATAACTGTGAGAGAAAGGCAGCAAAAAAGCCCCAAGCCTGACCTTGCTGCAGTCACTGTTCTAAACAAAGAGAGCTCAGCTTGATGGCTGCTGCTCCTCCCTGGACACAGACATCTGGCCAGCACAGGTTAGAGATTACTGAAGAGGTGCTGAGCATCAGAGACAGCCAGCACATGGTCTTCAAGTCACACTGTACCAAGCTCTAACCCCCATTTTTTCCAGGGGAATAATGTTCCTTTGTATAGTTCAACATCTGTGCAATCAGCTGTATCAAGGCAGAAGAGGCAGCAGTGGTGTTTGTGTCCACATCAGTGACTCTGCCAGGGTGGGGGCTAAGGATCACCCTCTCCAGCATTTGAACTCAAACAAAGAGCTGTTCAGCTGGGGCTGTTACCTCTCTCCAGGCAACTCACTCCAGGCATTTCATCACTGCACTCTGCTTCCCATTCTTCCCAGGCAGAATCTAGGGGAAAGAAGCATTAGGTCTCTGCAGAGCTCCCAGATTCAATACTTAGATTCCATTTTATTTGCCTGTTGGGTCTATAACTCTTAGTGCTCCAAAGCTAACTAAGGAAAATGTAGGAAAAGCTGGAAGGGTAGCTACTAAAGCCCTCAAAAGCAACAGATAGGAAGGAGAATTCCTTTTACTGCATTGTTTCAAAGCTGCTACTGTGCAATTTGATTTCTGCTTAAAGCATTGGAAGAAGTGAAAATACATTGAGCATTTTCAGGCAGCAATGCCAAGTGCAGACTGAAGCTTGTGTGAAGAGAGCTGAGAGTCTGAAATCATCCAGCTGTGATGCTGAGCCCCACAGCACACAGCTGAGCCTTGCCTGCCTGCAGGGTCACAAGAGGTTTGGAAGCCACTTTGAACTGTGTGCTGCCAGCAGCTGGACTGCCACTGCTAGCAGATGGAGCCAGCCTGGTTAGGTGCTCAGGGCTCCAATTATAACCCTGAATTCCAGCATAGAGATTGTTGGGCTTCACAATTAGAACTGAAAAAATACTTGCAGCAAAGGGGGTGCACAATTCCAAGCAACCCAACACAGCAGCCTGAAGTGACCATTTAAAGCAGCAACTCTGAAGAAAAACAGAGAAATCGGTGAATTGGTGACATACCTGCTCCTGGAGCACCAAGGCAGCTCTCTGCCTCCTTCAGCAGCTTCTCCAGCTCCTCTGCTCTGGACTGTATCTTTCCCTGCTGTTCCTAAGAGGGAACAATTGTGCTCAAGTCAGTGACAGGCTCTGAACAGCTGAACTGGCTCCTGAGACCACCATGAGGATCTGTGCTGTGAAGCTAAGGAATGCAATGTCACCTCTCATTAGAGCAGAGGCAGACAGCCACTAGGGCAGCAGCCACAGGTAATAAAATAAAAGATCCTTAACTGGTGTCTTCTTAATGCCTTTTCTTATGGAGGGATGAGATAAGACATGGGAATAATCAGAGCTTTAACAGAGAGGTCTCTCAGTTAGATTCCCTTGTTAGTTACTAATTCTGATGTTGCTGCAGATAAAGAGCTAATTTCTGATGGTGTTCCCTTTAATACTTCATTTCCCACTCAGTTTAATTGCCAAAACCCTCTAAGCAGAAGGTTCCTGTAGTGTAAGTGCAAGAAAGTAGCTGTCCCAGCATGGTTTACATTTGCATGTAAAGATGAGGGAAGTGCATTAGCAGTGGGAAGGTTCCATGACAAAGCAGGCTTACAGACAGTGATTAGGCTCCCACACCTAGCAGACCAATGAACCATGGCAGAGCAAAAGCTCTGCAGCCTCCTCCACGTTACCTGCACACACTGCAGCAGCTTGCTGTACAGTTCTGCTTTCTCTTTGTGAGCCAGGATTTTACTCTCCTTGGTGAAATAGGACTTCATTTGGTTCAGTTCTGCACCAAACTTCTTCAGCTGCAGAGAGGGAAAAATACAGAAGTGAATGGAAACAAGCAAGAAAAGTTGTTCAGCCTTCAGCTCCGTTCCCTGCTCCTCCCAATACCTCATTTCTCTTGCAGCAGCATTACAGGACAGGTTTAAGCCTGGACAGCCCCTGTTAATCCCAGCACAGTCACCTACTACAGTAACTGGTTTCCTCTGCTGGATCCAACAAGATCTTTATTCAAACAGAGAGCTGCACAGATAACTATAGAGCTGCTGTTACCCAGACCAGAGCTCCTTCACTGTCTGTCAGCTGCTTCCCATCCCAGAAGGCATCAGGTTGGAAGGGGCCCTCGAAGGTCATCTTGTCCAACCCCCTCTCAGTCAGCAGGGACATCTCCAGCTAGATCAGGCTGCTCAGAACCCCATCAAGTTTGACCTTGAATGTCTCCAGGGACAGGGCCTCAAACTGCCTCTGGGCAGCCTGTTCCAGTGTCTCACCACCCTCATTGTGAGTAGCTTCCTCCTGATGTCCAACCCAAATCTGCTCTGCTCCATTTTCAAACCATTGCCCCTTGCTGTCTTGTGCTCATTATCATCACCTTTCTGCCTCAAATACCTCCTGGCCTCATCTTTCTGTGTGCCATGTGACAGCACTGCTCCCCTATGCAGTTTCATTTTTGTGCAGTGCCACATTTTCTGTCCACCCTTGCAACATGGTCTCTCTGAACTAAAGAGAGGGCCAGTGGGCAGTTCTGCTCCACCAGTGGAGCAACACAATCTCTGCAGCATCAGCAGCTCTATCTTCCATCCAAAACTGCACTCTTTAGGCCTGTCTGAAGTTTCTCTTCTCTTTTCTGCCCTCAACTAACCTGAGTTACCAACTGGAATTAGCAAGCAGGCTCCTTTAACCTATCTTAAAGTGCAGCTCTCCCTGCTTTCTCCTGACATGCTGGAAGTTCTCACAGCATTTTCCCTGCAGAAGGTATTTTGCTTTCTATCACCTACCTGCCAACTGTTATTGTGACCATTCTGGCTCTCACTTTATTTGAGCACATGGATTAACCTGACTCTGTCACTATGTGAGTAACATCATCTGTTCCTGGGACATTACCTCTTCATCAGAGCAGGTTCTCATGACTTCCCACAGAGTCCTGTTGAAGTTCACCAGGAGCTGATCCTGAACACTCACATGCAATTTTAACCTGAAGGGTGGGGGGGAAGTTGAAAGAAAGTCTTGTGGCAACTGCACCCAGCACATGAAGCAGCAGGTTGGGAGTTGTACAATTAATTCCCTTTTCCTAATTAACACCTGGAAATGTGAAGAGTTTTATTTTGTTGGGTGCAGATGACACCAAGTGGATGTGAGTGGCTGGAGGGTTGGGAGGCTCTACAGAGAGATCTAGCCAGGCTGGATTGAAAGGCTGAGGTCAATGGGACAAGGTTCATCAAGGCCAAGTGCTGGACTCTCAACTTGGGTCACAACAACCCCATGAAGGCTCCAGGCTGGGAGGCAGAGTGGCTGAAAACTGCCCAGTGGAGAAGGACCTTTCTGAGCAGGGTTTTGGGCCTCTCATTCCAAGGAGGACACTGAGGTCCTGGAGCAAGTCCAGAGAAGGGCAAGGAAGCTGGTGAAGGAGTTGGAGAGCTAGAATCAAAGAAATAGGAAATGGAGCTCATGAGGCTGGGGAAAATATGAACTGACTTTGTATTTTAACAGAAAAGCTTCATTTTGCACAGAAATTGTAAAAATGAGAATGAAGCAGATCAGAAGTGTCCTTAAGATGAGCAAATGAACCATAATCACAGAATGGTTTGGTTTGGAAGGGACCTTCAAGATCATCCATTTCCAACCTCCCTGCCATGGGCAGGGACACCTCCCACCAGCCCAGGCTGCTCAAGGCCTCATCCAACCTGGCCTTGAACACTTCCAGGGTGGGGAGGGGACATCCACAACCTCTGTGGGCAGCCTGTTCCAGTGTCTGGCCACCCTCACTGTAAAGAATTTCTTCCTGATCTCCAGCCTAATCTAATCAACACTGGGATATGGGAACCAACACCCAGGTGTTGGAGTTTGGCTTCTGGTTTTGTATCAAAAATGATCAGTTTTACTCCTGTGATGTGCAGCTGAAACACTCCATTAGCAAAAGATTAATTACTTGAGGAAACTCAAACTTTACCTCCCTGAGCATAACTCCTGCCCAAGAGTTAGTCCTGAGCTGCCTGGATCTGGAACCAGCTGGTTACCAGCACCAGGCAGGTTAACTCTGAGTGATTGCTCTTTCATGTGTTAACTGTCTCCAGGCCACTTTGCACACAGCCAGAGCTGGGAGTGGAAGCACACTTACTCCTCTATCTTCTGAGCAAGGGCTTGGCAATCCTCCTCATAAACGTGCAGCCTGGGCCGAAGAATGTACTGGCAGTAGAGGAGGTCCTCTGGTGTGGGTGGGGCACTGACTGCACCCTGCAGGAGAACAGGGAAAATGGTGAAGAAAGGAAAATCACACACTGCATGCTTCCCAGAAACAGTAACTTCCAATCCACACACAGCCAGAAACCAGCAAAAGGCCTGGAAGCTTTCTTTTTGACCAGAAGAATAAAGCTCAGCCCTAACAGAGGCAGCCTGAGGAGCCAGTTCCCATGGAATCATTGAGGTTGGAAAAGATCTCTAAGAGCATCAAGTCCAACCTTCCACCCAACAACTCCATGACCACCAGACCACATCCCAAAGTGCCACACCTGCTCCACCAGTGAACACCTCCACCACCTTTCATTCAGGACTAGTCCTGCAAACCTTTCAGGATGGGGATACTGGCAGACTTCAAGGGAAGAAATAAAGAGTAGTCATGTCATGAGAAGCACTTGTGAAGGGAACAGCACAGATAGCAGGAGGCAGAGCAGCACTTCAGGGTTCTGAGTTCAGTGGCTGATGAGCACAGTAAGCAGATGAAGTGAAAAGGTTAGACTGAACTTCTAATTCTTACTTTCAAACTGAGCATCCTCAAAGCAAGTTAGGAAAGCAAGACTCAGCAGCTTCACCCAAGAGCAGATCATCCAGAAGAGATGGTACTTGGTGAAGAGACTGAAATCTGCTCTGGTTTTCAGCAGGGAGGGGGAAAGAGGGATCAGACCAATCAGAGGTCAGGGAGCCCTGGGACAAAAGGGTGTCTGACACACTTGGCAAGGTGGAACTGACTCCTGCCTTCACCTTCTCAAAGGCTTCTAGTGCAGACTGGTTAGTTGATAGAAATTTCAGAAGAGCAAGGAATATTATTTCAGGTCAGTTACATTGCACACATCACAGCAGAGAGACTCACACTGGATGGGATGTGGCTGTGCCGGGGCCTCTGAATTGGAATGTGGACCTGAAGAAGAGTCAGGAACTCCCCAACTGTGATGAGACCACTCTGGAATTTCTGTAAAGATCAGGAAAAACACACAGGCAAAGCACTTTCCAAGCAAGAACATTTGCTTGCATTTACACACACAAGCCATTTTCCTGTTAGGAGGAGCTGGCACCTTCCAGGTGCTTACATACCTCCCTCAAGTTGTCTTCGCAGATGAGAAGCTGAGACTCCACCTGGCTGCTCCGCTGAACTAGCAAGACAAGAAGGGGATATTGCTGGGGTCAGCACTGCTCCTGGAGGCACAGAGTCATTTGGACTGCAGAAGACCTCCAAGATCATCGGGTCCAACCTTCTAGCCAATACCTCCATGACCGTGTCCTGAAGTGCCACATCCACAACCCCCTGAGCCACTCCAGGGGTGGTGACTCCACCAGCTCCCTGGGCACCTGTTCCATGCCTGACCAGGTAAAGGTGAAGCCTTATTTCTTCTTACAGAGATATGGACCTAAGCTCATTAGCCCTAGAAATGAACTGGAATTGCAGTGTACAGTTAGACCTTCAGGTGTTTCCAGTGCTGAATGAAGTAACTGAGGAACCATCTGCTGGGGAGAAACAGGGAGAACTATTTTCCTCCTAATGTAATGCAAAGTAAAGCCTGTGGCAGGGGCAGTGAAATGCCAGAGCTCACTCTCCTTTGGGAGGAAAATCCTATGTAATACACCAAAAAGGAATAAAACAGAGAGACTCCAGCCAGCTCACAGGGGATCCTACATAGGCAAACACCAAACTTACAGGGTCCCAAGGTAGCATTCAAGTTCTGAGCTACAAGGGCTACTTCCCACTCAAAGGGAAGTGCCCAGCTTCCACCAGACAAGGCACAGTTTGCACAGCTGCAGGAGCCAAAACTGGAATGGGGTTTGGAATGATAGGCAAGTCATTACTTATCAGATAGCTGGCAGATTTCTGCCTCAGAGTTAGGCATCAGCTAACAAGGAAGAGCTAATTAAAGCCTTTCAGAGCCTGTGTCTGAAATGCACTCTGAGGAGTCCTTATCCCAGAGTGCAGAGCTGAGGCATGCAGACTGAACGGCACAGAACCAGTTTCAGATCACAGAACCAGCCTCAGGACGGGGTTCTGCTGTGTGCTAAGGCAACTCAGCTGCCTCATCAGCCCAACCTGCCTTGGAAACAAAGCTGTGCTTCAGTTCTGCTCCTTTTGCTTCCCTTCTTTTTCCCCTTGGGCTCTTACTCAGAACACAAGAGCATGCTGAGTGGGAAGCTGTGACACAGGTATCCAAGGCCTTTCCCAGCTGGAGTATATGGCACGAGTGAGGCTCTTCCTTGGTTAAGAGTGAAGGACATGAGGTGTCAGAGCATTACCATAAGAGAAGCCTTACTTGTTAATTCTGCATCAGCCTTGACAGAATCCAGGGAGCTGCTGGTGCTGGCATGAGTGCAGTCCAGGCTTTGAGCTGATAGGGTTGGAGGATCTTCGCCTTTGTGAACTTCTGCTTGGCTTTGAGACACAGCACCTGAAGTAACCTGACATTGAGAGTTAGAGCAAACAGTGTAAGACACTTTACTGCAGCTGCTTCTTGGCATTCAGGGTTGGCTTATTTTTAATATCAGTCCCCTTTCTATCTCATCACCATGACAAACCAGCATGTGCCCAGTTCAGCCATTTCCTGTGATGACACAGGGGAAGCAAAGCTGCAAACCCCTTCACTTCTCGGTCAGAGCAGTACCCACCACAGCACTCTTCCAGCTGCTGGAACTAGAAAGCTTTCACTGATAAACTACAAACTTCTAAGGTCAGAGGACTCTTCCATATTTGCCCAGATGTTCTGGATTCAGCTGCAATCTGTGCTGCCTATAAACAAACTCCTTTGAACTAAACACCCTTGTTTAGATCTCCACCAGTTGCTTCAGGTTTTACTCTATCCTTGCACCTAAGCAACACCTAAGCTAGCAAATAGCTTAGTCCAGGGGACCAAGAGTGTTTGGCCAAGAAAGGATTAAAATGATACTTCAAAGAATGATTTCAACTGGCAGACTGCTTGCACAGTTCAGAGACACTGCACGTGTTGAGTTTCCTCTTTCAGCAAAGTGATGGAAAGCCCAGGGCATGGCACAGCAACATGGTGCCTGAGAGAAACAAAAGCCACCAGCAACCCCAACTTAAACCCAAGCCCTGTCAGAGCTCACTTTACCCTTACAGCAAGGGGCTGGGCTCACCTGCAAGTCTGAGGAGGCCTCAGCATGCAAGTTTTCATCACTCTTGACCTTCTTTGGGCTTTGAAGGTCTTCCTCATCTTGTTCCAAAGCTCTTTTTGGTTTACTGCAAGTTTTTGTCTTCTCAAATGGACTCTTTTCATTGTGGGGG
The DNA here is from genome assembly GCF_014839835.1 of Dryobates pubescens. NCBI lineage: Eukaryota > Metazoa > Chordata > Aves > Piciformes > Picidae > Dryobates > Dryobates pubescens. The sequence goes on from NC_071633.1 coordinate 19,932,030, forward strand.
ACTGGGTTTTTGCTTCTCTCACTGCAGGCACTTTCCATGAGTTCACAGCTTACAGATTCATTTGGATCCATCTCTTCCAGGTAGACAGGAAGAAACTCTTCTGCTACAAACCGGGAAGGGCTGAAGTTCTGCCTGCCAGGCTTGCCGGGGCTCTCACTGCTCCTCACACACGTGTCTGAGGCTGCTGCTGCTTCTCCTTTGTCTGCAGAGGACTTTGCATTTGTGTCCTGCACACTAGAGACAGAAGCTCTTCTGTTGGGTAACTTAGGCTGGAAGATACCCAGAGACACCTTTACTCCCTGGTATTGATCCTGGGGTGCCATGCCTGTGCTTGCATCCCTGGGAGCAGCTCCAGGCTCGCGACACCTCTCCTCCTGCTCTCCGGTGCAGAGCAAATGATTTGGTTCCTTCACCAGATTTTTTCCCAGCCTCAGGGTATCCTCTGGCTGGACTGATGGTTTGGGCAACTGGTCAGCAAGAGCTGTTTCAGAAACTGAGAGAACTGTGGATTTCCTTCTAATGCTTTCCAGCTTGGAACAAATATTTAAGATGCCTGATAACTCAGGTGCAAGGGTAGGCTCTGTTGGGTCTCTAGAGCTGTCACTCACCAGAAGCTGCTTAGTGTGCTCCAAGCTGATGCAAACATCTTCTGGAGGTGCCTCCCCTCCAGCTGACAGCCCCTCATCTTCCTGTGATTCCTTGTTGGAAGCTGGACCTCCAGCCATGCCTGAATCTGCAGCCAAATCCTCATGTTGAGATAAATAACCTTTCAGCACTTGGTTTCCCTGAGTGCTACATGCATCTGGAGAAGCCACCAGAGGCTGTGGCTGCTGAAGGGGAGGTGCAATGCGAGATACCAAATCACCACTTTCTTCACTGTGATCCACAGGCTTGTTACCTGGAAGCCTGAAAGACAATTCCTTTGATTTCAGGCTTTCTTGGGGTATGAGATCCTGCTGTGAGCTTCCAGGGGCAGGGTTATCCACAGGAGGGGGAGGATCCTGGGGTGCCTGCACAACCACAGCCTCTTCTGGAAGGGAGGCAGAACAGACAGAATCTGCTGTTGTGCCCCTGGGGACCTGGGCAGCTCCCTTCTCAGCAGGAAATGCTGAGGCTGATGAAGCAGGAGTGCTGGGCTCAAGCTTGGAGTCTGGGTGATATTCACCATCTGGGTCTTTGTGTGAGGAATCTCTTTTATCTCTGCAAGAACCCCACACCCCATGATGCCAGTCTGGCTGCTGGGTGCGTTGATGTGACGCTGGTTGGTTCTCAGAGGCAGGAATGTTGCTAACAGCAGTGGTGTGGGAGGTGGTTATTTCCATGTCATCCTGGTTGTGGGCAAACACAAGGGTTTTATCAGCAGGAACTGCAGAAGTGGCTGGAGTGGATTCTCTGACCTGGACACCCACACTACCCCTGAGCACACCTGTGTGAGTTCTGGTGATCTCCATGTCCTCAGCTGAAGAAAAAATGATGGTCCTGCTACCTGGAACAGCCTCCTGCTTGGCCAGCTGGGCTCTGTCCTGACAAAAGGCTCTCCTGATACTTTGCCCAAGAGAGTGAGACTGGGTCATCCTCATGTCAGCCTGGAAACTCTGAAACACGATGGTGGAGGAAGTCAAAGGCTGTGCACTTGGCAGGGCATTTTCTTCCACAGTTAGGTTAAGGGCTGTGGTGATTTCTTTGCTGTCCACAGCTAACACAGTAGCTTCACTGCTGGGACGTGCCTGCTGGCCAGCCTCCTGAGCCAGGCTGGGGTTGTCAGCACAAAGATGGCTGGTGCTTGGAGCACCAGAGCAAGCCTGGCTGCCTGGGAACAGGATGGGGTTAACAGCACCAGCTGAAGAGACAGAGCAAAGCCCTCCCTTGTTTTGGGAGAGAATCTCATGGCCTATTGCAGCGGTGTGGCTCTGGGTGATGTCCATGTCATTGTTCTCATCATCCAGTGAGAAACAAACTGTTTCCTCCCCTGCTGCTTTCTTCAAGCTTTTCCTCCTTGTCCTTCTGGCCAGGGTAAGCATCCCCTGGGGCACAGCCTTTTCCATAGGTTCATCAACAGCACTGAGTGCAGTCATTTCCATGTCATCACTGTAGGTAAACACACAAGTCTGATCTCCAGAAGGTAAGGGTGAGTCCTCATCTGCACTTCTGTGCTGCAAGACCCTCCTGTAGTCTGCTGGAACTGGATGGCTCCTGGTGATGTCCATGTCAGCATCTGCTGAGAAGGTGGTGGCTTTCTCACCTGCACAGGGCAGAGCTTTGAAGCCACTCATGGTGCCTTTAGAAACTGAAGCCTCCAGAAGGCTTCTTCCCAAAGGCTGTGACATAACTTTTTGACTTTGCAAGGACACAGACCCAGAGGTGCTGGTGACAGCATTCTCAGGGACTTCTCTCCTTTGCTCTTGCAATGAGCACACACTCTTTGCAGAGGAACTTGGACCACTTGCCTGGAAGTTTGTTCTCCAAAGCTTATCAGCCTTCATCACTTCAAGCCCTTTAGCCCTGATTTCCACAGCCTGGCTTCTTCTGAGGCTCCCATCAACACCAAGCACCTCAACATTCTCCTTGTCCACATCCAAAGGACTTGCACCTTCACTGACAGTTTTGTTCTGGTTCTTTCTTGGAATTATCTCACAATGCATTTCTTTTCCTCCTGTAGTTACCCTGTTACACTGCTCATCACTGACAACATGGCATTTAATCATTTCCATTTCTTCCTGCTCATTTAAACTGGGAGATGTAGCTCTGTCAGCAATAAACTGAGGTTTGCAGGTGACAGAAGTGAGCACTCCAACAGGAGATTCATTTTCAGCATCTCTTCCATCACCCCTGACAGCAGAGGTTTTAGTCAAGTCTGTATCTTCAGAGAGTATCAGTGTCTTCTCAGTGGGCAGAGAGACAAGGCAAGAGCTCAGCCTGGGCTGCAGCCTGCTCTGAGGAGCACCAGCAGACACTGAACTTCTGCGGGAGTCAAGCCAAGCATTCCCTGGAGCGGTGCTGTGACCTTGGGTCACCCTCTCCAGTCGTCCATCTGAGCCTGAAGACAGCTCAAGGGGTTTACAGGGCCCAGGAGCTGGGCTGTCTGAAGCTGTCTGACTCCCTGGGGCAGCCCTGTCACCATGTGCTGGGCACCTGCTCGCTGGCTGCTCCGAGGTCTGGCGGCGGGAGCCGCTCGGGTCAGCAGAGATCACTCCTGTGTAATCCCCAGTAATCTTCATGTCTTCACACACAGGAGGAGGTCCCCCTCGGAAGACAGTCTCAGAGGAAATGGATCCTGGGATGGCAGCCATCCCTCTGGCCTCTTGTCTAGCAGCCTGCAGTGCTGCAGGATCTTGTCTGTCTTCAGCGTTTGCCACTTTCCTGTCTGCACAGAGCTGCTCATGCTGAGCAGTTAAATGCTGATTGGATGCTCTCTTGAACATAGAATTACCTGCCTCTGGGGGTGGGGAATCCTTTGGGAAGTTCAGATTTTGATTCCCAACAGTGAAGGGAAAAGACACTTTTACAGTGTGGCTGCTTGTCATGTCCATCTCATTGTCTGCAAACACGCTGGTGACCTCTGCGCAGGGGAGCTGCTGTGCTGGAGCTTCACACGGAGCAGGGAACACAGCTCTAATAGCAGAGGCCTGGCATTTTGTCACCTCCATCCCATCATCTTGCTCTCCAAAGACCCTGGTCACATCACAGTTATCCAGCTGCTCATGGGAACACACAAATTCCCTTGAGGACTGTGCTGCATCTTCTGAGGCTTGAGAAGGGGGGAAAAAGGTGGACTGAGGGCCCTCAGCAGACCTGAGTGTCCTCTTTGACTTAAAGCTCATGAAAAATTCAGTGAAACTAATTTTTTTTACAGCAGTAGCATCTTCCTGCTGGCCATCATCTGGACAGGACAGGGTGGGAAGGTCAGAGAAGCGAACTCGAGCGCGGGCTTCCGCCTTTGCCTCCTTGCGGTCGCCCCCAGGCGGCAGTGAGGTGATGTCCATCTCGGGCTGCTCAGCCTGGCTGCTTCCCAGGTCCTGGGCAATCACTGCTGTGTGACATGCTGTCATGTCCATCGTGCTATCCTCTGGAAGGAGCAGGGTGGTGTCCTGCCTGTTTGCTCTGTGAATGCTGCTGTCCCCATCCTGAGCCTGAGAGAGGAAAAAGGAAGACGTCAGCTGCTGTTAAAGCTGAGGTCAGAGAGAAGCCAGCAGCCACTGCAGGAAGGGAGGCTTTGGACAACTGCTTTGAGAACAGTCAGTGATCACAGATTGCATCAGGTTGGAAGGGACCCTCAAAGAGCATCTCGTGCAACCCCCCAGCAGTCAGCAGGGACACCTCCAACTAGATCAGGCTGCCCAGGGCTACCCCGAGCCCAACCTTGAATGTCTCTACAGACAGGGCCTCAACCCCATCCCCGGGCAGCCTGTTCCAGTGTCTCACCACCCTCACTGTGCAGAGCTTCCTCCTCGTGTCCAATCTATATCTGCCCTGCTCCAGTTTCAAATCATCCCCTGAACAACTCCTTAAGCACATCACTGCTGAAGTGTCAGAGTGCAGGGTTTCTGTGCAGCTGTGCCTGTGAAGGTCTCAGCTGAGAGCTGTGGGTGTTGCTGCTTGGTTCAGCTGTTCTCATGCTGATCAGTGCAGTTTGTCTAAAGCCTTTTAGCAGCAGGGACAGAGCAGAGTTGTGCATATCCTTTCTAACCATGGAAATAAAAAAGCCCAAAGTACACAAGCAGAGAGTAGGATATGAGAAAAGCCACACAGCCAGCCCCATGTGCACATAAGCTCCCTCCACACTCCTAGAGGACAGCCCAGCAGAATTAACTAGCTCAGGACAGCGACGCCAGCCTGCAGTCTTTATCCTCACTGCACTGTCGGGTGAGGGAAACACTTCAGAGATTTGCTTCCAGAAGAAGCTGATAAAAGGATTTCTTGTTGAGGCAGCTGAGTCACACTTTTCAGCCTTACTGCACAAATCACTGGAATATATTTGGGACACTGGCATTTTCAGCATCAAAGCCTCCACATACCTCAGTCTGCTGCACCAGTGCCTGGATTGGGGCATGAAGCAAAGTGTTCATCCCTGGCAAAAGAAAAGGAAATACTCCATTTGTTGCACTCTCTTATTCTGAGCTGATAATTTATGCCTTTCACAAACAGCACTGAGGAAGTACAATTAAACCCAAATCTATCCTGAAAAGTATTTGCTTCGGCATGTGGAGGAGGCAGCTGTGCTTCTGGAGCACAACACTGGGAACAGCCTCAAGGCCATGCAGCAGCAGCCTCAGGGAGATCATTGTGGATGTTGTTAGAGTCATGCAAACAGAATCAGTATATTAGAATAATTTTGTTTCCAAACTTACCAGTGATCTCACATGAAGCAGCTCCAGGTTCTTCAGATCTACAAGAGGTGGGTTGGATAAAGAGTTTGTTAGGAGCTCAAAAGAGACGTTCAGCACTACAGTGGAAAGGTAGCGATCTGCAGAGCTCATGCAGGATGGGGCAGCAGGTACCAGACACCACTTATCTGTCTTCAAAACATTCTAATTTAGTTGTCATCTCATTGTCCCATGAGGTTCCCCACTCAGCGTGCCACAAGCCACTGTGCACCACACAGGAGGCATTTTAATCCCTCAGTGACCAGTAAAACTCAGACCTTCTGCATTTAGTTCTTCCCCTCTGCAGCTGAAGCCATGTTCCTAAAGCCTGAAACAATTTCTCTGTACAGCAAAAAGCCAGATACAGCTTGTGTGGTTGTCTGTAACTTGGAATGCCTTCTGCTCTCCACTCTTTCAGTGATTGCTCTCTGAAGACCAAGACACCTCAGCCAGGGAACTGTTATTTTGTACAGCTGTATACAACCCTGCACACACACACTCACCACTACACCGAGCTGATACCTTTAAGGGCAGGATTTTACCACAGCTGTACCTAAGCTGCTTCCTTGCTAGATTATAAAAGTAAGAATTGCCCTCCACTCACAGAAACTGTCTCAATCTCTTATTTACCAGACCATTGTAACTGAAAAAATCCTATCCCTGTGTTTGGTCTGGACAGGAACTGTGAATAACTCTACCTGCCTTGGGGGTGGGGATTTATGGTCTTTGCTGTTTATCAGATGTGGAAGCTGGGAGGCCTTCCCTGGGAAACATCCCCAAGCAATCAGCTTTGAGTGGAAGCAGTTTCAAGCCACAACTGCTCACATTTTCAGAATCCACTGCCTTGTTGTGAGTGACCCTTTAGAGCCACAGGGCTTTTAGCTGCATCTCTTCTTTGCCAGTCAACAGAACTGAGCAGTTTTAGATCCACAGCCTTTCTGAGGAGCAGTTTTGTGACGGCTGCACATCATGTGAAGAAAAGTATTTGAGGACTCTGTAGTGATGGGAATTTTGTTCAGACTTACTGATGAGGCAGGACATCATTCTCTGCATCTGCTGCACCCCCTGAAAACAGGGAAGAAAAAAACACATCAGAAGGGAGATGCACAACCAAAGCATTCAGAGACAAGAGCGAACCGCACAGGACAGAACGTTCTGAAGTTCTTGCTCTTCACGTGCTGCCTTCTTACAGCAAAGCCCCAGAGAGGCCTTGGAAACACAGCAGCTTCCCAGTCTCCCCCTAGGCAATCTTTGACAGTGAACATGACATTCTGCTCGGCCTTCTTTTGATCTAACTCCCCAAGGCAGTTTCAGTCCTAGGTGGATTTTGCCTGAGAAAATCCTTCTTCTGAGCTACAAAGTCTCCAATACCAGTAACTAACAGATAAAGAGCTGCCCACACCATTCCTTGCCTGTGGCTGACAGACCTGACCTCTTAAATTCAGGCTAAAAATCACACTGCTAAGGCTGCAGATCCTATCAGGAGGTCAGAAAGGAGCTTTACCTGTGCCACCTTCTGTGTTATTCTTGAGATCTCGCTCAAAGACTCTGCAGCTAAGGAAAAACCCAAACAACAAAGCATTAGAAACCCAGCTTTTGAAAACACAAGCACGTCTGCCTGGAAAGAAAAGAAAGTAAAAAACTGCCCCTAATTTAGACCTTTTCCACCTGCTAAGTCTGAATTGAGGCATCAAAGCCAGACCTTACTGAACCCAACCATATTCTCCAGCAGGAAGATGCCACTTGTGGTGGGGTGAAACTTCTTCCCAGCATCAAATTGCCAGCCCAGCTGGAAGCAAATGAAGCTGTATTTACAAACCACAATCTACAATGAAGTGCAATGAATATGTAGAAATATACAGCATTCACCATATGGACAGGTGTTTGCAGTTTATAAACAGCACAAGAACCCCCTGGCCAAAAACCAGGGGAGCCAGCAACAGCTTCCCCCTCCCTGATGACCTCCTGACCCCCTTGGACACAGAGGAACAAGAGAAAAGAGCCATTTTGTTAGACTCAACCAAAACAAAGCAACACAGCCAAAGTCAGCAAAGCCAGCCAGAAGCAAGTTAGTGTCTCCCAGAGCAAGGAAGCCAAAGAGATAAAGTTAGCCTATACACCCAGCTTCTGTTTGCTATCCATCCAGTGGTGGTGTTTAGAACTTATCTTTATTTTCCTTCTTACACCAAGAGTGATTTATTTACACTCCACCATTTCTGTTCAAGATCTGTGGGAAATTTTAAAGATACAGCCTAAAACTACCACAGCACTATAACACTGGAGGTGAAAATGACTTTAAAATGTCAACAGTAATGGGAAACAGACATTCCTCATTGTATTGCACTGCTGAAAACATCTTTTGTTTCCTAGCTAGGCAAAGGCATGACTCTCGGAGCTCAGAATCACCTTGATGCAACAGAGCCCAGTTTGACTTCACTGAATACCCACAGATGTATTCCAACAGCAAGACTAGGGGTCACAGATTGTCACCTAGACAACAAAGGCAGCAGAGCTGCACCTCTCAGCTCAAACTCACTTGATGGTGTTGGCAAAGCTGACTCGGCGCGAGGTCCTACTGCGTTTCTCTGTGCTGACCCCCTGGGAACAGAGACCACAAGAGAGAACTGCTCTTAGCCCTCAAGAGGCAGCTTTTCATGGAACAAGAACACACATCCCCCTCAGGTTTATCTATGAGCCCAGCAAGTGCAAGGTATTTCCCTGAAATGTTACAAGACATCTTTATCCCTGAAGCAGTGTCCAGTTCCCTGCTTCTCCTGACACCAGGACTCCCATCTCACGAGAAGCAGGCTCGAAACCATCACTGAGGCTGATGCTTCCAAGCACAAGCAGCAGGATTCCCGTTATCAGGATTGTTTAGCATGCCAGCTGCTTAGCAAGGGTTGCAGGATTTTTCCCCCTTTAGTTTTCCATGACAAGAACTGGGAAATAAGTAGGAATAGTGGCTGTGTTTCTGGGAGAGAGGGAGGGATTCAGGACAGAGGCAAGGTCTCTGCTTTCCTACCGAGGCCTTTGCTGGCTTTGGAGAAAGCCCAAGAGAAGAGGCTTTAGACTTACAGCTTCTGAGAAACAGACACTCTAAGCATGACATACTTTGTACTGTGAAATACACTCTGTGTGTTGCTGGAAGGAAATATTTCCTGTTTAGCTTTTACTGTACATAAACTGTCAGGCTGGCTGCTCTTCAATCACCTTCCTGAGCTATCAGCCTGGACACTGCTGCCCCAAGCTTCAAGTCAAATGCACTACTGCAAGAGCAAGTTATGCCTGTGAATGACAGCTTATGCCTCTTCTCTTGACAAAGGGAACAATCTGATGCAGAACAGAAGGGAAACCCCCAGCACTATCCTCCTCAGCAGCTGGCACAAGAGTGCTTACACCTGCATTACTCCGGTGCCACAGTGTAGTCAGTCACAAGCAATGATGTTAAGAGCACTGGCAAGAGAGGACTTAACAGACCTACCTGTGTCAATTCATTCCCATTTCCCAGGTCATCAAGAGGATTTCGTGGAGCCTTTAAAATCTGAAAGAAAATGCCATGGCTGAGAATATCAGCTCCAGCTACAAGAACTCATAACTTGGCTGGAAAACGTTTGTAAGAGCCACCAGCGCCCAGCCACAGCAATCTCCCAGGCTCACTCTTTGCTTCGCAGAAGCTTTTCAGCCACTGTGATGAGAACACAAACTCTTCACAGCTCCCCTTGCTCTCCTTCACTCACTCACACAGTTTCCTTCTCACAAATGCCTGCAGTTACTCACAGAGGACAGCTGCTTCCTTCTGACGTGCTCCGTGTTGTTGCTGGGGAGGGAAAAGGGAAACAGCTCTGAGAGCATAACCTGGAACCAGGACGGAGCAGTAGTGCCATGGGTCTGTGCCCAGTGCTCCACTGTGTGGCAGCATGGAATTACATCAGCAAGCTGCCTTGAGACAGAGGATGAATTCCAGCACTAGATCCCAAAAATAAGCTTTGGAAACTTCATCAGAGTGCTCTCCACACCCCATGCTCCTCCCCAGGCAACTCACTTTCAAGGAATCTCCTTAGCACTTTCCTACATGACATCAAAACCCCCTCCCTGTTCATCACAATCAAACCCAGATTTCACTCAAGGCATGCTGCAGGGATTGAGAATGGTTTTGCCTGTGGGTGATATTTATACCATAACAGAAGGTTTCAACTCACTTTTCCATATGAGGGTCTGTGTAAATCTTCTCCATGTCTGAAGGATGTGCTTTTGCTGTAAGACAGAACTGAAACCCAAAGCCATTAATGCAGCTCAGGAGGAGAAGTCCATACAGCCACAACTAGATACCAGCCTTGGATGATGTAATTTTTCTCTCCACAGTTCTCAACTCACAAGATGCAACAGGCCTCTCAAGTCCATGTTTTCCTGTTAAAGCTCACATTATAAACCAGCTGAGTGAACACTTTTGAGTTTTACTGATTAGGAGTCCTCCTCTTTCACGTTATGATTCACTCAAGAAGGACCTGCCCAGAGCAGGTCCAGAGAGCAGGGCTGGTGAGGAACAGCTGAGGAGGGACCTGGGCTTGTTCAGCCTAGAGAAGAGGAGGTTGGGGGGAGACCTTCTGGCTCTCTACAACTTCCTGAAAGGAGGCTGGAACCAGGTGGGGGTTGGGCTTTTCTCCCAAGGACAAGAGGAAACGGCCTCAAGTTTGCCCAGGGTTGGGGGTTAGATTGGACATGAGGAACAATTTCTTCCCCTTGAGGGTTGTCAAAGCCTGGCCCAGGCAGTGGTGAAGTTCCCATCCCTGGAGGGGTTTCAAAGCTGAGCAGATGTGGTGCTGAGGGACATGGCTAGGTGGTGACCTGGCAGTGCTTTCCCAGCCCCAATGATTTTATTATTCTATTGGAAATCAATGTGATCAGACCTTACACAGCACATTGTCTGATGTCTTGTGTGTCAGAGCAAACTCTTCAACTGATCTGGTGTGAGGGGTCCCTGTCCATGGCAGGGGGATTGGAACTAGATGATCCTTGAGGTCCCTTCCAACCCTAACAATTCTATGATTCCATAATTGCTAACTGACATGAGGAAGTGACAACAGAGATGGCTGAAGAAGGGCAGCAGAGCAGATGGTGGCTCTGTGAAACCCTCTTCAGTCTGCACATTCATCTGGAGTTCACATCCCAATTGCCATGCTCAGCATCATTCCCTGATCCTTCCTTGCACCTATTTGCACATCTTCAGCCTGCAAGAGCATATGGCAGTGCGTGGCAACGACTCCTGTTTCACTCTGTGAAAGATCTCCTCTTGTTGTTCTCCTATTTGAGAGCTGAACAGCTCCCAGTTCCACACTCTGAACACAAGGAATCACTGCAGGAAGTTTTTCCGTTCGCTGGGGAACTCTCAGCTCCCCCCTTGAAGGAAGAAGCCTTCTTAATGAGCTCCCTAAGAAGAGCAGTGAATCTCATTGCTATTCTTTTTCTTTCTCGAGCCATTTCCATCACGGTCCCAGGTGTGGTTTCCCTTGCTGCCCTGCAGGGCTGGCAGCGCTGGCCAGCCTCTGAACGCTTATTTACACCTCGTCCCCATTTAGAGCGCTGATCTCCCAGAAGAGGATTATTCACACTGGTTAGGACTCCTTTATGGCTCAGTTCATCAGGACGTTCCCCTCACGCTCCCAGGCCGACTCCAGCTGCTCAGGCCCCAGCCCGCCGCCCCTGAACGTACCAGCTCTGCGGGAAGGCTCTCCTCCCCTCCCGGCTCGTTGCCGCGCAGGATCCGCCCCACCGACAGGCCACGGCCGTCGCCTCAGGCCCTTCCCGCGCTCCACCGACGCGGCCTATCCCCGCCGAGACCCACCCGCAGCCGCTCTCACCTCCCGCTCCGAACTCGGCCCTCAAGCCCGCTGCCGCCGGCGGGGCTCCCCGCTCCCCCAGGGCTCCTCCGCTGCGCCGGGGCAGAGCCGCCGCCGCTCCACTATTTAAACCCAACCGCCGCGCCTGCGCTTGGCGCCAAACCGCCGTCGTGACGACGGAAGCGCGGCGCTGGGCAGCAGCTGCCGTACAGCATGGCGGCCCCCGAGCCACTCCGTACGACATGGCGGCCTCCTCTAATCAAGGCTTCTCCTAGCACCTCAGTAAGCCTCCTACCCAGGGCGCCGCACAGCAATAGCGGTGAGGCTGGCGCAGTACCGCCCGACCCGCGCAGGGCTGCTCCGTTCGTTTTTAATAACCTCGCTCTGCGCTGTGCGAGAAAGTGGCCGAGCAGCCGGCACCACATCGCAGCAAAAGAAGGCAGCGAGAGGATGCCCGGAACGGTGGCTATCCTTCCTTACAGGCTGCGCGAGAGCCACAGCTACCGCGACGAGGTGGCCGAGTGGTTAAGGCGATGGACTGCTAATCCATTGTGCTCTGCACGCGTGGGTTCGAATCCCATCCTCGTCGAAAAGATTGTCTTTTTCTCCTCGAGCTCTTTTTATTTCCTACCCCCATCTCGGTCACCTGGGCGCTTGCTGCCGCTGGTTCCCAGGCCGGTCAGGCCGAGGCCATTCTGCACTGCCGAGCTCTCGCCCTCTTTCTGCCTCTGTCCTTTCTACCCTCTGGCAGCAGCCTGGGGGGCTCTGGCCGGCTGGGCAGGGGAGGGTGTGAGGGAAGGCAGTGGCTGCAGGTGGGAGCTGCGCAGGGCTAGGAGATGCCCCTCAGGCACGGGAGATGCCCCTTAGAGGACATGCCTCAGGGGCAGGATGCCCCTCAGGGGACACCCCTCAGGATCCAGACACCCTTAGAGGTAGGGGACAGCCCTCAGGGGTAGGACAACCTGAGAGGTGGGGGACACCATTCACAGGTGGGACAGCCTTTAGGCGTAGCCCCATGCTGAGCTTGCATCCCAAGGGGTCGCCCCTGAGGCCCCTACCTCCCCTTTAACCCGAAGGAAGCAAAGCTGCCACTTGGGGCAGCCATCATGGCTATGTCACTGCCAGGATGGTGTGCAGGGCTGGAGGTGTTGTGGCCCTGTGGGGCTGGCAGAGCTGTCAGGGGGTAAGCTGCCTTCTGGCTGTTCTCTTTAGAAACCAGTCATGCTCTGGAGCTGCAAATGCTGCTGGGAGCAAACCAGTTCTGAATCTCTTCTTGCAGTCCCAACAAATTGCTGTCTTTGGGCTGGCCTGGTCCTCAGTGGGAGTTTTGGGTATTTGCAAGATCAGGCTGCCCCTGCTCAGCAAAGTGTGATGATGACAAGCTGTGAAGTGCAGTCACTGTGCACAGCCAGGAAAAACATAGCACTGACCTTGGTCCACTTGAGCCACTTTATCTGCTGGCACAAGTCAGTAAAATCCCTTCCAGATGCTTAGTTCTTAGAAAAAAGAACAAACCCAGGAAACCCAAACAATAGAACTTGGGACAAAAATCTAATCCAAAACTGTTGCCCATAAATCTACCACCCTGGTCTTGTGTCTGCAGCTGGGAACAGTCTTGATGGGAACAGCTGCAGTCACCCTTATTTATGCACTGAAAGTGCCCCAGCTTCATTTACAGTCCCATGAAATACCTATTTCAGGGCATGAAAACTCTGCATGGCTCTAGTATTAGTGTCAGCTCTCCCAGGGCACCTTTGGCCTCCTCTTTAGCAAGCTGCCTGTAGCTAAGAACTGGGACTAGCCTTAATACATGATGGCAGGAAAAGAAATACTGTCTTTGGTTGGGTCAGAATCATGAGAGACCCTCATCAGGATGTGGAAGAGCAAAGCTGAAGCCTGAGTGAACGTTACTGGAAGCATTCAACATGGCAGCAGGGTGATCCAGAGGAGAAAGAGGTCCCTTGGCTGCTTGGAGCTATGGGAAGTGAGTGCTGGTTTGTTCTGCTTTGGTACACATCATCCTCAGGAGCCTTGCTAAGGAGGAAGGAAGTTAAGCACTCCTGAGGCCAGGCCAACCTGAGAACTCCAGCATCTCACACAGACACCAGGAAGCAGCAAGGCCTTCAGTGACCTGTGTGAAATGGGCAAAATGGTAATGGAAGATCTGCATCCTGGGAGGCTGGGGAGCAGCCAGAGCTCCTGTGAGCACAGCACCGAGGGAGAAGGGACCATGCCCCAACAGGCTGTGTCACCTCTCAACAGTACCAGATCCTCTGGGTTCCTTTCTCCACCTTTCAAAAGAACCTGAGACAGCAGAATTATTGCAGTAACCCTCCCAGAGGCCAAGAGGTCATACAAACACTGATAAAAGTAAGAATTTTGGTGATATTTATCATTCTGGACACACAGGCATATAAAATGCACTACAAAAATGTCTTTTGGCTCTAAACCAGCTTTTGTGTCTCTTCAAAGGGATTGTCACAATGCAGTTGACATGAACACTTCCACAGTCCCCAGGAGCCACCTGCCCATAGTGCAATTTAATGACAGCAGAAGTGGGCTGAGGGACCTCTGCTTCGGCTTTCTCCTCAGGCACGGAGAGGATTTCTCAGCAAGGAACCAGATGCTTGTGAGAAGGCAGGGGACAGGGCACAGGGGAGGTGACAGAGCAGACAGGAAATGAAAAACCCTATTCAATCATCTCATAAATCTGATAAAGACAAAATCTGGGGACTAGCACCTCCCAAAACAGGCACAAGGCAGAGGTCAGTCCCTGCAGTTACTGATGTTGAGCACTTCTTTGAATGAAGACTGAAAGAGCGATGCCAAAGCCACGTCTGCCTCGTGGATAAAGGAAGCACAACACAAAGCAGCTTCACAGTGCTCCGAGCTCCCCTTACAGAGATCACGTTTGAGTTCCAGATTCAGCCTGACAAGGAACAGTAACCCCAGGTTTGTATCAGCAGACATCCAGCATCTTGGAGGACATTCCAGCAGCCCTCACAGTAAGAGCCAAGAATTGTCTGCTAGGTATCTTGTGTGGAGAATGACCTCAGCTGCGGCGCAGGCTGAGGGGCAAGGCAAAGCTGTCCCTGCTGAGCAGTGTTTGCTGCCCTCAGCTGCAGGTTCTCTAAAGGACAGCATAATTCTAGCTAAGAGGCGTGAAGAAGGGGCTCCAGCTCAGCCTGGTCAGCACGATCCCCCAGCCCCAACAATGCTTCCCACCCTATCTCAAGTCACAGGCACTTTGTCCACCTCGATCACATGGGCAAAAGCCAGTTTGGGTCTTTACCAGACACCTCCCTGGCCAACGGCGTCCAAAGGTGTCAGATGTCCTTGGTCATTCCTCCCAGTCCTCCATTGCCCACTGGGGCATCTTGGAGCAGTACTCAAACTCCGCTCCCTTGTAGCGCAGGGCATGGAGGTACATCACCAGCTCCTTGGGAGATGGGTCCCTCCTGGTGACCCTGCACTCCGGGCACAAAGGGTCCTTCTCCTCTGAGGCCTCCTCTGCCCTCTGCCTGCTCTGAGTCTCGCTGGCACCGAGCTCTTCCTTTTTATCAAGCACCTCCAGGCTGGCACTAGAGCCAAGGGGACCAGCAGGATTCCTCTCAGGATCCTCAGCACCCCTCTGGGGATCCCTGGCAGGGCAGGAGCTCGTGCTGACGAGGTCGGCCTGCGCAGGCTTTGAGCGGTCACTTGGATCATCACGATCCTTACCCTCAGCACTGGAGCTCAAGTCCTCCTCCGAGACACCCAGGATGTCCAGGCTCTGCTTGGAACGGTGCTCCTCCACCAGCGCCTTCAGGAGCTCCTCGTCCGTTTTGTCCACCTTGCCCCCCTTGCCCCTCTGGGGGCCCCAGGCGTCCATGTTGTAGATGGGGTCGTTGAGGATGGGGTGCCCCAGGTACTGCAGGTGGACTCGGATCTGGTGTGTGCGGCCGGTGCGGGGCACGCACCTCACCACGCTGCTCCTGCCGTTGTAGCTCAGCCGCCGGAAGAAGGTTTGGCAGGGCTTCCCTCGGGGGTCCACACGGCACACCCCCACTTTGTAGGAGACAACCAGGATGGGCTCCTCACAGACCACCTCGTGCTCCGGGAACTCCCCCACCACACGGCAGACGTACTCCTTCTCCAGCTGCAGCAAAGAGAAACTCACTGAGAGAGCAGAACCCCCGGCTGCTGCCTTCAAGTAAATAGATCATGGAGATCAACTGCAGCACAGGAGCTTCCACCTCAGCATGAGGGGGAACTTCCTCACTGTGAGGGTCACACAGCCCTGGAGCAGGCTGCCCAGAGAGGTTGTGGAGTCTCCTTCTCTGGAGCCTTTCCAGCCCCATCTGGATGCATTCCTGTGTGCCCTGTGCTGGATTCTAGGGTCCTGCTCTTGCAGAAGAGTTGGAGTTGATGATCTCCTGAGGTCCCTTCCAACCCCTAACCTCCTGTGATTTGCAGGCAACACACTACCCAAATTTCACTGTAACTGAACAAGAAAGGGGGAAAAAGAAACACAATCAGCTATTTAACCCCAAATTTCTCTCATGCTTTTCCAACTAGTCAAGGAAAAAACCAAGAACCCCACAAAGGCCTGGGCTGTCTTCCTTGAATTCAAGAGCCAGCTTGAACCTTTCAGGGGCTATGGTCTTGAGGGAATCCCTAGAAGGTAGCTGCAGTTTTGTCTGGGTCAGGAGACACTGGAGAAGCAAAACAGCTCCCACAGCTTTTACGAAGGAATGAGTCCTGGATGACTGACACGTCCCCACTACAGGTAACACTGCTTTGCACAACCCCAGTCAGCCTGCACAGTCCCCGAGGGCAGGAGATCTCTGTCAGTCCAATATTGCCAGAAATCAGTTCCATTTTCAGCCAGCCTTTTCCCCTTGATGCAGGAGTTGATCTGCTGGAGGGTAGAGAGGCTCTGCAGAGGGACCTCGACAGGCTGGGCAGATGGGCAGAGTCCAACGGCATGAGATTTAACACATCCAAGTGCCGGGTTCTGCACATTGGCCACAGCAACCCCATGCAGAGCTACAGGCTGGGGTCAGAGTGGCTGGAGAGCAGTCAGGCTGAGAGGGACCTGGGGGTGCTGGTCGACGGTAGACTGAACATGAGCCTGCAGTGTGCCCAGGCAGCTAAGAGGGCCAATGGCATCCTGGCCTGCATCAGGAACAGTGTGGCCAGCAGGAGCAGGGAGGTCATTCTGCCCCTGTACACTGCACTGGTTAGGCCGCACCTCGAGTACTGTGTCCAGTTCTGGGCCCCTCAGTTTAGGAAGGAGGTTGACTTGCTGGAACGAGTCCAGAAAAGGGCAACAAAGTTGGTGAGGGGTTTGGAACATAAGCCCTACGAGGAGAGGCTGAGGGAGCTGGGGTTGCTTAGCCTGGAGAAGAGGAGACTGAGGGGTGACCTTATTACTCTCTACAACTACCTGAAGGGAAGTTGTAGACAGACGGATGTTGGTCTCTTCTCCCAGGCAAGCAGTACCAGAACAAGAGGACACAGTCTCAGGCTGCGCCAGGGGAGATACAGGCTGGATGTTAGAAAAAAGTTCTATACAGAAAGAGTGATTGCACATTGGAATGGGCTGCCTGGGGAGGTGGTGGAGTCACCATCACTGGAGGTTTTTAGGAGAAGACTTGACGGGGTACTTGGTGCTGTGGGTTAGTTGCTTGGGCGGAGTTGGATTGGTTGATGGGTTGGACGCGATGATCTTGAAGGTCTCTTCCAACCTGGTTTATTCTATGTATTCTATGTATTCTATTCTATGTATCTCAGGCTTCACACAAGCTGCTTTGGGAACCTGTGCCCATTCAGAGCAAAGCTCTGGCTGAGTTTGGACCCGGTTCAAGAAAGCTCCAGCCTCCCCCAGCCCCTGGCTCTCACCTGTCTCTCCCGAACCTGCTCGTCCATCCTCTTGGACACCTCCAGCGTCTTGGCGAACATGAGCACGCCCGAGGTCATGCGGTCCAGGCGGTGGATGGTGTGCAGCTCCTTCAGGCCGTGCTCCTTGCCCAGGATGAAGATGACTGTGTTGTGCCGGAACCTGCCGCAGGGGTGCACGGGCAGCGACGAGGGCTTGTCCACCACCACCACCGCGCTGTCCTCCGCCAGGACGCGGATGGGCTGGGCGGTGACCGGGGGCTCGTGGCGATGCACGGTGTTCCGGAGGAAGTCATTGTTCTGTGGGAAAGACAGACAATGGCAGCCTGCAGCCTGTCTGACCTCCCACGACGGGGGAAAAATGAAACTGCCTTTGTGCTGGAGTCCAGCAATCAGCACAACCCTGAACACCATTGCCTGAACCCAGTAACCTGCCCGAGGTCACCTCTCTGCATCTCACTTGCTCACAGGGGCCACGCAGGAAACTGGGAGGCATGCTGCCCTTCCTGGAGTAAGGACTCCCTGGGAGACACACTTCCCCTTCAGCATCACAAGGTTATTTCCTTCTGCTGGTGACCATCAGGGTGATACTCATCACTACAGCCTGCACAACATCCTTGTTCCCAGACAACACTCTTAACTCCAAATGGAGATATGGATTTGCTGGACCGAGTAGATAAGGAATGGGCTGGGTGGCTGTGCTCAAAGAGTTCTGGTCATCGGCTCCATGCCTAACTAGAGACTACTGACAAGTAGAACCACTGCAGGTCAGGTTGTGTGGGGCTCTGAGCAACCTGTTCTAGTTGCAGTGGATGAGCTTTAAAGGCCCCTTCCAACCCAGAGCCTTTTATAATTTAAAAACTAAGAGCCGAACCAAGCTCTCCCATCCTGGGTTCCCAGCTAGCCACCCCTGTCTCATCATCCAGATCCCTCCAAGGGCTCTACTACTACCAGCCCCGGTGTGTCTGTGGGTGCCCACCTTCAGCACGATGTCCAGGTCTCGGACGGGCTCTTCGTTGAGGCGCAGGCGGCCGGCGCGGGCGGCAGCGCGGTAGTAATCGATGGGCTGTGCGCGGAACTCGGTGCTGAAAACGTCCAGGAGGCTGCGGCCAACCCAGCGGCCCTTGCAGTACGTGCGGAAATCAAAGTAGTAGGGTCGCACCTTCCGCAGCCCCCCCTCGAAGTAGTAGGAGGTCTCAGCGAAGTGCTCCATGCCGAAACTCACCCCCGTGCTCAGCTTCCGCGGCGGCGGCACGTACCGCTCTCCGCCCGCCAGCCGCCGCTTCTTCGGGGCCGGCGCCGCTTCCTCCTTGTCCCCTGAGCCCGACTCCGCCATGCTGCAGCTGCGGGGCAGGAGCAGACGCGGCGGCCGGGCTCCTCGCCGCACCTCCAGGCACAGACACGCTGCCCACACCTCGCCGGCTCGGCGCAGGCCGTGACGCGCGGCGCACGGCGTGACGCGCGGCGCAGGCCGTGACGCAGGACGCAGGCCGTGACGCAGACGCACGGCGCTGCAGCCTCCTGCTCTGCCCGCGCTTTCCCCTCGGCGCCGGAGGGCTCGGCCCCCGAAGGAGGCTGCAGCGGACGACGGGGCAGGGAACGATTTTATTTACCAGCACAAGGGGGCCGTTCTTCCCTCAAACGCTTCCAGAAGAGCGCCTTGAATCCCCCCGCCCCGCGGCCCACCCGCCTCTCCCAGCCCTCCCGCTGCAGCCGGCCGTGCGGCCAAGGGGGAGGAGGAAGAGCACTGCAGGGCCCTGAAGTTTTCTTAACCCCCAAACTCTCGAACGCTAAATTAGTTGTTGGGAGACAGGAAGAGAACACGCACTCGTAGTTAAACGTTGACAAACGAGGGTTGATCGCTGCTCTGAAGCAGTAATTGCATCTTCAAGCATTAGGCAGAGTAGTCAGTATTAAAGAGTGGGTTTAGTGAGGTTTTAAGTATTCCTGTCTGCTTTTGGAATTCTCTGTGAATAGATGTTATCTGCAGCTTGGAGAGGACAGCTGGAGTTACCTGGAACCGCTCACATGGCCTCAAGAGCCTTCCCCTGCTCCTGGTCAAAGGCCCTTCCTCCATAAGGAGCTCTGCTAAAGCAGAACTTGCCTTCGTGAGCACCTCTGCTGATAGAGTTCTGTTCCAAAAGCAAAACCATGCAGACCATTTACAGTCTTAAAGTCCCATTCAGCTTTCTGAGGTCACTTTAGAGATATCCATCCATCAGAATTCATCCCTGAGGCAAAGAAAACCAACAGTTACTATCGGTGGCCTTCAGTTCCACAAGGCAATCGGCATGGCTGTGGTGCTTAGGAAAGTGCACAGGCTCCAAAAGAGACAAAAGCAGAAAGATCAGTCCTCAGGCTGCAAGCCTCACCTAGCAAGCACATTCTGCTCTGCTGTGCCCTACCACAGCCAAGCCTCCTCCTCCTCTCTTTACAAACAGCATCGGCTAGGAATCCAGGACTCTGTCTGTCAGCAAAGCCAGCAGCCAAGGAGAGCAGGCTCAGAGGGACAGAAGAAAGGTTCCTCAGAGGAGAGCACTTTTACCGAGGCCACTGCTTCTCCTTGTCTGTCAGGGGCACGTAGATGACTCCCATCAGCTGCGTCTCCACGATCTGCCCCTCGCTGGTCTTGTCGTACTGCATCAGCACTTGGTTGGCACCCTCAGGCCCCACAGGCAGGATCAGCCGACCCCCTGGCTTCAACTCATTCAGCAGCTGGGGAGCAGAGCAACCACAGTCAGCAGAGCCACAAAAAGGAGAGAAATAAGCTGTGAGGGTCAGGACCCCTAGGTAAGCATGAGCTGGGCTCTGTGTGGAACAGCAAACAAGCAGCTTCCAGTCACTCCCCAGTTGGTACTTTTGGTTTTTTTCAGTGTTTCCCTAGTTATTTTTTTTCCACAGCGAGGATGCAGGCAGCCTGCAGCAGCCACCCAGCAGGGTCACTCTTACCTCCTTTGGTACCGCTGCTGCTGCTGCTCCAACGTGAATGGCATCGTAAGGAGCTTCTTCAGGGTACCCTTGCCTGCCATCTCCCACTGCAGGAGGAGAAAGCATGCTGAAGAGACTTGTTCTCATAACAGCCCCACAGAACAATAATTCTTACTTCCCTTCAGTCAAAATCTAAATGGAAACTCCACATAAAGAGACTGTGATGATAACCTGAATTCCCATATCAAAGCAGTGGCTTTAGCCTTGCTTTACAAAGGGGAAATCTCTTGATTCCTGGAACTAAGCACTGCCAGAAGAAACAAGAGGACCTTTCAGTCACACAGTGGCTCTGTGCAGGCTTGTGGTTCCAGGTGCAGAAGAGCTGACTCAAATTATCCTCCCCAAAAAGTCCAAAGCATGTGTGCAGACCCACTCACACTGAGCCCCACTGTGGAACAACCACTTTGCTCTGAGGAGGGTCTCTGAGCTAAGACAGTCACTGCACACTTGAGGTGGTGCATGGTAAGACTGCCTGTACCATTACATACTTCCAGCTTGCACTGCAGGGTTCAGGTCAGCCCAGGGTGGGCCTCCCTCAGCCAGTTGTTCGTGGCAAAAGCCTCTACCCAACCCAGACTAACTGCCCTGAGCAGCAGAGCTCTGCAGGCAGCCCGAGCTAGGTGACCACAGCAGAGAGCTCACCCACAAGCTTCACACGGCCAGAGCTCAGCAGAGTTGGATCATCTTCCTGGACATTTCTGATGGATTCATGGACCAGCTCTGTGATGTGCTCAATGCCCACAGCTTTCCCTGTGGGGCCCATCTGGAAAGAAGCAGACCACACCTCTGTACCTCCTGTGTGTGCAGAGATGTGTTTTACAGGGCATGCTGCTAGAGGCAGAATTTCCAAGTGCTCTGATCCTGTGGGTTCAAGGTGGAGTAGCCCCTGCTGTATTAGCTACCTGAGGGGTACACAAACCCTGGCTATGGGAATCCCAGTAACTCTTTGACTCCAAAGGAACATTGGTTGAATTGGTAGCTTCCATGACTTGGCCATTTCCTGACTGAACAAGCTCTGGAGCAGAGTACCCTGAACAGCTTCCCAGCACCTCACAGGAGGTTAGATAACAAAGAGGCTGTGGCTACTGCAGAAACAAACTATAAAGAACCTGCCATGGATTTGTGCAGCAGGTGAACCCTCTCCTCTCAGTCTGAGCAGGGTTAACACACAGAACACCTCACAGCAGACAGCATCCAGTTAGGTTCCCCCAATGACTGCACTGGGTTTTCCTACAAGCTGGTCTGTGAGGAGTTTACTCCTCCCTTCTCTCCCCAGAAAAACAAACCCACCCCCTCCTAGAACCAGAGTCCTGGGTCTCACCATCCTGGCGAAGCAAGCTGTGAGGTATCCGCTTCCAGATCCAACGTCCAGAGCTTTTGCACCCTCCACAAGCTGATCCTTGAGCAATTCCAGTGCATGGGCATGCTGCATGGACAGCAAGCACAAGGAGGTGTGAAACATCCCAGGTTAGTTTCCTCTGCTACATTTTTCCCTGCTCTGGTTTAAGCTCAGCACACTGAGCATTTTGTCTGAGACATTCAGAGAGGAATTAGAAGGTTTCATCTGGGAACAGGATTTGGGAAGAGCTTCAGTACTAAGATCATGGAATCATTTTGGTTGGGAGAGACCTTTCAGGTCATAGAATCCAACTGGTAACTCAGCACTGCCAGATCACCACCTAACCATGTCCCTCATCAACACATCTCCACAGCGTTGAAACCCCTCCAGGATGGGGTCTCCACCACTGCCTGGGCAGCCTTGGCAACCCTCAAAAGGAAGAAACTCTTCCTTGTGTCCAACCTTAATGTCCAAAGAGGTGAAGCAGCAGTGAAAAGGCCTTGTGTGAAAACTGGACAACGCTGCTGTTGGCCTCAGCTGTGCAGGGTTCCCATCTGAGGGCATTTTATAAGCAGCTTAAAGATCCTCTTAAAAGTAAAAAGCTTCACACACAGTGTCTGAAGAATCAAGCCTGCTAACCACCCCCATGGGATGTTTCACCTTTCTGCTTCAGTGTTGGAAAAAGAAAGAAATGCAGTGAAGGAAGGCAAAGGATGGCCTCCATTTGTGTGGCAGGGGCTTCACCTTACCATGTGCGGTGCACTGATCGTAGCCTTGTACCCTGAAAGGGAAAGGGTGGCACAAGTTATGTGATAGAGACCATTACCAGAGGGAATTTTCTCCATTTCCCCTAAAACC
Organism: Dryobates pubescens; assembly: GCF_014839835.1. Lineage (NCBI taxonomy): Eukaryota > Metazoa > Chordata > Aves > Piciformes > Picidae > Dryobates > Dryobates pubescens. The sequence continues at coordinate 19,954,295 of NC_071633.1, forward strand.
ACACTCTTCTGTTCACTGACTTACACCCTCCTGCTGGGGGATCACCAGGGAGTGCAGGATAGCTGCACAGCTTGCTTCTGCTCCCCAGGCAGGACTCAGAACAAGCAATGAACATTCTGAGTGTGGAAAAGCTCTTTTCTGCTTTCCTCTGCATCCCACAGGTGAAATATGGATGGGGTTTGATCTATGTGACCTGTGGTGAAACTCAGAGACCACCCTGCCCCTCTGCCAGCACCACAAGAAGGGGCTCTGGGCACACCACACGAGTTACTCACCGATGGACTGAGGAGAATCCATGTATGGGAAATACTTGATGTAGTGACCTCTGTCAGTAGCCAGCAGCACATCAAAGACACGCTGGGATTTAATGATTCCTTTCTCTGGAAGAAGGAACAGACAGAAGGGACTTAAATCCTGGGGACTGTAGCAAGAGGTTTGGAAGAGGAAACAAGACTTCAGGGAGAGTTCAGCTTAATAAGCGACCTGAGACGGGACAGACAACAAAGCCCCAGATGGAAGGATGTCCTGCTCAGATTCTGCTGCACTGAATCACACTGTGGTCCCAACCATCAGCTCACACTCAGGGGATGGTGGCTGACACCCACAACATCTGTGGGGCTGCCAAGCAGGGTGACAGGGAAATTGAGCCACCCTTTTGCTCCTGAAAGAGGAGACTCAGGTTCAGGTTTCAGGAGCACAGGCACTGCCCTGAGAAAACCGAAAGTGAGAGCAATGACTGTGACAACACTCAGCATCCTTCACACCCGGAGCAGCTCTTACAGCAGGACCATCAGCTTTAGCAGCAGGGGAGATTCAGAGCTGATTTTGACAGGGACAGAACCAGCTTCAGCAGCTAGGGAAGTTCAGAGCTGGTTTCAGTTGTGTTCCAGTCCCAGGGCAGCTGACCAGGGGGGAGCACAGACCACTAAGCCCCCAGTGATGTCACGCTATGCAGCATTTCAAAGGTGAGACACATTTACCACTCCAGGAGTGGAAGGAAGCCTGGGGATAGTCTTTCCTGCCACTTCTGGCATAACATCTTGTTTCCAGTTATAAATAGAACAAGTGCAGACAGGGCCAAACACCCAAACGCAGGCAAGGTGACCTCCCCGAGTGCACAGCATCACCATGTGCCGCTGCCTGACACCAAACCACCTCCTGCTGTGGTGCTGACAGGTGCCATCAGCAGCTGGTACTCACTGTAGAGGTTGTTGACCAGCTCTGGGTGAGTCTTCCCACTGGAGGTCCAGGCCATGGTCCTGGCGAAGAGCAGTCCCATGAGTGCAAACACAGTGCAGGGCAGCAGGCAGCTCATCCCACAGCGACAGACAGCAGCCTGCCCAGAGAGGGAACCCACAAGTGACTGACACCCCAGAACCTGACCTCTCCTTAACCTTGCACTCAGGGTACTAGTTAGAGCCATAGAGTTGTTTGGGTTGGAAAAGACCTCTAAGATCACTGAGTCAGCCTAAGATCATGATGGCCATTAAACCACAGCCCTGCCACGGCCACAGGTTGCTTGAATGCCTCCAGGGATGGGGACTCCACCACCTCCCTGGGCAGCCTGTACCAACCCCTAACCACTCTGGCAGCAAAGACGTTTTACCTAATATCCAAGCCGACTCTTCCCTGGCACAATTTCAAGCTATTTCCTGATACCAGGGAGAAGAGACCAGCCCCCACCTGGCTCCAGCCTCCTTTCAGGGAGCTGTACAGAGCAATGAGGTCTCCCGCAGCCTGCTCTTCCAGGCTGAACAGTCCCAGTCCCCCCTCACCAGACCTGTTCTCCAGGCCCTTCAGCAGCTCTGAAACACGACAGAGCTCGCACGTTACAGGGAGACCAGCAGCCCTAGGGAACCAACTGCACGACCCTGATCCCGGCCGGCGCTGTCAGCACCCACCACGCGTGACGCCGCACACCGCAGCCAGAGCGGCGGCTCCACGCCCGCCCACCCTGGAGTCACCCTACGGCGCCGGGGGCGGAGGCTCAGCAGGAGAAACGCCCGACGCGGTGGGCAGCTTCCAGGCAACGCTGCACGCCCCGGGCTGCAGCCTGGGTCCCGGCCGCGCCGGGGCAAGGCCCCGCTGGAGCCCACAGGAACAGAGGGTCCCGGGCGGCCGCCGCATTGCCGGGGAAAGAGGGTCCCGGAGGGCACAGACAGTCCCCGTACTCCCCCTCCCCACCTGGCCCGCTCCGAGCCGGTCCCTTACCCGCTCGCCCGGACTCACCGCGCAGCCGCAGGCAGCCCCGCGGCGCGCTGCCAGCCCGCTCGCCGCCGCTGCGCCGGAAACCTTCCGCCCTTCCCCAAGATGGCGCCGCAGCGGCCTCAGTCTCCGGCGCGCATACAGCTAATTTCCCGCCCTCTGCTGGGCGGCGGGCTAATAGGCGCCCGCCCTCCGCCGGGAGAGCGTGGTGAGTGGTCAGTTCAGGTGTCAATCAATGCGTGGTTAGCAGCTGTCGCGGCTTGCGGTGGTTACGGTGCGGGTAGCAGCGGCCGAGGCGAGTGCGGGGACCGGGGCCGCTGCGGCTCCTCCGTGTCCCTGGGGAAGAGGCTCGGGCGGCGCCGGGGAGCCTGGTGCTGGGGGCCTGCGGGGGAAGGGGCGGAGCGGGCGGTGTGCAGGCAGGGGCAGCGCGGCCTGGCTCCCTGCGCGCTCCCGCAGGCCCTCGCTGGGCCCCGGGGTGCAAACGCGACACGCTGGCGGGGCGCTCGGAGGGAGCCCACGCTTCCCAGGTGGGACGAGAGGTGCCTGAGACGCCTGATGATTTGGGCAGCGGGGAGTAGACAGGGAAAGGCCTGGGACAGGGTTTTCTGCTCGCTGTTGATCGCTTAATTTCCCCCACCTCAGGACTTCACGATGAGAATGATTGAGAGCGTGGACTCCGTGGGCTCCAGGTCCAGCGAAGACCTCTGGGCTGAAATCTGTTCGTGTCTGCCTCATCCCGACCAGAAGGATGCCAGCGCTGCTTTTACAGACTCCTTCCTGGACTCCTGTGCTGACGGAGGCAGCCAGGGCAATGGATCAGATGGCTCTTCCCAAAACAGCCTGAAGCCCTGGGCCCCCCTGAACGATTCAGAGGTGTATTTAGCATCCCTGGGTGAGTCTCTACTAAGTATTCGATTTCTCTGAGTAGGTGCCTGGTGACAGCTGTGGCTCCTGTCTGTGCAGCTGTGATGATGGTGCTCACATCTCTGGTTGGGAAGGTGCCTTCCAACTGTTTCATGGAGCATCTGAGTCCTTTACTGCCAGTGCATTGGTGGAATTGAGATGTACAGTCCTAACTTCTTCAGCTAGAATCTGTATTTCAAGGTGACAGATCACGCTGATCATCTTTGCTGGTAGGACACAGCCAGCTGTACCACTCTGCACTCACCTTTGCCCTCAGTTTGGGCACTGTTTGGAGCCACACTGCAGTCCGTGTCCTTTGTGTCCATGCCCGCTTGCATGGGAACTTCATGCCTGTGAGCTCTGAATTCTCCTGTGTGATTGGATGGAGGCTGAACAGTAAGCATGGAGTGAGTTGAGTGATTCCAAAAACCTTATTTCCTTCACCTAGATTATGTCTGGAGTGCATTTAGTCAAGGGCTTAAAATCCAGGGGGAAAATTTCCTTTTAGAATCATAGAATAGAATCACAGAATGCATCGTGTTGGAAGGGACCCTCAAAGGCCATCCTGTCCAGCCTCCTGCAGTCAGCAGGGATATCTCCATCTACAGCAGGTTGCTCAGGGCCCCAGCAAGTCGTGTCCTGGGATGGAGCCTCAACCACATCTCTGGGCAAGATACACCTCAGTCTTGCAGAGTTTTGGGTGTAAAAATCTAGGTGCTACTTACCTTCCTTTTTAGAAGAACATAGCAAAGAGCTAATCCAGACCCCTCCTTTGCCCCTTCCCAGAGAGGAGGCTGATGAGGATCAGAGGCCTGTCTCAGGAGCTGACCTCCAAGGACATGCTGCACACACTCTCCCAGGCCAAGAAGGAATGCTGGGACAGGTTCCTGCAGGAGAAGTTGGAGTCTGAGCTCTACCTCGAGGGGCAGGACACTGATGAGAGGTGAGGTTGCTGCACCTGCTAAAGAAAACTCAGAGTAAAGCTTTTCTAAGCACAGGTTAAAAAGCCCAGCTACAGCAGAATGCCTTCAGGGAAGGAAATACTCTGCCCCCTGCTCTGGCAGGCTCAGGATAGATCTTACCTGCAGCAGCAGGAGAGCCTGCAGCAGTCAAACACACAGCAGAGGGGTTTGCAGGTGCTGTTCTGCACTCCTGTGAGGTTCTGTTGCTGTCCTCCTCACTCTGTGTCTCTGCTCCCCGCAGCACGCTGGAGCACCTGAAGCGCTGGCTGCAGCCGGATAAAGTGGCCATCAACAGCGAGGAGGTGCAGTGCCTCATCCCTCCAGAGCCTCAGCCAGAGAAGCAGGAGCCCCAGGAAGAGCCTCTAGCTGCAGAGCAGTGAGATACACGCCAGCCACGCCAGGAGCTGCCTCCTGTCCAACCCTGCTGACAGCAGCAACAGGGTGGGAGGGGAGGAAATGTCATTTGTCTGTGCTGTAGGAAACAAAAACCCCAACACACCAACCCCCCCTGGGCTCCAGACACTGCAGCTGGTGTTTGTTAAGGGCAGGAGTGGAGCACCAGGGACACTGAACCGAAACCTCACCTTGATCTGCTCCCAGCCTTTAGCAACATGATCATTCCAGTCTGAGTGTGAGCTGTGTGGAATCCATCAGGAGCTGTGAGACAGCAAAAAGCTCTTCAGAAGCACCACAAAGCCTCCTGGTCTAAACCAGAACACCACCTGTCTTGCACCTTTGTTGTTACTCAGTTGGGCATTCTTGGTTCTTTCCTGCAAACTCCACTGTGGTGGTGGCTGCAGTTCTGGGCTATTGAAGCTTGAGCTGGCCCTGAGCTGAAGGAGACAGCTTCCACCTCCCTGCATCTGGAGGCTAAAGGCACTTCAGTTGGTGGTCACTGTGTATCACTCCCCTCTGTAGTGCAGTACTCCATTGCCCAAACTATTACAGAATATGCTGGAGGAGGAGGAGTAATTCCCCTCCTGTTGGTCATTCTGTACCTGTCTTTATCTCCTTCAGCCTTTCCAAAAGGGGCTCAGATGAGCTTCTGTATCAGGAAACCAGGAGTGACAGCCAAGGAGGCTACAATCAACTTTTCACCGCAGACTCTCACAGGATCACCTGATTCGAACATGTCCTGGTACTGAATGGCTTTCCATCCTGTTCCCCTCTGCAGACTTTCCATTTCTAACCAAACTCTGTAATCCTCTGCTTGTACAAAACCGGTTGTTCCCTTGGCCTGTGCTTTCTGCCTCGGCGGTGGCGCTGCAGGTCGATAGAGGGAGGCAGCAGCCACCTCCTGTCAGCCGCAGCTCGTGGAGGCAGGAGCTGCAGAAGTGCTTCTGGCAGTTCTTGCAGCCTGGAGTCATCCTCATCACCTACCTGTATGGAAATGCATTTTTTAAAGCAGATCCTTGTCTCCTGTCTCTCTGTTTAAAAATGCTGATGTTAGAATCACAAAGGTTGGAAAAGACCTCCAAGATCTTTGAGTCCAGCCCTTACCCCAGCACTTCCAGGGCACCCCAAACCGTGTCCCTCAGCACCACATCTCCACAGCTTGGAAACCCCTCCAGGGATGGGAGCTCCACCACTGCCCCAGGCAGCCTGGGTCAGGCCTTGACAACCCTCCAGAGACAGGACTTGTTCCTTTCCTAAGCCTCCTCTGGGGTAACTTGAGAGGCCCTTTCCTCTAGTCCTGTCACTTGCTCCTTGGCAGAAGAGCCTGACCTCCACCTGCCTCCAACCTCCTTTCAGGGAGCTGTAGAGAGCAATGAGGTCTCTCCTCAGCCTACTCCAGACTGGACAGCCCCAGCTCCCTCAGCTGCTCCTCACAAGAGCTACTCTCCAGACCCTTCCCCAGCTTTGTTGCCCTTCTCTGGACATTCTCCAGCCCCTCTATGTCCTTCCTGGAGTGGGAGGCCCAAAACTGACCCCTGGGTTTGAGGTGTGGCCTCACCAGTGCCCAGTCCAGGGGGCAAATCCCTGTCCTGGCCCTGCTGGCCACCTTTGCTTATCCAAGCCAGGAACCTGTGGTTGCTACTAAAAGCACAAAGCAGGGATAAAACTCACAGCAAACTCCAGTTCCTGGTCATCATCTGTGTGGAGTGGGATGGACACCAGGATGTCACAGCAGGTGCCTCAAGCACTGTGCTCACAGGCTGAGGGGCAGCAGAGCAGGTGGCAGCTTTCTAATCCATGGGTCCATTCAGAGACAAGTCCTGGTGTGGGGCAATAGGAGGTTTGGAATGAGAGGGAGTTCAGTGGGGTGTCTGGAAGCAGCAAGTTGAGGTCAGAATAAGCAGCTCCCAGCATTGCTGCTGGGTTACCCTGGCCAGGGCATGTCTGTGCTCAGAGTGACTCAGGGTGGATGTGCTCTGCCCCAGCACCCAATGATTCACCATTCTGCTGTCACATTCAAACTCCATCTCTCTTCTCAAGTGATCTGTCAAGAGGCTTCTGCTTCCCTTATCAGATTGTTCTGCTCTTTGAAATTAAGAGCAGCTCTCAGCCAGACTCTGATGTGGAGGCAAAGATGATTTTGGTCCTGCTGTGATCAGAACTTGCCCCTTGAGTCTGCTCTCAGCCAGCTTTAATAACCCCAACCCTCAGCTGTCAGACACAGGCACAGCCTCCTCTCACCAAATTGAACTTCTGACAGTTGCCATTCCTCTTACCCAAAACCATCCCTGGGGCTGATGATCTGTACTCTTCCCTCCTTTCAGTAAGCTCTTAAGCAAAAGATGAAAAATTGGTCGGCTGTGGAATCAAAGGCTCCCAAGGAAGGTGGAGCTGATGGGCAAGGTTGGACCTGGCAGCCCGGTTAACCTTCCCCACCCCACCTGCTTATGGGGCACACAGTAATTAATTCCTCTGACCCCAGGCCAGGCTGCTGGAGCAGCACAGATTTGGTTTTCCTTCCACAGGAGAACAGAGAAAATGAAAGATAAAGGTGAGAAAGCCTCAATCTGCTCAGGAGGGACAATCCCTGCTCCCAGGCAGGTCCCTGGCAGATTTCTGAAGAGCCAAGAGCTTCATCCTTGCAGTGTTTGTCCTGACACCTCTGATAAAAGCTTCACCACAGAATTCCAGCTGCAAGATGCTGTTTGTGGCTGGGGAAAGCAGCTTCTCATGTCTTTTGGGACGAACTTTGCAAGCCCAGGTGGATTTCTGGGTGCTCATTGCCTTCTCAGTACCTTTGTAATCCTCTGCCCTCAGTGACCCAAACCCATCAGCAAGTCCATGGGAAATTCAGCCTCCTGGGCTGCCCAGGGAGGCCATTTCCCAACTTGCACTTCCAAACACTTTCAGCTTTGTTTTCACTCTGCTTTGAGTTATCTCAGAGACCACCTCCTGCCCTGCCCAGCCGGGACAAACCCTACCCAGAAACCTCCCCCACAGCCCCTAGTCAGCACTTCCACCATTCCCCAGGCAGATCAGAGCCATTTGGGGGTGGGGGATTCAGGAACATTCCATCATGATCCCAAAAGCCACATGCCAGGTTACCTGCCAGGGCTGAATGTGTGGAGTGCTGGAACCCAGGAGGTTCCACCTCAACATCAGGAGAAACTCCTTCACTGTGAGGTCGCTGGAGCCCTGGAGCAGGCTGCCCAGAGAGGCTGCCCAGACTTTTCCAGCCCCATCTGGCTGTGCCCTGCCCTGGGTGCCCCTGCTCTGGCAGGGGGTTGGATTCAGTGATCTCCAGAGGCCCCTTCCAACCCACAGCGTTCTATGATTCTGGTGACACCGATTGCCCCTGGGAGACCTGGGCACAACCAGAGCTGCTGCTGAGGAGGAGCTGGGATGGAGAGGGTCTGTGCCAGCCATGAACAGCTTCTGGGCTCCTTTTGGGGCAGTTTTGTCCCAGTACAGAGGTGGGTTTCCATACACTGCTTGCTGTGGGTTCCCTCCCTGCTGAAAACCAACCCAAAGGGCTCAAAGCCTTATAGAGGTCTTGCCCTGCCCTGCCTGAGCATCACGGCAGGCTCAGGGCAGCAAGGTAATTAGCCCTAGGGTTAATTTCAGCTCATTACCACCCAGCCTGGCAGAGCACTCCTGCATAATGTCATGGAAATGGAGTCATTACTGCAGTCACCGGCCATCGAGGTTAGAGTTGGCCACTCGCGCCTCAGCAGCAGTCAGACATCATTACCCTCCTCCTGCTCCTCCATTCAGTCACCGGAGGCAGCTCCCTTACACTAATAAATGCCCAATTAAGGCTTACTTCTCGCAGGACCCTGTGTCTAGAGCCCTTTCCTCCCTACCAGCCTCCCACCTGGCAGCTCCCTGACTTGAAACGAGCTGGAAAACCTTTCTGAAAGGAAAAAACCATACCGGCACGGAGAAGGCAGCGCTGAGGTGGCACCAGAAGGTGGTCAAAGGGGTGGGAGAGAGGATGGAGGAGAAACCACAGCTTGTGTGGGCACAGCAGAGGGAAGGATGCAACCTGCAAAGAGCAGCACTTGCAGCAGCCACCCTGATGGTCAGGGTCAGGATCAGGGGTTGGTCACCCACCCCTTCTCCACACGCACCTCCAGGGGGTCTCCAGTCCTGAAGGGTGCTGTGGTCGAAGCTTTCCTGCTAGCCCCAGAGCCCCATACGGAACAGATCTGGGTTGCCTCCCCTCTCCCCTTCTTCCCTGCAGGGAAAAGCAAATCAGGCAGGAGGAGAAAAGAGGTAAACTTGCCAGAGAAAGAGTCTTACATCGATGTGGAAGATTAGAAGGAAAGTTTAACAAAACAGAAAAGGCATTTGAGCAAAAGAAGGTTACAAAGGTGTAAGGAAAAAAGGGTAAATAAAAATAGGGACAAGCCCCTCCTCACCTCTGCCCTGAACACGGTGCAGGATCGGTGCCACAGAGCTTTTCCCTGGGAACCAAAGCACCTTTATCCCTCCAGGCAGAGGAGGTGGAACCCCCTCACCACCACGGGCAGCTCTTCCCTCTCCCAGCCAGCAGAACAAACCTGGTTTGGGGTTTTTTACTCACTGTATCTTTTTTGCTTTCCCAGGTTCTGTGAATCACTAAAATCACTGCTCCTAAGTTTAGCAAATAGCCTGCTGGGCTCTGCAGAGCAGGAAGAGCTGCTGAACACGAGCAGTCCCTCCTGAAAAAGGCTTGGTATGATAATTTATGCTTAACTGGGGAATTGGTTTCACCTCCTGAAGCACCTGTGGTTGCTGTGGGCACAGCTGAAGCCTTGGCCTCGCTGCCCCAGCAGCTCTTGGGGGTCCCACTGCAGGATTTTAGCAAAGCCACCTCTGGGGCTGTGCCCACACCGCTCATCCACACAGCCAGGCACCTGCTGGGCTGAGCAGAGGAAGAGTTCTGGTGGCTTAAGCTGTATGGGGCTTGCCTGTCCTAAACCCAAAACCCACTCTGGATTGTGGCTGGAGGATGCCATGAGGTCTCCTCAGAAGAGGAGGCTGAGGAGAGACCTCATCATCCTCTACAACTCCTTGAAAGGAGGTTGGAGCCAGGAGGGGACAATCTCTTCTCACATGCAACAGGTGACAGGACAAAGGGAAATGGCTTCAAGTTGTGCCAGGGGCGCTTCAGGTTGGATATTAGGAGAAATTTCTTCCCAGAAAGGGCTCTCAGGCACTGGCACAGGCTGCCCATGGAGATGGTGGAGTCTCTATCCCTGGAGGGGCTTAAAAGCTGCATAGATGTGGTGCTGAGGGGTGTGGGTTAGTGGCAGGGGCTCAGCAGCAGCAGTGGCATTGTGAGCTCCAGGGGAGCAGCTGGGCTTGATGAGCTCAAAGGTCTCTTCCAACCCCTACAGTTCTGTGAGTCTGTGATTGTGTTGCTGGATGATGTCCTCAGCCTGTACTCCAAAGCTCCAGATGTCCTCAGCTGTCTCCAGAACCAAGACTCGCAGCCTAAAGGGAGAGAAACTGGGGGGAAATCAATAACAGAATCACACAGTAGCCATGGAAATTGCCACAGCTTCCTCCTGAGCGGCAGCAGTGCTGCAGATGGCTTTCACTTGGGTTTAAGGACATGGAGGTTGTTTGTAAACACACAGAGGAGGGAGCAGTCAAGCAAGGAAATCCTAATCCTGGTTCTTGTGTGTCCCCAAACACTCAGTGCCCATCTCAGAAGCTTTGTCAAGTGCCTGTGCAGAAAGCATTTTAGTGCCAAAGCTTCTTTAACCAAGCGCTTGCAAATCTCTCTGTTGATGTTCCCTCGAGGGCAAACACTTGTGGGTTGCAAGGGAGACAGATTCCTGGTGCCCCTGCATGCCTATCCTGCCAGCACCGAACGTCTCCAGAGCAGCCACCATGAAGGGTGACCTGAGCTACTCCTGGGCCATGGGAGAAGCTGGTGGCTTGCTGGAGAGAGGGACAGGGACCTGGTGGCTGCACTTGGGGCAGTTCTGCCTCATCTCCCAGGGGCAGGAAAGTGGGGCTGGGGCTGGTAGATACAGGGAGCAGCCAGAATCTTCCAGGCTGGTGGTACCAGCACTGCTCCTGGCAGCTGGGATCCAGCCCTGGCCTGAGTTTTTCTTATGCCCCAGGAAATAAAAGGAAAAGTGGAAATCTAATCCCTCTGCAGTGCTGGGGGCTCCATGCAACAATCAGCTCCCCTGCCCCCAGCCCCAAAGCAGAATTCACTTTGGTTTGGGGGCAGTGTGCATGGGGGAGTTCAGCTCCACGGGGCACACACCGTGCCCCACACCTGTCCCCACACCACGGCTGTCTGGGGGTCTCGAATCACTGGGGCCATGCTTGCCCTGTGGTTCAGTGCCCATTGGTCTATGGCTGGACCACCCTCACCCCATGGCCAGCTACCCATTGCCCCACAGCTGGGCTACCAGCACCCAGTTGTTTGGGTGCCCTTCGCCCCCCTGACCCGCAGCTGCTGTCCCCCAACTCTGTTGTCCCCTCTCTGCTCCCCAGGGCTGGCACCCCACAAAGGGGCAGCTGTGGCCGCTGACCGGGAGCTCCGCGGGGTCTCTGTGCCCGCCCACCCCGTTTTCCCCCCCTAGCCCTCCCTTTTCCCCCTGCCAGCGCCCCCTCCTCCTCTCCCTTCATTTCCCGGAGGTTCCAAGCTGGTCTAGGGGATTAGCTGGGCGCGGGGAACGAGCCCCGGATCATCTTTGGAGCATCCCTGAAGCAGTCTCGGAGCACCTCTAAAGCATTCCCAGAGTATCCCGGAGCATCTCTCAGCATCCCGGGGCACTCTCGGATCATCCCGGAGAATCTTCGGATCATTCCCTGAACATCCCCAGAATACCCACAAAGTATCCCGCAGCAGCCCCGGATCATCCCCGAAACAACTCTGAAGCATCCCGCAGCATCCCTGAGCAGCTCTGGAGCACCCCCCGAGCACTCTCGAAACATCTCGGAGCATTCCCGGAGCATCCCAGACCATTCCTGGATCTCCCCCGGACCCCGCGCAGCGCCGCCGCCCCCCGAGCCGCCGGGGCTGTGGCTGTGGGGTGGGTGCCTGCGGCGGGCAGGGTGGGATGCGCGCGTCGCCGGGAACACCGGGAACGCCGAGCACGGGGGGTGGGAATGTCCTGATTCTCCACGCCTTAAAAGCCCCAAGCAGCCCGAATCCCACCCAAACCCGAGAGAAGGCAGCTGCGAGCGGGGGCTGCCGGGGAGCTCCTGGTGAAGAACCTCTGGGAAGGATTTGCTTTTTCCTCTCCTTCCCGGGAATACCGGCGAGGCTGGAGCCGCCCACGGCCCCCCACCCCTGGTCAGGTCAGTGCGATCGCCCCAGCCTTGGGCTTGGTCCCGGCTGGACCCAGTGGCACAGAGCTGCTGGAGAAGGAGCCTGGGGATGCTCAGAGGGGCTGGCCCAGCTCCTGGAGAGGGGTGAGGTGGAACTCCAGACACTGATGATTAATTGGCCCCGGGGCAGGACATGGGGACCTGGAGCTGCATCACCTGCAGCTTATGCAGCCCTGAGGTAAGGAACCAGAACATCCCCCCGATTAATTACTAGGAAGACTTAATTACTGCTGGTTTGACTCCCCATGCCCCCGTGGACACTCAGGAAAGAGCTTCTAGAGTGTCCAGGCGCTGGTGAGGGACAGAGATGCTCAGCCTGATGCTGTGGGCACTGGGAGGAGGATCCTAGGGGGGGTGTTTCTGCATTTCCTCCCACTTTCTGCTGGAATAGGTTTGGCTTACTCCCCCTCCCGCTGCTCTGAGGTCTGTGGACATGTTCAGAGCGCCACAAATTCCCTCTTGCTGGGAAGAAAACCAGCTGGGTAGGAGACACCTGAGCTCCATGGGTGGTAGAGAAATAACCGAGGGGGAAATAACCTCATGGAGTAGAGAATGGTGGGTGGGAGAGCAGGGGGCTGGAGGGCAGTGGTGGGGCTGGGATGGTGCTGGCAGGAGAAGAATGGAAAGCAAACATGCAGGAGTGCCTTCTCTCCATGCTTCATGCTGGCACAGCTCCTGACTTACCCTCCAGGAGACATCCTGAGCTCCTTTCCTGGTCCTGCAGCTCCGTGCTGGGTTGGTTAACCATTCCAGAGCCAGTTCCCTGTCCTCCCCGCACTGGAGCTCTGCTGCATCTGCCACGGGCCATGGCCACTCTTAAACCATCAGGGTGTCCTTTAGCTCTACTGGCCCATCACTGCGGGGCTGTGCAAGAGGACCTGAGCCCTGGGGACGAGTTCTTTTGCCCAGAAGCACAACCAAAGCTTGGTTCTTTCATCTCCAGGACTGAGAGTCTCATCTTGGTTTGACTTCAAAGCAAGAGGGAGCAGCACCAGCTGCAGGACCACAGCATGTCCCACAGCCAGCTGCCCAATGACTCCTGGCACAACAGCTCAGATCCTCTCTTCACTGGCTTGGACCTCCTCTTGCAGCTGAAGCCCCTCTTCATCCCTCTCTACACCATGCTGGTGGCCGTGGCATGCACAGGGAACCTCTTCCTCATCCTCCTCATCGCTCTCACCAAGAAGCTTCACTGCACCACCAATTTCCTCATTGGGAACCTGGCAGCAGCTGACCTCATCATGTGCCTGGCCTGCGTCCCCCTCACAGTCTCCTACGCCTTCGAGGTGCGGGGCTGGCTCTTTGGCACCTTCCTGTGCCACTTTGTCACCCTGCTGCAGGCTGCCACTGTCTTCGTCTCGGTGCTGTCCCTCACCGCCATCGCCATCGACCGCTACGTGGTGGTCGCCCACCCCCTCCGCAGGAGGGTGAGCCGCAGGTCCTGCGTCTGCCTCGTGGCCTGCATCTGGCTGCTCTCCCTCCTGGCCTCCCTGCCCACCTGGCTGCACACTCACTACTTGGACCTGAACGCCATCGGCCACGACATGATCATCTGCGAGGAGTTCTGGCAGCAGGAGGAGCGAGCGCGGCTGCTCTACTCCTGCCTGCTGCTGCTCCTGTCCTACCTGCTCCCACTCCTGGCCGTCTCCATCTCCTTCTGCGCCATCTCCTACCACCTGCGGAGGAGGAGCGTCCCGGGTGCCGCCTGTCCCTGCCAGGACAAATGGACCAAAACCAAGCAGAAGACCTTCCGGGTGCTCACCGTCTCGGTGCTGAGCTTTGCTATCTGCTGGCTGCCCCTCCAGGTGGTGAACTTCATCAGAGACATCGACGAGGAGTTCACCATCCTGGACAAGAGGTATGTCAACGTCATCCAGGTCTCGTGCCACCTGGTCGCCATGAGCTCTGCCTGCTACAACCCCTTCATCTACGCCGCCCTCCACGACAAGTTCTGGCTCCACCTCAGCAGCTGCTTCTACCGCAAGAGGAAGAGCTGCAGCACCAGGTCCTGCAAAGCCTCTCGCTTCAACACCTGCTCCACCTTGGCAGATGCTCCCACCGGGCTCTCGGACAAGATAGCTCTGCACAGTAGGTTCTCTTCACTGGAGGACCCCAAGAGATCAGTTTTGCTTTCAGACCTGGTGTGAACTTTGCTTCAGTGACTCTGCGTGGTGAGGAGCAACATCTCAGCCACGTTCTGGCAGCTCCAGGTCTTGCTGGGGTAGTGGGGCAGGGAAGTGAAGAGGGCCTGGCATGAGTGACTGTCCCACAAGGCTTTTACAGACCTTACCCCATGCTGAGGCTGGGCACGGGGTCTGCACACTACACCTCACAGCTTGACTCATGGTTGGGTGTGGGGCTGCATTATGTCCTGTACCTTCAGCACAGATTCATACAACAGTTGGGGTTGGAAGAGACCTTTGAGACCACCAAGTCCAACTGCTCACCTGGAGCTCACAGTGCCACCAGTCCTGCCTGGGGGCAGAGCATATGACCTACATCCACCTTGTGCCTGGTCATAGGGTCTGTAGCCTACATCTCAACCCACGGCTGGTTAGGAGGTCTCTATCCTATAGCTCGAGGGTGTGGAGCTCCTCTCCACGGGGGGTCTGTAACCTACACCTTCCATCACGGTGGCCGTAGGACATCCACCCCACGTCTCACATCATAGTGGAGTATGGAGCCCCTGCCCCACACCTTGACCCACAGCTGGCCAGAGCAGTCTCCAGCCTGTGTGTGGGGCACAGGGACTTCTCCCCACTGCCTCCTGAGGAGGTGGCTCAGCTGCTGAACAGGACAAACACACACTGGGTACGTCGAGGCCCCTCTCTGGACGGCGCAGGTCTGCACGCTGTGGGATGGAGGTTGTTCCTAAGCAACCACCAGGACCAACAGCAGCTCTCCCAGGAGTGGTTCAATTTTCTGTTTCTCCTCTTAAATTACAGCTCATTGTGGAGAGGACAAAGTGCATTCAGACTGTGCATTCTCCTGCTGGAGGCCAGGGGAGCACGTGGCTGCTGCGGGCACACCGCTTGCCTTTCGTGAGCTGCTTGGCCTCTGGTGCAAGCAGCCTGGAGGCTCTGTCGGTCCAGCCAGCAGCTTGCAGGCAGAGCTGGATACATCAGGGAAAGTGTTCTCACAGATGAGAAGGACCCAAGGGGATGGGGCTCCCAGAAGGATCTCGAGCTGCTGGGCAAGATGTCTGCCTCTGATCCCAGGTCATGTTCAGGCTCCTTGGCTGCAGTCCTGGTGATGAACTGCTCCAACCAGGAACTGCTGGGTGAAGGCTGGGGCTGTTAGCCAGGTGCTGCTTGTTGTCTCCAGACTCCATCAGCTGGGTCCATGCAAGCACTGACAACATCTCCTTGCACCCAGCGCCTCCCTGTTTGAATAGCTTCATTTCTGAGGAGGAGCCTTTGGTTGCAGCCCACAGACACCCACACCACTGCCTCAGGGTTGTGACAGCTTCTGCTGCCCAAGGCCATGCCTTGGGCTGACCACCTGCTGCTGTGCTCCATGTGGCTGAGCCATGTGCATACCACCACTCCTCATGGACAAGACCTTAAAGCCCAATGGCAACAAGTCCTCACCACCACACGCAAGCTCTCCCTGGTGTTGGCTGTCACTCATGCTGCCAGAGATCGGCTTGGCATCCTCAGGTGCAAACACAACTGGTTGGACCCTGACAGGATCCCTTATCTGCCCTCATTATGCCAACTCACCTTCCTGCTGAGCCCTTTGTGGAGGTCCTTGAGGGACCATGGTGTCTTCTGTGGTGCAGCCAGCAGAGCTAGGGACCCATCAGAGGCAAAGTGCCTATGGGTGGCTGTGACCTTGGTCCTGTACCCACAAAGCTTCGCAGCTTTCTCGTGTCCGTGCAGGGCTGTCCCCAGGGTTGGATCACTCCTCCTGGTGGAGCAAAGCCAAGCAGAAGGTTCATTGCTCATCCTTCCCTCTAATAAAAGCTTGCAAAGCTCAGGCTGTGTGTGTGTATTGATTGGAACCCGCAGAAATGAGCTGTTCTTGGCTGGAGCTTAATCACCTCCCAGGAAACCAACCACCTTGGACATGTCTGGAGCAGGCTGCCCAGAGATCCTGTGGAGTCTCCTACTCTGGAGAGATTCCAAACCCACATGGATGTTGGGATCCTGGGCAACCTGCTGAGGTTTTAGCAGGGGGTCCTCTAGATGGGATTCCCCACGGGGGCTTGGTTGCCCTGGGAAGTTCCCTGGGGCCAGGGAGCCTCTTCCTTTCCCTTTCCTCAGCTCATATTTTCCAGCTTTTTCCCTTTCAAGTCACAGGGTCTGACCCCTCCTGATCCCCTCCTCGTGGTGCCTGCAGATCTTCTGAGACTCCCCTGTCAAAGCCCATCCCTGTCTTTACCTGCCCCAGAGGGAAATCAAAGTGTCCACATATCACCCCCACCTCTGGCTGGTTTTAATTCAGCTGAGGCTCAGCTTAAAGAAATATTAATTGAAGTCTTGTCCTCAGCAGGAACAACTTCCTGTGCTGGGGAATGTCCCCAGGAGAGGGAAGGGTGGCACAGGGCTCTCCTTACCTCACCACACCTGGCTGGGCTGCAGAGCTGCTGGAAGGAGGCTTTCCTCCTGCCAGCACTGCACAGAAATCCCCAAATCCCATTTCGTTTAGCCGAGGAGCGGAGCTCAACCTTTCATCGACCTTTCCACCTCATTAAGTGCTGTGGGAATGGTGGGGGAGGATCTTCTCCCCACCCCCACGCTGTGCCCAGCCTGGGCTTGCTGCATTCCCTGCCTGCTGCCTCCCAAGCTCTTGCAGCAGAGCCCAGGTGTGCCTGCCAAGGGCAGTTCTAATTTTCTGCCCTCCAGAGGAGCCAATGAGGAAGCTGGGGGCAAACTTGAGGTCCTGCTGAGGCTGTGGGACCTGCAGCCAAAGTCATAAGAGATCCTTCAAGCCAAAGTCACCTTGAGGTGAAGGAGGTTGAAGCATCTCTTGCCAGATGTGTTCCTTGCCCGTGCTGTTGTTTTGAGGCAGGAAGAAGCTTTTCTGGGCTTTACAGGGATTGTTTCTCCCTGAGGGATGAAAGGGTCTGGAGAACACCATCAGCATGCAGCACTTTGGGGCTTTAGGAGCCAGGCTCTGCTCTGGTCTCACAACAAACAAGAGCCAACCCAAAATCTTTCTGACCTTTGGCTAAAGATGCAGAGCAGACAAACGCTGAGGCTCTGACCATCTGCAGCATGAAGTCTGAAACGAGGAATTCCCTCCAGCATCAGCCTGGGTTTAACTACCCCTCCTCCACCACCACCCAGCTGCAAAGGAAGAGAGGTGCAGCTGGGACAGGCTGGGGCTGCTGCGGGCCCCAACGGTTTCAATTACATTGAACAGAAACCAGAAGAGACAAGAAGGGGCAGGAGCAGCAAGGAGAGATGCAGGCTCAGGCTGCAGGGGGAGGAAGGTGGACCTCGTTCAGAGTGGGCTCCGTGGGAGTTGGGAACGATCCTTTGTTAGCTAATCTTGGTCTGCTCAGTGTCTCATTTAAGATCTGGGGGTTAGCAAAGCCATCTTGGGTGGCTGCTGTGATGTGAAGCTCACCTCTTCATCGTGGTGTCCCTGAAGGGGTGACACCCATCCTCCCACACCCCATGGTCAGGAGGGGCTCCACCACGGAGAGAAATGGAAACAAGCAGAGCACAAACCCTTCCAGAGGATGTCCTTGCATCCACACAAGGGCTGTGTGACAGCCAAGCCAGGCTGGAGGTTCACCAGGAGTTCATTTTCACTGTGGTGTTTTGAATCCTGTGACATTCTCTGTTCTCCTCGCTGCTCTCCTGCATCTTCAGGGGATGGAAACGTGGCCAGAGATGCAAATCCATTTCTTCTGAAAGGCTGCTGAGAAATGCAAAACAATTCCCTAGGAGGGTCATAGAGGAGAATGAGATTCCCCTGCTGGAGAGCAGGCAAAGCAAGCAAGAAGAGGAGCTTCCTCCCCAGCAGGTCCCTTTCCTTATTCATTTCCCCATCTGATAAAGGTCTCTGTGGCCTCCAAGTCCCAGACACCTCTTCTGAATCCAAGGTATCCACCCCAGCCTCGAATCAGCTGAGACATTTGCAGCGTGGGCAGAGCCCACAGATGTGCTCTGCCACAGCTCCATAGTTGTCCATAGGCAGCAGATAACTCCAGAAAGTGGAGGGGAGAGGGGCAGGACTCCAGTCCCTCCTGCTGGCAGCATCAGGCCAGGTCCTGCTGTTTTCTCCCACTGAGCATTAACTGAGCTACAAAGATGGCCTTGGGCTCTCAGTCCTCCTGCCAGCCAAGGAGGAAATCACCAGCCCCTGCCCACTGTTGCTTCTTTCTCTCTTCATTTCCTCCCAACACAAGCTCCATTACCTCACTCTTAATTAAAACCCTTTAAATTGCCCTAAATAGCTCTTCTTGGCCTTTATTTCTCCCAGCTTGGGCTCAGACCCCCACCCCTCCCTTCCTGGAAAGAGGGAACCCATCACCCTTTCCTTCCCTGCAAGAGGAGACCCATCACCCTTCCTTCCTCACAAAATGAGAGCCACCCTTTCCTTCCCACCACCTGGAACAATTTACCAGCTAAGCCACAGCAGGCAGAAGGTTTCCTCATCCAAAACTTTAATCACTGAGCAACCTCCACCCCCAGGTTCCCCACCAAATTGCTTTGCTCATCTCCTTAAATTACCTACAGGGAGTGGGAAAATGCTCATTGTGAGAATGAGCCAAAACCTGAGTGCCTTCTGAGAACAAATTCAGAGCCACTTCAGCAGCCCAGCAGCTGCAGCCCCTGGTTCAAGGAACAGGGCTGGAGGAAGGAGAACACCATTTACCTGCTTAATGAAAGGAAATGAGATAAATGGGTGATCAAAACATGTTCTGCAGAGCTTTCCTCAAGAAGATGTGGTTAGAAACCAGGGGGTATAAAAGGGATAAATTTGTTGATTCATCCTCTGGAGGGCCTGGAGCATCTCTGTGAGGAGCAAAGGCTGAGAGCCTTAATTCACACTTAACTATCTTGAGATGAAAGAACGATAGCTAAGGTGGGCAGCAGCAGGAGGAATGACACTGAGACCTCTAAGGAGCCACAGGAGTAAGCCCAGGACAAGATCCATCATGGCCACGGTGACTTCTCACTGGGGCTCCACCCAACAAGGTCTGTCCTCTTGTTCTTTAGGCTTGAGTGTGTGATTCTGCTCTGCCAAAAATTAATCTCACACCTTGCATGGCTCAGGCCTGACCTAGGAAGGCCACAGTCTCAGGTCCTGCACCTTTGCTCCACCAGCAATGCCAGCCAGCACACCCCTCAGCCACCAGCAGCTGCTTCCTGAAGTAATTTCTCCCCATCTCACAGGGGTGAAGAAGGAAGAGTCATATAGAAACCATAACAGTTTGCTTCTCTTTACAGCTTCCAAGGGTTGCAAGGGTCTCCAGCAAGAGGCTCAGTCAGGAAAAGGGTTGAAGTTTCCAGGAGATCACCCCTCCAGCAGCCAGTTGGCCACATTCCTGCTTAGCTGGCATCAGCAGCCACGTTGGCTTTGGACCATCTCACACTGTCGAGCTCCTCTTCCAGCAGATTTGCTCTCTGCCAGCCCCTGTGGGACTTGGCAGCCCTGCTCCTGCTTCTGCAGAAAGGAGGAGGACGCTGGGTCAGGCTGCTCAGAGACTGCCCTGCCTGCCACTACCAGCTCCAGCTGCCTCCCAGTCACTCTCTCCACACACCTCCTGCCTGCAGCAAGCTGCTGAGCTCCCTGACAGCCACAGGACACACACAGCTGGGGTGGTGTCTCCCACCCACCTCGGCTGGGCCTCTGGTTTGCCCCCTCCGGGGGGAGGCTGTTGGTTAATTGAATGACAAAACCTTTGAGGCTCTTGTGCCAAAGAGGGATGCAGAGGGACAAAGTACTCAGCAGGCACTGAGGGATTGCCCCACATCACCTGCAGCTGTCCGGGCACTCAGGGCAGTCACAGCTTCTCTTCTGGGAGCCTCCCTGTAGGGATTCCTGAGGTGTCAGTCAAACATCAGAGCTGTCCCAGCACAGCCCAGCTCCTGGCTCCCTAGTTAGCTGCAGGATGGCAGCCATCAAGTTGCAGAACGACACACTTGGCCAGTTGGTGCCAACACCTCCTGGTTCCCTGTCTCAGAGCTCATTTTTCCCCACCCACGTCCCCAGTGTCATCTCCTCAGCAGCAAGCCAATGCCCTGCACCAGCAGGGTGAGCTGTGAGAGGGACAGCATTGCTGCTGAGTTCCTGGGAGGCTGAATCACCAAAACCCAGCATGGAGGGGCTGGAAGGGACCTCTGGAAGTCATCCAATCCAAAACTTGCCAAATTTCACCTTGCTTGCTTGCATCCAGCCCCAAAACATGCCCAGATCCCCCTTGTTTGCTGCACCCAGCCCCAGGCAGGCCAGATGCAACCTATGAGACAAAGAAGATGCAAAAGCAGCATGGGGGTCCCAGGCAGTGGTGTTCCTGCTGCTGTTTCCTTAAATGTCCTGAAAGAGGAGGATTTGGAAGAGAAAGGTGACAGAGCATGAGGGGACCCAGTGAAAAGGATGCCGGGGACTGGTAGTGGATGAAAGGTCACTGAAGGTTTATCAGGGCTCTGTCTTTGCTGCCAGCATGAATGGGATGCTAATAGAGGTCCAAAGTTTGGGCCTAAGGTCCTTACAGCTCTTGATGCCCCAAAACAGGACAAGAAAGGTGCTGCAGTAACCACCCTGGACTGAAGCAGGAGCCTGGGCAAAGCCTGGTCTGGCAGCCAGACACATTTGTAAGCTTTGCCCTCGAGCTGAGCCAAGGGCACAGCTTGACCCTTCTCACCCAGCAAGGACTGGCATCCTCCTGGGCCACTGCAAGCCTGAAGCAACACCACAAGGCACCCAGGCAGGCTCCTGCTGCATTAACAAGAAATCTTCCTTTATACACTTGCCACAGGGAGGCTGCAGGCTCCTTCCCTTCCCTGAAGATGAGGCAGTTTCTGGGTCTCTGTAATTATTTCCACGTGGGCTGTGTTTATTGGCAATTAAATGGTTCAGTGGCTCGGAGACATTAGTCTCCTCTAAACATGTTGTCTGCCAGATTGCTTCCTGCCAGCAATCCCTGTGGGCTGCAATATCTCTTGGAGCCCTGCAGGGCTGTGTGTGGATGGGAGGAAGCAGCTGGCAGAACCCCCCTGCCACGCTGCCTTTGTGTCAGAGCAGCCTCGGGGTTGGCAACTCGGAGTCAACAAGAGGGGAGTGTGCTTGCTCCTGACAGAGCTAGGGCCAGATCCTGGGAGCTGGGAGAGGTTGCAGGGATGGTCCCTGCAGCATCCATGGGAAATGGTCGAGGAAAAATGCACTGACCTGGGAAAACAGAGAATCATAAAATCATGGAGTCAGAGAATCACAGAACTATGGAGTTTGTTGAGGTTGGGAGAGTCCCTCGAGCTCATCCAGCCCAACCACTCCCCTGGAGCTCACAATGCCACCACTGCTGCTGAGACACTGCCACTAAACCACATCCCTCAGCACCACATCCACACATCTTTTAACCCCCTCCAGGGATGGAGACTCCACCACCTCCCTGGGCTGCCTGTGCCAGTCCCTGAGGGCCCTTTCTGGGAAGAATTTTTTCTTTTGTGCAGCAGCTTGGCAAAAATTCCAGAGGGGAGGGAAAAAAAATAGTGCAGTGATTGGTGAAATGTGGGGAGAGCCTTGAAAAATCTGTGGTGGTCCTGCTGGAGCATGTGGTAGAGCTGCAAACATGTGGTGGGCTGGGGACTCATGAAGCAGGGCCAGGAACAGGCAGCAGGCAGGCAGTGGCTCTGGCAAGATGTGCAGTAACTGGTAAAGAAAGCAGCAGCCCCAGCAAAACAGGCACTGATCCCAGTAAATATGGACTGCATCCAGTCAAACATGCACTGATCCCAGCCAAACAACATGCAGCCATCCCAGGCAAATGTGCACTGGTCCCAGTAGGAGAGGCAGGAGTCCCAGCAAAGCACACAGCAGCTCCGGCAAGAAAGAATCTCAGGTGGAAGAGAGCTCAGGGATCAGTTCCAACCGCTCTGGGGACAAGCACAGGCACTGCCCTGGTCAAGCGGCCTCAGGGGAACAGCAGTAACCCGCGGGAAAGGGAGGGGGTGGGATGGGGTGGGGTAGAGAGAGGCAGCTCAAATGCTGCAGAGAGGCAGGGACCCTGGAGGGGCAGAGGGGGCTGGGAACTGAGGGGTGATTCACCGGGGCACAGAACAACCTCCGGGCTGGGCAGTGCCCTCGGGCACACAGAGAGGGGCCAGAAATGGCTCTAGGGTGAAGAACTTGGTGTGGTGGGGCAGGAGGGGAAGGTGGGACTCCAGCAGTGAGGGACAGGAGGGAAAAGAAGGGAAGGACACCCCAAGGTTCCTCATCTCTTTCCCTGTGCAAGCTCTTCCCAGCAGACCCCACGTACCGAAGAGTGCATCACTCCCAGTCCCTGTTGCAGCAGAGTGAGGTTTCCGCAGCCCCAGTTTAACCAGACCCAAACAGCTCCCAGCACTGCCTGGCTTGCTTTGCCAAGTGCTTCTTCTGGTCTCTACATCAACTTTTGTGTTTTCCTTACTGGATTCCAACCCAAACATTGCTTGAAACTAGAAGAGGGAGATTCAGACTGGAGAGAAGGAAATGCTTGACACTGAGAGTGGTGAGAGCCTGGCCCAGGCTGCCCAGAGAGCTGGGAGCTGCCCCATGCCTGGCACCAGTGCGGGTCAGGTTGTCTGTGAGCAACCTGCTGTGGTTGGGGATGTCCCTGCTGCCTGCAGGGGGTTGGTCTGGATGAGCTTTAGAGGTCCCTTCCCACCCAATTCTGTCTGGGATTGAGTGATTGCATGCTGGAGATTTTTTGGCTAGTGCACCCCAAGGAGACAGCACAGGCAGCACTTGCAGCCGGTCATGGTGGAGAAAGCTGCCTGCAGGGCAGCTCTGCTGAACGTGGTGGCCCAGCACTGCAGAAAGAGCAGCTGAGGCCTGGGCAAGCCCTTTCCTTGAAGCTGGTATTTCCCATTTCTGCATTTGTGGCTTTTCTTTAGCCACAGGACGAAGTGCCAAGAGGAGAATCACGTGGAGGCACATGGGCTCCTGCAGAAGTTGTGGACCAGCGAGGTGTCCCCCTCCTCCCTCCTGCTGGCTCTGGGCCTGAAGATATTTTGCTCATGATGCAACTTCCATTATTTCCATGGCAACCATCTCTTGTCAGGTCTCAAGGCTGGAGATGTTTTTAACAGCTCCATTTGCCAATTCAAGCCCCAGAAGAAGTGAGCTGCAGAGGGGAAAGTTCTGATTCAGATGCAAAATAGCTGCAATAATAGCTGGGGGGTACGGGTGCTTGGGGGGGCATGGCTTGGGCATGCTGCTTTTCATCCAGCCCTTCCTCCTTTGCTTGGTGAAAGAACCTCATCCCGTGGCACTCGTGGGAGCCATGGTGAGCTCTGGGGCACTCAGACAATGCCAGGCCCAGCTGGTATGTGCCTGAATGAGATCTCCCTGGCCTCGGTGAAAGGAGGCTCCTTTGCCTCAATGGGAGCTTTGCTCTGCTTCTGTCAAAACCACCCTGGGGTCTCCTGGGAATGTGGCTGATGCCTCCTAGCCCCCAGCCCCTTCCTAGCCCAAAGGGGTCCTCTGCTCCCTGTCCCCTTCTCACAAGAAGCATCAGCATCCATCATGCTGTAGCCCAGCTCTCAACAAGCCTGAAAGGTGCCATGGGAGATCCTCTGTGCCACCCCACAGGGAAAGGACACTTCAGGTGCCAGTGCTGCTGCCAAGCACTTGGTACAGCAAAACTCCAGCCCAAGAGACACAGCTTAGCACTTCTGCTCCTCTGCCAGCCCTCAGGGCTGTTACTGCTGGGACATGGCAGATTCCTGCTCACATCTGCTCCCCTGCCTTCCCTTGCTCCTTGCTGGGATAGAGGGACACCATCTCATACCTGGCTCCTTCTCAGATCCAAGTCCATGGACGTGATGGGAGCCCTTCCCAAATCTCAGCCTAGAGCTTCCTCTCTGGGTCTCACCTCAAACAGCTTTTCCCAGCTTCCTCAGGCAGGTGGGTGTCGAATCTCAGCATGGTGGGTGTTGGAGGGGACCTCTGAAGATCATCTAGTCCAATCCCCCTGCTAGAGCAGGATCACCTACCTTCAAAGCCTGCCCAAGTAATTAGACTGTCCATCAGAAAAGCCAAAGCAAGAAGCATTTCATGCTCGTGCATCCAGTCCTGTCACCACTCACTTCTGCAGCAGCCCAGAGCCAGGAGCAGCCCTGAAGCCCTTCTCCTGCCAGCTTCCAACGCGAAGCAGTACAGAGCTGGCTGTAACCTGTCTGGGCTGCAGGTGCATCCCTCGACACTTGGCTTTGCTGGGTCTCATCCTGTTGGCCTCAGCCCCTGGATCCAGCCTGGCCAGAAAAGTGCAATGAAGTATCTGTGACATCCTAATCCTGGGAAGAATGAAAAGACCCAGGAGATGCAGCCTGACAAAGCAGAGCTTGGAACACCTCACCCTTCCCCACCACCTCTCCTACAGCCTCCAACACAGGCTCTGCTGGCAGCTTTGTGGGTCTGAGCGTGGTACTGCAGCCCCATGGCTTGGCAAATCCTGGCTAGTGTCATCACACACAAAAGGGCTCTAAAAGCCTCTGTGATGTTTTTTGCAGATAAAACAAGAGGAAAGAAATCACCTTTTTATGCTGCTGGCTGGCTGCAAGTGTGGAGGTGGAAGAGCAGGGAAGGGAGCTGCCAAGCTGGAGCAGAGCAG
This sequence comes from Dryobates pubescens, assembly GCF_014839835.1. NCBI lineage: Eukaryota > Metazoa > Chordata > Aves > Piciformes > Picidae > Dryobates > Dryobates pubescens. Next base: position 19,978,868 of record NC_071633.1, read on the forward strand.
AGCAAAAATGTTAAGAGAGTTTGATTAAACCAAAACAGTTGATAGCCTCATAGTTTCCTCCTTGTTTGTGCTTGAGCTGCTATGAAATCCCCTCTGTGCTCCTGGACTTCAGCCCCTTCCCTGCTCCCCACGTCCCCACAGAGGCAGGGTTGGATCCCACTCAGCATCTCTCACCTCCAGCACCTGCTGTCAGCTGGGGAATTTGCTCCTGATTTATTCCACAGCAGAGAAGCACCTGAAAGACAGAAAGGAGAGAGCTGCTGGAGCTGTACTCTCAGGAAATTGTCATGGGCCAGGGAGGAAGGGCAGCACCTCACTGATTTCTCATTTGCTGGCTTGCAGTAAAGAGAGAGAACCAAAGAGAGGCCATGGCCTCCATCAAGGCAGAGAAAGAGGGCTTAGGGGTATGTGACCTAATGCCCCCACTTCAGCTTTGGGGGGACTCTCCCACACTCCATACATTCTTTGCCAGGCATGGGACAAACTTGTGCCCCAGCTATGAGGTTTTGCAGGGTTTTCCTGCATGGCACCTCTCCTTACAGGAGGGTACAGCAGTTGGGAGGCCATTTGCTTCTATTTAATAAGGTGATCAATGACATCGTGTAAGAGAATGAGAGACAGTCAAAGAAAAGGAAAATCCTCCTGTGTGCAATAAATTTGATTGAGGGGATGACAGAAAACTTAATGTAGGGAACAGAAGCTGCAGCAGATTAACAAACAAGCAGCACAAACCTCTAAAACTACTGAGAAATGAGCATTTAATTACACACCCGGTCGCTCCACGAGCAGGAACGGCTCCCTCAGCCTCCCAGCAGCAGGCGAAGACGGTAAACCCCAACCAGCTTGTTCTTAGCTTTAATTAAGCCTAAGGTCAGGCTTAATTAAAACTCAGACCACCCCACCGCTGGCAGCTGGTTTATAAATGAAAATCAGATTCCCAGCTGGTCTCTGGTGCCTTTGGCTGAGAATAAGACAGATCTCCATCTCTTCCAGCTCTGGGCACCAAGCGCTCCTGTGCTGGTGCCATAGTTATGGACAGAGAGACGCAGAGGGAGAGCAAAGCCTCCGGTTTTGTGCAGGGCAGGGGAGAGTGCAGCCAGGAGCTGAAGTGCAGGAGCCGCCAGCTGCTGCTCTCGTGCCCAACCACACTCCTGTTATCAAAGGCAAAGGGCACCCAACTCAAGGTGCTCCTGGCTTCTGACTCTACAGAGGGAGATGGGCTCCTTCCAGGGGGTTATAGACACAGTGAATCTATAAAGTGCCTTGAGTCATGCCCTGGGCAGGACTTCCCACCCCACCGCTTCACCTTGCCTGGACCTGGCTTCATGCCCTTCTTCCAGACAATTTCCCAAATCCTAAAGCAATCTCCTCCGCTTTGCTTCTCCTTTTCTGGGGATGAATCCCAGGAAACCACCAGCTGCCCTCCACAACCATGAGGCCCCCACTTTGCTGCTGCCTGCTGCTGCCTGTGTCACGCAGTCATCTCGGCCTGGGGGCTTCTTCCTCCACTTGCTGCTGCTGCTCTGGCTCTTCAAACACAAATTAATCAAGGCAGACCTCCCCCAGTCATCACACCTCCACACCCTGCTTTAGTATGAGGGGCAGAAGGCTGCTCCATGAATGCCAACCCACACTAACACAGAAGGAGGAGCACTAAGCAACAGGCCAATTAATACAAAACTTTATTAGAAAGGAGACTGCAGCCCCCTGGGAACAACAGCTCACCTCATTGCCCAAACTTTCACAGCTTAACAGCCATCATTAAATACAGGGAGCTACAAGATTGCTATGCAAAGGAGGGAGAACCAATCCTCAAATCACCATTGTTCCAAGCATGGCTGCAGAAAGCATTTTTCCAGGGTGGCTTGCAGGCAGGTGGGCATACAAGACACCTGACAAGGCTGGGAGCTGGTACCCTGTGGGGGCTTTCTGTTTCTGTGGCTTTCTGTCCCAGGATGGGTTTTGATCTCATCAGAAGTTGGTATTGCTTGAATTCCAAGAGAGAGAGAGGGAAGAACAAGTTATTATGGCTTGATATTGCATCTGGTGTGTGGTGCTGGGTAAAGAGCTGGGGCTTTCAAACCTTAGAACCACAAGAAGGTGAACACTGTCCCAGCACTAGTTCTAATTCCATGGTAAATAATAATAATTAATAATAACCCACAGAGGTACTACTGTCACAGGAAAAAGAGAGACCAGTTTCATGTGACCACCATGAAGGACAAACACAGCCTGGTTTATGAAAGCCTTTTTTCTCCCTACCCATACCCCACAGAACTAACCCAGGAGCAGGTTCAACAGCGCTCACTGTCAGCGCATCAGCCTCTATGCCACGATGGCAACTCTAGTCCCAACCACCAGTAAGAAAAAGGGGAAAAGAATCCTTAGGCCAGCGTCTCAGGTTCCCTACAGATGTCTTCCCTGCTGCACCCTAAAAAACCCAACAGAACTTCAAGCAGAATTGATATACAAAAGGCTACTGGGCTCCAGCCAGCAGCGTTCTGTTCACAGTAAAAGCAGAACAGTACAAAAAGGATTCTGGTAGCGAAGGCAATATAAAATATTTCATATAAACAGGGTTTGAGAAGTATAAACTTAGGGAGTAATGCATAGAAGAGTGTGCCTCACAGCCCCTGCAGCAGTGCATGGCTGGCAGCAACCCCTCAGCTACTCCCTGCAGCCATGGCAGGGTGCAGGCCCCATCCCTGCAGACAGCTCGTCAGACCTGATGGGGTCCTGAGCAACCTGACCTAAATGGAGGTGTCCCCACCAGCTGCAAGAGGCTTGGGCAAGATGACCTTCAAGGGTCCCTTCCAACCTGATGCATTCTGTGATGCACAGCAGGTCCCAAAAGGGAGAGCTCATAGAGTCATTGAATCAGGGAATTGTTTCAGCTGGAAGGGACCTCTAAGGCCATTGAGTCCAACCGTCAGCATAAGGCCACCACGGGCATTAAGCCACATCCCCAAGTGTCCTTACTGCCGGCAGAACTCGCTGGTTATGTTGGGGAGGGGGTAGGCAAAGAGAGAGAAATCCAGGATGTACTTCGGCAGCAGCTCCTTGAGCAGGCGCCGCTGGGCGCTGCACAGGTAGTACTGCAGCGTCTCGGCCGTCACAGGCTTGTACCACGCCTGCCGCTCGGGGAAGCGCACGGAGGAGGGCGACCGGACCTGCTCCAGGACGTAGTTGGCGTCGGCGTTGAGGCGCTCGTAGGAGCCGATGAAGTCGTACCGGACGGCGCACGGCTGGCACAGGTTGTAGATGGGCATCCAGTGCTCGTTCATCCGCTCCACGTCCTCGTCCAGCAGGTAGCGAAGGAACTCGGAGAAGGTCACATCGTCTCCTGCCGAGCTCCCGCCGCTCTTCCGATAGCGCCTGACGATCTCCACCCCATACTTCTGCTGGTACTCCTTGATCTCCCCAAACTTGTTCCTGTAGGCTGACAGCAGCCTCTCCATAGGGTTCCGCACGAAGATGAACTTGTAGTAGTGCTTCAGGCGGTAGCTGATCTCGTCCGGCTTCATGTCCCCCAGGAACACCAGGTCGCTCTTGTGGTCCATCTTCATCTTGACGTCGACGCTCTCCAGCGCCCCGGCCAGCACTTTCAGGATGCGCTTCCAGTTGGAGCAGGCCACCTTGGGCACGTAGCAGTACAGGAACCGGTACTTGTCGCTGACCAGGAGGTGCCGCAGCACCGTGCGCCGCTGCCCGGCCGGCAGGTCCCAGACGCTGCGGGGCATGGCGCGCTGCCCGCAGACGCTGCGGATGGTGCGGTTGCGGATGTCCCGCAGCACCTGGAGCTCCAGCTCGGCGTGGGCGCCCTCGCCGCCGCCACGGCCCGGCCCTGCCGTCTCCGCCGCGGCCGGGCGCAGCGGCTTCACCTCCGCCAGGATCCCCTTCTCGATCATCAGCAGCAGCCCGCTGGACGCCAGGATGACGCCGAACATCAGCATGGAGGGCAGCAGCACCGTGCCGCCGGCGCCCCGCGGCCGGGCCCGGCTGCGGCCCGCGGGCACTGCTCGCCTGCCCTCCGCGGGCAGCGGCGGTCGGGGCAGCATAGCCTCGTCGGAGCCGGCGGCTCAGCCGCCGCCAGGCAGCATAGCGGAGCCGGGGCAGGAGAGCCGGGGCAGGGGCCGGGGAGCAGGGGAGCAGGGGCCGGGCCGAGGCTGCCGCCCGGCTGCCGGGGCCCGGAGCGAGGCGGGGCGGCCGCGCCGGCAGTGACGGGCGCGGGGGGCGGGCGGGAGGCGGTGGCCATTTCGCGGCGGCTCCGCCTCGCCGCTCGCCCCGGGACTGCCGGGGAAGGGCGCGGGGGGAGGGCGGACACCGCCTCGCCCCCGGCCCGGCGTCTTCGGGTGGCGTCGTGAGCAGGAGGGAGCCCGGGGGATGTTTAACCGGCGCCGCCATCGCGGCCAGGGCAAGGGGCAGGAGTCCCCTGCGCCCCTCTCTCCCCAGGGCCGGTTTAAATGTCACCCTAGTAGCACGGACTCAGCCTTTCGGCTGCAAGAGACCTTTCCGATCAAGGACTGCAACCAGCGACCCTGCACTGCCAGCGCGCCGCCAAACCATCCCCCTCAGCACCACATCTCCGCGGCTTGGAGACTCGTCCAGGGGCGCAGTGCCCTGGGCAGCCTGGGCCAGCATTTGACAGTCCTCAAGCGGAAGAAACTCAGATAATCTCATAGAATCCCAGGCTGGTTTGGGTGGGATTTAAGCTCACCTAGTCCAGCCTCCTGCAGGCAGCACGGACATCTGCAACCAGAGCAGGTTGCTCAGAGCCCCAACCAACCTAATCTGCAATAGTGCCAGGGATGGGGCAGCTCCCAGCCATCTGGGCAGCCTGGGACAGGGTCTCACCACCCTCAGTGCCAGAAATGTCTTCCTGCTCTCTCTTTTCAATCTCCCTCTGTCAGCTTCAACCCCTGAGCCCTTGTCCTGTTGCAACAGGTCCTGCTAGAAGTCTGTTCCACTTTCTTCTTGGCCCTTTTAAGTTCTGAAAAGTCAACAGAATGTCTCCAGGCTGAACAACCTCAAGTCCCTGAGCCTGTCCTCACCAGACCTGTAAGAGAGGAACCCCTGCAGGGTTTGCTGTGCTCACAGCACAGTTTGAAGCCCAGTGCTTCCCAGCTCCTGTTGGCTCTTCTGTGCCATGCCCAGTGCCACAGGCTTTAATTACGTGGCCACAGCACTTTTGCCATACTTGGATAAACCTGCCTTGGTTATCACTTTATTTCTGCACATTTGAGCAGCCCAGAGGAGGAGATGTGAGTTCCCCGGTGAGTGGGCACAGAGCCACAGCAAGTTGGGCTGAGGATGGCTGTGCCACCTTCTGAAAGCTGAAGGACTTGTAAAACTTGGTCAGTGTTTCCCCCAAGCCATTGTCTTGGAAGGACTCCAGTGGATTTCTTCCACCACCACCTCTGGTTACAGCAAACCATTTGGTGCTGCATCTTTGGCCAAAGCAGCAACAAGCTATAGCCAGCAGCTTGGTATTGAAGCCAGGTGGGCAGCCTGGGCAGCGCCAGCCATGGCATCGGTGTAAGGATGCCACATCTACAGACAGCCCTTCCTGGAACAGGAATCATTCACTCTGCCATCCTTCTGCATAATTCCCTTCACTGTGTTTTCAGAGCCTACCAGGAGGCTTCTGCTTCTTCAGTAGTCTTGCAGGGACTCTGTCAAAAGCTCTCTCAACATCAATAGAGAACCAGCCTCCACTTAGTTTCTTTTGATGCAAAGCCAAGAGCATTTTGTCAGCCAAGGCAGACAAAGTACTGGTAGTAGAGCGTGAGAGCCTGCAGCAAGATTATTTCATGTTCCAGAGTTTTATTTTGATGTAAATAGAGCAGCAGCTCTAGGAAGGGATGGCAGTTTCTACCCCGCCACCAGCAGCACGGCTGTAAAGCTGCACGCTCTGTGGTGGTGTCAGCTTTCTGCTCTGGCTCCTGAGGGCAGGTCCAAGGACCTGATCTTGTTCTCAGCCAGCACCAGCATAAGCTGAAGCTGCACCAATCTATAGCACCTGTGGCACACAGACAAGAATCAGACCTTTTGGCAAAGCCTTCCTCTGAAGGACTCTGCACAGTAGGTCCAGCACAGGCATTCATATTGGTGCCAGCACAGCCAAGTGGATTTCTGCTTCTTGGAAGGCAGATTAGCCTGGCACCACCTGTCCTCTCTTGGACCATCCACCCCTAAGGTCATAGAATTGTTTTGGTTACAAAAGATATCTGAGATCACCCAGTCCAGCCATCAACCCAACACCACCATGGCCCCAGGTACCATGGCCACACATTTCTTCAACCCCTCCAGGGATGGAGACTCCACCACCCATGACACCTGCAGCAATGTGGGACATGGGAAACCTGCAGAACCTTCCCCATGGAGATGCTTTGCCAGATCTGAGGGTGATCCTCATCTACCTGGGGGTGCAGCAGCAGCCCCGTCCTCACAACTACTCTTACAGGGATAAGAAAGGGGTTTGAATCTCACAGCACTTCAAAACACTTTCAGACCTCAACATTTGCCTTTGCTTTAAGAGCACCACAGCAGCAGCAGATGTCCAGCCCCAGGGAACCACCAGCTGGTGTTGAACAGTCCTCTAGACCTCTTCCTCACTAATTACCATGAGCAGAAAAATGCCATTAAAATGCACTAAAGAGCTGTTCCCCTAGCACCACCATCGTGGAGCATGCTCAGGTTTAAAGCAGCTCAGCCTTGGCTCTCAGAAATGCAGCTCTGAGTGCCAGTTCCTAGAGAGGAAGCCTGAGGGACACCCCTGTCCTTCCAGCAGTCTCCTCTGGAGACTTTCAAGACCCATCTGGCTGCGTTCCTGTGTCACCTGCCCTGGGTGGTGATGCTCTTCAGAGGTCCCTTCCAACCCCTACCATTCTCTGATTCTCTGTTTTAGGCAAACAAGAGCCCTTGGATGGTCCTCAGCTTCTCTGGATCAAAAAGTAAGGCAAGCAAAGGAAGAAGAGATCTGATGCTGTGGTTGTGTGTCCAGAGATTATCCTGTAACTTAGTCTAATGAAGCCTCTTAGCCCAGTGGATAAGCCCAGAAGCCAGGTCCCAAGCGGCTCACTCAGCACTAGGAAAGAGAAAGCCCAGAAGTCTGTCCAGACCAAGTCAAGCACTCTGGGTGTATACAGTAAATAACCCAGAGCAGGCTGTTGTGCTAGGCTTGGTCTGTCTGCCTTGTAACAGAGACCACTGTTTGCAAGCAGATGCAGTGCTGAAGGCTCTGCTTATCTTGCACTGCAAATTAATTGCTGTGCAGCTGCTGAACTCACACAGACCTCAGCTGAGCCTTGTTGCACTGCCCCTGCTCCATCCTGTGCAGCTGTGGAATGGCTTTGACTCACAGGATGGGTTGGGTTGAAGGGACCTTCAAGATCATCCAGCTCCAACCCCCTGCCATGGGCAGGGACACCTTCCACCAGCCCAGGTGGCTCAAGGCCTCATCCAGCCAGGCCCTGAACACCTCCAGGGAGGGGACATCCACAGCCTCCCTGGGCAACTTGTGCCAGAGTCTCGCCACCCTCACTGGAAAGATCTTCTTCCCAATCTCCAGACTCAATCTCCCCTCTGCCAGCTCAAAGCCATCATCACTCATCCTGTCACTGCAAGCCCTTCTCAAAAGTCCCTCCCCAGCTCTCCACCCCCTCAGCTCTGCCCTGGTGAGGCCACATCTGGAGTAGAATAGAATAAACCGGGTTGGAAGAGACCCGCAAGATCATGGCGTCCAACCCATCAACCAATCCAACACCGCCCAAACAACTAACCCACGGCACCAAGCACCCCATCAAGTCTCCTCCTGAACACCTCCAGTGATGGCGACTCCACCACCTCCCCAGGCAGCCCATTCCAATGGGCAATCACTCTCTGTGTAGAACTTCCTCACATCCAGCCTAAACCTCCCCTGGCACAGCCTGAGACTGTGTCCTCTTGTTCTGGTACTGGCCGCCTGGGAGAAGAGACCAACCTCCGTCTGTCTACAACCTCCCTTCAGGTAGTTGTAGAGAGTGATAAGGTCACCCCTGAGTCTCCTCTTCTCCAGGCTAAGCAACCCCAGCTCCCTCAGCCTCTCCTCCTAGGGCTTGTGTTCCAAACCCCTCACCAACTTCGTTGCCCTTCTCTGTATTATATCCAGTTCTGTGCTCCTCAGTCTCAGGGTACAGCAAAGGACTACAAAGGTGCTGAGGGGACTGGAACAGCTCTGTGAGGAGGGAAGACTGAGAGAGTTGAGGCTGTTTAGGCTGGAAAAGGGCAGCCTGAGGTGGACCTCATCAATGCTGATCAATACTTCAAGGGTGAGAGTCAGGAGGATGGGAGCAGGCTTTGTTCAGCGGTGGTGCCCAGTGCACAGGGGGCAATGGGCACAGATTGGGATGTCAGCAGTTCCTCTGAACAGGAGGAGGAACTTCTTTAAGGGTGGTAGGTGGCTGGAGCAGGCTGCCTAGGGAGGTGGTGGAGTCTCCCACCCAGACCCATAAGGACATATTCCTGTGTGACCTTCTCTAGGTGTCTCTGCCTTGGCAGAGGGTTTGGGCTCAAAGATCTCCAGAGGTCCCCTCCAACCCCTCCCATGCTGTGAAATCCTGCCCAGCTGGCAGGACAGGGCAGGGCTGCTGAACCTGGGCCCTCCCCACCCTGCTCTGCTGAGCTCTCGCTTGGTGTCCTTTCACAACCACCCCTCCAGCAGGGCAGGTTGTTTGTTTTCCAAGATATGTGCCCTAGGGCCCCTGCTGCTACAGAGAGCAGAAAAATATTCATTAAAACATTCATTGAGATGCAGAGGGCTTTTTCCCCAGCATTGTTAAACTGATTTGCTGTTCAGAATTTATTGGGCAGACGAAGCTGCTCTGAATCCAGCTTGTTTTTGCAGAACACTCTGGAGAGGTTTATAGAGATATTAAAATTAAATAGGGAGCCACAGAATAAATGGGGCTCCCATTCAGCCTATCTTGTAAATCCAGTCTAAATGCTTTCCTTTATTAAATATCCTTCCCTCTCCAGCATGGATTAACAGCTCTCACTGGGGGCTCTGACGGAAAAGCCACCACGTCCCTATAGCAACAGGTGACACAAACACCCCTGGCAGGAGCCACTGCATGTCCCCTCTCAATATCCCCATTACAGCCCTTCCCCTGGGGATGCCCTCCCTTTCGCTGGTCCTGAGCTCAGCGCCTTCTGACAGCAGCTCCTCTGCAAAGGTTCCATCCTGTGCTGAGCAGAGGGGTGCAGGCCTTGCACGTTTCAAGGAGGCACCAAATGACCCAGGCTGGAAAAGCCTTCTCAGACCATGGAGTCCAACCCTTACCCCAGCACTGCCAGGTCACTGCTAAACCACAGCCCTCAGCACCACTTCTCCACAGCTCTGAAGCCCCTCCCAGCGCCTGAGGCCACTGTAGAGAAGCATTTCAACACCTGGGCCCAGCAGCATGGGCACAGGGATGCAGCAGCTGGAGATGAGCATTAAGAGCTCAACCTCATTCTTCTGAAGAGGAGCAGCCAGCACAGAAGCAATACAGAAGGTGACTCAGAGGCTGTGGATGCTGCCATTGGATGAAGCCTGGGCTGATACCCTGCTTGTGCTGCTGCCAACCAGCTGAAGGATTCAGAGAACTCACCTTGTGGTGGCGGAGTTGGTATCACCTTGGCAGGGGCAGAGAGTGTCTGCCCCAGTATCTTCCCCTGGAAGCCCCAGCTGGGTGAGCAGAGTGGCTCACCCCTGTCTTAATGGGGTGAGAAGGACACAGTAAGACTGGGAAATGGCCCTGGGGATGCCAGGTTAACGTGGGGCTGTGCCTCTCTGCTCCCTGGGTGGTCCCAGCTCTGCTGGGGGCTGATCTTGCCACCCCCACGCAGCCAGAAGCCCATTCATCAGCGTGAAGGGCTGGAGCTGGGACAGTGACAGAGTGCTCTGTCACCTTGGTGTGACAGGCCAGGCTGCTGCTGCCTCTTGGCTGGGGTGGCTTTGGCACAGTTCCAGTCAGCTGTAATTAGTGACATTAAAGCAGCAGTTAAATGGAACCAGGAGCTTGTGGCTTTTGCTCTGGGTGGGAAGAGACTTTGGCAAGTGGAGCAAGTCCCAGATGCTGCTTCAGGTTTGCTTGGCTGGGAGATGCAGGGAGTGAGGCATGTGGTGGGAAAGCCTCCCCCCAGCACAGCAGCACGTGCCAGGAGCCCAGCTGGCATCTTTCCTGGCACAGGGAACTACTCCAAACCCAAGCATCAAGCCATGGAGCAAAGAGCTACAACAGCATCTCTCAAGCTGCAAGAAACCACAGCAATGATGCAGCCAAACCTACCCCTGCTTCTCCAAGGACTGAATTCTCAAAGCTCATCTCAGTGCCCAAACCTTACCTGAAGCCTTCATGGGTGCCTGCAAGCCCTGACTGCTCCTTGCCAGCACCCCAAGTGCCACCTTCCCCCTGCAGTTCCCCCAAGGCAGGTGATGGTCCATCATCTCCAGACACTACACGTGGAAGTGAGGGGAGAGGTAATGCAGCAGTCTGGCTTCATCACCTACCACCTTAATCATCCTTGGTCTGCTCATCAAAACCGACCTGGAGCCACCAGAAGGCCCTCAGCTGTCCAAAGCAGTGCAGAATCAGCTGGCAACACAACTCCCTGCTCCACAGCTGGGTGAGGCCACCTCTGCCAACACCTCCAAGGCCAGCAGGATTCCATCACTGTGGCAGCAGAAAGTCCCTGGCAGCATCAGACACGGAACAAGAGCAGAGGTTTGTTGAACATGGGATACAGGAGAGCTGGATGCAACCCAGCACTGCTCCCTGGGGCTGCAGATTTCAGCAGCAAATCCAATTTGCCCTGACATTAATCCCAACTTCTCAGTCAGCCACAGATTATCCTTTTGAGGATGGCTCCCCATGTGGGAAGAGCTGGGACAGGAAAGCTGCTTCTTGGTGCTCAGCTGACCCTCACCAGTGTCTGTCCCTGCCCAGCAAAGCGCTGGAGCTGGCCAGAGGCATGGAGCACACACTGGGCACAGGTTGCTGGTGCCTCTGGGCAGCTGAGTCACCTTCAATCCAACTGGAGGTGGTCAGATTGGTTCCTCAGCAGAAGCCCAGGGCTGCAGGTCAGCTGCTGACCCCATACTGGCCTGTGAATCTTCATGTCCCAGGATGTGCTCCTCCCACATCAGCAGCAGGCCAGGTGCCCTTCCCAGCCTCAGTTCTCCAGCCCTGTGCCTAAGCTGCCCGGAGGTCCCCAGGAGGAGCTGTGCTGCAATGAGGCTTCTCATTAAACCTGGTGGGTGCAAAAGGCAGAGATCCTCCAGCAGAAACCCTCACCCCATGAAGAGGTCCAGCTCAGGCCTTGCTAAAGCCAGGCTGTGATGCTGGCAGGGGGACAGGGACTTTTTGGCAGTGGTGCCCAGTGACAGCACATGGAGGGGTTCCAGGAACCTGTGGCCATGGCACCTGGGGACACAGCTTAATGGCTGTGGTGGTGTTGGGTTGAGAGTTGGACTCCATGACCTTGGAGGTCTTTTCCAACCCAAACAGTTCCATGATTCTCACTGGAAACTCCAAGAGCAGCTCATCCCTGGGCTGTGCCCAGCTCGCTTACCCCAAGCCCCCAAGTCTCGCTCCCGCGGCCGGCACCTTCCCAGCGCTTCCAACGCCCCAGCAGGGGCGGGAGGAAGGTTGGGGTGTGGAGGAGAAGCAGAGTTCAGCACTTGCTCTGGTTTCTAAATCAATACCATTTGTCAAATTTATTTTTTTAAGAATTACTTCTAATATCTCTTTCTCACAGGAGGGCATAGGGAATGTTCTCATTCCATCTGTAAACACTGAAATACAGATCTGGGAAACCAGGGAAGAGACACAAAAAAGTGCATTTTACAAAAATTCTCAACTAAAATATATTTGACATGTCTGAAGGTTTCCATTTAAATTCTACCCACTGCATCTTCAGCTTCAAAAAATATTTCCATATCTAATAGATTAAAAAAGCAAGAAATATTTTCTCATTCTGGATAAGACATCTCAACTCTTTTACATGCTGCCTGCACAGCAGCATGAAGCAACCACGGGAACCTTGCACGAGGGCCTTGGCCTGCAGCAGATTCTAGCATGAGCAGAGGCAGGAGGTGCCCTCTCCAGGGCTAAAGCCTGTTCCACACCCAGGCCAAGGACAGTTTCTCTTCTACCTGGAGAGGAGGTAGGACAGAGGTGGGAGCAGAGGGAGAGAGGGCTCAGGAGTTGCTGTGGTTCAAACCCTGCCCTGACTGTGCAGCAGTGCTCAGGGTTTGCCTGCTGGGTGGCTCTCAAAGCTTCCTGCACCTGAGGGCACTTTTGCTGGAGGAAGGTGGCCAGGGGCAGCTTGCCTGCTCCAGGCTGGGTGCTAGAGGTGTCCCTGCAGTCTCAAGTGTGTGCATTTAGGGCTTCCTGTCACCTTCCACCCTTACCACTGTGTGCCACAGCCCCAGGGTGCAGCTGCTCCATCCCCTTTCTTGCTGCCCTGCCACACTGGGTACCACCATCCCCTCTCCTGTGGTGGGCAGTAGCAGCTCTGCTCCTCCAGTGCCTGCCCTCTCTCCCTGCTAAGAGAGAGAACCACTGAACATCTCCTCCCAGCAGCACGAGAGGCCACTTTCTCCAGCATCCCCTGGCACCCTTGTGGCACTTTCACCTGAGAACCCTGGAAGTGCTCCTGGCTCCCATCCTGGCACAGCAGCCCAACCATGCCCTTCCAAGGGACCACCAGTACCCAGGTGACTTGTTGAGGAGAAATCTGAGCAATTCCTTTGACACCAGCAGTACCTTGAGGTATAAATCAGATGCTTCACCTACACATTCTTGTTTGCACACCAGATAAAACCTCCTAGAGCTGGGTGTTTACCCCTGGCAGGACAAACAGGGCTTTTCCAGCATCCTCAGTGATCTCCAGAGGTCCCTCCCAACCCCTGCCACTCTGACTCTGTGACACTGAGCAGGAATCAGCCTCTGACACCAGGGAGCTGTGTGCCAGGTGTTGTCATCTCCTCTCTTCTAGACAGGTTCCCCTCTTTGGTATGTAGAGCAAATCTCTGGAGAACTCCTGTGCTGAACTCTCTCCATCTAAGGGACTTGGTGCTGGGGCAGTTCCTCTCCAGGCCAGGCAGGCTTGAAGCCATTCCCACTGTGCTGGAGTCTGTGGGGAGCCGGGGCAGTGCTAGTTCCACTGGCAGGACAACATTAAAGCAGGATGAAGACTTCCACCACTTCAGGAGCCTCAGAAAGATGTAGAGATGCAGATCTCAGGCCTGGACAAGCAACTCCACAAGCGGGGCTGTGGGCCAAGGTGCTGCCAGTTGTCCTTCTTCATGATAGTGCAATCTAGACCTGGATCAGCTTGGGGGGAACGGCTTGGATGTTAGTGCTGTCCTTTGGTTTGCTTTGGCATCACCTCCAACAGACTGTGTGAAGATGACCAAGGTCTACCTCGGCTCTGAACTAAGGCAAGAGGCAATGCTGCTGGGCCTGGGGCACATCTGTCCATGAGAACACCTCCCAGTGCTCAGTTCCTTCCAGGAGCCACAAAGCCACTCAGGTGGGCTGGCCTGGACACCATGAGGGGTTTGGAGGGGAAGAAGCTGTGGGGCAGTGGTGAGCCAGCACTGCTGATGGCTTCAGTGTCACCAGGGTCAGAAGAGTTACAGGGGAGGGGGTTAAGATTTAAAGTAAGCCAAAAATCACTCAAGAAAAGGCTTTGTTGTGTCACCTCCAGCCTCTAGCTGCTTCACACTGGAGATGTGGTGGCACTGTGAGCTCCAGGCAAGTGGTTGATGATCTCGGGGGTCTCTTCCCACCTCAACAGTTCTGTGGTTCTGTGATTCTGCATGGGGTGGAACAGGGACTGTAAATGGTGTTACTGGGAGTAACTGGGAAGAAAGAGTAAACTCACTTCTGTGACTGCAGCCCCCATGCCACCAGAGGAAGAGCAAGACTCAGAAACATGGTTCTCAGCAGTGGAGCCCACGCTGTGCTCCAGCTCCAGAGACACACAGGCCTGCTGGGGCTGTGTCATGGGGAAGGAGATCCTCCAGGGCAAGGTCAGGGATCCATGGTGGAGACCCAGCTCTCTGGGACACCGCACTGGGACGGGAAGCCCACAGCCCTCCTGGCTCCCTCTCTGCTCTGCTATGCAGCAGGTTCCCAAGCCTGGCTGCCAAGCCCCAGTCCAGGTGGTGGATCACAGAAGAGGGCAGTGAGGGGAAGAGAAAGAGGAGGGGAAAACCAGGGTCACCTCCTCCCCTGATCGAGCAAAACCTCTCCAAGCACCACACGAGGCCACTCCACATCCAGGCAGCTTCCAAAGCAAGGGCTGAATTCTGGAGCTCCTCTTACACCTGGGAATCCTCACAGCCTGTCCCGTGGGATGGAGGAGACTCTGCTCTGTGGCAGAGCACAGGAGAGACTCTGCCTCGGCCTCACACTGCACGTCAGAGCCACCCAGCTGTCCCAGCGCGACTCATCCAACGCCCCAGAGCAGCCTCCTGCACCGCCCCAGCGTCCCACCCCCCAGCCACGGCTCTGGATTCAGCTCCCTGGCTTTCATCCCCCTCTGGCTCCATCCACAGACACAGATCCCCAGCAGCAGGCACCCAGCTCTGCAGGCACCGCTCCCGAGGTGCAGATTCTCATCGATGCCCTCCGCAAGTGCTGTGCTCCCCAGGCGCCGCTGGCCTCCCGCGGGCTCTCTGGGGCCGGGAGCTGGGGTCCAGGCGTCCCCAGTGCAGAGCTGTCCCCAGGCTGTCCCCAGGCCCCCAGCCTGCGGCCCCCGCGGCGCTACTGCGGGTTCTTGAGGATGCGGCCGTGACGGAAGTCGTAGACGTGGCGGCAGAGGAAGACCAGCTCGGGGTCGGTGTCCTCGGGCACCTTGCGGTGCAGGGGCGTGGAGTACTCCTCCGAGGGAGGAACCATCACGGCCTTCCTGCCCGGGATGCCTTCCACTCGGCGCTTGGCCAAGGCACAGAATCTGCAACAGCACAGCACGGGAGTCAGCGGGGGGCTGGCATTCGGGGGTGCTCAGGGCCAGGTTGGATGGGGCTGGCGGGAGCTGTGGGGGCTGGGTTGGCACTGGATGATCTTTAAGGCCCCTTCCAACCCAAGCAGCCAGTCTGTGGCACTGTTTGTACCCCACAGTCTGTCGCAGCAGCAGCTGCAGGTGTGGCTGCCCAGGACAGGAGATGTTTGTTTGTTTGGACAAGTTTTTGGGAGGCTTATTTGGGTGCTTGTTTGGCATTTTGGGGTTTGTTTGGCCAAGCTGTGTTTGCTTGGGCACTGCTGTTGGGTATCTTGGGAGCAGATGACCTCCAGTAGTCCCTTCCAACCTCTCCCAGCCTGTATTTTTGTCTGTTTGTTTTTTCCCCCCCAGGTTTCAAAGGAGAGCAAACTCAGCTCAGAGCGAAGGCCCTGGGCTACGAGTGCACCACAGAGCAGCTCTCCATGGTAAGCTGCAGGGTCAACAAGGTGCACCCAGCAAAGCTGAGGAGATCCAAAGCACCATTCTGCAGTATGGATTTGTGTGGCCATTCAGCCTCTATCTTCACCCTGTCCCTGAGCATCCACCCACCCAAGGATGCTGCAGTGTGGATGCTCAGAGGTTCTTACTGATGAAGTTTCAATTCAATCAGCAAGAGCTTACCAGGAAAAGCCTGAGACAGCACTCTGAGTGCTGCTGCCAGAACACCTCTGATCACTGAGCACCCTCCCCAGTGTCCAGCAGCAAGGACAAGAGCATCTCAGCAGGCTTTCCAGCCAGCTTCAGCACTGGTGTGCCACAGCAGACAGATCCATTGCCTTGCTCCACTTTCAGCTCCAAGCTATGGGCATTGGGCACTATGATGTCCACATGCTGTGGCACCAGGGTCACACAAGAACAAACATTTCTGAGCCCCCTGAAGCACAAATCTCCCAGAAACCAGACACGTGGTGAACATGGGGGGAAGCAGCACCCAGACTGCAGCTCCAAACCTCTGCGCAGAGCAACTGTAACTCATGCAGGTGCAGCTCGATCAAGGCCTGCAGGGCTGGGGCAGGACTGCCAGGGGATGCTGGTGTGGGGCTGCTCAGGCTCAGGAACAGCAGGTTCAGAGCACCACCTACCTGCAGTACTCTGCAAAGGTCAGCACGTAGCACTTCTCCTCAATGCAGGCCACACTGTTCTCATCCTGGTGCCGGGATGCAAAGATCTCATTCTGCAACAGCAAGAAGAAGGTCACTCAGCTTGGCCAGAAGCCCCAGAGAGGCAGGACAAGCTCCACACCCTCACATGTCACCTTAAAGGAGACTCTAAGGAGGATCTGCTTTGGCAGGACAAGTATTTCACATAACCCAGACACCCTCCGGGACTTACAGTGTGCAGAAGAATTTATCTCAGCAACAGGTGGGCAAAGCATCAAGAGATCTTTCTCCCCTCATTCAGCACTGCCCAGCACACTGAGAGGCCAAGTCTCCCTCTCCCACAGATGCCAACATCAGACAGGCACTCAGCCATGTGGCCACCACCAGCTGTATCTTTCAGCCTCTTTCCCCTGGGGATGATGGACAGCTTGTGGTTGCTCCTGAGAAGCGTCCCAGCAGATGAGCTGGGTGGGCAATGCTCCTGCAGGCAGCAGCTGGAGTACCACCCATCCACACACTCTTCAGAGCACCCCAGCATGGTGGGGGCTGGAAGGGACCACTGGAGATCACCCAGTCCAATGTCCCTGCTCCAGCAGGGTACCCACAGCAGCTTGCCCAGCAGCACAATGGCCAGGGGGGGGTGGAAGCTCTCCAGAGAAGGAGACTCCACAGCCTCTCTGGGCAGCCTGCTCCAGGCCTCCAGCAGCTTCACACCAAACAAGTTTCTCCTCTTGTTCAGATGGAACCTCCTGGGGTCCAGTTTGTGCCCAGTGCTGCTCCTTGTCCTGTCCCTGGGCACCACTGACAAAAGCCTGGCCTCAGCATCTTGCCCCTCCACAGCCCCTTAGCTCTTGCTGAGCATTGCTCAGCTCCCCTCTGGGGCTGCTCTTCTGCAGGCTCTCAGCCCCAGGGCTCTCAGCCTTTGTTCCTCACAGAGCTGCTCCAGGCCCCTCAGCATTCTCAGAGCTTCCCCTGGACTCTCTCCAGCAGTTCCCAGTCTGTCTTGAACTGGGGAACCCAGATCTGGACCCAGGACTCCAGCTGTGACCTCATTAGGGCCTCATTCCTCCAGTCTCCAGGGGATGTTCTTCACTCATTTTCCCTTTCCTGTGCTGGAATCTCTCCTGAATCATTTCTACAGCTAAGAACTGGAGGTTGAACAGCACTTTGCTGTCTTTGCTGCTACCCTGTGACACAGGACCAGGCCTTCTAATTCATCTCCATCTCAAAGCTGAAAGAATTAATCTCGATGTCAAAAGTCTCAAAGTCTTCCTTTTCCACCCCTCTCTTCACCCCAGCACAGCTCAAAAGGCTGCTCAGGAAGGGAAGTGGCAGCAGCTTTTGTTCCCAGGTAATTTAGGGAAGTTGGCTCTGCTGGATATGGGACAGCCCAGATGGAGCCACTTGACAGAACTTCAGGTGTGGTTAGATCAGCAGAGACGACCTCTGCACAAGCCTGGAAGCATTACCTGCAGGCTGCGTTTCTCCTCACAGCCCTGAGGAAGGTGGCTGGAAGGGAAGACTCACCAAAGGGTCACTGTTTGGGGACACTTAATGGGAGAAACTGAAAATGCCACACCTTGCTGCTGCTCCTTGGAAGGATTGCTTTGCTCCTTCCATCGGGACTGAGTCATCCTTAGCAAGCCTGTCCCAGTGCTTGGAGTCTTGTGCAACAAAGCAGATGTGCAGAAAGCTGGCTGAGCTCCTGCTGGCCAGGCTGCTGGGGCTTGCTCTGCACTGAAGTACAGCTGGAAGCAGTCACACTTTGCTTAGGGACCAGAGGGCTACACTTTGGTGCAGAAACTCCTCTGTGGCCTGGGAGTCAGGCAGGTCCCATTCCCTGCCTGCTCCCTGGTGCTGCTCTCACTGCCTTCCTCTCCCTTTATTTTAAAGAGTGCAAACACAAAGGGTGGAAGCCAGCAGTAAATTCTCTATTCCCAGTTTAAAACCAGCTTGCTGCCAACCCACACAAGGCCATGCAAAACAGAGCAAGGGGTCAGAACTCAATGACCCACATGTTTTTTCCCTTGAGAAAGCAAAGTCTTAGAGAGGCACAGCATCCCCCAGTCACCAACCCCAAATCTCTGCAAGGGGAAGCAGGATGCAGCCCCACTGCAGCACAGAACAAGCTCCTGGAGCCTGAGGGGCAGAGGAAGGGACTCAGGAGAAAAAGGCAGCACAGGACACAGGTAACAGTGTCCTGCAGAACTGCAGGGGGAGACTGCACCAAGCTCTGCATTTCCTGGGTGAATCAGGAAGGTATTGGGTTCTGATGCAGGATAAGTTCACCCTTAAGCAGCAGGCAGAGCAAATGGACACTTACTGCACAGGAGTTTAAGGGAGAAACAGTAAAACTTAACAGAGTTGGCCAAGCAGCAAATGCAGCAGCTTCTGTTACAGCCCTGAACTCCCACAGGTGACAGAAAGTAGGGGAAAAGCCACCAACAGGACCCCACCACTCAACAGATCTGGTTCAGGTGGGACATTAGGAACAGTTTCTTCCCAGAAAGGGCTCTCAGGCACTGGCACAGGCTGCCAGGGAGGTGGAGCCACCACCCCTGAGGGATTTAAAAGACTCATGGGTGTGGTGCTGAGGGCCCTGGCTCAGTGGCAGTGGCTTAGCACCAGCAGTGGCACTGTGAGCTCCAGGTTGGACTTGATGATCTCAAAGGTCTCTCTCAACCTCAACAGTTCTGTGGTTCTATGAAAGACCGATGAATAAGACCCCACCACTCCTCACATCTGGAACAGCTTCTTCAGAGCCAAGAGACAGCTCTGCTTCCCTCCAAACAGCAGGCCTGAAATTGTGCCAGGGAGGGTTAGGTTGGATAGGAACAATATCTTTGCTGTGAGAGTGGTCAGGGATTGGCACAGGCTGCCCAGGAAGGTGGTGGAGTCCCCAACCCTGGAGGTGTTCCAGAAGCTGCAGATGTGGCTCTCCAGGATACAGTTTAGTGGTCATGGTTGGACTTGGTCTTGGAGGTCTCTTCCAACCTTAATGATTCTGTGACCTTCAGGTTAATCCCTCCTCCTGCAGACCCCCAAGCCCAGCAGGCCCCGGGCTGGCTCACCTGGTGCATGCTGGGGCTGCGGCCTCCCTGAGTGTGCTCGGGTCTGTAGTACCACAGCAGGCTCATCATCAGCTCCCCTGCAAGGACAGCCAGCAAAGAGTATCAAGCCTCAGCCTTCTCCTGGTGTTTCCCACGGCACCACCCCGCTCCTGCTCCACCCTTGCCACCCCCCAGAGCCCAGGCAGAGGCAGCTGTGCCATGCCACCATCAAGATTTCATGCCGAGTGAAGTCAGCCACGCTGCTGCTCCCCGACACCTTCATCCCCTTCTTGTGTTACATCAAGGAGGGCAGTTAGACACCAAAAAATCCCACAAAAAGATGGAAAAAAAAAGGGAATAAAATCAACTTTCTTCCATTTTCCACCTGACAACAGCAGCCATTCAGACCACAAGCTGGAGATGCTCATCTAGAGCTTGGTTCTTGTGGCATCAGCTCCCAGGTCAGTGCCAGGATGGCAGGACCAGGATGGGTTTCACCCTGTGCTGGCCACTTCTTTTACACCTCACTTTATTTCATGTTTCACTTTTCAGCAAGCTTTACCTCACCTGGCACAGCTTCCTTGGCTCGGGTGTCACTGGTCAGACAGGAGACCTTGACACAAAAACCACTTTCCTCCAGTCACTACGTCCCCACCCAGGTCCCAGCAGGAGCTTCTGCAGCCGAGCCTGTGCTCCACACCAGCTCCCAGCCCAGCTGCTGGATGGAGCATGTGAGCAAGCAGCAGCTCCTGGGACATCTGTTGCGATGAAACGATGGAGGAGACTGTTGCCAAGAGGGGCCCTTGGCAGACCTCAGCTTTTGTGACCAGCAGGATTTTGCCACGCAGTCCCAGGCTGGCGATCAAAGAGCTTTCCAGTTCCTGGGACGTGTGACACAGAGCTCCTCTCTTCCTCTTCACCTCCCAGTCCGGCAGCAGGGGAGCAGCCTAACAAGGCTCCAGCTCATCCTCACCAAGCCCTGAGCAGTGCAGCCCCAGCAGGCACCTACCTGTTTTGGGGTCTTCCCACAGCGCCGAGATCTTGGCGACATAGGGCATGGACTTCTTGCGGGGCCCTGACTTCAGCAGCACAGTGTCCCGCACCCGGATCACCTCCCCGTCCCTCTCCACGGCCTGGTAGCTCTTGCGAACAGCTGGCTCCGGTTCGTTCTGCACCAGGGCAACACAAACAGCTCAGCCCTGCCCCAGCCACCGAGCCCTGCCCTGCCACGGCCACCCTGCCACGGCCACCCTGCCCTGGCCACCGAGCCCTGCCCTGCCCTGGCCACGGCCACTGAGCCCTGCCCGACTCTGCCACGACCACCGAGCCCTGCCCAGCCCTGGAGGTGCTCAGAAACAGTGGTGTGCACTTTGGGTCATGGAGGCATTGGGGTTTATGATCTTAAAGGCCTTTTCCAACCTTTATGATTCCATGATTGGATAAAGAGTTACTCATCATTTGCCACCCCAACCCAGAACGTCTTTGGTTCTGCTGCAAGCACACTTAAGACTCCTCAGAGCAAAGTGCTTCCACTCCAAGAGAAGCCACGGAGCATGAGACCACTCAGGGTACCTCCATTCCCACCAGCCTGGTTTTACTAAAGGATCTGTAAGATCCCTTCCAACCCAAACCATTCTATGATTCTATGTCAAACCCTTTAAGAACATCACAGGCAAAGAAGGTTCACCAAGGAACAGCATCTGAGAGCTGACAGGGCGCAGGTGGCCTTCACTTTTGAACAAACCCAGACACAACTCTTCCTCCTGCACGGTCTGGAGGGAGGAGCAGCCTGCCAGAGGCCAGCAGGTCTCACAAGCAGCTCTCTCTGATTTCTACTTCTAATTACAGCTCAGTGGTTCCTTCAGCTCTGCAGGCAAAACCACCCTGACCTTCAGAAGAATCACCACTTCTGCCTCCCTCAAGGTCTGCACTTCTTTCCTATTCCAAGGGCACATCTGCAGTGCTGTGCACTGATACACTGCCACAAAACAAAGGAACCACGAAATATTTCACCTGGGCAGGGAATGGCAGAGGCCACGCCATGAAGCTCTGCTTGATGTCACTGCTGACATTGCCTTTGTACCCTCTGCTGTTAGAAAATGATCACTTTGGGGACTGTTTTGGTTTTTGCTCTGAAAACTCATCTCAGGAGGCCTGACAGGAAAGGTTTAACCTCTGCTAGACAAGCCAGGCAGAGCTGGAAGCATTACATGCCAGGACCTAAGGAAATGAGGGGTGTGCTGCTCCCCCAGAGTGCCAAAATCCTAGCTGTGGATGCAAAAACCTCATCTGTAGCTTCACAGAACAGTAGGGGTTTGAAGTGACCTCCAGAGATCACCTACTTCAAACCCCTGCCCAGGTAGGGTCACCTGGAGATGTCACACAGGAACACCTCCAGGAAGGTTTGCAATGTCCCATCTTGCAGGAGCCATTCTCTGCCCCTGAACACAGCAAATGGGAAAGCACAGACCAAAAATACTTGGAGAAGAGACAAGAAGGCAGGCATCAGGTACTAGAAAAATTCCACCTGGGAGCCCGGACACTGCCTCAGTCCTCTGTGCTCTCCAGATCCATGCTGGGCTGACAGACACCACCGGTGAGAAGAGCAACCTCAAGAGAGCCAGCTCTAGACAAGTGCTCCCCCTGACAAGGCCAAAACCTCCCTCATTTCTCACACAGTCTGACACAACCCAGGAGGAGGCAGCTGAGGACAGCCTCTGTGATGGACTCAGAGCTGTGACTGGTGCCACCCCTACAAAGGCTGAAGCCAGCACCATTCATCACTGTGACATTTTGGCTGATGCTAGCAGAGGAGCAGCAGGTTCTCCTGCCCTGCCTGTCGTGCTGTGCAAGGTACTGTCAGGGCACAGGAGAAAAGCAAAGCCAACAGCAGTTTGGCCTTGAAGAGCCCAAACTGTCTGTTTGGGCAAGAGGTTCCACGTGGCATCGAGGTGCCACCTCCACCCTGACACAGGGACCCAAAAGACTCTCAGGGCCTTATTCTCCTGAAGACACAGCACTGGTGGTGGCCACCTCAGCCCTGCAGCTCCCAGACACCTACCACCACATAGACAGCCTTCTCGCAGGCGGTGCCCACGGGCATCCAGCCGTTGGTGGCTCTCCTCCTGCCGATGCGCTGCTGCTTGGGGTGGCAGTGAGCCCCTGCGGCCTTGCTCTCTGCGGTGTGCAGGCAGCCAGGGGCGTTCCGCAGCCCGGACTTGGAGCCGCTGGGAGGCTTGGAGCTCTGCGGACATTCTCGGGCCGTGGTCTGGGGGTCAGAGTTGGGGGTCTGCAGGTGAGGGACAGGTTCTGCAGCCGGTGGCACGCTGGGTACAGGACATCCTGAGAGCGGGTGGGCAGGTGATGCGGGGTGTCCTGCCACGGGGATTGTGAGGTTCAGCTGGTCCAGAGACTTGCAGCCTTCTGGCAGGAGGGAAGAAGAGACAGGGATCCCACTTGGAACAGCAGCTGACTGCCAGCCAGGCTGTCCAACACTCCCACCACCTTCCCCCAAAACTCCCTTTATTGCTTTACAGAGCATGAGGAATGTGGCCAGCAGCTGGAGGAAGGTTCTGGCCCCTCTACTCTGCCCTGTGAGGCCACAGCTGGACTACTGTGTCAAGCCTCTGGACAGACTGTCTGCCAGAGAGGTTGTGGGGTCTCCACCTCTGCAGACTTCCAAGACCTATCTGGATGCATTCCTTTGTCACCTGCCTGAGGTGACCCTGCCTTGGCAGGAGGCTTGGACTTGAACTACAGAGGTCCCTTCCATTCCCACCGTTCTCTGAGAGCAGTAAAGACCCTGCAGGCTGCAATTTCCTTCTGCACTGTCAGTGGATTCCCAGAGCTAAGCCATTCCTGAGCCTGAGCCGCTCCAGCACGCTGCTGCCGATGCCACAACAAAGCCGCCCGAGTCCCCCGGGCAGCGCCCACCAGCGCGGCACGGGAGCCTGGCCAGGCGCCAAGCAGCTCCAGCCTGTCACTGAGCACAAAGGAAATCAAAGGCTTATCCCAAGGCTGGGAAGGATTAAACCACACCAGCAGAAGCTGCCAGAGCTTCTCTCCAACAGCCAAATTCCCCTAATCAGGGAAAACTGAGGAGATTCTCCAAATTAGCTCCAGAAACATGAAACAAGGTGAAGAGAAGGCAGGAAAATGATGCAGGCTGCTGCCTCCAGCAGAGCCCTGTCCCTACAGCAGACTCCTGAACCACGCCAGACCAGCAGCCTGGCTGAGGCTGCCTCTCAAAAGCATCTCAGAACTCCTCACAGGCTGCAGGAGGCACCGAGGAAGCCCTCAAACCAGGCTAACTTGTCCAACAGGGGCTGAAGAAAGCCCTGAGACCAAGATACATCACACTCCTACTCCCCAGACCCCAGCATGGTGCAGAGCATCCAGTCCAACCCCCTGCTCCAGCAGGGCACCCACAGCAGCTTGCCCAGCAGCACAGTGCCCAGGGGGGTTGCAAGCTCTCCACACAAGGCACACTCCACAACCTCTCTGGGCAGCCTGCTCCAGGCCTCCAGCACCCTCACACCAAACAAGTTTCTGCTCATCTTCAGGTGGAACCTCATGGGGTCTAGTTTGTGCCCTGTGCCCCTTGTCCTGTCCCTGGGCACCACTGACAAGAGTCTGGACCCAGCATCTTGCCCCCCACAGCCCCTTAGCTCTTGCTGGGCATTGCTCAGATCCCCTCTGGGGCTGCTCTTTTCCAGGCTCTCAGCAACAGGGCTCTCAGCCTTTTGCTCCTCACAGAGCTGCTCCAGGCCCCTCAGCATTCTCAGAGCCTCCCCTGGACTCTCTCCAGCAGTTCCCTGTCCCTCCTGAACTGGAGAGCCCAGATCTGGGCCCAAGGCTCCAGATGTGACCTCACCAGGGCAGAGTAGAGGGGGAGGAGAAGCTCCTTCAGCCTGCTGGCCACACTCTTCTTCATGCCCCCCAGGTGACCATTTGCCTTCTCGGCCACAAAAACACATTTTTGGCTCCTGGTGAACTCGTTGTCCCCCAGCACTCCCAGGTCCTTCTCCTTGGAGCAGCTTCTCAGCAGGTCTATGGAAGGATGTGGTTCCAGAGGCATGTCTCCTCACTGTTAATGCTCCAGGGGACCTCCCTGTGCACTTCAATCCCCTCACCACTCAGAGGTCACAGGCTTTTAAATCAGAGCTGCTCACAGGAAGGAAACCACGCCACGGAAGGCCTCAGCAGCAGGGTGACACCCAGCTAGGCAACACGACCCTGGAGCCAGCCCTGCCCCTGCCAGCACCAGCAGAGCCCAGGAGCTCACCGGGAGGGCTGAGTGAGCACCAAGGCACCCTTGGTCTGCACCACCTGCGTGCTCCTGGCTGCACCAAGTCTCTTCAATGTCTTTGTCAATGATCTGGACAAGGGGCCTGAGTGCACCCTCAGCCAGTGTGAAGATGGCACTGAATTGCGTGGGTGGGTGAGAAGGTTCTGCACATGGGTCTGACCAGGCTGCAATCAATGGGCTGAGGTCAATGGGATGAGGCCAAGGGCCAGGCCCTGCAGCAACAGCTGAGTGGCTTCCAGCCAACGTCTTGGTGTCTGGTAACCACCTCCCAGTTTCAAGAGATTTGTCACCAGCAAAGGCAAAGCTCTGAGATAAAGCAGAGTCTGAAACCAGGCTGGGGACAGGACTGATGCAGGCAGCTGGGGCACCTCTTGACACCATTGCTGGTCTCACTTTCAGACATCAAGAGCAAAGACAGGACCACCACTCACCCAACCCACAGCCTTACTGGCACTTGTATCACCAGGGTGACATCCAAGCACCTGCTCAAGGAGAAGCCTCTCACAGAACCACTACAGCCCTGCAGATCTTATCTACAATTGCAAGGCTGCAGCCCCCACCCAGTATGCACCAGTAAGAGTCTAAAGACCAAGGCAGCACTGCTGCTTCACACTGCTCTGCAAGGACACCTGGGTCCTGAGAGTGAGCTTTGAGGAAGGGAGGAGAAACTCAGCCCAGTGTGCTGGAGACTCTCTAAGGATGCTTCAGTGCCAGAAGTAAGCTTTTGGGAATCACAGAGTGGTAGGGGTTGGGAGGGACCTCCGGAGATCATCTAGTCCAACCCCACCTGCTGGAGGGCCCTCCAAAAGGCCCTGAGAGCAAGCTTTAGGGAAGGGAAGAGAAATTCAGCCCCATGCGCTGGAGACCCTCTAAAGATGCTTTGGTCCTGCTGTGGGGAAGAGAGGAGAAACTGAGCCCCAGGTGCTGAGTCTCTCTGCTCAGAACAGCACAGCAGCATGGGCAGGGGTCCTGCAGAGCATGCAGGAGCTCAGCCCCACTCATTTCACACAGATCAAAGCTAGGTGCTTAGCTCCAACATGACAAGTCATGAGTCACCTTCTCACCACTCAAATCCTTTCACCAGTTCTCTGCTTTCCACACCAATGAGACCTTTCAGTGGGAAAACCCCTCAGGAATCAGGATTGGGGAAGGGGAGGTGAGAGGTGGATTCTTTCTGAGCCTGCTTCCTGGCAATCAGAGCCCTCTCTCAACCACCCTCTCCTAGAAACATCAAACAAGATGCCAGCCTCAGGAAGTTCAGTAAGGCCAAGGGCAAGGTCCTGCACCTGGGTTGGGACAATCCCAAGCACAAAGAGAAGCTGGGCAAGGAGTGGCTCAAGAGCAGTCTGGAGAAGGACTTGGGACCATCAGTTGAAAATCTCAAAGCACAATGTGTGCTTGCAGCCCAGAAGACAACCGTGTCCTGGGCTGCATCAAAAGAAGCTTGACCACCAGGACCAGGGAGGTGATTCTGCCACTGGTGAGACCTCACCTGGAGTACTGCACCCAGCTCTGATGTCCTCAGCACAGGAAGGACATGGATCTGCTGGAGAGGTCATGAAGATTAACAGAGGGCCAGAGCACCTTCCCTATGGGGACAGGCTGAGAGAGTTAGGTCTGTTTAGCCTGGAGAAGAGAAGGCTCCAGGGAGAC
Source organism: Dryobates pubescens (assembly GCF_014839835.1). Lineage (NCBI taxonomy): Eukaryota > Metazoa > Chordata > Aves > Piciformes > Picidae > Dryobates > Dryobates pubescens. The sequence goes on from NC_071633.1 coordinate 20,005,012, forward strand.
CTCAGAGCAGCCTTCCAGTACCTGAAGGGGCTCCAGGTGAGCTGGGGAGTGACTTTGAACAAGGGCTGCGAGTGACATAAGAGCAACAATGGTGGGAGAGGGGAGATTTGAGACTGGAGTGGAGGAAGAAATTCTTGACAGTGAGGGTGGTGAGAACAGGTTGCTCAGGCAGGTCATGGGTGCTCCATCCCTGGAGATATGGAAGGCCAGGCTGGATGAGGTCTTGAACGGCCTGGGCTGGTGTGAGGTGTCCCTGCCCTGGGGCAGGGGGGTTGCAACTGGATGATCTTTAAAGTCCCTTCCACCCAACCCATTCCTTGACTCCTTGCTAAGACCTGCTCAGCCTCTGCACCTTACCTGCTGCAAAAGGCATTTTGTAGGGGTAGGTGCTGCGCCCTGTGTGCAGGCTGCCTACCCTGCCCTCGGGCACCTGCAGCACACCGCAGACGCTGTAGCTGCCGATGGCTGTGCCCTCCCCGCAGCAGTACGGGGAGCTACACCAGTGCAGCGGCTGGAAATGAGCACCCGAGGGCAAGGAGCTGGGTGACACCAAGAGCCCCTCGCAGGCAGCAGGCTGTGACAGCTGGTCCTTGAGGGAGCAGTGGGGGTAGCCACTGTACCCACTTTGGCCGTAGCAGACGTAGAAGCCGTTCAGCGGCGGCAGATCCGAGGACTCAAAGAGGCAGCCACAGTCCGCGTGGTTGCCGGGCACGGGCAGGGCAGGGAACTGCTGCACGGGAAAGGAAGGCTGATGGAGCTCCTGTTTGGGGGTCGGCGACTTCTCTCCAGGTCTTCCGTACTCCGGCTTCATGGAAGCTTGGCCACCCATGAGCAAAGGCAGTCTGTGGTAGAAACCCTCTGTGCCGGCATAGGAGCTAGACAGTGACTCGTACGGGACAGGCTCTGCTGTCCCATAGAGCCTAGAGGAGTCCTGCTGCTCTCCTTGCCCAAAAGCTCCTAGAGTGAGTCCCTGCCAGCCGTGCTGACCCTCCACTTTCAAGCCAGCCCCCTCCTTCTTGGCCTTGACACAGTTCTTCCGACCAGCTTTGGCCCATTTGAGCGCTGACTTCGAGCAGTGGTTCTCAGACTTGCCGTCCCCCTCCGATTTACTCCTGGGCTTCAGGGGTTGGTCCTTCTCGTGGGTCAGCTTCAGGAAGGCCGTGGCGTTGAGGCTAGCCAGCCTCTTGGGGGTGGGATGGTAGGGGACAGCCCCATCCTCCGAGCCCTCGCCCGGTGCCCGATCGCAGCTGCTGCACTTCTGGCCGTGCTCGTGCCGGCTCTTGCCCCTGCCCGGCCTGGCCGGCACCGCTCTGCCTGCCGGAGGCCAGCCGTCGCCAGGCTTGCAGAGCAAGCCCCTGGCCGCGCAGTCCGGCCGGGCCGGGTCCCTGCGGAGGCGCCGGCCGGGGCACAGGGCCTCGTCGCGCTCCAGCAGCAGGTTGTTGACCGCCTCGGCGTTGAGCGAGGCCAGGCGGCGCTTCCGGGGCTCCGCGGCGGCGGCGCCCGGCTCCTGCTCCAGCCCCGCAGGAGTCCCTCTGCACTCCTCCCCGGGGGCGCTGCTCTCCCCTGCACCCAGGGGCTGCGCCCGCTCGGGGAACAGCGCGGGTGCCAAGCCCTGCACCCTGTGGGGCAGGTCCTTGTTTTGGCAGGTCTGGGCCTGCTTCGACAGGGAGCCAGCCACGTCCTCCAGCCGGGTGAGGAGCACCTTGCAGGTCTTCTTGCTGACCGAGGGCAGCAGCCGGCGCCGCAGGGGGTAGGTCTTGCGCACCTCGTGCAGGCCCTTGGCCTTGCTGGTGCCCAGGCAGCCGCTGGGACAGGCTGGGGCCTCGCTGCCGCCTCCATCTCGCTGCTCATCACACTCAGCCTCGGCCCTCTCCATCCTGCTGCTGCCTGCCGGCGAGGAAGCGCGGCCAGCAGAACCGGCTGGGTGCTTCAGGAGGAAAAGCTGTTTCTTCCGGGCATGCGTCATAGGATCACCGTCCGGCCCTGGGAGGGACAGAAGGAAACATCTGTTAAGAGGGACCCACACATGCATGGAATTGTCTAAGATTATCCAGTCCACCACCAACCCAGCACCATGACCGTCAAACCATGTCCCCAGGTGCCACGGCCACACCTTTCCTGAACAGTGCCTGCACCACCTCCCTGGGCCGCCCCTTCCACTCCTGCAGCAAAGAAATTGTTCCTGGCATCCAACCGAACCCTCCCCGGCACAATCGCAGGGCCATCTCCGCGTGAAGCACCAACTGCCAATGAGGAAATGTTTGGGAAGCTTGTTTCCATCCACAGCTGAGTCTTCCTGGGTGCTGGCCAGTTAAGCCAATTAAGAGACAGGATGCCATGAGCTGCGCTTCAATATTAGGCCACAGAACACAAGAGCAATGAAAGGCGAGGCGGTGACAGCCAATGGCACAGCAGCTGGGACAGCCCAGAAGGTTGTTCTGCCCAGCTCGCACCCCAGCACATTCCCTGTTACACCAAGGCTGTTTCTAACGCTACAAGTGTTCATCGTGTGTCGACAGAGGCAGACCCTCTGGGCGTCGCTCCAAAACACTCAGACAAGAGAAAAGCACCTACTCGTGTGATAAACAAGCTTGGGCTGAGGCAGAGAGCTGCCAACGTGAGGAGATGGTCACATGCAAATCCCCATCCAGCTTAGAACCTGGCTGCTGGGGTTCCCTGCACCAGCACCGTGCACGTGAAGCAACCAAATCATCACACATGGCAGAGAGGCCCAAAAACATACATGTAAGGGAGATAGAAAAGAGGGATACTCATCTGCATGTCACTCACCAAAGGCCAGCACAGGGGGGCTAGAAGGGACCTCTGGAGAGCATCCAGTCCAACGTCCCTGCTCCAGCAGGGCACCCACAGCAGCTTGCCCAGCAGCACAATGGCCAGGGGGGGTTGGAAGCTCTCCAGAGAAGGAGACTCCACAACCTCTCTGGGCAGCCTGCTCCAGGCCTCCAGCACCCTCACACCAAAGTTTCTCCTCCTGTTCAGATGGAACCTCCTGGGGTCCAGTTTGTGCCCCGTGCCCCTTGTCCTGTCCCTGGGCACCACTGACAAGAGTCTGGCCCCAGCCCTTTGTCCCTTACAGCTCCTTTATCCCTTGCTGAGCATTGCTCAGATCCCCTCTGGGGCTGCTCTTCTCCAGGCTCTCAGCCGGATAGGATAGGATAGGATAGGATAGGATAGGATAGGATAGGATAGGATAGGATAGGATAGGATAGGATAGGATAGGATAGGATAGGATAGGATAGACCAGGTTGGAAAAGACCTTTGAGATCATCAAGTCCAACCTATCACCCAACACCATCTAATCAACTAAACCATGGCACCAAGGGCCTCATCCAGGCTCTTCTTAAGCACTTCCAGGGACAGTGACTCCACCACCTCCCTGGGCAGCACATCCCAATGGCCAATCTCTCTTGCTAGGAAGAACTTCTTCCTAACATCCAGGCTAAACCTCCCCTGGAACAGCTTGAGACTGTGTCCTCTTGTTCTGGTGCTGGGTGCCTGGCAGAAGAGACCAACCCCCACCTGGCTACAACCTCCCTTCAGGTAGTTGTAGAGAGCAAGAAGGTCTCCCCTGAGCCTCCTCTTCTCCAGGCTAAGCAACCCCAGCTCCCTCAGCCTCTTCTCACAGGGCTGTGCTCCAGACCCCTCCCCAGCTTTGTTGCCCTTCTCTGGACACCTTCAAGTCTCTCAATGTCCTTCTGAAACTGAGGAGCCCAGAACTGGACACAGGACTCAAGGTGTGGCCTAACCAGTGCAGTGTACAGGGGCACAATGACCTCCCTGCTCCTGCTGGCCACACTGGCCGTGGGGGCACAATGCTGGCTCATATTAACCTTGTCCACCAGTCCACCAAGGTCCTTCTCGTTGGAGCTGCTTTCCAGCAGATCACCCCTCACCTGTACTGGTCTAGGGGGGTTTATTCATGAGGTTTCTCACTTTTCACCTGTGTCAAGTCATTGTTGAAAATCAACACAAAATATGGATGGGAAGAGGTAAGAACCTGGACCAGGAACTGCCTGCTGAAGGCATGGGCTGTCAAACCAGTACCTGGCATCCCAACAGCAGCCCTGGCAAGCCAGACAGCTTCAGGCTATCTGGACCTCCCCAGCCAGCCAGAACATCACAGAAGTGGTCTGTCTCTGACCTCAACTCCAGCAAATGACCTGCAGCAGGCTTGTGTCAGATGTTTGAGCTTGGGAGAGACCTTTGAGCTCATCAAGCCCAGACGCTCACCAGGAGTTCACAATGCCACCACTGCTGCTAAGCCACTAAACCACATCCCTCAGCACCACATCCATGCAGCTTTTAAACCCACCACCTCCCTGGCCAGCCTGGGCCATGCCTGAGAGCCCTTTCTGAGAAGAAGTTGTTCCTAATATCCAACCTGAACCTCCCCTGGCACAACTTGAGGCTGTTTGCTCTTGTGCTGTCGCCGCACATGAGAAGAGACCAACCCCACCTGGCTCCAACCTCTTTTCAGGTTGTTGTACAGGGTGATGAAGTCTCCCCTCAGCCTCCTCTTCCGAAAGCCAAAGCGAGCAGTCTGGAGAGCAGCCACTCACCCAGGTAGGTGATGCTAAGGAGGGAGACAGGCAGATAAGAGCCACCTATAAACATTACCAATCAGCCTAATTGAGTGGTATTGGAACAGAATTAATGAAGCCTGCACCTGAGCATGAGAGAAAGCAGCACAGGACAGGCCAAGTGCTTAACCTAATGGTGTTTATCAACCACTCAGATCCCCTTTATTGGCACCAAAGAGTCAATCTTCACATGGGCATCAACCTAGGGGTGGTTTGATCCTTTCTGCAATGAGATCCTTGCTGGCACACCTCCTGCCATCCACACTGCTCTGCCACTTCTGAGGCTCTTAATTAAAGCTCCAACTGCTTCTGCGGCACTGAGAACAAAGCAACCCAAGGACTGTTCATTTGATAAGGGTTAATCAAGCTGATAATTAGATTATCTGTTTGAAATAAGCCCCCTGTGTTTAACTGCCTTGTCTATATGTGCATTAACTACCAGAGACCCGGCGACTCAAAGCCCCTGTGGTGTGGACAAGCTTTCCCTGATGTCCCAACGTGTTTTGGGGACACTAAGTGTCACTGACATCCTGTCACACACAGGAAGCCTTCCTTGGCTAGTGTCTGCTGACCTTGATAGGACAAGGGGCAATGGCTTGAGATTAGAGCAGGGTAGATTTGGGTGTGGATCCCTCATCCCTGGAAGCATTTAAGATGAGGCTGGATGAGGCTAGTGGGAGGTGTCCCTGCCCATGACAGGGGGTTGGAGCTCAATGATCTTTGGGGTCCCCTCCAACTCAAGCTATTCTGTGATTCCATGGAGGAGAGTGCTCTGTGAGGAGCTCTGTCTTTCTGAGAAGAAAAATAGGTTCTGAAAACTGAACTGGGAGGATGCTTATCAAGTCAGCCAGCCAATTTCCTTCAAGTTTGGAATTGTTCTTGCAGAAGAGACCAAACTGAGGCAGTAATGAACTGAAGTCATCCTGAGCATGCTGGGACTACCAAGAAGCCTCTCCATGCCTACAAGATCAATCACAGAATGGTGGGACTGGGAGGAACCTCTAGAGATCATTCAGTCCAACCCCAAGTCCCCTGCATCGCAGGGCTGGCTTGGCCCCTGCTATTCCATCTCATTTCAGCTCTACTGTTACATAGAAAGCTTGGACCAGATGATCCTTGGGGTCCCTTCCAAGCCGGCACTCTGTGATTCCCTTCCTGGCACAAAGCATGGAGCAGATAAGACAAGTGGCTTGCCTTGATCTAGCAGCCCCTTTTGAAGGCTGCTCACAACAAAACCATCTGACAGCCAAGGGCTTCCTGCCTCCAAAACCAGAGTCATGTTGAGCTGGGCTCCAGCAGGCATTGTACTCACTGCAGAGTGCTAGGTCTCTGCATCCTCTTTCCATCTTTGTATCACTCCATAAAGCAAAGAAGAAAGCCCAATGGTGCCCAGAAGCTTCCAAGAAATCTCAGGATAAGCCAAAGAACTCAGTGAACATATTCATGCCAGAGCCACCCAGTCACTGCTTGCAGCTGAGGCCCTGGATTAACAGTGAGAAGACACTCAGATATGACTCCAAGTTCAATGAAGCAGATTGGACTAAAAACCCTCATCCAGAGCCCATGGAGCATTTCAAAGCTCTCTGGAATTGTTGCCTCCTTCCTCAAAGTGGACTAGTGCTGAGAAACTCTCTTGACAGCTGCTGAACCCTAACCAGATGAGTATAAAGAAAAATTAAAAGACCCCAATATTGGTCCAATTTTCTGCTAGAATAAAGCCACTACCAAGCAGCAGAATCAGGAGAGACTTGATGCCTCATTAGCAGGAGAATAAGCAAGTGTGTTAACAGCTGCATCTTCAGTAATCATGCAGCTGCAGCATCTGTCTTGCCTCTCCATCACTTGATTACAAGTGAAATTAGAAGAAACTAGTCTGGGACCACCCCTTAGGATCAGAAAATTGTTTGGGATGGAGAAGATCTCTAAGATCATTGAGTCCAACCCTCAACCCAGCACCACCACGGCCATTAAACCATGGCCCCAAGTGCCATGGACAGGTTTTTTGAACACCTCCAGGGATGGGAACTCCACCACCTCCCTGGACAGCCTGTCCCAATCCCTGACCACTCTGGCAGTGAAGAAACTGTTCCTAATCTCCAACCTAAACCTCCCGTGGCACAATTTCAGGCCATTTCCTCTTCTATCACCTGACACAAGGGAAAAGAGGAGAATCCCCACCTGGCTCCAACCTCCTTTCAGGGAGCTGTAGAGAACCAGAAGGCCTCCCCTCAGCCTCCTTTTCTCCAGGCTGAACTCCCACAGGTCCCTTCAGCTGCTTCTCCCCAGCCCTGTTCTCCAGACCCTTCCCCAGCTGTGTTGCCCTTCTCTGGACCTGCTCCAGCATCTCAATATCCTTCTCAGAGTGAGGGAGCCAGTGGTTGAAGCACTATTTCCTCCCCAGTGGTTCCTACAGAGGTGTACTCCTTGCAAGGAGATGATGCCAAAAGCACAGAAATGCAAAGCCTGTAAAGCTTCTCATCCATCTGGCACCTCAGAGAGGCACCAGGAGTGAGGGTGACAAAGCTCTTCCTCTCCACACAGCGTCGCTTCGCCGACACTCAGCCTCTGTCTGCTCAGGGAAGTTTTATCCACTTAAAGTGGTGCAGCTTAGGCTGTGACAACAGCTCTAAAACTTTAAGTGTCTGGAGGATTGGCTCCTTCCTCCCTGCTGCTTTTACAGGCAGATCAGTCCTGGTGCTGTGGGGAAGGTGTTGTGTGAAGGCAGCACCCTGGGAGCACTGGGAAGCCTGGATAAATGAGAGCAGTGTCAGGCATCCCGACTGGAATTGCCCACACAGCACAGGAGCCCCAGCAGCAGAAGCCCTTCCCAATCCCAAACATTTACAAAACCTCTACGTGTTGCAGGCTGTGATTTGTCTTCCCAGAGTCCAGCCCAAATTTTCCTCCTGAGGCCCATCCAAAGCTCCATCAGAGCTGTTTGCACAGAGCTCATTAGGCTGCAGAGCTGCCTCATTTCTCTCACCCATCAACACACCCACAGAGCCCAGAGATGGTTTTCATTTGTGCCATGAGTTCTGCTGGGTCTCTGCTGTGCTTTATACACCTTGCTGCCATGATCTGCTCTTAATGGAAGCAGGCAGAGAGCAGGCAAGATGTGCCCTGGAGGGGGCTAGGGATGCACAGAGTGGACCACTCGAGATGTGGAAAGGTTCAAACTTTCCATGGATTTTGCATTTCTTCTGAAACACCCCAGAGAAGAGCAGCAGCAACTACAGGTCAAGTACCAGAGGTATGAAACACCACATGCTGCCAAAAAGCTGAGTATTAGAACTTCAAATAGGTTCTGCAGAGCTGCCCCTGTGCCAGCTACGCCAGCACCGCCCTGCGAGATGCCTGCAAGCAGCCTGAAAACCCAGGTCAGGAGTATCCTGGGACAGCCCTGACAGCCATGTCTTGAGAAGGAGCAGAGCTTTGCCAATCAACCTCATCGAGGCTTATGGCAAAAAATAAACCCAGCCCAGCTCATCTGATCCTCCCTGAATGCAAAATGCAAACTAAATTCAGACCGCTGAGTCTGGGAAAATATCAATCATGTGTCACTTCCTTCAGAGAGCTCTGGCACCACTCCTGGTTCCATGGATGAAGTGGAATCACTAATTGTTTCCCAGGCCTTATTCTGAAGGGCAAGGTGCAAGATCTCTACAGTAAACAGGAAAGCTCTTCCATGTCTCAGTCACACTCTTCTGCAACAGCTTTGGGAACCTCCTCCAAGCTGCTCAGCTTCAATAACTCAGGCTGTGCCATGACTCCATGTCTGACACCTGTAAACTCTGCTGCCTCTGGAAATTCTGAGGGCAGGTGTATCCGTGCCAGCTCCTCTCTACTTAGAAGCTGTCACTGCCATCCTGTTTCAAGATCTGGACTTCCCTTTTCCTCTCTCTGGTACATCTCTCTCCACAATTGTCTCCACTCACATTCACAGGATCCCAGGATGTTAGGGGTTGGAAGGGACTTCTGGAGATCATCCAGCCCAACCTCCCAACTCTTTTGAACCTGGAGCCTCCAACACAAGGACAGAGAAGTGAAGCTGAAAGAGGAGAGGTTTAGACTGGAGATTAGGAAGAAATTCTTGACAGTGACAGTGGTGAGACACTGGCACAGGTTGCCCAGGGAGGCTGTGGCTGCCTCCTCCCTGGAGGTGTTCCAGGCCAGGCTGGATGAAGCCTTGAGCAGCCTGTGCTGGCGGGAGGGGTCCCTGCCCATGGCAGAGGACTGGAACTGGATGATCTTCACAGTCCCTTCCAACCCAAACCAGTCTGTGTTTCTGTGATGGTTAGAGACTGTCAGCAGAGCACCCTTGAGATCCAAAGGCAACATTTCAGTGCTCAGCAAAAGCTGCTTTAGGGGAGAAAAACAAGGCAGGAAATTCCAGGAAAGACAAAGCATTCCTTCAGCTTCCCATTGCATTAACCACCCTTAAAATCTGACCCCAAAAGGCAACTTTAAGAACTTTTACATTTTCTGGGGCTTTCCCCCCCTTTCTATAATCTTCCATCTTTTCCTCAGCTTGGAGCATCCCTCAGAACCTCAGTGCCAGAAGACTTGGCATTGCAGCTGCAGGTACTGCCTTCATCACTCAGAACAGGAGAGCCTGGATGTTAGCATTGAAAAGACATTGAGTTTATAACCTCAGCTGAAGTTTACAGAAGCAGGCAAACAGGGAAAAAAAAAAAGGCTATGTTAAATAAGAGATTGATGGAGCATTTGTGAGGATTCCTGTCTGCTGACTCATCCCCAGCTGCCCCACACTGACCAGCACCACCTCAGCCTACAACTCTCATCTGAAGGGATTGTCAGCTCCTGAGTAACTCCTCAGGACAGCATCACTTCCCAGCTGGACAAACCTGTAGTTTCTAACCAGTTTTTAAAGCACTGCCAAGGTTACTGCAACCTCAGCTTGGGACATACAAAGCACATTTCAAGCACTGGCACAGGCTGCCCAGGGAGGTGGTGGAGTCACCCTCCCTGGAGGTGTTCAAGAAACATGTGGACATGGTTTAGAGGTGCTGGGTTGATGGTTGGACTCGATGGTCTTAGAGCACTTTTGCAACCCAAACAACTCTATGATTCTGGAAGTTGTCTGTGAAGCAGAACACCTTGGTGGGATTTCACATTTCCTCCACCACAGGTCTGAATTCCTCCTTACAGTCAAACTGCAGCAGACCTTTCAAAAGAAAAGAGACTTTCTGTGTCTTCATCCCCACTTTCCTGCCAGCATCATCGAATCACAGAATGGTAGGGATTGCAAGGGACCTCTGGATAGAGTCCAACCACCCTGTCAAAGCAGGATCACCTAAGGCAGGTCACACAAGAATGCACCCAGACAGGTCTTGAAAGTCTTTACAGAAGCAGGATCCTCCACACTGCCCCAGCTGAGGCCACAGGACAGAAGACAACTCCTGCTGAGCAGTTTCCCATTTGAGAGCTTCAGTCTTAATCCAGAATTCAAGTCAAGGGCTTTACAAAGCTCCTGCACTCCCACCACGAACCCTATGACCAACCACTCTCCTTCAGTCCTACAGACCACAGCACTGCACTGAACACTAAGCAGAGCTTGAATCTGAAGCTGAACTTATGGAGTGAAAATTCGGGTGTGGATGCATCTCAAAAGATCTTTTCACCAAATTGGGCAGAACTTCTACAGGTCCTGTAAGAGGGAGATCCAGACTGGGAAGTGTGAAGTTACAGGACACCATTCCCATCCCATTAAAGGAACAAAACTGCTGAGGGGCCTGGAGCAGCTCTGTGAGGAGCAAAGGTTGAGAGCCCTGGGGCTGAGAGCCTGGAGCAGAGCAGCCCCAGAGGGGATCTGAGCAATGCTCAGCAAGGGCTGTGGGGGGGCAAGAGGCTGGGTCCAGACTCTTGTCAGTGGTGCTCAGGGACAGGACAAGGGGCTCTGGGCACAAACTGAACCCCAGTAGGTTCCACCTGAAGATGAGCAGAAACTTGTTTGGTGTGAGGGTGCTGGAGGCCTGGAGCAGGCTGCCCAGAGAGGCTGTGGAGTCTCCTTCTCTGGAGAGCTTCCAAACCACTTCCCTGGCCATTGTGCTGCTGGGCAAGCTGCTGTGGGTGCCCTGCTGGAGCAGGGGGGATGGACACAGGTCCCATCCAACCCCCACCATGCTGGGATTCTTGGATCCCAACACTTAAAAATTAGCAAGGTGGCCACAAATGCCTTGCACTGCAAGGCATTTGAGAATCCACATGCAATCATTGTTTTCCTTCACTAGACACAGCATCACCCAACACCTCCCATCCAGGGTACATCCACCCATCTTCAGACAGCACACTTATGGCTGTGCCCTCTTCTCTCCCCACCTCTTTAATGTACAACACTAGTACTGCCAAATGAGTCCCAGCTAAGAGGAGTGCCTCTTCCAATGTCACCACTCAACTGGTTTAATGTATTAGGCCAGTCAAAAAATCATCAAGCATGACTGAACGGTGCTGCAGCACCTGATTTCACAAGGCAGAACCAGGTTCTCCATCCCTGAGGTGGGGGCAAGGCACTCACCTGCAGGACTGAGCTCAGACTGGGGTGGCTTTGCTGCTGCTGTGATTTTGAAGAGCAGCTCGTTAACTGATTCTCCATGAAGGCAATGACCAGTCTGTGAGTGGGGAGAAAGGTGGGAGATGCTTACAGACAGCACATCCACGTGGAGTGTGGGGGAAGTCCCAAGGTGCAGTGGTAGACGAAAGGAAGGAGATTTTAGTCTGAAACCTGAAGTTATTACTGTCTTCATCAGACCAGCCTGAAGCTCCACCAGCAGTAAGTGCTTACAGTTAATTACTTGGTGATTACACTTTTCACTAGCTCACAATTAGCACTCTCAGGTTTAAGTGCCCAGCAATGGCTCTTTCCAGAGGTATCAGGGAGGTGGGGTTGGGCTGCAGAAACCCAAGCACAGCCTCCGCACCATTCACCACACTGACCACCACAGCTGCCACATCTGGCTGAGGCAGAGGAGTCACCATGCCCACACAAACTTGATTTTGGTAGTCCAAGTCCAGGAAAGCCAAGGGCCTCAACACTTACACTGCCAAAGGTCCCAAGCAGAGCTAGAAGAACATCTGCAGTGCCCAGCAGCTGGCATGATGTGTCATCAGAAATCTGATAGAGAAAACTCTCCAGGAAGGGAGAGGGAAGGAGGGAGGGAGGGAGGGAGGGAGGAAAGAAGGGAGGGAGGGAGGGAGGAAAGAAGGGAGGGAGGGAGGGAGGAAAGAAGGGAGGGAGGGAGGGAGGAAAGAAGGGAGGGAGGGAGGGAGGAAAGAAGGGAGGGAGGGAGGGAGGAAAGAAGGGAGGGAGGGAGGGAGGAAAGAAGGGAGGGAGGGAGGAAAGAAGGGAGGGAGGGAGGAAAGAAGGGAGGGAGGGAGGAAAGAAGGGAGGGAGGGAGGAAAGAAGGGAGGGAGGGAGGAAAGAAGGGAGGGAGGGAGGAAAGAAGGGAGGGAGGGAGGAAAGAAGGGAGGGAGGGAGGAAAGAAGGGAGGGAGGGAGGAAAGAAGGGAGGGAGGGAGGAAAGAAGGGAGGGAGGGAGGAAAGAAGGGAGGGAGGGAGGGAGGAAAGAAGGGAGGGAGGGAGGGAGGAAAGAAGGGAGGGAGGGAGGGAGGAAAGAAGGGAGGGAGGGAGGGAGGAAAGAAGGGAGGGAGGGAGGAAAGAAGGGAGGGAGGGAGGAAAGAAGGGAGGGAGGGATGATGTTGTGTGTCACACAACCCCAGCGTGATGGGGGTTGGAAGGGACCTCTGGAGATCATCTGGTCCAACTCCCCTGCTGCAGCAGGGTCACTCAGAGCTGGTCACAGGAACCATTCCAGGTCAGGTTGTTTGGGGCTCCGAGCAAACTGCTCTAGTTACAGATGTCCCTGTTGACTGCAGGGCGATTGGGATAGGTGACCTGGAAAGGCTCCTCCAACCCAAACTGTGACTGTGATTCACCTGCAGGTACCACAGGAGGGACAGCAAGCAAGTCAGACGACAAGCTATGGGGTCACAAATGATCCTGATGGGCCTGAAAAGCATTCCAAGTCTCAAAAGGCCATTAACAGGGAGAAATACCCAACCTGCCATGAGAAGAATCCTCTTTGGTGTGAGGGTGCTGGAGCCCTGGAGCAGGCTGCCCAGAGAGGCTATGGACTCTCCTTCTCTGGAGAGATTCCAACCCCCCCTGGCCGTTGTGCTGCTGGGCAAGCTGCTGTGGGTGCCCTGCTGGAGCAGGGGGGTTGGCCTGGGATGAGCTCCAGAGGTCCCTTCCAACCCCCCTGTGCTGGAGTCTGATGAATCATCAGTTACACAAACGCAGAACAAGCAAGGTGGGACTCTGCAGACAGCAGCTGAGGTTTGCTGAGGAGCACAAGCTGGATGAGTCAACAACATCCCTCTGTTGTGAGAAGAATCAGCATCATCCTGGGGTAGATGCCCAAGAGAGCTGCATGTCAGCCACACTGCGCAGCGTGGAAGGAGTCCAGGAGGGAGCAGGTTCCAGCTGGCCCATGTCTGTCCTGCTCTGTACTGCTGGAGGAGCCAAGGACTTGGAGGTGACCGGCAAGGAGAGGGCGTAGGAGCTTACATCATGTGATTGAAAAAATAAGAGGGTGGGGAAGAAGTTCAGACCGTGGAAGATGTTGATATGGCATTCTCCAGGGAATGAGAGGACAGGACCCAGACTGCACTTAGGGAGGTGCAGAAGTCTTTTCCTACAGCCTTCTGCTGGGCTACAAAGAGCAGAAGATTACCTACAGAAATTGAGGTTAAAAAAGCCCAAACAAAAAACCACAAAGTGAAGAAGATCTGCAAGCAGCATCCTGGAGTAATTCATCCCCTGCCCACAGCAGGGTGACCGCCACCGCCCCAGGTCCTCCTGGCTGCGCACAGAGCGTGGGGCCGCAGAGCTGGAGAAGAGGCTGTAAAGCTTGAGTGAGGTTGACACCATGTATTTGTCAGAGCAGGCAGGTTCAGATCACACCTCTGCAGCTTCCACATCCACCTGGCACCTCGGTGTCAGGCTCACAGCACTTCTCATGAGGCTGCACCAAAAAGGGGCTGGTGACCCCAAGTGAGTGCTGCGCTGACTCCATACCAGGTCTCACACAACAACCCCAGCAGCTCACAGACCTGTTCTCTGCAAACTCCTGAGCACCAAAAGCCACAATTTGCTCTGAGACCAAGCCAGCCTCATTAGATGGCTTCCAGCACAACTCTCACACACAGTTATCCCATGTTTATTCATACCTGGACGTTTCACTTGCAGACCTGAGGCCACAGAGAGGCCCATCTGCTCCTGAAGCAAAGGCACCATCTCTTTTCAAGGAGAACCCAGCAACCACAAGTCTTTGAAGACCTCAATTTTCACATCACTGCAGGTCACCGTGAAGCCAGTGTGAATTCTAGAGGCTAAACCAGCAGATCTCTGCCAAAGGAGCATAATTACAACTTACTCTTGGGAACCACAGAGCCTTCCAACAGTTCAACCTAACTGGACTTTCAGGAAGGTTCCTTGAGGTCAGGCTGTAGTTCAGAACATCTAAGTGTGTTGAGTGCTGAAGACCAAGAGTCCTGCAAGTGCAAGCTGCTCCTCACAGATGGGTGCTCTGAGACACTGAAGACAGCCCCCTCTGCTTCCTCCAACTATGGCTTCATGGAGAGTGGATTTACAACAAGAAGAGCAAAACCTTGGAGGGACTCCCAGCACCAGCAAGTAGAAGAACAAAATAATCAGTATCACCCCCTGAGTATCGGCTACAGAACCTGAGAACATGGAGATGTTCAGCATATGGGGCAGATGGATGGGGAGGAGAAAAATGCCCTGGTGCATCCCAGCCACCAGCACAAGAACACCTGGGTAAGAGCAGCAGTTCAGAGCTAGACTCCAGTTGGGCTGCAGTACAGGAGACCAAGTCTGAAGCTAGAGTACCATAAATCTGAGCAGAGAGGGATGCCTGCAGCTGCCAGAGCTGCCAGCTGAAGCAGAGCCAAAGTGGCAGCAGGAGACACTTGCAGCTACTGGCTGAAGGGCAGAAGAACTGGCAGAAAGTTTCCAGGAGCTGCTGGAAGATCCAGGAGAGCTGCAGCAAGCTCTGCTTTCCCAGGCTGTGCCCAGACAGGGCAGGGTAAACAGCCGATAAGGGCACATGTGTAACAAACTCCCCCTGTGCTGTCTGAAGAAGCCTGCTGCCACACAACCACAGCCCCAAGGACAACTCCATGGCCTGCTGCCCACCTTCCCAGAGCCACTTTTGCTGCTGGCAACCCACATCTCAGGAAAGTTGATTCAAAGAGGAGCTGATGCTGGGCAAGAAAAGCAGTGAGCTTTGAGCTGATGAGGAAAGACAGAGAGAACTGGGGCTTTCTAGGCTGGGAAAAGGCAGACTGAGGGGGGATCAGCACTTTGAGGGTGGGTGTCAGGAGGATGGGACCAGGCTTTGTTCAGTGGTGCCCAGTGACAGCACAAGGGGCAATGAGCACAGAGTGGAACATCAGAAGCTGAATCTAAACATGAGGAAGAACATTAATTTAAGGGTAGTGGAGCCCTGGAGCAGGCTGCCCAGAGGGGTGGTAGAGTCTCCTTCTCTGTAGACTTTCAAGACCCACCTGGATGTGTTCCTGTGTGACCTGCTTGGGGTGATGCCTCTTTGGTAGGGGGGTTGGACTCCATCTGCAGAGGTCCCTTCCAACCCTACCATTCTGTGATTCTGAGAGTTTCTGCCTCATGTGGCAGTCAGAGCACAAAGCACCCAGGCAGGACGTCCCCAGGCAGCAGAGCTTCATCTCTGGCTCCAGCTCTTTGCCACAGGGAAGCACCTGATGCCCAGGCATGCCAGCAGCATCCTGGACACTACAACGACACTCTCCCACTTTAGAGCTCCAAAGTGAGCACCTCCTTACTCATTTCAACAACCAAGACAAACATTGCATTTAGTGGCTGCAACAGCAGGCAGAAATGCAGCCCTCTTCAAGAAGCCAGGCTGACTTACAGTTCCAGCTTCTGCTGAAGCTCAGCTCTCAAGTAAAGATTAATTCCTCCTCTAAACGTGGAGGTAAAAGACCAATCCTCATTCCTCCTGAGCAGAAACCAACTGCACATTCTGTCTTGGAGTCCCCAGGCTGCTCTGCTGCTTTCTGCCCTGCTCACAGCTTTGCCACACAGAGCTGAGAGATGCTTCTCATCCATGCAGTGAGCTCTGTTTGGTCTCTGCTGTGGCTGACTCTCCTCACTGATACGATCTGCCCAGAGAAGTCTCTGGGGAGACCTTACAGCAGCCTTCCAGTACCTGCAAGGGCCTACAAGAAAACTGGGGAGGGACTTTCTACAAGGACTTGCAGTGATGGAAGGGGGAAGCTCTGAGTGGAAGAGGGGAGATTAGGAAGAAATAGTTTACAGTGAGGGTGGTGAGACACTGGAACAGGTTGCCCAGGGAAGCTGTGGCTGCTTCCTCTCTGGAGGTGTGCAAGGCCAGGCTGGATGAGACCTTGAGCAGCCTGGGCTGGTGGGAGGCATCCCTGCCCATGGCAGGGGGGTGGAACTGGATGCCCTTCCAATCCAAACCATTCTGTGAGTCTATGATCTGCCAAAGACACTGAACACCAGGAAGCCCAAATGGCCTCATGCTCAGTCTGACCTTACACATTTGCTTTCATACCTCCGGGAGACTCAGCATCCTTGAGCTCCTAAGTGTCTGGGGAATCTCATGCTATGAGTGCAAGATGAACCCTCAGAGATCTGCAGCACCTTCACCTTGTCTGAGTGACCAGAATCACAGCATTTGATTGCTTGGAAAAGACCTCTAAGATCAAGTCCAGCCCTCAACCCAATACCACCATGGCCACCAAACCATGTCCCCACACATTTCTCGAACACCTCCAGGGACAGTGATCCCACCACCTCCCTTGGCAGCCTGTTCCAGTCCCTGACCACTAAAGGTATCCCAACAGATCTCTCAGGCAGCAGACATCCCACAGATCTCCTGGAACTCAGGCAACACCCCCCTTCAAACCAGCACAGCCCCAGCACACAGCACCAACACACTATGCTGTTCTTCTCACGCCACCAGGACACTGATCTTGAGTTTACCTAAACACTCTCAATTTATATTTTTAAGGGAGTTTAATTATTGGTAGAAAGACTCCTTTGGGTGGGACAGGGAGAGGCATCTACAGCTGCTTTGTTCAGCTGTGGGACCAGGCAGCATTTTGTGTGAGCCTTCCACCCTGCTAGGAAGGACAAAAAATTCAGATGAATTGTGATTCTCAGCTTCTGCATGGGAAAGTGCAGAGCTCCAAGAGCTGGGATGAGGCCACAGGGACAGCACCTGAAGCTGCTTTGTCCCCTTCTATTTTTTGTTTGTTTTAATTTGCTAGTTTCATTCACACAGAACACAGCCTCCTCCAGGAGGAACTATCTGACCTTGGAGTCCTGCAAGCACTGCTCTGGGAAGGGTTACTGCAGCCAGCGAGATTTCTAATCATGTTTAAGTAGCTGAAAGTACAAACGCTGCTGTTGTGCTTTCTTCCCAGCCCCTCCATGGTCCAGCTCCCCCCACTGCCTCCAATGGTTTCCCTGGAAACATATGCAAGCTTAAATTGGATTGACATTCACTTAGTGGACAGATGGAGTTGGGAACAGCCCAGTGCCTGAAATTCAAGGCCAAGTCTTGGGATATGCCACATTAACAGCACAACCCCCACCCCTCTGCGCTCCCCAAGCCCCCCAAACTTCGTAGGAAGGTTACCCTAATTACTCAGCAATGAGCCTGGAGGTGGCATCCGAAGCAAGGTCAGCGACTGCCCATTGTGCTGGCGCGGAAGCAGCAGGCCGAGCACGCGACCTTGTGTGGAGGGAAGGATTTCATTTTTGTCAAACACAAGAGTTCTTAAGCTCATTAGTGGCTTCAAGCAGGACAACTGATGCCAATCACACTTGTGCAGAGCGCAGAGGAGCCTCTGGCAGGCAGGGATGTGCCATCCACACTGGATTAGGCTTACTTCCATCCAACACTTGGGCAGGAGCTGAGGTTACCCCTGAGCACAGACTTGTAGAATTGTTTGGGTTGGAAAAGACCTCTAAGATCGAGTCCAACCATCAACCTAAGACCACTATGGCCATCAAACCACAACCCAGACCTGCAGCTCCCTCCTTCCCCAGCACCCAGAGGCTTTATCAAAGCTTTACAACCCTGCAGGTGCCAAGGCTGCAATTTCAGCAAAGCTGGTGATTTATTCTACAGTGGGAATTATTCCCTGGCTCTTCTTCTACTTTATGGGCAGAAATGGAAATGGCAAGGAATGGAAATAGCTCTTTGGTTTTTTTTTTGCAGTGCTTCCCAAGCACTCTGTCTTCTCTAACAGGATTTGGAAGGATTCACTTCTTTGCAAGCAGGACAGGAGAAATCCCAAAGAACTGCATTCCTAGAGATTTTTCATGAAACCCATCATCTGAGGAAGGAAGAGCAAGCAGGCAGTGCTCTGGCGAGGGGAAAGGAGAGCAGACAGCAGCCCTGGTGTGTGCTGCCTTGCCATGTGCTCTGCCCAGCACGTGCTTCATTATTGTAGGTACCACCCCCAGCTAATTAGGGCTGTGTGACAGAGCTGGGGTTAATAAGTGATTGTTCAGGGCACAAAGCCCTGAAACGCCTGCACAAGGAATGGAAGGGAACCAACTTCCTCAGCTCTCAGGAATTTCCAGTTTGGAATTTACCTGTGTGAGCTGTCAGGATTTCCACACCTGCCCTGACACTGCCCTTTCAACAGGCCTTTAAAAGGAAATTGATTATCACTGCCAAATCCCTTCGCCTTTGCCATCCTGCTCACCTTGGAGAGATCCACGGCATTTTACTCTTCAGCCACCCCCAGCCTTGCTCACATGGACTGATTTTGGCTGAGCTCAAACAAAGAAACCAACCCAAATTTGCCTCTTGCATGGTTTTAGGTGCTTGCTTTGGGTTGGTGTGGGTTTGCTGTTGTTGATGTGTTTTAAATTTAAACCCTCCTGCTGCACTCCAGTTTCATTCACAAGCCTGTGCTCTCCTCTTACCCATCTGTGATTATTGCTGGTTACTCCTTTCCATCCTACCCCTGCAGTGGGGGAGAGAATCCGGGAATCATTTGGGTTGAAAAAAGCCTCCAAGACCAACAAGTCCAGGCATCAACACCACCGTGGCCAGTAAACCCTGGCCCCAAGAGCCATGTCTATGTTTCTTGAATGCCTCCAGGGATGGGGACTCTACCACCCCCCTGGGCAGCCTGTGCCAGGCTCTGACCACCCTTGTAGGAATTTTTTTTTTTCCCCCCTAAAATCCCACCTAACCCTCCCCAGGCACAGTTTCAGGGCATTGCCTCTCATTCTATCACCTGATACTAAGGAGAAGTGTCTGACCCCCACCTAGCTCCAACCTCCTGTCAGGGAGCTGTAGAGAGCAGTGAGGTCTCCCCTCAGCCTCCTCTTCTCCAGGCTGAACAACCCCAGGTTCCTCAGCTGCTCCGCACCAGACCTGTTCTCAGTCCCTCTCTCCACCCCCCTAACTAAACCCTTTTTATGGTTTCCCCTAACCTAAATCAGCAGGAATGTGCTCAACTGCCCTAACCCAGCCAGGACTCCCATCACACCTCTTTGTTAAGGAAATGCTGAGCCTTCTCTCTTTTGGGGTCTCTTAGTTAAAAGACTCTTTGGTTTAAGAACTTCCCAGGCAGATGCTCCTGGCTCTGCCGGCACCACACTGCTGCAGCTGGGTCCTGCTCCCTGCAGCAGCCTGCAGAAAGAGTCAACTCAACCCATCCTTCCCCCTCATGCCTCCAACCTCCCCATCCTTTCTTGGCTGCCAATTCCAGGCTGTTGCAGGTCTTGTGCAGGCGCTGGGGGACACAATGAGCAGCAGAGGAGAATGCGAAGGCAGCGAGACTCGCAGCGCTCGGGGCTCTGCACAGGCCACAGCCAGGAACAATAGAAGGCCATGCATGGTGTGCAGGGATGAAGCAGCACAGCTCAGCGATGCCAGCACATCTCGATGCCTCCCCAGTGCTGTGATTTCATTTAAAAAATGATAATTCCCCCCCAGATGAGCTGCTGGCCAAGTGCTTTTATTCCAATCAACACTAGGGAAATGCCTCCTCTTTATTTCCAAGAGCACCATAAATAATTTGCAATATTGATAGACATGCAGTTGCTAAAAGCCAAGATCTTTTATTAAGAATAATAATAAAAAATAAATGCAGCCTGCTGAGCTGCAGAGTTTCAAAGCTGAGCATGAGAGAGCCCTTCCGAACTGCTTGAAGAACAATGGGTGCAGCAGCGCTCCTCTGATGTGGCTTACAAAGAGGGGGGAATAAATCATCACTTGGTTGTTTAGTCACACCTTTGTTCGAGGGAAGTGGGACACCAGGAGTACAGCAACTGGCAGCTCTGAACCAAAGCATCACCCTGCTCCTGAACAACACACACTGAACACAAACCCCACTCCGGGTCAGCCCCGCAGGAGCCACCTGCTCCATCTGCTGTTTCCAGAGGCACTGACACCCACAACGCACAGGACAGCACCAGATCAGGGGGATGTGGCAGCAGGAAAAGGCCCACTCGGGCTCCATGACACCCTTAGACAGCCACAACCTGTATCATCCTTAAAGCCTCCTGCTTCAGCACCCAACACAGGGGATGGCACAAGCTAACACCCCAACAGGTACTCACCTGCAGTGCTGTGTCCAGCTATGGGGCTCACAACACAAGGATGTGGATCTGCTGGAGCAGGTCCAGAGGAGGCCATCAGGATGGTCAGAGGGCTGGAGCAGCCCTGCTATGGGGACCTGCTGGGAGAGTTGGGGCTGTTCAGCCTGGAGAAGGCTCTAGGGAGACCTCAGAGCTGCATTTCAGTATCTGAAGGGGGCTACAGAAAGGCTGGGGAGGGACTGCTGTTTAGAAGCACCTGTGGGGACAGGACAAGGGGCAATGGTTTGGAACTGGAGCAGGGCAGATTTAGGTTTGACATCAGGAGGAAGTTGTGCACAGTGAAGGTGGGGAGATGCTGGGACAGGTTGCCCAACAGGAGCAGGTTGCAGCGGCCCCATTCATGAAGCCATTCGAGGTCAAACCTGCCGGGGCTCTAGATGGAGATGTCCCTGTTGACTGCAGGAGGTTTGGACAAGATGTCCTCTGAAGGTTCCTTCCAACCCAGTGCATTGTGCAATTCTATGATTCTGGGACGAGCCAACACCACTGCCATGAGACCTTTTAGTCCCAGTGCTTGGCTGAAAGTGTCCCAGCAAACCCCTCTCAAAAGCCCATACTGCCTGCCTCTGAACACACTGGGACAGCAAAGGATAGAGAACTACAAACCCAAAGATGAAAAGCAGCCCTCAGGGAGTATCTCACCAAGCACCTTCACCTCCAAACCATCTCAGAATGTGCCAATCAGGTGCTAAAAACAGCACTTCTGGCTGTGCCACGTGTGAAAAGCACAGAGCTACAGCCCTGGACACACCGTGCTCTCCACAAGCTGACACACATCCTCTACGCACCTTCCTGGGGGTTATGTGCTGTGCTCCACACTAGCAGCACAGCTGGGGGGCCCAGTGAGACTGTCCAGTGCCTCTGGCCTGGGGTGGGTTATGCTGAGCACTCCCATGGCATTTAAGTGGCTGAGGAAAGATGTTTCTCCCTGGCACCAGAATGAGAGGCCATGGCCTGACGCTGTGCCAGGGGAGGGTTAGGTTGGACGTTAGGAAGAATTTCTTTCCTGCAAGGGTGGTCAGGTGTTGAAACAGGCTGCCCAGGGAATGGAGTCACAGGATGTTCAAGACATGGACATGGTGGTCTTGGGTTAATGATAGGACTCAATGACCTTAGAGGTCTTTCCAACCCAAACAATTCCATGGTTCTATGTCCAGTCCCCCATCAGTAAAAGCCTGATTAACAGCTGCCTAAGCTGCCAGCAGGCTCACGGCTAGAGAAGCCCAAAGTCAGAAGCATCTCTTGTTTCTGACTCCAATGGAGATCAAATCAATAATGAGACCATGGTGATTTAACCCTCAGAGCACTCACACTTGCAGCTCCTGTGCTGACAAACAGCACAGAAAGGACCCTTCACATGTGGGACAAGGCAATGAGCCAGATCTAAACAAACTCCATCGGTACCTCAGTGATTAGCTGAGCGTGGGACAACCAGCTGCTTCTCCAGGCAAGTCACCCTCCTTTTCAGCTGCATTTCATCCAAACCAGAGAGCAGCACTGCTCTCCCCAGCCCACTGGCTTCCACCACAATGTAACTCAAAATCTCTTTTGGAAATGATATTCCTGCCCTATCAATAGTTCAGGGATTTTAAGAGGAGGTTCAAGTTGTGCTTTCCACGTCTGCCAGCTCCGTGCTCTCTCCTGCTTCGAATGGGTTTTCATCCACATCGCAAGAGACACGGCAAGAGGAATTAAATCCCAATGGCACAAATATTGACAGGACAGAACAGGGGCAAAATGAATTGATTTTAAATCAGATTTATATTTATTCTTCTTAATGACATGCTTTGCTTTAGCTTTTACACGATAACATCAGTCTCTCATTTCATTTCACAGCAACAGAAAGATTTCTGTGGTCCTGCTCTGCTAGTGGAAGGTTTGGTTTCTTAGTCACATGAATTATTATATGAAAGTAGAAAGTAAAGTCACAGTGATAAAGCTTTGTGCTGCAGTATCAAGTTTTGACAGTAGCTGGGTCAAGGCCCATCGCATGTGAAGGGTCCTTTCTGTAGGTCCAGCTGACTCCTGCCCTCGAGAGGGAAGCAGCAAGCAGGGAAACTGCCATCCTCACCTCTCTGCCTCATCCCACCGGCACAGGTCCCAGTGGGTTTTACAACCCTGTTCCTTTCCATCTCGAGAACAAACCAAACCCATTAGTTTTACCTTTCAGTGCATCTTCCCCACATCAGGAATGCTGTCTGTCAGCACAGGAGCTGCGAGTGTGAGAGCTCTGAGGGTTAAATCACCATGGTCTCGTTACAGGTAACTCCGAGGAGCTCGATGGCCATGAATTTCAATATTCTCTGTCATTAAAAGCCATGCTTTGGTCCAGCTGAGAACAGAGATGCCGTGCTGGACAGCCACAGCATTCCTGAAAAATCCTCCTCTGCCCCAAGCCTTACAGCAGTCCCACCCTGAAGCAAGGGGCACAATCCCTGCTGAGCACCAGCCACAAAGCAGCTCCCTTTTCTTGCCCCCAGGAGCACAGCTGTGCCCAGAACACCCAACAGCCATCACGCCAAGAGGGAGTATCTGAAGATGGATACCCATCTACAGCTGCCATACAACCAATTTACTCACAGCTCAGCTACAACCTGCCTGTATGGAGAGACACCACAAAGTAAAGCAGGAGACCAAACCAGAGGGTCAGAAAGCCCCTGGGGACACCAAACCTCCCGAGCCACCATCTACACAGCCAGCCCAGCCTGCGGCACAACACACAGCTTCTGTTTGAAGCCTTTTTAGTTTTATGACTTGTTTCCAGGTTTTGTTTGGTTGTTTTTATAACTAGATATACATATACATGATCTTTTCTGTATTCCCCAGTTCTCTCAGCTGCTGGTTCATGCTATTAACAATGTGATAACTGTGACTTATTAGTTTGGCTGGTTGGGTGCAAAGTGGGAGTTGCTCCTGTGGTTACTTCACTGGGGTGCATCATTGTGGTTAACCTGATGGGGGGTGGGAGCAATAAATAAAGAAATAAAGTCCCATACATCTCCTTCTGGATGCAGCATCTGCAGGTGAGAGGGTCTGACGAGACTGCCCCACTCCTGAAGGAGCAGCCAGCACCATCCATTCATGCTCTCCTGACCCGAGCTCAATGCCGAGCAGCCAGCTCTCCTCAGCCCACCATTTCTAATTATTTTCACTTGTTGACTTTTGAAAGATTTACTGCTCAGGGCTTATTTTGGTGCTGTGGTAATATTAGAAAAGCATTTGCTGAAGGGTGTCTTACCCCCAAAATAATCACTATCTAAATCAGAGAGCCACAGCCAGCTCCAGCACATGTGTCCCACACTCCCAATGGCTCCACAATCACACAGCAGCAATTAACACCATCGCAGCAAACAAAATTAGCTTAAGCACTCTGCCCAGAGAGGCTAAAATAACCAAATAAATAATAAAGCTGCCAGACTGGAGACAGAAAGGTGATGGAGATGACTGGCAAGAAGGGCAAAGCACCACCAGCAGACTAATTGATGCAGTTGGAGGAGGAAACCTCAGCAGCTTCAGAAACAAGAAGATTGCTGTTACAGAACCAAGACCCTGGCTGGCTTCCCCCAGACACTGCATTTCCAAGTGACACTGTGCTGTACCGTGAGACTGCCACCATCAACCCACAGCAAACAGAGCATCCAGAGCAGAGCCACTCTCCCAAAGCTAAGTGGATCACTGTCACCTGCAGGCTTGGCCTTCTTCAGCCGATTTTACACCTAGAAGCGATGCTGCACCTCACTGGGGCAGCAAATCTGAGCACCAGCAGCTGGGAAACCTCTGCTGCTGCTCCATTTGAGATCCTGCACTGACTTCATTAGGAAAACAAGTAGAAATCAATGCTTAAATCCAACAGGGTCCCGTGAAGTCAGACTGAGGCCCCATTTCCCATCACCAGCAAATATTTAGACAGTTCCAGCTGAAGCTGGCAAAGGATTCAGGTAGCCAGGAGATGCCAAACATGAAGGATGGCTGGGGATGAATATGTTAGCAGGGTACTTCTGCTAAAGCCATCAGCAGCATGCTGGTATTTAAATCACATTAAGATTTCAGAAGCATCAGTCGATCACACAGCTTGTGTCACTCTGCCTCTCACAACCAAACGGTTGGAAACCTTCAAACCACCCCCCCGAGAGCCCCCCCAGGACAGAGCCCTGCAAGCACAGCACCCAGGAGCACGCTGAGCCTGCCTGTCTGGCACAAGCACCTTCTAATTGTGGCAAACTGATGGACAGATCAATTAACCAGGCAAGCCAGAGCCCAGCTAAGCCAAGCCTCTTGCTCCCAGGTTGACAATGATGACTTCAGATAGAAAGCAAGCACCAGGGGCAGCTGTGTTCTTCACCACAAAACCAAACCAGAACCTTTCAGGTAAGGGCTTGTGGAAGGAGAGAGACACGAGGAGGGCAGGGGACAGAAGGCAAAGAGAATAGATCCCAATTGCTCCTATTTTCCAAGTTCTCAAGGCTGCTCCTGATAAAGAGAAGAGATGCCCATGGCTGCCCGTGGTGGGGCACGGACATCCCCTGGCCGTGGCTGTCTGTGGAGCAGTCACCCGGTAAGCACTCACCAGTCTGCCCAGATCTGCCCAGTCACATGTGCTGGCTCCTGCGCCTGGTAGAAGCAGCTGGAAAAGAGGGAGCCAGCAGAGCTGCCTCCATTAGGAGCCACCACTACACAAAAGGAGGAGAGGAAACAAGCTCCGAGACACCGGGAGCTGCCGATGGCAAGGGAGAGATGGCCACGGGAAACGGGTGGCAAAGTGCGGCCAGCGGCATGAAAACACGATGGGAACGCAAACCCCCGTGCCGTGCTCCTCGATGGCACCTGCACTGACAGTGACATGACACTCGACAGTCACGACATTGCCCACACCGAGCAGCCAGCGAGAAGAAGAAACTCGAGGAACTTGCCCGGTCAATTCACGGCGCCCAGGACGCGCGGGTGGTATTTCCACGTCCAGGCGTGGGGGGACCCCCCAGAACGCCGATCCCACCGCCGCCAACTTCCCGACGGGCAGAGCCCGTTCTGCCGTCCCGAGCCCACTCCGCACCGGGAGGGACCGGCCCGGGGGGCGAGCAGCTCCACCAGCACCCGCTACCGGCGTTTTTCCCCGGGAATCGCCTCCCTAAAGCCGGCGCTGCGCCGCGGAACATTCCCCTGCCCGTTGTGCAATACCCCCGGGGGCAACAATCCCCTAGCCTCAGCCCGCACCGGTTCCGGCCCCCGCGACTTGCCCGGCCCGCAGGTCCGGGCCCCCCCGCCCCGCCTGTCAGCCGGCCCCGCCGCCTTTGTCCTGCCGAGCCACGGGGGCCGGGACGGGCTCGCCTCAGGGGAGGGAACCGCTGGGCTCCGGGAGGAAGCTTGGCGGGGCCGGTGGGAACTAGAGGGGGTGTGGGGTGTTAAGGTTCAGCCTCACCCCACCGGGACTTCGCAAGTTAACGGCTGCCCAACCGCCGACCGCACCTGAGAGCGGCCCGGCTCACCTGCCGCCGAGGCCGCTTGCCCGCCGGGCACCGAGCCGCGGCTGCCCGCGGTGCCCTCCCAAGGGTTCCCACCGCCGCCGGGGCCGCCTACCTCCATCAGCGAGGAAAGTTCCCGGTGGCCTCTCTTCCCCCCCGCCACCTCCCACCCTGCGGCGGCAGCACCTGCTCCCGGCCCGCCGGAGTTTACTGGAAGGGCGGAGGGAACGAGGCGGCGCCGCGGGGCTCCTCCGGGAGGTCGAGCACTGCCGCGTGGGGACTCACCGGGGCGCGCTCCCGCCGCCGCTGGGCTGCCGCAGGCCCCGCTTGGGGAGAGATCCAACGACGGGAGCCCTCCCGGGGCGCCCGACTCCCGGGCTCCACGCTGCTGCGTCAGCGCCGCCCTCCTCCTCTGCTGCCACCGCCTCCTCTCCGGCAGCCGGGATGGGGATGAGGCGGCCCCCGCTGCTGCTGCTGTCGCCGCCGCCCGCCCTTTTCTCAGGGCGTCGTGATCCGGCACAGCCCGGGCAGGCGGCGCACAGAGGCCGGGAGCGGGCGGGGGCGGGCGCCGGGGCCGCGGGCAGCAGCGGCGGCAGCAGGAGGAGGAGGCGCAGCCGCCGCCGCCGCGAACTCCCCGCAAGCCGCGAGCCCCTCCGGCCTCCTTCCTGCTTCCTCGTCCACAGCCAATCATCAGCCGCCGCTCCGCCGACATAGCCAATCACCTGCCTTCCTGCCCGCCGCACTGACCAATCGCCGCGCACGTCACCGCCCTCTTGCCCCCCCTCACAGCCCCGCTCACTTCACACACACCTCCCTCCCCCCCCGCTATCCGCGCCCCGGTCCCGGTTTCCCCCTTCACCTTCTCCTTCGTTCGGCTCCGGCCCCGCCCGGCCCCTAGCCTCACGCCGCGGCCCGCAGACACCGGCAGAGGCGCCGCGGTGCCGGGGGTGCCGCCCCCTTCTTCCCCTGGGAGGGCACATCGGGCGAGGGGCACCAGGGCAGCCCCGCTTTGCTCGCCGGACGGCGACCCGCTGTCAGCGCGGCGAGCGCCGGCCGTTCCCTTGCGCTCCCCGAGACGCCTTCACACCCTGGGGTCGTTACCACAGCCTCCCCGCCTGGGCACCGGCGGCCTGCGAGGCCCGGTGGGTGACCACGGCCGGGCCCCACTGCACCGTCGCCACCGGGATCCCCCCGTGCTCACCCCGCCGGTGCTCCCCGTCGCCATCCCAAACCGGGCTGATGCACTCTAACTCTGCAAAAGTTTGGCGTCCCGGCAGACGGCAGGAGCAGGGCGGTGGGAGATACCGCCGAGGAGATGGTGACAGTGTCGGGAGGGTCGATGCCTGTTGTGCTCACCCTCGTCGTCCCCGGAGAGCCGAGGATGGCAGGACCCTCCCCGTCTGGTTGCTGTCCTCCGCGAGCAGCTCAGCACCGGTTGGCATCCCACTGCTTTGAGGCCATCAGGTGATTCTCCGTCCCCCTCAACTGCAGCAAGGTTGGACTTGAGACTGCAACCCAGATCAGGCCATGATTCCGTGACCAGCGGCCCCAGAGCGTCCCCTCGCAGCCTGTCCCTATCAGGACGCGTTGAGTCCTCACCAGGACGTGGTCTGCATGGATTCCACCAGGAGGCCTGAGACACAACAGGGATTTCTTGTAGAATCACAGAACTGTTTGGGCTGGGACAGACCTACAACCCAAACCTCGAGTCCAGCCATCAACCTAAGACCCAGTGGCCACCAAACCATGTCCCAGAGTGCCACATCCACACGTTTCTTGAACACCTCCAGGGATGGTGCCTCTTCTTCCCAAGTAGAAGAGCATCCCCATATTCTCCTGAAAAATGCTTTTTAAAACCATAGGATCTGGAACAAGCCTTGAGAAGTCTTTAATCAGTGATCATAGAATCTCAGGATGGTTTGAATTGGAGGGGACCTTAAGGATCATCTAGTCCCAGCCTTCCTGCAATGATGTGGTACCTTTGTCAGGACTACAGTCCCCTGCCACTGAAGCCTCTCCCTTAGCAGCAGAATGGCTTTTTGTTTGTTCCCTTCCTTTTAAGCCTGGGAAACTCCTGAGAAGTAAGAAACTGACATACAGGACAAGCAACCCAAAGTGCAACAGGAGGGAGAAACTCCATGAACTCAACCCCTCCCAAGCCCCAAGGGTCTGCTTGAAACACAACTGAACTGCAAAAAGCCTGCGTGGCACTGTTTTCTTGCTCACTTGGTCTGTACCTGATGGTATCTGGATGAACAAGCACTGGGCTGATAGTTGTGCCCACCATCATGTTTCTGGAGAGCCCTAGAAGAGGAGGAGGCCCATCATAGCTCACAGAGGAGGTGCCCAGCAGCATCTCAGCATGGTACAGAAATAAACCAGGAGTCTTCCTGAAACAAACCCCAATCCTTGGTGATGCAGCAGAAAAAAACCCACAACACACCAAAACCCCCCAGAGCTAAAATAAATAGCCTCAGCAACCTGCACCAGGGCTCCACCAGCCTTACATTAAAGAAGTTCCTCTTCACGTTCAGATGGAACTTCTTATATTCCAGTTTGTGCCCCTTACCCCCTGTGCTGTCACTGGGCACCACTGAAGGCAGGCTGGTACCATCTTCCTGACACCCTCCCTTGAAGTATTGATCAGCATTGATGAGATCCCCCTTGGTCTGCTCCTCTCCAGCCTAAAAAGCCCCAATTCTTTCTGTCTTTCCTCCTCAGAGAGATGTTCCAGGCCCCTCAGCACCTTTGTAGCCCTCACTCCCCATCTCATTGTGATCCAAGTGAAATTGTGGGTGAATCTATTTTTTGGACAACATCATTGCTGGGGCTATGGTAGTGACTTGCTGAGGTTGTCCTTGCTGGCCACCCCAGGCACCTGCCAACAGCCCTGCTGCTGACTCAACCTGCTCTAGCTGCAGATGTCCCTGCTGACTGCAGAGGGGTTGGACTAGATGACCTTTAAAGGTCCCTTCAGCCCAACCCATGCCGTGATTCATGGAAAGCTCCCACTCCACAGGCAGCTTGCAACCAGGCAGAGAACTTAAGCAACAGGCTTAAGCCCAGTGAGCTCACCCACTGAAAGTACAACTTGGTGCAGTCAGGAGGATCCTGCACCAACTGGTTCCTTGGTCAGGCCTTGAGGAAGGACTTAGCTGCAGGGCAGAGCATGGTGCATTGCAGATGGAGACTGGGTATTAGGAAGAAATTCTTTCCAGTGAGGGTGGGGAGACACTGGCACAGGTTGCCCAGGGAGGCTGTGGCTACCCCCTCCTTGGGGGTGTTCCAGGCCAGGCTGGATGAGGCCCTGAGCAACCTGGGCTGGCGGGAGGTGTGCCTGCCCATGGCAGGGGGTTGGACAAGTGGATGAGCTTTAAGGTCCCTTCCAACCCAAACCTTTCTATGATTCTATGATCTGTATCTCCAGCCTCCCACCTTCCCAGGCAGCCTCAGTGGCTGCAGAAGGATTAAACCCATCCTGTGGATCCCTGTGGTGGCTCCTGTCTTTAGGTGGCTCTTGACTGCAGTGAGAGGGCTGGATTCCAAAGTTCCTCTTTGCTTCAGCAGGTGTCAGCTGCATCCCCTGCAACTCGCTCCTTTTCCAGGTCCTTAAATGGAAGCACCAAGGAAGTATCCCCAGGTCCCAGTCACCTGAGCTTCAGCATGAAAACTGCTTGTGCTGGGTCAGCTCCAGTGGCAAAAGAGATGGTTTGAGTTGTGCCCCTCCTTTCCTTCCCTGCTCTGGGGCTAACCTGGTCACTACCAGAGGCCACAGCAGCTCCTGGTGGCTCTCTCTTGACTGTCTTGGAATTCTGTTACACCAAAAAAGCAAATTGGCTGTCAGTGTTTTGGGATGCAGCAATCCAGCTGTGGTTGCACAGGAGCCTCCTTTGGGTTGAGAAGGCTCTGCCCTCTTCTCTCTGTATATCATCAAACCATAGAAATGTTTGGTTAGAAAAAACCTCTAAGATCACTGAGTCCATCCATCAACCCAACACCACCATGGCCACTACACTGTCCCAAAGCACCATGGCCATGTGTTTCTTGTACACCAGCGATGGTGACTCCACCACCTCCTTGGGCAGCCTGTGCCAATCATCTCCTTGTCTCAGGGAGTAATTTGCAAGGGTTTAGCTTTGTTGCTGCTGTAAGGGTTTTAGTCTGAGTTTCCCTCTAGTTTTAGGATAGAAAAGTTGGTGCTGCTTGTGTCAGATGTCTACCAAGCCACAGCAGCAGGGAAGCCCAGCTCATGGGCACTGCAGGAGAAGGGGAGTGGCTGTGCTGTTTCTTATCTCACCTCTCACCTTTACACTTCAGAGTGCTTTAGTGAGGAACCACAGAATCAGGGAATTGTTTGGGTTGGAAGAGACCTCCAAGATCATCAAGTCCAACCACCAACCCAATACCACATGGCCATGAAACCATGTCCCAAAGTGCCATGGCCACACATCTCTTCAGCACCTCCAGGGATGTGGACTCCAAATGTCTGAACACATCCACCATAGCTATTGATGGAGAGAAAAAAGTCAGGGGAAGATCAGTTCTGATTGAGATGAGCTTGGTGAGGACCAGGAAATGAGATCTGGATTCAATAAAAGCAGAAAATCACAGGAGGAAGAGTTAAAAACATGCTCAAGTGTTAACGAGGGATGGAGGGGAGTGTAGGTGTGGGCTTAAGTATGTTGCAAAGCAAGGATTAAACTTGAGGACTCTGTTTTAGGAGCAGGACTGTGGTGAAAAATTCATCTGCAGGAGAAGAATGGAACTGTGCCTCGGAGTCCCTGGGCAGCCATTACTTGATGAAGTGTGATTCACAAAACCAGGGAGGCTGCAGAAATCCCAATGCAAAACACATGTCCCAAAAAGAGATGATGGGAAAGCAGGCAGTGATTATGTGACCATCTGCAGTGCTGAAGGACAGGGCTTGGGTGGCTGTGAGCGCAGGAGCAGCTGCGAGAGATGGCTGAGCCCAGACAGCTTCAGGGACCAGAACCTTGGAACTACCCAGGCTGGAAAAGTCCTTTCAGACCATAAACTCCTGCTCTTACCCCAGCACTGCCAGGTCACCACTAAACCATGACCCTCAGCACCACATCTCCACAGCTTGGACACCCTTTCAGGGATGGGGAATCCACCACTGCCCCAGGCAGCCTGGGCCAGGCCTTGACCACTCTCAAGGTGAAGAAATTGTTCCTCATGTCCAATCTAAACCTGCCCTGGTGCACCTTGAGGCTGTTTCCTCTTGTCTCATCAAGCCTGCCCCCCACCTGGAACCAACCTCCTTTCAGGGACTTGTAGAGAGCAACGAGGTCTCTCCTGAGCAACCCCAGTTCCCTCAGCTGCTCCTTACCAGCCCTATTCTCCAGACCCTTCCCCAGCTTGGTTGCCCTTCTCTGGACCTTTTTCAGCCCCTCAATGTCCTTCTTGGAGTGAGAGGCCCAAAACTGACCCCAGGATTTGAGGTGTGGCCTCACCAGTGCCCAGTCCAAAGGGATGATCCCTGCCCTGGTCCTGCTGGCCACACTAATTCTAAGGTGACTTCACTCCGTGAAATGTCAGCAGAGGGGTGAGCAGAGCCTGCCAGGCTTTGCACACAGGAGGAGTTAGATGGTTCCCTGGTATTTAGAAGTAGTTTGAAGTTTTCAGTCCATTTGCATTCAGGTGGTCTTGACAACCATCTGAAATAAAAACTCCCTGGAATGGGACATTCCTCAGCTGATGCCTGGCCAGAAGCTGATTTTCCCCTGAAACCCAAGCTGATGTGGTGCATCTCCTTCAGAGTGCCCTCACATCATGAAAACCATTACAGCTCTGAAACTGGAGATGTTTATTCAAGCTCAGAGAAAATCCAGTCTGGAGTTTTGCATGTGGTGGCCTCAGAAATCCTGGAGCCTTGATTGAAGCTGGGGATGGTTTCCCCAGCTTCCTTATTCCCTGAGTTGCAGCCCGCTGAGCATGCAGGGAATGCATTTATCTCTGGATTGCTCTTACTCATGGATTAATTCCTCAGGCTTTCTGACTAAAGGTGGCTTAGCCTTTCCAAAGCAATTTAGCCCCAAAGTGGTTTATGGCAAACCTGGGGCTTGCTCAGCAGCTCCTCCTCCACTGCTCCTCGCTTCACACCAAGCTTCAGACACATCCAAAGATTTAAAATGCAGCTAAAATAGATCTCCGCTCACCTGATTCGAGCAAGTGCACCACAATTTGGGTGTAAACTGAGCATATTTGGTCTCTGGTCCTCATTAACACAGAACTCCATGCTATGGGGCTTCTTGGAGGACAAACCCACCATGCGTCCTCCATGGAACTGCCTTAAGCATCTTATCTACAGTGATGCTCTTGAGCTTCCTCAGCATTGAAGCTTTAGAGCTCCAGGCATGTTGAGCAGCACCTGGGGCTACCTTGGCATGAGAAAAATACCACCCCTGACCCCCCTCACAACCCATTGCTTCCAGTGACTCCTGGAAGTCTCACCTGGTGGGGTCTGTGAGGACCTTGGACAAGAGGAAATAGCCTGAAATTATGCCAGAAGAGGTTTAGGTTTGATAGCATGAAAAAAATTCTTTCCTGAAAGAGGTGTCAGCTATCGGAACAGGCTGCCCAGGGAGGAGGTAGAGTCACCCTCCCTGAAGGTGTTCAACAAATGTATGGCCAGGGCACCTGGAGACAGACTGTCGTACTTGATGATCTTAGAGGTCTTTTCCAACCCAAACAATTCTATGGTTCTATGAGATTGCACAATGGGACAAAATCAGTGATAACAACCATCATCTGAGTGAGGGGTCCACAGCCAGTGTCAGGGCTTGGAGGTTCCTACTGCGAGTATCTGAGTACCCAAAGCCCCCCAAACCTCAGGCTTCTGTTACTTGTCCAGCCTTGTCCCAGACTCTTTGGTCCTACCCAGTGTGGTGGTATTGAAGGCAGCTCTGTCAGCTGGAGAGGCCCTGCAGAGCCTTTTCCCTCTGGACCTTGGTCCCTACCACTCCCACAGCAGGATCCTGGAGCAGGAGATGACAGCAGCTCTTTGCTCAGCAGTAAAAGAGGGTGTGAAAGAGCAACCAGCCGGCTGAGCTGCAGAGGCTTTGTCAGCGCCATGGATGGGGCCGGCTCCAGCGCGGCTCACGGAGCTGAGCTGGCGAGGGTGGCACCACTCAAGTCTGCAGCTATAGGAATATCATTGTCAGTGCCACCACCTAGGCATCACCCCTACATCATCTAAAAAAACACTCCGGGCGGGGGGGCTACAGAATCGCTGTAAAGAAACCAAATTCTGACCGAGGAGCTGAAATAAAGAAGCTCAGCAAAGGCCTCCCTGTTGCCCTCCACGCAGGGCGGGTGGCCCCTTCTTTGCTCCCCCCGCCGCTGCACCGGCCAGCCCAAGGGCCTGGGGCTTTGCAGCAGCAGTGGGCAGGGCTGAGCCTCTCCTGGCGGTCTGGAGGGGGCCCAGGGAGGGGTCCCTAGAGATAGGAAGAGGATGCTTCAGGGGAAAGGACAGAGACGCTTGGGGGACCGGGGGGGGAGGTCGAGCAGGGAGAGGGTACTGGCGGCTCTCAAGGTGGGAATGCTTTGGGGACGCGGGATGAGGATGCTCGGAGATTCGGGGCGGGGGTCCCGGGGGTTCAGGACGAAGATGCTCCATAGGGACGGGGCGGGGGTCCCGCGGTGCCGGTGCAGGCGCCGAGAAGGGCCCGGGGGAGGCGTCGGTGCCCGGGGCGGGGAGATCTGGGACAAAGAGGGGAAGGGGCGGAACCGGATCGGGCGGGGGCGATCCGCGGCCCGGGAGCGGGGCCGGGTGCGGGGTGGCGGCGGTTTCGCCTCCCGAAGAGTGAAGACTAAGGAGGGGACCGAGGGAGCGGGGAGGGCTCTGCTCCCCCGACACCGTAGCCAGAAGTTTCTTTGCTACACATCCTCCGTTGTGGGGGTTCTGCGGTGGACGCCCCGGGTGCATCCTTGGGCGGGGTTCAGGGAAAAGAAGCCTGGATTTAGCAGCGGAGTCCCTGGGACCCCCACCCAGTCCGAACACCCCCAGCAGCAACTCTGGGGAGGTTTTCCCGGTGTTGTCCCATGGTCCCACCGCCTTTTCCTGACACTTGGAGCATGGCCAGTAAGGACCCAAAAGCATCCACTCCGTTTGCTGGGGTGGACCCAGCACAGGCTGGTTGGAAACCTGCAGCACCCATCGAGCCTGTAAGGCTGAAAGGTCTGGTGGAGTTCTAAGCCTCTGTTAATGTGTATTTGATGTGGAACAAACCTCCATTGCTGGGTGCTTCACAGAATCAATAAAGTTGGAAGAGACCTCAGAGATCATCCAGTCCAACCTGTCACCCAACACCTCAGGACTACTAAACCATGGCTCCAAGTGCCACATCCAATCCCCTCTTGAACACCTCCAGGGACGGTGACTCCACCACTTCTCTGGGCAGCACATCCCAATGTCCAACAACTCTCTCTGTGAAGAACTTTCTCCTCACCTCCAGCCTAAACTTCCCCTGGCACAGCTTGAGACTGTGTCCTCTTGTTCTGGTGCTGGTGCCTGGGAGAAGAGACCAACCCCCACCTGG
Organism: Dryobates pubescens; assembly: GCF_014839835.1. NCBI lineage: Eukaryota > Metazoa > Chordata > Aves > Piciformes > Picidae > Dryobates > Dryobates pubescens. The sequence continues at coordinate 20,039,362 of NC_071633.1, forward strand.
CTACAACCTCTCTTCAGGTAGTTGTAGACAGCAATGAGGTCTCCCCTGAGCCTCCTCTTCTCCAGGCTAAGCAACCCCAGCTGCCTCAGCCTCTCCTCACAGGGCTGTGCTCAAGGCCTCTCTCCAGCCTCATCAGCTCATCCCAAGCTCCCAGAGATACTTGGCACTATGAGGAATCATTGTGGTTGGATTAGATCTTTAAGATCATCAAGTCCAACCTTTAACCTGGTGGTGTCAGGTCACTGCTAAACCAGGTCCCTCAGCATTGCCTCTCCAGAGCCTGGAAACCCCTCCAGGGATGGGGACTCCACCACTGCCCTGGGCAGCCTGGGTGACAACCCTCAAGGGGAAGAAATTGTTCCTCATACCCAACCTGAACCTCCCCTGGAACAACTTGAGGTCCTATCCTCTCGTCCTATCACTTATTACTCAGTATCCCACCTGGAGACTTTTTTCAGCTCTGATGGTTGTATTTTACTCCTTATTTGCAGTAGTTTGAGGTCCCAGCAGAACAAGGAGCAAGACCGTGGATGGCCATGGCACTTGGGACCGTGGTTTAATGCCCATGGTAGTCCTAGGCTGACGGTTGGACTCGATGACCTTAGAGGTCTCTTCCAACTGAAACAGTTTTATGATTCTATGAGAAAGCTCTGAAGTGGAGAAGCAAAACACATATGGACATCACCCTTTCACTTCTGGTTGATCTCATGGCTTGCAGGGATGAATTAGAGCTCAGCACCTCCATTTTGAAGCTTGCATGGGCGCTGGGGAGCATCTGCCCCTCCATCCTCTGGTGGCCATCAGCTGGGTACCTGTTGAGCAGCAGAGGAGTTAAAATGAGGAGGGGCAGTGAGCTTGGTGGGGAAGGTCTGGGGTTTAGCTGCACAAATCCTGTTAGCATTAACGTGGCTGTGTGGCTAAATCCTCACATTCTGCACAGAAATCGAATCCCAGCAGGAATGGCTTAAAAACCAACAGATACTGGGAAAGGGAGAGCTGGGAGCAGAGGAAGGTTTGGCCAGGGATGGTGGCTCCTGTGGGAAGGAAATTCAGCAGGGCTCAGGGTTTTGGGGCTGTTTTGGGGCTGTTGTGGTGCTGAGAAGTTGGTATTGGTGGTGAGTTGGAAGGAAATGAGCTGGGGCAAATGATAGGCCCTGGGTGGGAAGTAGCAGCCACCCTGAGAGGATGAAAGAGGGACAAGCAGGGGTGAGTATGGCCTTGAAACAGTGAGGGAAAAGCCAGGAGAAAAGGGAAAACTGAGAGGAAGGAGCTCGGTTTGAGGAACAAGGGGAGAGAAGAAGTTTTGGGGATCTTCTTAGTATCAGCAAGAGCTAAAGGGTGAAGGGCAAGAGGATGGGGTCAGACTGTTCTCAGTGGTGCCCAGGGACAGGACAAGGGGCAATGGGCACAAACTGGAACCCAGGAGCTTCCATCTGACCATAAGGAGAAACTTGTTTGGTGTGAGGGTGTAGAGCCCTGGAGCAGGCTACCCAGAGAGGTTGTGGAGTCTCCTTCTCTGGTGAGACTCCAAATCCCCCTGGCCATTGTGCTGCTGGACAAGCTGCTGTGGGTGCCCTGCTGGAGCAGGGGGGTTGGACTGGATGATCTCCAGAGGTCCCTTACAATCCCCACCTCACAACCTGATCAGAAATCCACTGTTTCAGGCAAAATCCTTGTGTCAGAGCACTTGTGATGAGCAGAACATTTGGGGCTGGATCCTGTTGTTGGTCACTGCTGCTGTCTTGATCAGAGTGGTCAGGAGTCAGTTTTAGAAAGCTGTGTCAAATGATGGTTTGGGTGGTCACAGTTTGACACGCTCCAAACCCCCAGAAGGTTTCATACTGAGCATGGAAAGCACATCAGCATCAACCCAGTTTAACCAGGTGAGTTGTTAGCAGTGTTTGGTCAGAGCCTTACACCAAAAGCCATTCCTTCTGCTATCACTATTGCTTATTCCCTCCAGTGCTACCCTGGATGTTTGACCTGGGATCTGCCTAATCCCACAAAGCCCAGCTTCTGGTGCCAGCACAGGGAACAAAGTCATACCTCTCCTCCTGCAGCCACCTGGGCTGTTGCTATGGGAATGCTGCTCTGTCCCCATCCGCAGTGCTGCTCGCTGTCAACTCAGGTGGGAGAAGATGTTTCCCAAAGGGAAGAGGGCTCTAGGCTGAAGGTTGCACACTGATGATCGGCTAGGGAAGGTACAAATCACTCCTTCAGATCCACAAAGCCTGGCTCACAGGGGACCTGCCCTCTGAATTGTAAATGAGGATCTGAGCAAGCCTGGCTCAGCTGGAGGTACCTGACAGCACTGAGATTTGTATGTTGGGGTCCTCAGGCACCTACAGATTCTCCTGCTAGATTCCATAGACTCAGAATTGTTTGGGTTGGAAAAGACCTCTAAGATCATTGAGTCCAACCATCAACCTAATACCACCTTGGCCATTAAACCATGTCCTGAAGTGCCACATCCACAGGTTTTTAGAACATCTCCAGGGGCAGGGACTCCACCACCTCCCTGGGCAGCCTGTTCCAGCCCCTGAGCACTCTTGCTCCACTGGCAGCCTTCTCCACTCCTCCCGGTCCTGGTCCCCAGCTCCTCACCCACAGCTGACACCCCAGCACAGGCTCCTTGCCCAGGGATTTAACCACTGGCTCTCCCTGCAGTCCTGAGCCTGTGTTTGGGATTAAACTGAATCTTATGGAGACTCTTCAAACACCAAAACTGGTTCCTCTCTTTGAAACAATGTTCTCTGTACAAGGGGACTGAAGTCAGGGAACTAAACCAGGAGGAAGAGGAGGGAGGATTGTGTAGGTCGTGAAGGGAAGATCCTGCATGGATCTGAAGGCTGGAGCTTTGTGTTGATGTTTGGGGTGAGCTATGCTGGGTGGTGGGAGCTGTGTCCAAACCCTGATTTTCTTCCCCAAATGTGATGTGAGACCCTTCTGAAAGCAGAATATACCCTGTTTTCTGCTCCTTCCTCATTCCCTCAGCCAGTTTCTTCCTCAAAGAGGGAAATTGGAGAGGTTTGATGTGATCTCCTCTTGACAAACCCACGCTGGCTGCTTTTTATCACCTTGTTATCTTCCAGCTGCTTACATGGATTTAAAGCCCCCCCTCTGTACTCCAGCTTTCCAGGCATCAAAGCACAGCTGAGTGCTTTCTAATCCCCCTGGTCTTCCTCTTCACATTTGGGAAGAGAAGTCAAGCAGGAATTAGGGGACAGCTTTTCTGTCATTCCAAGAGAAAGCCATTAGCTGAGGACCATATCAGAACCCCTTACCTGATGATCAAGCAAGAGCTCGATGACATCCCACAGCACATTGCTCCCATTGGGCAGCATCTTCCCAGCTGGCCAGGCTGTGGGTCAATCTCACAGGGAAATCCAGGCAGATCCCACCATGCTCCATGTGCATCCTTGCTTGCCAGAAAACAACCCAACAGCTCAAAGGCACCTGGGAGGAAACATGCTAAAGGTCTTGCAGGGTTTGAATGCAGGTTTAGTACTTGTTTAGTGTTTTCATTAATAGCCTGGGAACAAGCTGCTGGGATTTGGTTTAAACTAAGAAGAGGGCAAGTGTGGTAAGAGAGGGAGTAGGGAGGAAATTCCTCCTCTATCCAGCCCAAGAGAGATGGTCAGGATCTGCCTGAAGGAAAAGGTTCTGTAGCCATAGGAAGGCTTCCTCCTGGAGAAGACACCTTCCAGGAGTGAGCTGCTGTCTCTCCTGGCAGACTTCCAGTTTTATTGTTACTTATTGATAAAATGGAAGCACTCATGGAGGAAAAAGGTGCCGTGGTGTTGCAGCAGGTGTGGCTTTCCCTGCCCATGGCAGTTTGTAGCCAGCATTGCTCCAGCATCCCTCTCTGCAGGGCGAAAGGTGGAGCTGTGAGATGCCTCCAGCAGGGTCTCCTTGCTCCCTTGAGCAGGGATGCAGTGTGTAATTATAAACCTGCTAGGCCCACCTTGGAGGGGAAAAAGGAGAAGCTGTCTTCTTCACAGGCAAAACAATTCCCTTGCCAGAAGAGTCCTGCTGCAGCAACAACAAAGCCACAACACCCTGAGGACCAGCGAGTGCAGGATGCTCTCCTCTCTTCTGTAAGCACCCACTGGAGTGTGGCACTCCTGGGTGAAGATGCAAAGATTCAGAAATGGGAAAATGGGGACAAATGTGTGATTTTCACACCTGATGGGCACAGAACCCCCAGGAGCTTTGCTTATGTCTCTCCTCCAGAGCAAGAGGGAGCCCTGGGGGAGCCTGGCCCAGGCCAACCTTGCTTTGATTAGAATCCCTAACTCCTGATTTTTCCACCTGCAGCATGGTTCATCAAATTTTCAAGCTAATGCTCTGCCAAACTCAGATGGCACCAGAGCAGATGTTGAAGTGCGGCCTAGGATGAATAACTGATGGGGCTGGTGGCTGGAAGGGGAGGCTGAAGGGCTCTGAATGGGAGATAATTGATTTAAAGGACACTGCCCATTGTCACCCCCTGGGACCAGCTCTTTGGGCACAGGCAGAGGAAGAGAGGCAGCAATTAAAGACATTGGTCTAAGGACAGCTACCATTTGCAGTCTCTGCTCAGCCAGGAGTTCTTGGCAGCTCTGGGGGTTTTCTGCCTCGTTATTCCTCCCTCATCAGCAGTAGGGAGAAGAAAATGAGGCTGATTTTTGTTTTTCTTGGTCCAGGTCTGACCTGTTGCTTGGGAGGGATGTCAGGGGAGAGGGAGCTGCAGTGAGGACAAAGAAACGTTTGCTGCTGTAGGCAGTTACAGAAATCAGAGCAGCCTTGGGGCTGCTCCATGCTCTGCTTGTTGCAAACAGCCCCCCCCCGCGGTTCACATCTCCCCAAGGCTCTGGACAGCCCTCACCAAAGCTGTTTCCCAAGCTGGAAGCTGCTGGAGCCTGGTGAGCTGCCCATCAGCCTGGCTACAGGGCAGGATCTGACCTCACAGGATGGATTTCTTGCAGGCTTGCAAGCTCAGCTGCACTTTTCCCAGTCCTCACCGGTCCCACTGGGCAGCTCTTGGTGAAGCCACGTTGGAAAAGCCATCCCTAGGGAAAACCAGCCTCTGGCAGGGTGATGCCAGCACTTTGGTGAAGCAGAGCCCACGGGAGCTGCACAAAGGCTGTTCCTGCAGTGCTGGTGAGAGCTGCCTCATCCTCCCCCTGCAGCCCTTAAGACACAAACTCTGCTGGGTCAGCCAGCCAGCCCACACTAAAACCAGCCCCTGAAGCTCAGCAGCCTGCATGGTGTAAACCCGGTTTGGTTGCCCCAGATGGGCTTTTGGGTTTAACCCCACCCTGCTTCCAATGCTGCAAGCTCTCGCTGTGCCCAAAGGAGAATCATAGAATCATTAGGGTTGGAAGGGACCTGAAGGATCATCCAGTTCCAAACCCCCTGCCATGGGCAGGGACACCCCCCCCCCCCCCCCCCATATCAGGTTGCTCAGAGCCACATCCAGCCTGGCCTTAAAAACCTCCAGGGACAGGACAGCAGAAGAAGCAGCAGAAGGAGAAAATACCCCCATGGGTTTCCTGAGTGGGTGCCACCAGCAGGGACAGGGACAGGCCAGCTCCTTGGCACAGCCACCTCTCCCTGTGCTGGGTGAGAACTTGAGTGCTGAATCCCACCAGGGACCACAGTGTGCAGAAGAAATAACCATTTGCTTTTTCTCCCTAGGCTGGACTCACCAGACAGCTGCTGCTCTTTCCTTTCCTGGGGGTCTTCAGCTCCTTCAGACCAGCTCCTTCAGACCAGCTCCTTCTCAGCCTGGAAGTAGCTCCATGCTCTGTGACAAGGCACAGAGGGGACACAGGCTGTGCTGCCCCTAAAGCTCCAGGCAGGGTATGGTTGGCACACAGGGAGAGCACTGACCCAGCACACTCCCCTTCACCCTGCAGATAACCAGGGCCTGAGAGTTATTTTCATCCCCTCAACAGCTGCAGGAAGACTCCCTCACTCCTCCCTCCGTTAGGGGAGGCAGCTGCAGGCAGCTCTGTGGAGGGTTGGAAAACTCCCTGGCCAGGCTGCCCCAGCTTCAGCACCAGCCAGCCTCATGCAGGAGGGAGCTGAGCTTCTTCAGAGGCCCTCAGCCCCCTGAAACCTGCCCCTGGACTCCACATCCCTGCTCTGCCCCTGCTCTGTGAGAGGTTTGCTGGGACAAAAGTGATGCTCTGGTGGGGGTGTATGTGCTGAGCAGGGTGTCTTGGTGCTCTTCTGCACCCCAGGAACTCAGGCTCTCACCAAGACACCTCAGCACCTCTGGGTGACAACACTGAGCCACACAAGTGTCGCTTCCTGGTCCTCATGCTGCAGGGCAGATCTGTCTGACCATCTTTGTCCCTACCATAGAATCATGAAGGTTGGAAAAAACTTCTAAGGTCAAGACCAAGCTTCTGCCTAACACCTCCATGATCACCAGAAGTAGCTGGCATAGTCTGTGTGACTGGGAACAGCAGAATGCTCCTGCCCAGGAGATGAGATCAGCACTACCTTCCAGGCTTGGTTTGAGGGGTACACATCACAGTCATGCCCCTTGTTGATGCAGCTTTAGGCTGTGGGGAGCAGAATGGCTTGGGAGGAGCTCCTACTCTGTTTTGGGGGGCACACATTGCACCCCAGCTGTTCATCATGGCAGCTTGGGGCTGGAGAGAGCAGGATGGCTTTGGAAGTGCTCCTGCTCTTGAGGGGCTCAGGATCACCCTTTCTCCCACATTCCTTTGCAAAGATGAGTCCCCAGCTGGGCCCAACACCCACCCCCCGCCATGTGCCAAAGGGGAGCCAGCTCCTCTCCCGCCGAGCAGCCCCCACTGGGATTCCTGTCCTGTTCCTTGGCCAGTGCAGCCAGCAGAGGCTTTTTTCCCCCCATTCAAGCTGACAACCGGGGCCTCAGCACCAGCTGCTGGTTGCTCAGCATCAGCCTTTCAGCAAACAGCAGGTGCGGCCTGGGGCTGCCATGCCCCCCCCGGGGCTGCCATCCTCCCCGGGCCCCACTCGCACAATATTGTCCCCGAGCCTCAAGAATGTTTTTGTCTCCCCTCGGCAGTTGTGAATTCTTTTCTAGATTGAAAAGAAATTGCTTTCTAATCTTCCTGCCTAGCCCTGGCTGGGGAAGAGTTGGTGCCTTGCTGCTAGGGAAGCATGGCCTGGCAGGGCTGTGCCAAGGGATCTGCTCCTGCATTGGCAGCTGATGGCGTAGGCAGGACACAGGAGACCCTGCCCTCTCTGCCTGGATCCTGCCCTCCTTCCCTGGATCACTGGCATCAGAACCGTGCAGCTATCCAGGCTCTCCCCCCTGCCCTGGCACCAAAAGCAGCTCAGCCACACATGGGACACACGGAGGTGCCACAGCAGCAGGTCCCAGCTCTGACACTGAGCTGTGCCGGGAGCCCTGCAGAGGGCTGGGAGAGGAGGGAGAGCCAAGAGGAGCATGATGCCTTCTGCATCATGCAGCAGTGGGAGGGAGGCTCACCAGCAGGGATGGAGCAAGGTGCTGCACAATGCACAGGCATCACTGAAGGGCTCAGCCTCAGCACATCTCTTCTGTACAGTAAAAACAAGAGTTGGTGACGCTTTCATTCTGTGTCACCCTGGCCTGAAATTGCACAGCAAAGCCTGGCACGGGAGGGAAGCATCAGGTTATCAAAACCTCCTTTCCCCTTGTGGAGCAACCCGTGGGCAAAAAATTGCAGGCAGACACCAGCAAAGACACTAGCACCCCGACACCAGCACCCAAGCTCCCTGCAGCACCCAAAGCCAGGGTGATGGCTTCTGGGACAGACAGTGGGGTGAACAGGGGCTCTGCAGGGAGCTGCAGAATGCCATCAGGTGGTCCTCCAGCAGCACAGCAGGCTGGAAATCCTACCTGGCAGCCCCAGCAGGCACCTGTTGCAGCCAGGCAGCGTTTCCAAGGGGAAAACACCACACACAGCTCCCTGCTGAGAAATGGGAAAGCCACTGCCCTGCCCAGGATGTTGCTCAAACACGGTCCCTCTGCTGCACCCTGAGCTTAGTGTGGTTTGACCTCACCAGACCAGAGGTTTGCTGTAGCCGCTGCTCAGCCCCATGCCCTGGCTGCTGCTCCCTCTGCAGAGGGACTCTGCCATGAAGCTCAGCTGGGCCTGGCACAGCCAATCCCCCTGCAGACATCTTAAAGCAAAGGTTCTTGGTGTGTTTCTGGAGCAAACAGCACCTGGTGCTGCAGCATCCCCACAAACACGGACCTCCTCCAACGCCAGCTGCGGACACAGTGTGGAGGAACCACGGCCCCATCTGCCCGCGGACATCAGAGAAGTTACAGCCCAGCCCCTCTGCTGCATCTTCCACTTCCCTCTTCACCCGGTTTCTGCATCAAGCACTTTTCAGTTCCAGTTCTGGCACAGCTGTTAGCTCAGCACCAGTCCAGCTCTTTCAAGATGGATTTTCCTGAACCAGCTCCAGAGAGGACTGGTGGAGCAAGGGGACATTGACCAAGGACACACAACAAGGTTCCTTATGTAGATGCTGCAAGACTTTCTTGCAGCTCAGGTGTGCAGCTGAGTACCTCAGAGAGAGCATAACTGCAACATCCATGGCAGGAACACTGGGCAGGAGATCAGACCCTCCTGCCCTTCCAATGCTCAACACAGGAATCTGCTCTCTGCTGTGGGGGCCTTTTCCTCACCCAGCAGCTGAGATAAGCACAGCCTGGGCTCCAAGGGTGGCTGCTTCTCAGAAGAGAGCCTTCCGCTGCCAAACTCACCTGCTAGAGCTCAAACCCAGCCAGAGCTCTGATAGCTTCAGGACATAATGTTCCGACTGTTCTTCCATCAGGTGTTCAACTGCAGGGAACAAGCTGCAGAGCTCTAATCTCACATAGCCAGACAGAAATCACCTGAGCTGAATGCCCCAGGAGTCAGCAGCCTCAGCACACAGTCCAGGCTGGTTTTCCTTTGAGGAAATCAGTGAACTGCTCACCACTGAAACCCACCCACAGCTGCTACAGGAAGGATGCTTCACACATACAGACCAGCTGTGGAGCACCTCAAAGCTCCCTCAGCTGGAAAATACTGCTGGGCACAGGCTCCCCCTCCTGCCTTTCCCCAGACAGTGTTTGTGGATACCAAACAAGTGATGAGATGCAGGACCTGCCTCATCCCAAAGCCTCTCATTTTAGACATACTGATAAAATAAACTCTATGTTTACCTTCATGAGCACTTCCCTCTGCTCTCCACACTGCCCTTTCGCAGCAGCCAGCCACCAACAGAGCTACAAAGATGCTGAGGGGACTGGAACAGCTCTGTGAGGAGGAAAGACTGAGAGAATTGGGGCATTTTAGGCTGGAGTAGCACAGCCTGAAGGGGATCTCATCAATGCTGATCAATACTTCAAGGACAGGTGTCAGGATGGGACCAGGCTTTGTTCAGTGGTACCCAGTGACAGCACAAGGGGCAATGGGCACAGACTTGGTGAGAAGCTCCATGTAAACATGAGGAAGTATTGAAAGGTGCTGGAGCCCTGGAGCAGGCCACCCAGAGAGGTGATGGAGTCTCCATCTCTGAAGATATTCCAAACCTGCCTGTGTTCTTGTGTGACCTTCTGAAGGTGACCCTGCCTTGGCAGGGGGGCTGGACTCAATGATCTCCAGAGGCCCCTTCCAACCCCTACCATTCTGTGACTCTGTGATCTTGAGAGCCAGGAAAGGTGCAGCACATAGAGCCCTGCCCTCAGGCTTCTCAGGCTGAGACGCTTTCCCTGACAAATCCAGAGCAGACACTGCTCAGACCATGTCGAGAGGCAGTCCCCAGCACGTTTTCTGTTACAAGCTTTGCTGCTCTCCAGAGGAGGTCTGAGGCACAGTCCAGATCCATCACTCCAAACACAGAATTTTTACAAACAAGAGTCAGGGGAAAGCTGTGGTTGGTAATGAAAGAGATGCACAAGGGAAGGCATCGCTGTGCCTACTGCTGCTGCCAGCCTGGATTCCCTGCGGTGGGTCCCAGCCAAGGTCTGCACCCATTCTCTGTTGGAAACCCTCCCCAGGAGCAGAGGGCACCCAGCAAAAGGTTATTTAATTAGTGTCACACACAGATTAAACCCTTTATCCTCCACAGAGCCCTCCCCAGCCCTTAGAATAGAATCATTGAATGCTAGGTTGGAAGTGACCTCAGGGATCAGCTGGTCCAACTCTTCTGGGGAAAGGTGCAGCCATCATTTCTCCCCAACCCTCTCTGCTCCCACCTGTTTCCTACTGAAGGGGCTGGGGGAAGCCAATGGAAGGATGAAACTCCAATCCCCCATCCCAGTGCTGCAGGAGGGCTGGGCTGCCTTCAGCTCCTGCTCAGCTGTGCAGCCAAAAAGCATGAGATGGAGACGCTGCTGCATGAGTGGGGAAAAAGCCCAACCACCCAAACCCCTAAAAAACCCCACAAAACCAAACCCAGAAATACAACTCCCAAATCCACAGCCCCTGGCCCAAAGCAGTTGTGGTGAATTGTCTTTTGGAACCCCTTGGGTGCAGCCCAGATCAGGCTGCCTAGAACACATCTCGGGTATCAAACCACTGGGAGGTGGCTGATGGGGTGAGGTCCTGGCTTCATGTATCTTCCCCTATCACACATTCCTGCAATTACTTGTTTTTTGGTAGTCCCAGCTCTCCAGCATGCAAAATAAAGTTAAAAAAGGAAAAGTTGGACTCCATGATCCCTTCCAACCCTGATTCTGTGATTCAGGCTTCCCCTGTTAAGGGACACGACTCAAAGAATGGAAGTTGTGCTTCCTGCATCCTAGTGAGACCTGCTCAGCACAGGGAAAGCCCTTCCCAGGCAGGGCTGCTGTGGGGGCAAGATTGGGCACAACCCTGCTCCAGATTTATGAGGCTCCCTCTCTAGCCTGTCCTATGACATATTAGATATTGACTCATTTCACCTTTAGCTCCAAGATTCCAATCAGCCTGGAAAGCCAAGGCATGATTTATGGTGTGCAGTAAAGATCAGACCTCTCCAGTGCTACAGGACAGGTACCTGTGCAGGGGTGATGCTGCAGTGACAGCCACCCCCAGGACGTGGCTGGTGTCGAGTTCCCAAAATGGAAGTGAAGCAGAAGCAGCAGAAGGTCAGAAGGGGAAATCTCACCTTCCAGTGCTAACCTGCTCAATGTAATTCCATCTGCTTCTGTACCAGGCACTGATGAGGCCACACCTTCAACACGGTGGGCAACTTTGTGCCCGTTAATCCAAGAAGGACACTGAGGGGCTGGAGTGGCCCCAGAGAAGGGCAGTGGAGCTGGTGAAGGATCTGGTGAATGTCTGAGGAGTGGTTGAAAGACCTGGGGTTGTGCAGTCTGGAGAAGAGGAGGCTGAAGGGGGACCTTCTGTCTCTCTACAACTCCCTGCAAGGAGGCTGGAGCCAGGTGGGAGTTGGTCTCTTCTCCCATGGAACAAGTGACAGGACAAAAGGAAATGGCCACAAGCTGCCCCATGGGAGGTTTAGGTTGCACATGAGGAACAATTTCTTCTGCCTTGAGAGGCTGCCCAGCACAGTGGTAGTGTCCCCAGCCCTGGAGGGATTGAAGAGCCATGGAGATGTGGTGCTGAAGGACATGGTTTAACAGTAGACTGGGAAGTGTTTGGACTCAATCTCAAAGGTCTATTCCAGCCTAAATTCTATGATAATGGCACTCAGGCTTGTTGTGAAAGGACAAAAATGGGGTTTTTGGTTGACTTTTGGTGCTCAGCAATGGCTGCCTCCTATTTCAGGCACACTGCTCACCAGCCTGCTTCCACAGCGAGCTGTCCCCTGGATGAACCTCGGCCCTGTAAGGCTGACAGGCAGCATGGCTTGTGAACAGGATGAATCAGGATGACCATGAGGAGAGGGAAAAAAAGAAACCTTTCCTCCCTTGTCACCATCTGATTCATCTCCCCACAGCCCAGCACACAGAGCAGGCAGAAAAGAGTCCACAAGTGGCAAAGCACAGGCAGGCAGAAGAGTTGTGCGCTCCAGCCTCCGTGCTCCAAGGCCTGGCGGTGCTCAGGGGCTGCTTTGCCCCGTGGCTGTCACTTGAAGGAGGCGTTGAAGGCCCTGCCGATGACGAGCCTGCGCACCTCGCTGGTGCCCGCCCCGATCTCGTAGAGCTTGGCGTCGCGCAGGAACCGCCCCATGGGGTACTCGTTGATGTAACCGTTCCCACCTGTGGGCAAGGAGGAGGCAAAGTCATTTCCTCTCTGTTGCAGGGGTTGAGGTGGGGATGGGAGAGCTGACTGCTCCTGCCTCCCTTCCTGGATGTCGTCAAGGCCAGGCTGGACAAGACCTTGAGCAACCTGGTCTAGTGGAAGGCGCCCCGGCCCGTGGTGGGGAGGGTTGAACTGGACATCTTTAAAGGTCCCTTCCAACCCAAACCATTCCAGGATTCGAAGGAACAAACCCTTCCGGTGACTTACCCAGACACTGGATCCCATCCAGAGCCACTTGGGTCGCACACTCTGCCGAGTAGAGGATGACTCCAGCACAGTCCTAAAGCAGGGCCACAAGATGGCCATCAGGAAAGGTGTCACCTGCCTGCCTCCAGCCTCTGTGTTGCACTGTCCTTCCCTTTACTGCACAGACACTTGTTAATGGGCCTGAGCCATCTGCTCACAAAGGCACAAGGTCCATTCCGCTGTGAGCAGGAAGCTGCAGCAGCTTGTCTGTGCCCACAGAGCTCATGTCAAGATTGTGAAGGCCATGTGAAGACAGAAAAAAGGGAAACACTCGAAGGAGTGCAGCAGGGGAGCTGGTGTCACCAGTGACATCAGACCCACAGGACACCAGTGTGATGCAGGTCCCCATGCTCCAACTGTTAAACCTTCAGTGTCCTCCTTTGGGGGAGGTGTGGTGACAGTGCTGGTGTGGAGATGACAACACCTTGGAATCATTGCTACGTCCCTTATGGCAGCCAGGAGATTGGGACTGGGCTTCCAATAAACACCTACTGAGGCTGCTAAATCTGTTCCCTCAGAGTCACAGAATGGTTTTGACTGGAAAAGATCTTTCACCTCATCCAGTCCAACCATTCTCTGACTCTGCCAAGACTGGTGCTAAGCCATGCCCCTCAGCACCACATCACTGCATCATTTAAACCCCTCCAGGGATGAGGATTCAACCACCTCCTTGGAGAGCCTGATCCAGTCTTTGAGAACAGTTTTCACTGAAGAAATTTCTTCTCATTTCCAAGCTAAACCTCACCTGGCACAATTTCAGGCAACTAACCCTTGCCCTGTCACTTGTGCCTTGGGAGAAGACACCCACCTGGATCCGGCCTCCTCTCAGGGAGTTACAGAGAGACAGAAAGTCTCTCCTCAGCCTCCTCTTCTCCAGGCTGAACACCCCAGGTCCTTCAGCTGCTCTTCTCTAGCTCTGTTCTCTAGACCCTTCCCCACCTTTGCTGCCCTTCTCTGGACCTGCTCCAGCCCCTCAGTGTCCTTCTTGAAGTGAAGGCTCCAGAAGAAGCTTTTCTTTTTCTTTGTGGGAGCCCAATGCCTGTCAAGCTGCGGCCGAGTCATTTTCACCTCAGCCCTGCTCATGCCTGGAGCCCGGAAGGAGAGGCAGTGCCCCAGCAGCCCCAGCTGGAGGGAGGGAGGTGGAAGGGAGCTCACCTTGGCATTGAAGTGTCCTTGGTCGCAGGCCCTGGCCACGTTGTAGACGTACTGCCGGCAGGCCATCAGCCGTGTGTACATGTCAGCCATCTTGCCCTGCATTAGCTGCGGGGCACAGGCAACAGACACCAGTGAGGAGCTGACTTCTGCACAAGCACACATCCCCCAGACTGGCTCAGAGACCCAGAGAAATGAGAAGACATGGGTGGGGCATGGAGGGAGCTGCCAACTCTCTGTCTCTCATATGGCAGCTGCAGTCCCTCACCCACCACCAGCAGCCTCAGAGATCCTTTCACCTTCTCACCATATCATGTAGCCCCAGCATGAATCCAGGCCCCTTCCCTGGAGGTGTGCAAGGCCAGGCTGGATGAGGCCTTGAGCAACCTGATCTAGTGCGAGGTGTCCCTGCCTGCAGGGAGGTTGGAACTAGATGATCTTTAAGGTCCCTTCCAACCCAAACCATTCTACAATTCTGCATGCAAAACCCTCCCCACAACAGAGGGCTTTGTCTTCTCATTTTTAAAAAGAAAGGCAAGATGACAACAATTTCGAATTCCTTGTTTTGTCTCACCTGGAAGTGTCCAATTTTCTGCCCAAATGCTTCTCTCACATGCAGATATGGAATTGCATGGTCAAGAACAGCTTGCATGAGCCTAAGGAAAGCACAGATATGCAGGAAAGCAACACAAATAGCAACTAAATCTTGGAAGGACAACCTAAAGCAAAAGGTTCTGATACCCAAAGTGATATGTTGCTGTCCTCCTACAGCTCCACTTAATGCCAGGAATAAAACCCAAAGGTCTCATTTTCCTCTCCAGTGCTCTACATGTTGCTCGTTTGGGACATCGTGTGGTAAGGTCTTGCTGTCTTAACTCAGGGGTCTGGAATGCAGAGCTGCCTTCCAGCTGCAGCTGGGACAGCTGTGCTGCCTTGCATTTCCAGAGACCACCAGCTCGTGGAGAACTGGCCAGTATCATAACACAGAACAAGAAGGGTGAAAAGTTCTCCTCCTGCCTGGTGGAAGGTGGTCTTTCCATGTGAGGATTAGAACAGAGAGAGACCACTTGGGAGGGCAAAAGGACTGCAGGGTAAAAGTAATTACTGAGGAGCTTAAGGACTGAGAAAATAAAGAACCAGCCCTTTACCCAGCCCAGTGGTGCTTCCACAGGCCAGTCTGGACAGTGCTTTGCACTTGAAGGAGCTGGTTACTCCCAGGGATACACTGCAGGGATACACACACAAGCAAGGTCCAGGACAGACTGACCACCTCTGGAAGGTTTAACGTCAGGACTGATACTTTTCACAGCCTGCTCTGGAGGGCATGTGGCCTGTGCTACATGGGAAGGCAGAGATTCCCAAGCTTGCTTTCTGGCACTGACTCTTCTACCCCTTGCTCCCCATAGCTGCTTCCAAACCGAGGAGTGGAGAGGTGAGGAGAGCTCAAGCTGGAGCACATGCAGAGCGAGCTGTGGAGTGCCAAGGGGACCGCTCCAGCAAACATCTCTTTCAGCAGTGAGCACCCCCACCACAGCTGGAGAACCCAGCACCTAAGGGATCTCCCTGCTCCTGCTCCATCAGCAGGTCCCTTCCTTCCCACTATTCTGGACCCAGCCTCTCCTCTTCTTTCAGAAGCTGCCCACGTATCTCAGTTCTCCATCCAAGATGTATCCTACTGAGAGCTGCAAACCCAGCTGAAGACCCAGCAGGTGAGGTGACTGTGAAGGACCCTTCCGGTCTTACAACCTATAAAAGATGACAAACCCTTACCCCAGTGGCCCACCAGACAGCACAAGTCTCTCCAGGTCCAACCCACTCATCAGAACATAGACTCCTTTGCTCTGTGCTCCCAGGATGTTTTCAGCTGCAATGGGCAAAGGAAAGGGATTTACTTGCATGCAAAACAGAGAAGCTGTTGTCACAGGCCAGCTGCTCACTGGGGAGAGGATCCAAACCTTCAGACCCCTTCACCTTGCCTTTTGGCCCAAGATACAAACCCTCAGGTGCTGAGCGTCGATACAAACATTCCCTACCCCTGAAAGGTCTCAATCCAAACACAGCCAAAAGCAAAAGGCAGGAAAGGGTTAAAGTGGATCCACTCTCACTGCTGTTCTCTTGCCTACTTTCTGAAGAGCAAAGTGCTCTCCAGAGATCTTCCAGCTCAGCATCTGCACCCACAAGAACAGGAGACTTAATAGCTTGGGAGGGCAAATTGGGAGCCACCTTCACCATCCCATTAGATTGCACCTACCCCAAACTGACAGCATTGCCACCTGCTGTCTGCTGAGTGTCTGCAAACCATTTGCTCTGCTTGGGTTGCCTCTCTGAGCATTCCCAGCTCAGGAACAAAAGGTGACACGGGCACAGAATGGTAGGGGTTAGAAGAAACCTCTGGAGACTGAGTCCAAACCCCTGTCAAAACAGCATCACCTAGAGAGGGTCGCACAGGAACACATCCAGGCAGGTCTGGAATATGGATTCCACCACCCCTCTGGGCAGCCTACTCCAGGGCTCCCTTATCCTTGAAGAAGTTCCTCCTCCTGTTCAGATGGACTTCTGATGTTCCAGTCTGTGCCCATTGCCCCCTGTACTGTCCCTGGGCATCACTGAACAAAGCCTGGTCCCATCCTGGCACGCACCCTTGAAGTATTGATCAGCATTGATGAGATCCCCCTCAGGCTGCCCTTTTCCAGCCTAAACAGCCTCAACTCTCTCAGTCTTTCCTCCTCACAGAGCTGTTCCAGTCCCCTCAGCACCTTTGTAGCCCTTTTTCTGTAGCCACTCCAGCAAGTCCCTGTCCTTCTTTAACTGGGGAGCCCAGAACTGACACAGTACTGGAGCTGAAGCTCAGCACTTCTCAGAGTGCTGGGTATTAGTCTTCTGAGGCTGGAGAATACAGACATTTGTCATCCCTCCTGCCATGAGAGGGGATGAGCAGAGCACTGCAGCTCTTATCAATGAATGTTTGACACAGACTAGCATTATTTCTGTGCAAAGGGACCAGGAAAACAGCCACCTTAGACAATGGGCTGGGAAAAACCCTCCCCAAATCCTTTCACTTTGGGACAATCTGAAGCAGGAGCTGATGTTATCAGATATAAAATAAGAGAAGCAGGAACACAAAGCTCATCTCAGCAAGGCTCTGCTCTTACAATTGGGAGAGAACTTCAAGCCTAACAACTGTGCTTTGTAGACAGGCAGAGATTATCCCCTGATCACACCATGCAGGAGAGCTGACATACGCTGCAGGCTTTGATCACCAGAGATCTGAGAGGTGTGATATGCAAAGTGAAAATGAGACAGGACGTGGACACCTGCAGATGGTCTCCTGAAATAAATCAACATTTTTTTCACTGCATTGCCTCCTGCTTATTGAAAAGGTTATTGATGGAATGTATGGAGAAGGGCAGCCTCTGCAGGGACACCATCATGGTATTGGAAGTAGTAGGAGGAAGAATCACAGAGTGGTGGGGGTGGGAAAGGACCTCTGGAGATCACCGAGTCCAAACCCCACACCAAGGCAGGGTCACCTAGAGAAAAATCACACAGGAACACATCCAGGTGGGTTTGGACTGTCTCCAGAGATGGAGACTCCACTGCCTCTCTGGGCAGCCTGCTCCAGGACTCTGCCACCTTTAAATTAAAGAAGCTCCTCCTCATGTTTAAATGGAACTTCTTATGTTTTGATGGAATTCATGTTCAGCCTGTGCCTGTTACCCCTTGGCTTGTCACTGGGCACGATTCTGGAGATAGAACAACCTTCAAGGCAGATAAGCTATCCAGCATCCAAGATGGAAAACAAACATGTTTCTTTGGCAGCCTCACTTCAGCTTTGCAGAAGCAGCGGTTAAGAGTTAGGTCCATGAGGGTGAAACAGGCATGACCTAGCCAGGGCTGTGCTCCTGCACTGCAACCCAGCAGATGGCACTTTCCCAGCTCCACCAGCTCTCTCTGGCTGCCAGAGAGCAGATAACCATCTGCAAAGCCCTCTAGGTCTGAACATGCATGTAATTAGTGATCCAACTTATCTGATCAAGAAGATAGGGAAGCACTATGTGCATGCTGCCACCCTTTGAACCCAACTCACCTGGGATCTTGCAGTCTTCAAAGATCAGTTCACAGGTGTTAGAACCCCTCATTCCCAGCTTGTCCAGCTTCTGGGCTGTGCTGAACCCTGGCATTCCCTGCCAGGTCAAGACAGAATTATAGGATTGTGTAGGTGGAAATGACCTTTAAGATCATCAAGCCCAACAATTAACCCAGCTCTGCCAAGTCCACCACTAAACCATATCCCTTTAGCACCACATCTGTGTGTCCAGCATAGCCTCAAATAAATAAAAGGGAAGAACCCCCCCAACAAATTCCTGTTTTCCAAGGAGCAGAGACAGGCTGCTCAACGGGGAGCCCCTTTAGCCTGCTCTGGTTTGCACACCTGGGTCATTTCAGGATTCCAAAAAGCAATGCAAGAAAATCAGAGGAAGAAATTAATATCCTGATGTCTTGGCTTAAGAAAACCCCAAGCACACATAGCTAGGCAATGGGGTAGCAGGACATATTTACAAGACCTCCAGTACCTCTGACAACTTCACAGTATCATAGAATCAGTCAGGGTTGGAAGGGACCACAAGGATCATCTAGTTCCAATCCCCCTGCCTTGGGCAGGGACACCCCACACTAGATCAGGCCGGCCAGAGCCTCATCCAGCCTGGGCTTAAACACCTGCAGGGACGAGGCCCCAGCCACCTCCCTGGACAACCCATTCCAGGGCTTCACCACTCTCATGGGGAAGAACTTCCTCCTCACATTCAGCCTGAATCTCCTCACCTCCAGCTTCATTCCATCCCCCCTTCATTCCATTCCCCCTTCCTCCCCAGCCTTCTTGTAGCCCCCTTCAGATACTAGAAGGCCTCAATTAGGTCACCTCTGAGCCTTCTCTTTTCCAGACTGAACAGCCCCAACTCCTTCAGTCTGTCCTCACAGGAGAGGTGCTCCAGCCCTCTGCTCATTCTCGTGGCCCTTCTCTGGACACCTTCCAGCACCTCCAGATCCCTCTTGTAATAGGGGCTCCAGAACTGGAGGCAGTACTCCAGTGTCTCACCAGAGCTGAGTAGAGAGGCAGAATCACCTCCCTTGCCCTGCTGGCCATGCTTCTCTTGATGCAGCCCACGATCTGGTTGGCTTTCTGGGCTGCAAGTGCACATTGAGAGCTCAGGTGGAGCTTCTCCTTCACCAGCACCCCCAAGTCCCTCACCTCAGGGCTGCTTTCCAGCCAGTCACTGCCCAGCCTGGATTTGTGCCTGGGATTGCCTCGACCCAGATGCAGGACCCTGCACTTAGTCTCGTTGAACCTCCTGAGGTTGGCTTGTGCCCACCTCTCCAGCCTGTCGAGGTCCCTCTGGATGGATCCCTCCCCTCCAGCTGTCTGCTGCACCACACAGCTCAGTGTCATCGGCAAACTTGCTGAGGGTGCACTCGATGCCTCTGTCCATGGCACCCACAAAGATGTTGAAGAAGCCTGGTCCCAGGGCTGATCCCTGAGGGACTGCGCTTGTCCCTGGCCTCCCCTGGGACACGGACCCATTGACAGCCACTCTTTGGGTGCTGTGTGTTCCCTTTGACCTCCCTGGCTAGATTCAATTCTAACTCTGCTTTGGCTTTCCTGCCCAGGTCTCTGGCTGCTCGGGCAGCTTCCTTACACCCCCCCGTTCTAGCTGTCCTTCTCCTCCACTTCCTGTAGAGTTTCCTTTTAAGTGCTAGTGTGTCCAGCAGCTCCTTGCTCATCCAGGCAGGCTTCCTAGCATTCTTTCCTGCTTTCCCCTATGTTGGTATCCATTGCTCCTGGACACAGAGGAGGTGGTCCTTGAATACTGACCAGCTGTCCTGGGTCCCTCTTCCCTCCAGGGCTTTGTCCCACAACACTTTGGCTATCAGATCCCTGAAGCGATCAAAGTCTGCATGGCTAAAGTCTGAGGTCATGAGCTGAGAATACTTCCTCCTGATTGCCCTGAGGAGATTCAGTTCAACTGCTTCATGGTCACTGCAGCCCAGGCTGTCTCTGAGCCTCACATTGGTTACCAGCCCTTCCCTGTTGGTGAGAATAAGGTCCAGCATAGCACCTTTTCTTGTTGGTTCCTCTACCATTTGGAGGAGGAAGTTGTCTTCTATGCAGTCCAGGAACATCCTGGATTGCTGGTGCCTTGCTGTGTTGTCCCTCCAGCAGATGCCAGGGTGGTTGAAATCACCCATGAGGACCAGGGCCGGTGACCTGGAAGCCACTTCTATTTGCCTGTGGAGGGCCTCATCTGCTTGGTTCTGCTGGTCAGGTGGCCTGTAGGAGACCCCCACAGTAATATCTCCTTCCCCTGTCTTGCCTTTCATTTTAACCCATACACTCTCAACCAGCTCATCAACCCTTCCCAGGTGGAGCTCCACTGATTGCAGCTGGTTATTGACATAGAGGGCAACACCTCCTCCTCTCCTTCCCTGCCTATCCTTCCTAAAGAGCTTACACCCCTCTGTCCCTACATGCCAGTCATGGGAATCATCCCACCAAGCTGTGCATTTTCTCTCTGTTCCTAGCCCTGAAGACTTACTGCTTGCTCAGACACCAAAATCCAGCAGTGCCCAGCCAGCAGCACAGTGTGCCAAGTGCAGAGGACTAATCTCACAGCATGGTAGGGGTTGGAAGGGACATCTGAGAGTGGGTCCAAACCCCATGCCAAGGCAGGGTCACCTAGAGAAGGTCACACAGGAGCATGTCCAGGCGGGTTCGGAATGTCTCCAAGATGGAGACTCTACCACCTCAAGGTTCCTCCTCATGTTGGGATGAGACTCCTAACGTTATAGTTTGTGCCTGTTTCCCCTTGTCCTGTCCCTGGGCACCACAGAGAAAATCTCATAGGCTTATAAACCACAGGCAGAAAGCAGTTTGGCTTTCAGCAGGGGGGTGGCAGTTAAAGAAAACCAGCTGGCTTCCACAGGAGGGTGAGGAAGCTGGCTTTGAAAACCACAGTGCAATAAGCTGGTGAGGAGGAGTCACCTACCCTCTCCACGATGAACGCCGTTATGCCGTGGGAGGCTGGCACAGCACTGACATCAGTTTTGGCGTAGACTATCAGGACATCTGCATCTGGCCCATTGGTGATCCAAAACTTGTTGCCATTCAGAACAAAGTAGTCTCCTAGAAGCCATAAGATGCAAACTGTTAGCTCACAGCAGAGCAACACCTACAGCCTCACTCTATTTAGTTCAAAACAGGTTTCTGAGGTGCTCTTTAAGACTCCCCAGACAGCATGGACAAATCCTGTCCAGGCTCAAGAGAACTGATTTCCTTCATTTCTGGAGTACAGACACAGTTTAGCAAAGGCCTGGTAGGTACCAGACACCTGCCACTGGTTTCAAGCCTGCTCACATGGCTTGGGATACTCAGGACGAGGCACCCTATCTCTGAGGTGCTGGGGAGGTATCCAGACTCCCAGGAGCTGTCATTTACACCAGTTATTTCTCCAGGCAGCACGTGATGGGCTTTACCTTTCTTATCTGCTCTCAGCTTCATGGACACAACATCAGAACCAGAATTGGGTTCACTCATCGCTAAGGCTCCAATGTGCTCCCCACTGATGAGCTGGAAGAAAAGACCAAATTATGGGAGGGGAAACAGCAGCAGCCTTGCTTCTGTGCCCTCTTAGCCTTCCCTTTGTTGTCCTGCTCTGCATCTCCACAGCAACTGATCCACACAAGAACTGCAAACCAAAGCTGCTGGTCCTGCAGAGTCCTAGCAAGGAGCTCCTTGTGCTGCTGTGCCGAGGGACAGAACCAAGCCCCAGTGGGATGAGAAGTATGACCTGGCTCCTGCCTGAGCTACACCAGCACAGCCCTGCTTATAGCACGCCACCTCCAGGAAGGTGCCAGAGGAACCATGCAGGCAGCCACAGGCCTTTCAGGAGCTCCTTGTTCTGCACTTTTTAATTCCTGCCTTTTCCCACAAACTGAAGCTGTTAAATACAAGAGGCCAATGAGGAGGGTGAAAAGAGATTGCAAAGTTCATAGCTTCACAGACTGGTCTGGGTTGCAAGGGACCTTCAAGCTCATCCAGTTCAAACCCTGCTGCCATGGGCAGGGACACCTCCCACCAGCCCAGGCGGCTCAAGGCCTCATCCAGCTCCCCTGGGGAGGGGGACATGCACAGCCTGCCTAGGCAGCCTGTGCCAGTGTCTCACCACCCTCACTGGCAACATTTTCTTCCTCACCTCCAGACTAAATCTCCTCTCTTCCAGTTTAAAGCCATCACCCCTCATCCTGTCATTACAAGGTCTCAGCAATGTTCTCATAGCCCAGTGCCCCCCCACTCAACAGCAGATGGACAGCCTCCATCTGTGCCTGCTCATACCAGGCTCTGGCATAGCTGCTGCATCCTCTTCACTGCTCCTTTCATCCTGCCCTTTCCGTCATGCCTTTTTTTTCCTTCTCCCCTGTGTACTTTTATCGCCTTTCCCCCCCTTTTGATCTTGTTTTATGAAAACCAGACTCAATATCTAAGATATATGAAAACCAATTTGATCCATCACTGCGTTTCATAGAGTCACAGAACTGTGGAGACTGCAAGAAACCTTTGAGCTCATCCAGTCCAAGCTCTCCCCTGGAGCTCACAATGCCACCACTGCTGCTGAGCCACTGCCACTAAACCACATCCCTCAGCACCACATCCACACAACGTTTAACATCCTCCTGGGATGGTGACTCCACCACCTCTCCAGGCAGCCTGTTCCAGTGTTTCACCACCCTTAAAGAAATTTCTTCTCCTGTTCAGATGAATTTCTGACATTCCAGTTTGTGCCCATTGCCCCTGTGCTGTCACTGGGCACCACTGAACAAAGCCTGCTCCCATCCTCCTGACTCCCACCCTTGAAGTATTGATCAGCATTGATGAGGTCCCCCTCAGGTTGCTCTTTTCCAGTCTAAACAGCCTCAACTCTCTCAGTCTTTCCTCCTCACAGAGCTGTTCCAGTCCCCTCAGCACCTTTGTAGTCCTTTGCTGTACCCTCTCCAGCAAGTCCCTGTCCTTCTTGAACTGGGAAGCCCAGAACTGAACACAGTACTGCAGATGAGGCCTCCCCACGGCAGAGTAGGGGAGGAGGAGAACCTCTCTTAACCTGCTGGCCACACTCTTCTTCATTCACCCCAGGATGCCATTGGCCTTCTTGGCCATAAGGGCACATTGCTGGCTCATGATCATCCTGCTGTCCACTGGGACTCCCACATCTTTTTCCCCAGAGCTGCCTTCCAACAGCTCATCCCCCCTGCACTGATCCATGGGGTCCAGGCTATGCTGGATGGTGTCACAGATGCCTGGCACGTCAGCCACTCCTCCCAGTTTGCTATCATCAGCACACTGGCTGAGGGTCCACTGGCTGAGGGCTGGACCCCTACCAGTCCCTGGGGGCCAAGCCAGACAAGGGTAAGGATGGCAAGTCCAACATTTCCTAAGCTGGGTGACTACAACCAGCTGGGTGCTTGAGCTGCTGCGCACCAGGCAGCCCCTCCCCCACCCCCAGGCACACACCTTGGGCAGGTACTTGTGCTTCTGGGCCTCGCTGCCGTGCCGCACCAGCTGGTTGATGCAGAGGTTGGAGTGGGCACCGTAACTCAGCCCCACGGCTGCTGACGCTCGAGAAATCTCCTCCATCACCAGCACGTGGTCCAGGTAGCCCAAAGCAGATCCACCATACTCTGCTGCAAAGAGAGGAGAAGCCCCCACGAACGCCATGGAGTGTAGAACGAGATCCCAGGGCTGGGCTTAGCCTTGAATGAGATCCGAGACACTTCAAACCAGGTTCTGCTTTGGACTGACACTGCCCCTGCGGTGGGCACCTCTGGCTTTCCCCATCCTCCCTGAACTTCAGTTTTCTTATCTTAAAGGTAGAGTGATAATACTTCTTGAGTAGAACCAGTAGTTTATTTTTACAGCATAGTTTTATCCCTGCAACATGCACAAGGATCCATCTAAGCCATGCTAGTGACACTTGCACAGCGGTACAACCATCTTGTCAACCATCTGCAAGTGCAACCTTAATCTTATCATGAAGGTTAAATCCCAAAGTGACAACTTGCATTAGGTGAGAGGACAAAGGGACACAGGACTGTAAAGTCAGAATGGTAGGGTTGGAAGGGACCTCTAGAGATCATCTAATCCAACCCCCCTTCCATGTTTGTCATGACAAGGACCCCTAAACAAGTGAGGAATCCTCAAACTGCTCAGAATGTGGGGCACTGGGGGCTTCTCTAAGCCCACAAATGTGCAGGACACACATTCAGATGAGAATGACCCAGCACTGTAACTGCTGCAATTCACCAGTGACAAGAATGTGGATTTTAAGAGAGGATGAAGTGAGACAGAGCAGGCTCATCATTGTAGCTGAGAGTCTAGCCAGGCACATGGAGCTGAGTCTAAAATCAGTGGTAAAGATGAAAGGGAGAGAGAGAAGGCAGGAAAAAAGGCTGATAAATGCATAACAGCCTCAAGCAGCTGACAGCCTACATAAATACACACATCTAGCTACCTACACACACCTCTGTAGACACACAAACACAGGCCCACCCCCCTGTGAAAGCTTTGTTCTGCAGGCAAGCAGCAAGTGATTGTACTGCTAGGAGAACAACTACAAGAGGAGGACATCAACACTGTGAAGCAGTCAGGGAGGTAATCCAGGAGCACTTACTTGTCATCAGCACGGATGCTGGAAGCAAGCAGCAACATGGTTAGAGGTGTGCTGGTATGCTCAGAGTGAGCAAAGAGCTGAGCACATAGCCTGGGCTCAAGGAGGGCCAACTCTCCCTACCTCATCAAATTCACTCTGTGGCCACTGGCATTAGATGGGGATTTGCCTCTCATGTCACTCATTCTGACTCCTGTCTTTATCTGCAGGGCTCTTCATCCTCTTAAATCACCTCAGAATGGGAAGCGACCCGCATCTTCTCCAGCCCCCCTGCAGACATCCCCAGCTAGAGCAGGTTGCTCAGGGCCCCAGCAAGCTTGACCTTGAATGTCTCCAGGGGTGGGGCTTCCACCACATCTGGGAAACCTGTTCCAGTGTTCTACCACTCGCATAGCAAAGAGCTTTCTTCTAATGTCCAACCTAACTCTACCCTGCTCTCGTTTCAGACCATTGCCCCTTGTCCTGTCACCATAGGCCCTTCTGAACTGATCCGCCCCAGCTTTCCTGTGGGTCCCCTTCAGATATTGAAATGCAGCTCTAAGGTCTCCCTGGAGCCTTCTCTTCTCCAGGCTGAACAATCCCTATTCCCTCAGCCTGTCTTTGTAGGAGAAGTGCTCCAGTCCACCGATCATCTTCACGGCCTTCTCTGGACCTGCTCCATCAGGTCTACGTCCTTCTTGTGTTGGGGGCCCCATAGCTGGACACAGTACTCTAGGTGAGGTCTCACCAGAGCAGAGGAGCAGAATCACCTCTCTCCACCTGTTGGCCACACTACTTTTGAGGCAGCCCAGGCTGCCATTTGCCTTCTGGGCTGCAAGTGCCCACTGCTGGCTCCTGTCCAGCTTCTCACCCACCAGCACCCTTAAGTCCTTTCCTGCAGGGCTCCTCTCAATTTCATCATCCCCCAGCCTGGGGATGCCACAGATGCAGGACCTTACACTTTGCCGTATTAAACCTCATGAGATACTCGTCAGCCTGTCCAGGTGCCTCTAGAACACATCCCATCCTTCAGTCTCAACCACCACATCACTCAGCTTGGTATCCACCAGCAAGCTTGCTGAGGGTGCGCTCCATCTTGCTGTGTCTGATTCTGCCACATCAGAGCTTGGGGGTTTGCCATCAATATTCTAAAAGAGAGTTTTCTGTTACTCCTCTCGGACAGCTTTGGTGCTAGGAAGAGCCTGGATGGGGTGCTTGGTGCCATGGTTTAGTTGATCAGATGCTGTTGGGTGATGGGTTGGACTGGATGATCTTGAAGGTCTTTTCCAGCCTGGTTAATTCTATTCTATTCTATTGCCTCAAGGAAGGAAAGGCAACTCGCTCTGTGAGCCCATGACTGCAAGAGGTACAAGAAAATAAGCCAGCCAGAATTCTCCTCATGTAATCCAAACCAGGGTGTGATTTAGGGTGGTGCTGCCCCTTCACAATCACTCTTGAGATGTGACAGGCCTTCATTGTCCTTCCAGGGCAGCTATAGATTTGCATTTCTTAACTCAGCTCTGTATAAAATAAATAGAAAATTGCAAACCAACAGAGTTTTCTTAGTTTTAAGAAGAAAACTAAAAGCAGTACTACTTAAAATGCTCCCTTGACAGGCTTGGTCAACACACATCCACTTAATTCAGCACACACCCTCAGGAGATTTCACATCATCACCACATCCTAAATCTTGGTTTCCAGCTCCTAGAACAAAGCCAGTGCCAGCAGAGAAAGTTCACTCAACTGTACCACCAAAAACAAGGGGGAAAAATAAATCTGGGCATGGGAGGGTTTTAGAAGCAAATCCTTAAGGAAACCAGAAAGGACAGGACTCGTGAGGGGAGGGCTTATTTATAGTGTGGGAAACTGCTGCAAGCCTCAGGCACAAGATCAAAGAAGAAAGAAGGTAAGAGTGAGAAGAAACAGGAGCAGCAGTAAATTGGGAAGAGTGAAGAGAGAAAGCCAGCAGAAACCCAGCCTCTTTCAGGCTGCTTCAGAGCCACTGAAAGAAATGCAGAGGCATTATTTCAAGGCATTGCTATTCAGCTTGCTCCTGCAGCAGCCTTTGCACCCCCCTCAAGAAACACAGACTTTATGATGGGGAAATAAAGGCCCCATTGGCTGCTTGTTCTCCACTAAGGGCTTCTCCTCATTACACTGTGTTAGTGCATTCAGCCTGCCCACAGCAGCCTCAGCCATCTACCACAGTAATCAAAACACTTTTCAGCTAACCTGGAGAAGGCTGAATAAGATTTACCCTGATTTTTGTGTTGGTTTTTTTTTTCCAACTGGTTGGAGGTGGTCAGCTCTCCATTAGTTATGGCAGCTTTCCCCAGCATGGCTTGACAGCCTCTAACTTCTCCTATTAGAGATGGATGTTTGTTCTAGGATACTTTTATCTATAGCTCTGGCTCTTCCAACAAGTGCAGCAAATGCCTCATGCTGGAGAAGCACAAACAAGTGCAAGTTATATCTGGAGAAACCACTTGTGAACAGAGCTTGGAAACTGGGAAAGGCATTTTGTAATCACCCAAAACTCTAACCAGGACATAGTGCAGTAGCAAAGAAAGATTTGGAGCCAGCCAAGAGTTAACAAAAGTTCACAGAATCACAGAACTGTTTGGCTTGGAAAAGACTTCTAAGATCACCCAGTCCAATCACCAACCCAACACCATCACATCCCCAAGTGCCATGGCCACAGGTTTCTTGAATACCTCCAGGGATGGAGACTCCACCACCTCCCTGCACAGCCTGTGCCAGTCCCTGACCACTCTTGCAGCAAAGAAATAGTTTTTGATCTCCAACTTAACCCTCCCTGGGCACAGCTGCAGGCCATGGCCTCTCGTTCTATCACCTGGTGCTGGGGAGAAGAGATCAACCCCCACCTGACTCCAGCCTCCTTTCAGAAGCTGTAGGGAACTAGAGAGTTTAAAAACCATAAAGATTGGAGCTTCTGGACAAGAGCAATGTCGTGTCACTGACAAGGCTGTTATACAGTCATAGAATCCCAGACTGGTTTGGGTGGGAAGGGACCTTTAAAGCTCACCCAGTCCGACCTCCTGCAGGCAGCAGGGACACCTGCAATTAGAGCAGGTTGCTCAGAGTCCCAAACAACCTGACCTGGAATAGCTCCAGGGATGGGACAGCTCACAACAATCTGGGCAGCTTGGGCCAGGATCTCACCACCCTTCCTCCTCTCTAGTTTGAATCTCCCTCTTTTCAACCCATCACCCCTTGTCCTGTCACAACAGGCCAGGGGTGAGCTGGAAAGGGTAAGCCATTTGAAGAATCACCTGCCAGAAGGCCAAAGGTGGGAACAGACTTACCAGGAGCTGTGATCCCCAGAACTCCCAGTTCCCCGAGCTTCCTCCAAAACTCCTACAAACACAGAACAAGCCATCAGTCCAGCACCCCAGCCAGGGCACCAGCATGAGAAGTGTTCCCAGGTTCCCCACCAGGGACACCGATTTACCTTCTCCTGGTGCTCCCTCAGACTTCCTCAGGTGCTTCCTCCCTTGGACTCAGAACCCAGACTTAAGGATGTTAGCTATGCACACATGGCAGCAGTCTGCTGAATTCGGTGAAAACTCACAACCTAAATTTAATTCTGGAAGAATGGGTCCTAAGATTTAACTCACTGCCCAGTTTAAGGAAAGTTTTGATGAATTAAAACCTATTAATAAAAAACCTGCATTTTTGGGCTTTCACACACTACTGATTGATAAAGATTACTTAGGATGTAATGACTTAAACTTATGTTTTTCTTTTACATCACCTATCCTTGTCATTGGGCTCTGACAGCTCTGTGTGGACCAGCTCTGTATAGCTGCTGCAAACAGCAGTTAATGTAAGTTACCCACAACAGAAACCCTGGAAATAGGTAAAAGAGCTGCTATTCTGCTGGCACTTAAACTCTCTTCAGTAAAACAGAAACCAGTAAGTAAAGCTAAGAGGGCCTCCCTGGGAGAGATACAAAAGAGGAAATGTTACAGCTGGGGCAGACAGAGGTGCCACCTGCCTTGCAGGTTGTGAACACAACAGAGAATCTGTCAACACTTTGGCCTTGTGAAGCTGAAGGAGCGGAATCCACAGGTACGTAACTTGGAGGCTTTCGAGGCTGCCAGGACACACATGAGGACCGGAGAGTGTCACTGAGCCTTGCATAGCTGGACACAACTGCTACAGAGTTCATCTCCTTGAGGATGAGCTGTCCTCCTTGACCACCAACTCCTTCATTCCCCTGTTACCCAGGTTTACCACTTGAGGAACACTACCACACAATTCCAGGAACAGAGCTACCAGATGGCTTGAGACATCCTCATCAGCTGTGTCTACCACGTGGCAGCAGAGCGAGAGGGAGGCCATGAGATGATGCAGTAGCAAAGGATGTCTCCAGTGAGAACCACATGTACACTGGAGGGGCCACCTCCTGGCTGCTGCTTCAGACTGCAGCTTCTCCTCCATTACGTGACAGACATGCAGGTGAGGGCTTGGCACAGAAGATAACTATCAGTGAAGAGTCTCCAGAGACTTCAAAGAGTATGATCATAGAACAGAATCACAGAACGGCTTGGGTTGAAAGGGACCTTAAAGATCATCCAGTTCCAATCCCCCTGCCATGGGCAAGGACCCCTCCACCAGCTCAGGCTGCTCAGGGCCCCATCCAGCCTGGCCTTGAACACCTCCAGGCAGGGGCAGCCACAACCTCCCTGGGCAACCTGTGCCAGTGTCTCACCACCCTCACTGTGAAGAATTTCTTCCTAAACTCCACTCTAAACCTCCCCTCTTCCTGCTCAAAGCCATTTCCCTTTGTCCTATCACTGCAAGCCCTTGTAGAAAGTCCCTCCCCAGCCTTCCTGTAGGTCCCCTTCAGCCTTCTCTTCTTCAGACTGAACAGCCCCAACTCTCCCAGCCTGTCCCCATAGGGGAGGTTCTTCAGCCTCTGATCATCTTTTGTGGCCTCTTCTGGACCCTCTCCAACAGCTCCATGTCCTTCCTGTGCTGAAGGCCCCAAAAGTGGATGCAGTATTGCAGGTGGGGGTCTCACTAGAGCAGAGCATAGCAGGCGAATCACTTCCCTGGTCCTGCTGGTTGGGTAGCTCTGGATGACATCTGGTGCACCAGACTAAATTTATATACTCCACTTCAAAGCCGTGCCTATAGCCCTGAAAACATCAACAGCAGAGCTCCAGGAAAGCCTAGCAGATGTTCTGAGGTTTTAAAGTCTTGTGGGGCTTATGAAAACTGATAGTTAGATCTCTCACATTCATCAGTCAATTCTGCTGCTCAGAATCTGGGGTGGGTATTAGGAAGGCTCAGCTCAACAACTCCACACGGCAGCTTTTGCACACAGAATTTTGTATTTACAGCATGAATTTGATGTCAAAGGTCCCAGGTAGGAGAATACAAAACACATATTAGAGAAGATGTCTGAGCAGAGACGAGCAGAAATCCCTTGACACGAACCCATACAAGACCATTATCAATCTTTTTTTAGGCTGCCTGGCTTGCACTCCAGGTTGCTGAAAGCTGTTAACAAAAGATGAGACAGGAAACCAAAAACCTGTGATCCCTTTGGCTTTCAAGTCTGCAAAGCTAATGCATATGTGGCTGTGGGTTGGGGTTCTCCCTCTGGACTTAGGCACAGATCAAAGCCCAGACAGGCTGTCACCCCTCTCTACTTTAAAGACACACAAAATACTTGCCCGCATCTCCTTGAATTCATTGTCCTGGTCAATCTGCTGGGCCTTTGGAGCCAAATGTTCTTGACAGAACTTTGTCATGGTCTGCCTAAGCTGGCAAAAGAGATCAGGAGAAACAGACAGGTTACATCTCATTAATATATTGTTGCTGTCTTCCCTAAGATACCACCAACACTCCCCTGGCAGGTGACTCCAGGATCACAGAATCGGAACGGTCTGGGTTGGAAGGGACCTGAAAGATCATCTAGTTCCAATCTCCCATGCCATGGGCAGGGACACCTCCCACTAGACCAGGCTGATCAAAGCCTCATCTAACCTGGCCTTGAACACCTCTAGGGAGGAATCCCAAACCCAGAAGCATAAAGCCATAATGAAATGGATGTTTTGGGTCGCTGGCTGAAACACATGAAAGCCTCATGAGTTCTTTAAAGAGCAGATACTGAGGTACCAAAGGTCTTCTCAGCACTTAATCTTCAGTCTTCCCCCAACGTGAAGGGCTGCTACTGAACCACTTCCTGCACCAGGGCTTCAGGGGGTAGCTGGTCAGGAAATTTTGGACACTGGTGCGCAAAACTTGTCACATGTTACCCCAACCCAGCAGCTGCCTATGCCTTCATTTAGTTATATGCAGATGCCTGTAATAAGCATGTATGCTAATTAAATTGTGCTCGTGTGTCCAACTGGAACAACGTTAGCTGTCCTATTTTCTTTGCAGAGAAGATTTGATGAAGCCAGGTATGTTTGGTCAGGTGTTAGAAGTCTCTAAATCTTCCTCCAAAGTGTAAAATCTAAACACTTAGAAACATGGAAGTGGGTATGAGTGGCTGGAAACTGCCCAGTAGAGAAAGACCTGGGGATGTTGGTCAACAGCTGGCTGAAGATGAGCCAGCAGTGTGCCCAGGTGACCAAGAAGGCCACCAGCATCCTGCCTTGGATCAGCAAGAGTGGGGCCAGCAGGACCAGGCAGGCATTGTCTCCCTGTGCTTAGCACTGGTGAGGCCACACCTTGACCTTGGCCCCCACACTCCAAGAGGTGTATTGAGGAGCTGGAGTGGGTCCAAAGAAGAGCAACGAAGCTGGTGGAGGGTCTGGAGGACAGGGCTGGTGAGGAGCTGAGGGCTCTGGGGTTGTCTAACCTGGAGGAGGCTGAGGGGAGACCTTCTGGCTCTCTCCAGCTCCCTACAAGGAGGCTGGAGCCAGGTGGGGGGTCGCTCTCTTCTCCCCAGGCGCGTGTGACAGGACAAGAGGAAACAGCCTCCTGTTGCCCCGAGGCAGGCTTGGGTCGGACTCGAGTCAGGTCCTTCCCAGGCCGCCGGGGAGGCGCTCAGCCCCCTCCCCACATGCCAGGGCCGCGCCACGCCCCCTCCGCGAGTCCTGCGATTGGCCCGCACGCTTTGTCTCAGCCAATCACTGCCCTTCACTGCCGCCACACTCCCCGCGAGGCGGCAGGCCGCCGCCGGCCGCTACCTGCCGCTGCTCGGCGCTCAGCCCGTTCACCGTGTCGTCCACCGCCAGCCCCGCGCAGCCCCGCCGCAGCAGCCACAGCGTCTGGCAGCGCCGCGCTCCAGGCAGCCCCGCACCGAGCGCCGCCCGCCCCGCCACCGCCATCACCGTCACCGCCGCCATGGCTGCCCCCGCTGCCCCACCCTCTGCGCAGGCGCGGCCCGGCTCCGGGGGCAGAGCTTCGCCCCGCCGCCCCGCCTCTCCAGTAGCAGGAAGGAGCGGGCAGAGTTGGTCCCAGTAGTAAAGAGACGTGTGGGCGTGCTTTAAGTAAGTTTAATGGGTTAAGAGCAGAAATAGTTAAGATGAGGGAACAAAGTGTCAGGCGGCCGTGCACCGCTGAATGGGGCACTGAAGAGGGCCCAGGCGAGGCCGTGGCACGTGTGGGGAAGAGCACCAAGGGCTGTGAGCAACTCACCCACCATAGCCACCCATGCTGCTCTAACTCCAGCAACACACCCTCCCACTGGTTAAGGCCACCAAGTAAGATGTAGGTTTGAGAAGTAGAGAGACCCCTCAACATGGAACAAACCATCAAAACGCAGAGAGTACAGTCCAGCCTCCAGCTCACATGTCCAGGAGCTGCTCAATCTCCTCGAGGATTGCCGTGCACTCCCTCATTTGTGCCTGATGCAAGGCACGCCTCTCCACGGCCTGCTGCTGCATCTCTGCTCTGGCTGCCTGACACTTGGCCATCCATGCCTGTGTGGAGACGTCAGGGAACACAATATTCAGAGAGGCTGGGGGACACCAGGAGTCAAAGCACACAAGGTTTAGAGAGGTTGGGGAATGCATTTTCCTAACACCAAAGTACTGAAGAGCAAAGTCAATTTCTGAAGCACCTGCACTCTTCAAGCAGGGTCTTCCCTGCTAAGCTGAGATCAGTCTGCCCTGACTAGGATCTCTCTCACCCCATTTCCTTGAGGAAAACCTCAGTTTAGGACTGAGGAGTTAGAACAGCACTGGGAAGCAAAGTCTAAAGTTTAGGAAGTCTTACAGTGATTGGCTGTTACCAATGGTCACACAATTATAGTTTAGTGACTCTCCTGGTCAGCAGGTAGATGTTATTGAAGCTGCTTGTCTGCCCCTCAGTTCCCAGAGGGACAGCCTGAGGTCACAGTCTCCAAGTTAAACTGGAATTCAGAAGATTTGATTCAAGAGCCAGAGTCTTCTGCTAGTGGTGCTTGCAATCACCTGCACCAGCCTCAAAAACTCTCTCTGGAGATGAGCTGGTCTAAGCAGTGACAGCTCTGGTCCACTGCTGACACCACCTTTACTCTGGAACTGATCCAACCTGAATTAAAAGCTACCAGTCATTAGTATCACCTGCACTGTCTGCCTTTTTTCAAGGTCAGTTGTATGATTGAACTGGAAATGATTCAAGATGCTCCTGATGACTGTATTATGACTTTTAAAGGTCCCTTCAACCCAAACCAGTCTGTGACTCTGTGGCCATCAGCTGTGTTTTGTGTGTAATGTGAGGAGAAACACTGCAGGCTTTCTGGGTCATTCAGAGAACAGAGCAGTACTGGGAGCAGCAAAATGCCCTTCAGGATGTCACACAGCATCAGGAGGTCACACTCTTCACAAAGTCAGTGCCTTACCTGAAGTGCCTCCCTTTCTTCTGCAGCTGCTTGATTAAACTGCTTCAGTTCTTCCACAAGCTTCTGAAGAGCCAACAGAAAAGCAGTTTCACATGTGACAAAATGCAAGTCTCAGCAGCTACCTCCACAGCCTCAGTAGCTCACAGGACCTCTCAAAGCCCATTTACCTCTGACTGCTCTTTCAAAACATTCTTACCTGTACATGCTTCTGGTTTTCTTGGGCCTTCTCGTCTTCTTCCAAAATCTTGCTGCCTGTAACTAATTGATGGGATGTGTTGGTGAGCTGCTGATGCACAGATAGTTTTACTTTCAAGAGCTTTTCAAAGTAACTTTCTCCAGCAACAAAGATTAAATTTTCCAAGTAGGACAAAGCCTACCACAGGAAGCAGCTTTTTCTCTTCAGCTTCAAGAAAAGCCCACCCTGGAGTTGCAACAGCACTGGGAAGCAGAGTGTAAATATTCCATGAAGAGGACAGCAAGTGTGAAGTGCAGTCCTTACCAGGGTCGATGTTTCTTCTTGCTAGGATCGTCATGCAGATCTCCTGAGACTTCTTGAGTTTCTCAATTTCTACCATCATCAATCCCTTCTCCTCCTTCAAATCCTTTATAGTACCCTGTCATGGACACAGATTGTAATTAAACCAAGTTTCCAAGGAGATTTTCTTCTCGTTGGCATCACTTGGTATCACCAATGGCTCAACAGGTGCTCTGCTAGCACCAAGGATCAGATCTTGCCTGCCTGTCTCTGCCGCCACAGCAGATGTGTCTGTTGCTGACCCTTACTCCTACTTCTTGAAAAGATTCAGGGCTACAAAGATGCTGAGGGGCCTGGAACATGTCTCTGATGAGGAAAGACCGAGAGAATTGGGGTGGTTTAGGCTGGAGAAGAGCAGCCTGAGGGGGATCTCACCAGTGCTGATCAATACTTCAAGGGTGGGTGTCAGGAGAATGGGACCAGTCTGTCTTCAGTGGTGGCCACTGATGGGGCAAGGGGTGAAGGGCACAAACTTCAGCATCAGAAGTTCGTTTAAACACGAGGAGGAGCTTCTTCAATTTAAGGGTGCTGGAGCCCTGGAGCAGACTGTCCAGAGCGGTGGTGGAGTCTCCATGTCTGGAGAGAGTCCAAGTCCATCTGGATGTGTTCCTGTGTGACCTCTAGGTGACCCTGTGTTGGCAGGGGGGTTAGACTCAATCTACAGAGGTCCCTTCCAACCCCTACCATTCTGTGATTCGTGCATTGATCACATCTGCACCTTGTAGCCATTACTAGAAAAAAACAGACCCAAGACATAAATTCCTTTTATGCAACCCCAGTGTCTCTCATTCTGCTCCCTCTTGGATATACAGATAATCCAGGAGTTTGCTGCACTGAGGAGCACATGAAGCCTGGGAAGAAAAGGGTGTCCTGGAATCTTTACCCACAACACTATTCTCTGCACACTTCAGATATTACAGGCGATGGGGTAAGCTGATCAGCCTCACAAGTTGAAGGCAGCTCTCCAAGAGAATCAGTAAGCCTGTGGATTAGGGTGATCCAGCTGACAGGGTCAGAAGCTATTTGAACATCTCACAGGAGGTCTCAAAAGCTCTCAAGGAAATCAAGCTGTGGGATAAACATCACTGAATCCCAGCATGTTGGGGCTGGAAGGGACCTCTGGCGATCATCTAGTCTAACTCCCCTGATTCTGTCCTAGCCCTGCTGGTAATAAATAGGCCAGGCTGCTGGTGGCCTTCTTGGCCACCTGGGCACACTCTGGCTCATCTTCAGCTACTGCTGACCAACACCCCCAGGTCCTTTTTCCACCATCCTTTCTTTCTTACTAAAATGAGATGATTCCCATTCCTGAACACACAGCTTCAACACTGCATGTGCTTTCACACCACACTGATGGGTTCAGGGACTATGGAAGGAAAAGAACTGATAGACCTCAAACCATCAGTAGCAAGTGATTATTTACAGTTTCTGCAGATGTAACTAGGAAGCATCTGGCAATATTGAGGCTGTTTTAATACATTTTCATTCAAGTGTAGAGTTGTGAGCTCTGATGACTATTTAACAGCAATCTGGGTGCATGATCCATCCAAATACCTCTGCATCTCTGCGGATTTCCAGGTTCTAGAAGATACCACAGTTGACAGGGAAGAAAACCCAGCCCACCCAAACTCTACTGTCTTCTAAAGGAGGCAGGAAAAGGAACAGCAAAGCCTTTGATGTGATGCTGTAGGGATCAGAATGTAAGAATTAGTCAATGATTTATTTATCTCCCCCCCTTCTTCTTACCCCTGCTTCTGTCAGTTTGGAGCGTAGCTGCTGATTTTCTGTTTCCAGCACCTTCATCTGCAGCCCTCCTTGTAGATTGTATCTTCTGGGAAGTCTGTAGAGTCAAACGTCAAAGACTGAGGGGAAAACCCACAAGTATCACACACTTGCTCTTTTACTTCCACAAGCATGCCCTTTTTGAAGCATTTGCTATTCTTTCTCACCAAGAGCTTGCATCAGCAATCTTGGCAAGAAAGCTGCACAAGAGGGAACACTGCTGCATGAGGGCAGCTAACAGAGGTTTGAGGACACATACCCTCTTGCAGCTGTCATCTTTGAAGGTGGCTCCACTTTCTTGCCAGATTTAGGCAACCTTAAAAGATGGTTAAAATACAATTACTAGAAGACCACCACATTCTGGCAGATGCAAAATGCAAAGCCATCTTTAAGGCATTTGCCAAGTAAACCTATCAGCATTTTACTTCCATTTACCCTTGCTTTGTAGCTTTTGAGGCACCTTCCACTGAAACACCTGAGCTGAAATTGGGATCTTTGCTGAACTCCATCTCTGCTGCTTTGCTGCCACATGGTTTCTTTGAAGAAAAATCTGTTTGCATTTCTGCAAGAAAAAAAGACAACAGGGAAAACACCACAGTCAGCAAGTGAGCAGCATAACACACTCAACTACTGGATGAAAGCTCCAGGCTGTGAGCAGAGTGGCTGGAAACTGCCCAGCAGGATAGGACCTTGAGGATGGTGGTTGAGAGCAGCAGGACCTAGCTCTGGCGATGGAGCTGTCACCTTGGAGATGGTGACAGAGGCTCAAGATGAGCCAGCATGTACACAGAAGGCCAACAGCATCCTGGTCTGTGTCAGAAAGAGTATGGCCAGCAGGACCAGGGCAGGGATTGTCACAGGATCACAGGATGTAAGGGGCTGGAAGGGACCTCCAGAGATCATTGAGTCCAAACTCCCTGCCAGAGCAGGACCAAGGAATCCAGCACAGGTCACACAGGAACACATCCAGACAGGGCTGGAAAGTCTCCAGAGAAGGAGACTCCACAACCCCTCTGGGGAACCTGTTCCCATGCTCTGTGACCCTCTGTGTTCCCCTGGACTTGGCACTGGGGAGGCCACGCTTCCAATCTGGGGTTCAGTTTTGGGCCCTTCACACTGTGGGGCTGAACCACAAGTCCTGTGAGGAGCAGCTGAGGGATCTGGGGTTGTTCAGCCTGGAGAAGAGGCTGAGGTGAGACCTCATTGCTCTATACAACTCCCTGAAAGAAGGTTGCAGCGAGGTTGAGGTTGGTCTCTTCTCCCTAGTATCAGGTGATAGGATGAGAGGAAATGGCCTGAAATTGTGCCAGGGGAGGTTTAGGTTGGATTTAGAAACAGTATCTCTCCTGCAAGAGTGGTCAGGCATTGGAACAGGCTGCCCAGGGAGGTGGTGGAGTCATCACCCCTGAAGGTGTTCAAGAAAGCTGGGAGCGTGGTTTAGTGGCCATGGTAGTGTTGGGTTGATACACCTCCAAAAAACCCACTGTGGGGAATTATAGCCTCCGAGCAAAGCTGATCTGGCTTTAAGGAACAGCTGGCTCCCACAGTGTGTTTAGGAAGCAGGTTTTCCCCTTGAGTTAAAAGTTTTCCCAACATCACAACCATATTGAAATCAGAGTAATGTGGGAGTTTCCTCTGATACAGACTAGATCTCTGTTTGGAACATGAAGCCTGGGTGCCTTACATCTCTGCAGTGCTGTAAGCAGCATCAAATGGTTGTAGGAGTCACAGCATCTAAAGGAAACTATCTGTAAGCCTCAGTACACCATGGTCTTCAGTGAGCAGGAGACAGAGGGTCTGTACACCCAGCACTGGAACAGGGCACAAAGGTGCACATTCGTGAAAAAAAGGTTAATCAAAGTCTCAAACAGAGACCAAGCAGGTGAATAAAGCCTGTAATTGGATTTCACACATCCCAGCATGGTGGGGGCTAGAAGGGACCTCTGGAGAGCATCCAGTCCAACCCCCCTGCTCCAGCAGGGCACCCACAGCAGCTTGCCCAGCAGCACAATGGCCAGGGGGGGTTGGAAGCTCTCCAGAGAAGGACACTCCACAACCTCTCTGGGCAGCCTGCTCCAGGCCTCCAGCACCCTCACACCAAAGTTTCTCCTCCTGTTCAGATGGAACCTCCTGGGGTCCAGTTTGTGCCCCGTGCCCCTTGTCCTGTCCCTGGGCACCACTGACAAGAGTCTGGCCCCAGCCCTTTGTCCCTTACAGCTCCTTTATCCCTTGCTGAGCATTGCTCAGATCCCCTCTGGGGCTGCTCTTCTCACAGACTTAACTAGGTTGGAAAAGACCTTTGAGATCATTGAGTTCAACCTATCACCCAACACCATCTAATCAACTAAACCATGCAACTAAGTGCCACATCAAATCCTTTTTTTAAACACCTCCAGTGATGGTGACTCCACCACTTCCCTGGGCAGCACATTCCAATGGCCAGTCACTATTTCTGTGAAGATCTTCTTCCTAACATCCAGCCTAAATTTCCCCTGGCACAGCTTGAGACTGTGTCCTCTTGTTCTGGTGCTGGGTGCCTGGCAGAAGAGACCAACCCCCACCTGGCTACAACCTCCCTTCAGGTAGTTGTAGAGAGCAAGATTCTATGATTCTGAAGAATGATGTTGCAGGAAAGAAAGACATAAGGAGTGCTAAGCATGGACCTTAACTTCCTATGGACCTGAACTTCCCATGGACCTGATTCATCCATGGAGGAGAATGCTTAGCCAGACCTTCAGAGGGAATTGCAGCCTTGCACTGCTCTTACAGCCTAATGGATCAGAATGAGAGCTGCTACCTGTCCCCTCCAGCAGAGTCTGTATTCATGTTGTAACTATGCAACAAGGGGAGCATCCCTGCTTCTCCAGGCTCCCCAAGGGATAAATTCACTCTTGGAGAACTCCTTTAAGTATTAACACTTGTTATTTTGATCTGAAAAGCACAGATTGTCCTGCCAAGCAAAGTGATAGCCATGGAAAGATTTCATTGTAAGAGCCACCACTGTGCTTCGTTTCATGAAGTATGGATGGGTTTGTTCTTGTTGCATGGAGGCAAAGCCAATCATGAACTGCAGTTGTGCATTAGGAAAGATTTATGGAAAAGGAAGTTATTTTAAAATCCCCTCCTTTCACCACCACCTCTGCCCCTTTCCCCCTGCAAATCCCAGAGCACCTGGGTTCTGTTGGAGTCTCCTCCCACCCCAGGTGTGGCCACTTTACACCCCACCCCCCCCACACTATTTAATCCCCTCCAGGAAACACAGAAGCCCCAAGCTGAGCCCATCTGGGCTGGAGGATCCTCCTCTCATCACTGGTGAGTGCCCATGGTGCACACTGGGTGATGGTGGTGGTGACAACAAAGGCCGGGGGGCCTGGTGGCCCCCCGGCTAGGTAGGAAGAATGTTGATGTCTACTTCAATATCACCTGTGGGTGCTGGCTGGGCCTCCTTACTGGGGGGAGCAGGAGCTGTGTTGGGGAGATGAAAGCAGGAGGCAGGGGGGTTAAACTAGATGACCTTTAGAGGCCACTTCCGACTCTGGTGATTCTGTGATCTAGTTCTAACCCCCCTGCCAGGGGCAGCAGGGACACCTTCCCCTAGACCAAGTCAGCATCTCTAAGGGCATGTTCTTCTTACTTTACATAGAAGTCACAACATGTGGTAGCTCTGATGGACTGTAGACCTTATTTTGAAAATAAGGTCTTCTGTGTAGTGACAAAAGAACCATTTTAAGTCCCCCTACCTTTGTGGAGGGGGTCTGGATATTTCAGTCCTGTTGCTCAGCAAAATGTAGGCTTTTTCTGAATTGTAGGTAGTGGAAACACTGAAGTAAATTCATAGACTCAGAATCACAGAATTGTCAGGGTTGGAAGGCACCTCAAAGATCATCCAGTCCCAGCCCCCTGCCATGGGCAGGGACACCTCACACTACAGCAGGTTGCTCACAGCCACATCCAGCCTGGCTGC
This sequence comes from Dryobates pubescens, assembly GCF_014839835.1. Classification (NCBI taxonomy): domain Eukaryota; kingdom Metazoa; phylum Chordata; class Aves; order Piciformes; family Picidae; genus Dryobates; species Dryobates pubescens. Next base: position 20,078,753 of record NC_071633.1, read on the forward strand.
AAACACCTCCAGGGGTGAGGCTTCCACCACCTCCCTGGGCAGCCTGTGCCAGGCCCTCACCACCCTCACGGGCAACAACTTCTTCCTAACATCCAATCTGAATGTACCTACTGACGGGAACCGAGACAGGGAGGACAACACTCGATATGAGTGATAGAAATCATCCAACTTTATTGTTCCACGCTTCATTATTTATAGTCTTATCTTATACACAGTTAATTCAATTCTAATTTAACACATACTATTGGTTTATCTCTAAACAGTTACATCATCATTTCACTACCGTGTTTTTTTTCTACTCAGGCTAATTGCTCTTCTCCCCAGATCTCACCACCTCCTCATCTTGTTTGTCTCTTCTCAGGGGCAGCTTGACCTTAGCATACCAGGCAATCAGCACTTTTCCACAACTCCTACTCCATTCCTATATTTTCAACAGAAAGTCCTTCAAGGCCTAAATTGCACAGATGTTGCTGGGACCCATGTCCTTTCCCCCTAAGCCAATCCTCAACAACTTACTCCTATTTTTTTTCTCCATCCCCCCTGCCCTATCACTCCCTGACACCCTCAAAAGTCTCTCCCCAGCTTTCTTGGAGCCCCTTTCAGATACTGGAAGGCCACAAGAAGGACTCCTCAGAGCCTTCTCTTCTCCAGACTGCACAACCCCAACTCTCTCAGTCTGTCCTCATAGCAGAGCAGCTCCAGCCCTCTGCTCCTCCTCGTGGCCCTTCTCCGGACACCTTCCAGCACCTCCCGATCCTTCCTGGCACAGGGGCTCCCAAACTGGACCCAGAGCTCCAGGCGTAGAGCTCAGCAGAGTGGAGCAGAGGGGCAGAATCCCCTCCCTGGCCCTGCTGGCCACACTTCTCTGGCTGCAGCCCAGGCTCTGCTTGGCTCTCTGGGCTGCAAGTGCTCCCTGCTGGCTCCTGCTGAGCTTCTCCTCCCCCAGCACCCCCAAGGCATTTTCTTCAGGGCTGCTCTCCAGCCAGTCCCTGCCCAGCCTATAGCAGTGCCTGGCATTGTCCTGAGCCAGCTGCAGGACCTTGCCTTTGGTCTTGTTGAACCTCATGAGGCTGTCCTGGGCCCAGCTCTGCAGCTGGGCCGGGTCCCTTCCCTCCAGCCGTCAGCAGCACTACACAGCTTGGTGTCCAGGCTCCCAGCCCCAGGGCTCTCAGCCTTTGCTCCTCACAGAGATTCCCCAGGCCGCTCAGCATCCTCAGAGCCTCCACTGGACTCTCCCCAGGAGTTCCCTGTCCCTCAAGCTGGACCCAGGCCCGGTCGTGGCCTCGGCAGAGCAGCGGGGGAGGAGGACCTGCTGGCCACACTCTTCTCCGTGCCCCCCGGAGCCTGTTGCCCTTCTCGGCCACAGGAGCACCCTGGCCGCTCATGGTGAACTTGCTGTCCACCAGCGCTCCTGCAAAGGCCACCAAGGGCCCAGGGGCTCCCAGGACATACCGCCGCCCGGCCCGGTTCCCAGTCCCAGGGCTCCACCGTCCCGTGGCGGAGCAGCCCCGGCCCCTGCAGCCCGCGGCGCTCACGCACCTGAGCGGATCCCGGCGCGGTGTCCCACGCTGGGAACAGGGATGCGGGAAAGCGGAGCCTTGCCCTCCAGGGCTGCCACACTCCCGCGCCCACACCGTTTGAATCCGGCTGCCGCCAAACGGCTGCGCAGGGCCCGGCCCCGCCTCGGCCAGCGGCGCAGGCGCAGGGCGGTGGGGAGCCGGGGCGGCCGCTGGAGGTCGTCCGGTCCAAGCCTGCTGCTGAAGCGGGGCGCCCGCAGCAGCTCGCCCGGGAGCACAGCGTCCGGGGCGGGGTGTTTGGAGACTCCACAGCCTCTCCGGGCAGCCTGCTCCAGCACCCAAACAAGTTTCTCCTTACTGTCAGGTGGAGCCTCCTGGGGTCCAGTTTGTGCCGTCTGCCCCTTGCCCCGTCCCTGGGCACCACTGACAAGAGTGTGACCACGTCCCCTTGTCCCACACCTTTAGCCCAGAACTGGACACAGGACTCCAGGTGTGGCCTCACCAGGACAGAGCAGAGAGGGAGGACAACCTCCCTGGGCCTGCTGGCCACACTCTTCTTCGTGCCCCCAGGGGACCATTTGCCGCCTTGGCCACAAGGGCACGTTGCTGGCTCGTGGGCAACTTACTGCACACCCGGACTCCAAGGTTCTTCTCCACACAACTGATTTCCAGCAGTGGAGTCTGTGTGTGGCACCCCTGTCCTCAGCAGAGGCTGGTGGTAGGGTCACCAGTGTGTTTGGTGGCATTTCTGCCCGAGGCAGCTCTCAGATCCTGAAGCCAGATAGGTCAGCTCTGCTCTTACAGGGGTACAGGTCTTGTGAGGAGCATCTGAGGGACCTGGGGATGTTCAGCCTGGAGAAAGGAGACTGAGCGGAGGCTTTTTGGCTCTCTACGACTCCTTGAAAGGAGGTTGGAGCCAGCTGGGGGTCAATGTCTTCTCACAGTTTCACAGATTGCCGAAGGAATACGTGACAGGACAAGAGGAAACAGCCTCAAGTTGTGCCAGGGGAGGTTCAGGTTGGATATTAGGAACTATTTCATCACAGCAAAGGTTCTCAGGCACTGGAGCAGGCTGCCCAGGGAGGTGGTGGAGTCACCATCCCTGGAGGGGTTTGAAGGCTGTGTGGATGTGGTACTGAAAGGTGTCATTTAGTGGCAGTAGCTTAACAGCAGTGCTTGGGTTGTGAGCTCTAGGCAAACGGTCGGACCCAGTGCTCTCAAAGGTCTCTTCTAACCTTTACAGTTCTATGGTTATATAATTCTGTGACAATGAACCACAATGTTTCCAGTGAAAATGACGCATCACTGCTTTAGGAAAATTTCTCAGAAGCATTTATTTTATGTCAACTTTTCTCAAGAATGTTTTCTCTTTTTTTCAACAGCTAAAGGCAAGGGAGTGTTTGTTTTCCTGTTTTTTTTTTTGGTAGAGGAAAAAAGAACAAACCACCACCAACAAAAGAAAGGTGAAATTCAAGATTCACCAGATAATTTTTAGAAGTTACATGATTTTGGGGAATGCCTCAAGTGGGAGCAAGCTCTGGAGGTGAGCCACTGAGGGGACGAGGACAGCCTTCTCAAAGGGAACATTCACACTGGGTATCTTTGGCAGCACTAGATTTTTTTGTTGCTGATCAAGCAAACTCAAATTGCTACTGCAAATAGGTTTGGGCTGGTTTCTGCTGCCTCCTGCATGGTCAGCAAGAGACTCTTAGCAACTCAGAAGGCTCAAGGAGGTTTTCTAAATAATATTTTAATGACTTTGATGACATCTATGAACCTGGGCTTTGCATTGCCCAGAGCGGTGGTGGGATCACCATCCCTGGAGGCATCCAAGAAACATGAACATGGCACTTTGGGACATGGTTTAATGGCCATGGTGGTGTTGGGTTGATGGTTGGACTCAATGAACTTAGAGGTCTCTTCCAACCCAAACAGTTCTGTGACTCTATAAGGGAGTTTCTGATTCAGCAGACAATGAAGGACTTTGTTTTTTTGATTAACAATACACTCCTCCCTTGATAGCTATATTTCCAGTAGCTGCAGGTTTGGGGGCTGGATTATGTATTTTTTCACATGAGCTCTTTCTCTCTTAGAAACCTGGTGAGGTTATTTCCCTCCTGTGTGAACTTGGCACAAAACCAAAATCCCATCACCTTGTAGGAAATGACAAAACAGGCTTTCTCCATACGTTCTGCGAGTATGGCACCAGACACTCGGAAGGTCTGAGGGCTCAGACTCCAGCCAGACTGGCCTCGCATCCTCTCCCTAGTCTGAGATCTCGGGTTCTGTGGAAAGATAGGTATTGCACAGCTGAAACCTAAGAACCAATCTCTGCTCTAGGAGAGGTGGGCAGACAAACACTCATATGTACAGAGATTTCAGCTTCCCCTTCCCCCAGCAGCACAGCTGTGTTGCCTGCAAGGCTTCAGCTGTTGTAGCCAGAACTTGGTGCGCTGGATCGTTTGATCCAAACATCAGGCATGCCTGGCTGGCTGTTGGGTAGCACAACTGGACCTTCGCTCCCCAGGCCAAAGCGGTTCTTCCATGAAGAGCTGTTCTGCTGTGATGCTGCTGGAGAGACATCAAAGACAGTCTCCCTCAGGTCCAGCCGCAGGGTATCTCTCTTCCCATTCAGGTAGCCTCTCTCTGTCTGGCTGTAGGAATCGGACAGCTCCAAGACGTCAGGACAAGAGCTGGCTGACTCAGCAAGCTTTAGGCCTTGCTCAAAATCACTGATGGATGTCTCGCTGGAGATGTTGAGCATGTCAAAAGAGCTGCCAAGAGAACAAAGGCATCTGTGAGTCTTGTAGGTGTCAGCAGCAGGGAGATGGCTGTTGTCTGAGGTATAATCTGACTGCTGCTGGGCAGTGTCACTAGAGCACTGGGATTTATTGAGCTGCCCTTCTTCTTTCACATCATCTGCCTGGATGTGGTCCAGCCCAGACACATCCCAAGCCTTTGGGCAGTACTTCCAACAGTGACAGTCTCCGCAGAGTCTCTCCCTGTGCATTTCTGCTTCTGAACTGCTGTGCTTGTATGGAGAGGAAGTTTGCAGGGCAGGACACTGGCAGAGGCCAGTCTGCTGCTCTCCAAGGGTCTCCTGCAGGTTTTGCCTTTCTCTTTTGAGGGAGGGCTGCATTCCTATTCTGGGGCTTCTGATGTCTTCAGCTTGTGTGTCTTCTGAGAGCCGGTTGGACAGCTTGCTTGTGGAAGTGCTGTTGTCAAAACTGTCACTGAGTTTTCTGGACAAGGGCTGGAGCTCATACTGCTCGTTGGCAGTGTTGGACTCCTGGACCTTCCGCAGCCGGTTTTGCTTTTCACTCCCTCCACAGGCAAAGTTTCCATTCAGCCCTGACTCATCAGAATAGTCTTTCATGGTGTGGGCACAAGGCCAAAGGATCTGCCCACAGTTCTTCTCTGGGCCAAAGAAGCAGCAGAGTGACTGGAAGAAGAAGCTGGCAAACCCACAGCTGATGCACTTGATCATCATGATGAATATCCCCAGCTTCCGATACACCAGGACCGTTGCAGGCAGCATGATGACCCCTGCAGAGAAGAGAGCAGAAGCTGCCATGGCTGTGGCACAGCTCATCTGCTTCAGGGAAAAGGCCACTCGGCTCAGGCGGTCAGAGTGGGGGCACAGGTGGTAGGAGATGCAGTAGTTGACAGTAAAGTCAACAGAAAGACCAACTGCAGCTGAAATAAAGAGAGACTCTACTGCATTCAGCTGCCACTCCAAGAGGACCAAAAGGCCAACAGTTACCAGGACAGTGCCTGCAATGGCAGTAACAGAGAAGACACTCAGGAGAACATTCCAGGTAATGAGCAGCAGTACCACAAAGGAAACGGCTATGGAGAGCCCCATGACCACCATAGTTTCTGTGCTGAGGCTGTGCTGGAGGTTGTATAGCTCTAGTTTACTGGTAAACCATCCATTCTGAAGCCCCACAGGGGCAGTTTTGATTTCCTCCCTTAGCCAGAGGTCGATTTCCTCATAGAATTGTTTGGCTTTGCTGTAGTTGAAGGTGTAGTGATAAACAGTTTGGAACTGCAGCACCAAGGCAGCCAGATTTCCCTCCCTGTCAAACCTGAGGCCCAGGTCATACATACCTGTCCCCTCCCTGTCCTGTTCCAGGAGCATCATTTTGATGCAGTGTAGGAAGACTTCACTTCCATAAGGGAAAGAGAACTGGTTACAGCAAAGGTTGAAGCTGTGGTCTTGCTGGGAGCATTGGCGACTGCCCATCCACCTGAGGAACTCTTCCATGAAGCACACAGTGGATTTCTGCTCTGTGTCAGGGTAGTAGAAAGTTTTGTTTTTCACTTTTTGGCAGAATTCAAAGAGCCACTTCTGGGCATCAGGAGTTTGGATTGTGAAGGTGACATCTGTCACTAGGGTGCCATTGCTTTTTGGATTGAAGTGGTCCCCATTATCCACAGGCAGGATGCCCCAGACGATGGTGACGGGCATGCGCTGCCCTTCTCCACGCTCCAGCCTCTGGAACATGAACTGGTGGCAGTACTCGGAGTCGTACCTCTCAAAGGGGTGGCTCAGCCTAAACACCTGAACAGATGATGTTTCCAGAGTTGGGAGCTTGAGCTTGGGGTTGGAGCAGGAAATGTAGGCACCTCCTATGGCTAAGGCAGCAAACCAGCAGATCCAGATGTACCGGAACTTGATGACCCCACAGGGCAGAAGCTTTTCAAACAGCAGCTTGGAGGTTTCAGACAGCATGTTCTGGAGACCCCTGAGAATGTAATGGAGAGAGAGAGCAGCTCTCTTGTGGCCTGTCTTGTTCCAGTAGTCTTCTGGCTTGTAGAGGCAGGCGGCAGCTATGTAGCGCTCGTACAGCACGGCCGAAGAGGGCAGCCAGGTCACCATGAGCAGCAGGCTGGCCAGCACCGAGGTGCCCATGTAGGCAGCAAAGCAGCGGATGGCTGTGATGTTGCTGATGTAGCTGGCGTAGAAGGCTGCGCCCGTGGTGAAGCAAGATGCCAGCGTCAGATACCCGAAGTGGTGCATGGTGTGGCTCACCCACTGGGAGAGCCCAGCGGAAGGGTTCTGGCTCTTGCTGAGGTTCCAGAGGTCAAAGAAGACAAAGGTGTGGTTGGCACAAATGCTGCTGAGAATGACCACTGCTGTCAGATTTATGAAAGGGAAATAGGTGAATCTGAAGGCCACCTTGTACAAGAAGTAGGAGATGGTTAAGGAGCTGACAAAGGCAAGCAGGACCATCAGGGTAATAAAGACTGAGCGTAAATAAAAAGAAATGCCTAGAAAAATAGCCAGTATTGCCAGGACTGGGTACTTGGTGTCCAGCAGAAGGTAGTGCTGGAAGAGTTTCTGTTTAAGGCCCAGGTCCATTCCGGTGATCGATGTGTAGTTATCAAACAGATCCCAGGCTTGAAGATTGTCTAGGTAGATGCCCATCATAGATGCACCTTTCCTGGTAGGCAAAAACAACATGCTGTACTTGAGAGATGGCACTTGGTACTCCATTGTCTGGGGACTGAGAAAGTCCCTGTCGACCAAGAAGTGAAGAAGCTGGTAGATGGCATTGAAGTGGGTACACTTCTCTGGGATCTGGGCACACTGAGTGTGTTTCTGCCTCCCAGGCTCAGGACCTATGCAGGAAGGGGTGAGGATTCCTTTGTGGTAGTCTGGAGCACAGGCACGAAGGAGAGCCAGGGTGTGGGAGATGTCTCCTTGGGTTATCTCCAGGCATGAAGACCTGTTGTACAGGACAGCAATGTAGTTCCCCAGAGACCAGCTTGGGCAGCACTCATTGGCTTCAGTGCGCTGGCAGAGGTCTCTGAAATGGACATGGGAGCGTATCTGGAAAAGAGACCAGGGAGCACCATGGGATCACAGACCCATAGAATTGTTTTGATTGGAAAAGACCTTTCAGATCACCGAGTCCAACCATACTCTGACTCTACCAAGACTGGTGTTAAACCATGCACCTCAGCACCACATCTCTGCATCATTTGAACCCCTCCAGGGATGAGGATTAAAACAACCCCCTGGGCAGCCTGTTTCAGTGTCTTTGAGAACACTTTCAAAGAAGGAATCTCTTCTCATGCCCACCCTAAAGCTCCCCTCATGCAACTTGATCCTGTTTCCTCTTGTTCTACCACTTGTTCCTTGGAAGAAATGGCTGACCCCCACCTGGCTCTGATCTTCTTTCAGGGGGTTGCAGAGAGACAGGAGGTCTCAGCCTCCTTTTTTCCAGGCTGAACAGCCCCAGGTCCCTCAGCTGCTCTTTCCCAGCCCTGTCCTCCAGACCCTTCCTCAGCTTTCTTGCCATTCTCTGGACCTGCTCCAGCTCCTCAATGTCCTCCTTGGAGTGAGGACCCAAAATGGAACCTGGGATTCAAGGTGTAGCCTTACCAGTGCCCAGTCCAGGGGGACAATCCCTGCCCTGGTCCTGCTGGCCACACTCTTGCTGATATAGACCAGGATGCTGTTGGCCTTCGGTGCACATGCTGGCTCATCTTGAGCCTCTGTCACCATCTCCAAGGTGACAGCTCCATTGTCAGAGCTAGGCCCTGCTGCCCAGAATTCTCACCACCTTCTGGTAGATGCCTTTAGCTCTCTTGCAGTGTCCATTTATTCATGCTAATGGCATCTGGTGCTTTGCAGCTGGACTTTGGTGGCAGGTGGAACCACCTGTGTATGGCTAAGTACGTGAAATACTTTGGAATCCTCTAGGCTGTTCTGTTGTGTGTGTTATTTTTGTCTGACTTCCTTTCAGCCAAACATTAAAGACTACAGAGGAGTGCCACAAATCTAGAGGAGGCCATGAAGATGATAAGGGCGCTGGAGCACCTCCCCTACAAGGACAGGCTGAGGGAATTGAGTCTGTTCAGCTTGGAGAAGAGAAGGCTCCAGAGAGACCTTAGAGTAGCCCTTCCAGTACCTGAAGGGGGCTGCAGGAGAGCTGGGGAGGGACTTTTTATAAGGGCTTATAGGGATAGGATGAAGGAGAATAGCTTGAAACTAGAACAGGGTAGATTTAGTTTGGACATTAGGAAGAAGCTCTTTACTATGAGGGTGGTGAGACACTGGAACAGGTTGGCCAGGAAAGTTCTGGACACTTCATCCCTGGAAGTGCTCAGGGCCAGGCTGGATGAGTTTAGCAACATCTGCTAGTGGGAGGTGTCCCTCCACATGGCAGGGCGTTGGAAGTGCATGATCTTTGAGGCCCCTTCCAACTCAAGCCATTGGGTAGTCAGGGGAGAGACAGCATGGATGTATGTTCCTCCTGACATTACTAACCTTGTCTTGTTCCATTTGACACATGGACTGAATGGCTTGCAAGTTCCATAAGCTCCCAGCAGTTGTGGACATAAACACCAGCTGGGAATAGCTCTTTTCTGAAACAGAGAAGAGAAAGAAATGAAAAAACCTACAACAAAAACTCAAAGAGGATTAGGTGCTGAAGACCAACCAGGCTGTTTGCAGCAGGCTCTGTGCAGACAGCAGCGCTCATCTGAGTGCTCTGGAGGACTCCCTGAAGGAAGACTGTAGTGCCAGGTAGCATCTGCCTGTGTGCCTTGATCCCTGCTTCTCAGTGACCGTTTGAGGCTGTGCCTTTAAGGAAGGGGCACACTGGCTAAATGTTTATAAAATATTTTGTATTCTAAACGAATTTCATTGGCTAATTAAGGGGGGAGGTGATGGTCTTGGACCCAGGGGAGCTGGGACTTTCTCTCAGTCTTCCTTTATCCGCTCTCCCTTTCGGATGGATGACTTCTGGGCTTCTGGCCAACTAATAGATAAGAGATACTAACTCCTGTACCAGGCCTCTCTTTTTTTTCCTGCCCTGCTAACCACCCTTGTCTCTTTTTCTACCTCTTTGGGGGGAGAAGGGAGGTAGGGGGATGAAGGGGGCACCCCCCCTCTGTTGGGGGTCTGGTTTCTGGTTGGGTTCATTTGCTGTATATTCCTGTATATATTGTAAAATCCCTGTACTTGTGGTGTTACATGTAATCTGCTTCCTACATATACTTGTAAATATATAGTCTGCTTTTCCTCCAACTGAGTTTTAGCTGCGGTTTCTTACTCAGTGGGGGAGGGAAAGCGGAGCCTTTCCTTTCAACCCACCACACTCACCATGTGTCAGCAGCCTTGGGAGGTTTTCAAAACCCTGTCCCTGTGGTGCCAGTGTGTGCCCAGTGAGCGCTGGCATCTGTTTCTGCACCCCTAGGGCAAGTGAGGGGCTTGAATCCAGCCAGGAACTCCCAAGGAGCTCTCAGCAGCATTTGTGCCAACAACAACAGGGAGGGAGAGGGAACAGAGGGAACTGGAGCAGTGAGGGAGTGGGAATAGCAAGGGAATGGGATCAGGTAGGGATTAAGAGCAGCGGGGGAGTGAGGTGTACACCAGTTTTAGCGTATTCCCTGTTGATGTGGGTCAATGGTGAACACTTTAGTCCTGGTACCACTGCTTTTAAGTCACATTTCTTAAGGGGAAAAAAAATGTAGAATCATAGAATGTGTCCAGAGAAGGGCAACAAAGCTGGGGAGGGGTCTGGAGCACAGCCCTGTGAGGAGAGGCTGAGGGAGCTGGGGTTGCTTAGCCTGGAGAAGAGAAGGCTCAGGGGAGACCTTCTTGCTCTCTCCAACTCCCTGAAGGGAGGTTGTAGCCAGGTGGGGGTTGGTCTCTTCTGCCAGGCACCCAGCACCAGAACAAGAGGACACAGTCTCAAGCTGTGCCAGGGGAGGTTTAGCTTGGATGTTAGGAAGAAGCTCTTCCCAGCAAGAGAGATTGGCCATTGGGATGTGCTGCCCAGGGAGGTGGTGGAGTCACTGTCCCTGGGAGTGCTTAAGAGCCTGGATGAAGCACTTGGTGCCATGGTTTAGTTGATTAGATGGTGTTGGGTGATAGGTTGGACTTGATGATCTCTAAGGTCTGACTGATACTATGATAGATCAGGTATTATGGAAAGAAATATGGCAAGAAGTTGAGAAACAGCCTGCTCCAGAATTTCAGGACAAAACTTTAGAATTCTAATCACTCAGGTCCAAAGTGCTGGAAGCTCCCAGGGCTGTGGTGGACACAGTGCTTCCTTAGAGCCCTTTCAGAACATTTCCCAGTGCCCTGAGCACTGGCAGTTCCTTGTGCTGTGGAATTCTGGGTGTGTGACACTCTCCACCCCATCCAGGTTTCACTCACCTGGGGGACCACAAAAGAAACCATCTGCTCCATAGGTCTGTTCCACCATTCTTCGTGTCCTCACTTCTTGCTCTCCTTGAGCAGCCTTCTGTTCTCTGCTGATGCCAGTGTCATCATAGCTAGCAAGAGATCAGATGAATTGTGTAACCTGAAGTCATGTGGCTATGAATTACAGTTACTGATGCCACACATAACACAATGGGAGCATGAAGGTTCTTGAGGGAGCTTTGCCCGGGTGTGAGCTTTGTAACATTGGGTTGATTGTGCCCCTTTACAGGGATCTTCATAAGGATAAGAAGCTGCATCCCCTTGTGCAGATGGGCTGAGTAGCTTCTGCAGTTACAGAAGCCCCAGACTCCAGCAGCTTGCCCAGCAGCACAATGGCCAGGGGGGTTGGAAGCTCTCCAGAGGAGACCACAACCTCTCTGGGCAGCCTGCTCCAGGCCTCCAACAGCCTCACACCAAACAAGTTTCTGCTCATCTTCAGGTGGAACTTGTTGCATCCTAGTTTGTGCCCAGAACACAGGAACTTCTTAAAGTCTCTTAAAGCTAAACAGTGACATAAAGACATGAGGAGTTTAGAGCCTAACTCCTGGTTTCCAGAGCAGGGAGCCCAAGTCCATGCCAGGCAAACAGACTTGGAATGGTCTCAAGGCCACTAAAGCCAACCCCTGATATGCCCATGTGTGTGGAGCACAGGGAAGGAGAGCTGGCCATGGTAAGGCCCTGAGTGGGGCAAACACCATCTCTCAAACCCTGGTAATAACTCCATCACAGCCAAACAGACTTTAAACTCTCCAGTGCCTTGGTTCCATATGTGTTGTAATTCACACAGAGACTTTGAAACATCAAATCTGTAACTTTACAGATAACATCTTCCTCGATCTGCTCAAATCAAACTAAAATACCTTTTCTTCTCAGCATAGGGAGAAAGGGAGAGCGTCTTCTTGTAGCCAGTGTGGCTCTCCATGTTCCTCCAGACAACCAGCTTCCTGCCAATGTCAGTGTCCCGGGGCTCAAAACCCTGCAGCCAGGCAAAAGAGCTTTGTCAGCAGCTTGCAGTTTAATTCAGCTTAGCTTCCCTTCACCCTCATTCTAGACACAGAAGCTGAATTTATTACAGCGTCTTGGAGAGATGCACAAATTGTATTTTCCCTGGAGATGCTCCCTCCCAAGGCTGACATAATTCAAACATTTCTCCTTTTCTTTCCTTTTTGGGGCAAGGATGACTCTGGTTCTCTCTCCCTGAGATCATAAGACTCTTCTCCTCCTCGTTAAGTGAAATAGACATTTACAAAAGGAGAGCAATTTTCCTGTTCCTGGATAAACTTTGGTCTATATCTGTGTTCTTCCATTGATGAGAGACAGAGATGCCTTTAGCAAATGTGGGATCCTGCATGGCAAACCTGGTGCAGCAGTGCTCAGCACAGGGCAGCCTCTCCATTTCAAAGGCACAGAGACTCTAGGAGCCAAAGCCAGCTCCTCCACCCAGCCTAGTGACTCCTTTTGGGCAGCCTCCAGCAGGGGTAGGAAAAGGAGCAATCCCACTTTGTGCTAGACGTGTCTCCACAGCAGGGTTAGTGTGTGAGTCCTCAGCACTGCTGAGAGCTGGGCTATGCTCTTCCTGTGGTGTCACAGAAACAGCAAATGCTGTGGGTTACTCTGACATGTTATGTCTGTCCTGAAGGAACCTTGGCTTTGGTTGCAGACTGGGAAGATGTCAGTTAAGGACAGCAGTTTACTGATAAACAGGGACATTTTTTCTGCTGCCTTTAAGGTGCTTGATTTACTGCCCTACCTCGCTGCCTCTATCTTCAAAGAAGGGAGGAAGTAAATGGCCATTTTATATGGCAGAAAAAAAATGTATCCTTGGTTGGATGCAGATTTTCTTCATGTTCTCGTTGATGTGTCAAGCACAGGGACTTACCATTAAGGGTTCTGAGAAGTCAGGCAGATTCCCAACAAGCAGACCAGCCATGGTGCAAACCACAGCTGTCACTGAGCACAACACCAGCACAGCCACAGGCCACTCTGCGACCAATTGAGAGTAACTGGAACCAACAGGAGAAGAGAAAATGCAGCTGTTAAGGCTCTTCTGCTGCTGAAGCAAAGGAAGGACAGAATTAGGGCTTTCTGGTTTGAGCAGTTACTGGAGAGCTGGGAGGCTGTGGTACAGCTGTTAATGAACATGCTACACCTCCCAGTGGATGCTCGCAGGCCATGCTGATTAACTCGGGTAATTACATTTGGCGTCCCTACATTTTCCTGCCTTTTCAGTCACAAGTAATAAAGCCCAGACTCTTGCATCCTCGGGCAGAAGGAAGCTTTAAATATTAAACTTAAAAGATTACATTTTAAAATAGCTTCTTCCTTCCCCCCCTCTGTGTGATCTAAGCCAGTAGCTGCCTGTGTCTGTCACTTAATAAAGCAAACCTGTTCATAATTTCAACCTTCTGAACCTGGGGCAGGGCACTGGAAAGAGGCAAAGGTGGCTTTTTGCCAGGCAGTTCCAGGCAGAACCCCAGGGCTCTAAGGCAGGCAGGTGTTGGGATCTTACTCCTAGGAGACATATGGTAGGAGAGCAGTGACAGGCCAGAGGGACAGGAGATTTTGATACTGAATATACCTTTTTGGCATCCTGAAGGCTTTGTCATGTCTGCAGACAAGAAAAAGAACAACAACAACAAAAAAGGATGTGTTTAATTATAGTTTTCCAACCAGGCCCATAAGCAAGTCCATAGAATCACAGAATGGGTTGGGTTGGAAGGGACCTTCAATATCATCCATTTCCAACCCCCCTGCCATGGGGGGTTCTGCATGAATTCATGTAATGGAGAGCAGAGCCTTTTCCTCTCCTGCTGGCATTTAACCAGAGCAGGACAGGTACCCACTCCTCATTTTCCCTCCTCTAAGGAAATCCCAGTTCTGAGCTTGCTGGTTCAAGAAGGGCAGAGACTTGCTGGAGAGGGCACAGCAAAGGGCTGCAAAGATGCTGAGTGGACACTGGAACGTCTGAGGAAGAAAGACTGAGAGAATTAGTATTTCTAGGCAGGAAAAGAGCAGCCTGAGGGGGATCTCATCAATGCTGATCAATACTTCAAGGGTGGGAATCAGGAGGATGGGACCAGGCTTTGTTCAGTGGTGCCCAGGGACAGCACAGGGGGCAGTGGGCACAGACTGGAACACCAGAAGTTCATCTGAACAGGAGGAGGAACTTCTTTAATTGAAGGGTGCTGGAGCCCTGGAGCAGGCTGCCCAGAGGGGTGGTGGAGTCTCCATCCCTGGAGAGATTCCAGACCTGCCTGGATGTGTTCCTGTGTGACCCTCTCTAGGTGACCCTGCCAGGAAGGTTGGAAAAATCCTCAGGGATTATGAAAAGAGGGGTCTTTCTGGCAGCACACTGCCCATCCTCTGCTAATTCTCTCCCAATAGGTTCTCAAGCAGGTTTGTTGGGATTAAAAGCCCCATTCCAGATGATGATGTTATCACTTCCTTGTCTGCTAGCACTGCACCTTCTGCAAACATCAACTCATAGAACTGAGGGGTTGGAAAAAACCTCTTAAGGTCATTGAGTCCAGCTGCCAACCCAACACCACCGTGGCCACTAAGTCCCAAAGTGCTATCCACAGCTTTCTTGAACATCTCCAGGCATGGGGACTCCACCACCTCCCTGGGCAGCCTGTGCCAATCCCTGACCACTCTTGCAGGGAAGACATTGCTTCTCATCTCCAACCTAAGCCTCCGCTGGCACAGTTTCAGGCTATTTCCTCTCTGTCACCTGATACTAGGGAGAAGAGACCAACCCCCACCTCATTCCAGGAGGTTCTGGCATGATCTGAATCCAGCTGCATTTCCTGCTGAAAGAGCCTGTAGGGAGATTGTAGCTGGCAATTTCGTTGGTAGGGTGGGAACTAAACAAGACCCAGGCTCCACTCTTCTGGCTGAAATTGCTCTGAACTGCAAACACAAGCAAATTAAATCCTCTGTCAGTGGCCAGAAAATGGGACCAGAAAGGACTTTTGTGCATAACCCTGCACCACTGGGGAAAGGTGCCATCATTTGTCTGGCTTTGGTAGCTGCTGCTCTGGTAGCACAGGTGTGGCTGTTTGAGTACCGAGAGTAGACTCCAAAAGGAGGGATGGTTCTGGCTGGGAGGGGCAGAGGTTGTAGCTCTGGCTGTTGGGACACCCACCCTGTACACAGGGCTGCAGCATCTCCTCTATGGGGACAGGCTGACAGAGTTGGGGATGTTCAGCCTAGAGAGAAGGCGGCTCCAGGGAGACCTTAGACCTGAAGGGGCTCCAGGAGAGCTGGGGAGGGTCTTTGGACAAGGGCTGGGAGTGCCAGGATGAGGGACAATGACTTTGAGCTGGGAGAGGGGAGATTGAGACTTGAGATGAGGAAGAAATTCTTTACAGTGAGGGTGGTGAGACACTGGAACAGGTTGCCCAGGGAGGCTGTGGCTGCCCCCTGCCTGGAGGTGGATAAAGCCTTGAGCAACCTGGGCTGGTGGGAGGTGTCCCTGCCCATGGCAGGGGGTTGGAACTGGATGAGTTTTAAGATCCCTTCCAACCCATACCTTTCTATGTTTCTATGTAACCCATGTTTCATGCCTCCCCACTCAGGCCCTTCTGATCCCCACCACAAAGCTCTGGAGATGCTGTTGGAGAGCCCCTGAGCCTCTCTTCACATGCCTCTCACCTGACAGTCACAATGTGGTGCTGCACCGGCCGCCGCTGCCCTGGGGACCACTGTTTCCAGGGGGCCTCTGAGGCCTCTTGGTAGGACACTGGTGTGGGATCACTGCTGGAGAGGTGGGAACAGAGGATGGGCCTCTCGCCATGGCCTGGGAGCAGGGGCAGGCCAAAGCTGCCCTGGGGCTCCTGCTGGTTGCAGGGGTAATAGGGGTGGTGCTGCTGTGAGTCCTGGGAGCTGGATGGCACCTGGCCGTTGGACTGGGTGGAGACTGGCCCAAGTGTGTGGCTGGAGGAGGGCAGGTGGTCTCCCCCCAGCCTGGGGGATGCAGGAATGGGGCAGTGATGCACTGGGCAGATCCTTTCCCAGGAAGTGCCACTGTAGCTGGGCTCAGCGTTCCCGATCTCTGGCATGGCGAGGCAGGTCTGGCAGGGTCCTGCATTGCGTTTGTCTCTGCGAGAGAGGAGAAAGGTCTGGTGTGGTGACCCAGCAGGGCAGGAGAAAAGCTACACAGGGGGATGGTGTGCTGCCAATTGGAGACTCTCACAGACCCTCCCAGGTAACACCAGATCATAGAATCATGAAGGCTGGAAAAGATCTCCAAGATCATTGAGTCCAACCCTTAACCCAGCACTGCCAGGGCACCACCAAACCGTGGCCCTCAGCACCACATCTCCACAGCTTTGAAAACTCCAGGAACAGGCACTCCACCACTGCCCTGGGCAGCCTGTCGCAGGCCTCAGAGGGAAGAAATTGTTCCTCATGCCCAACCTAAACCTCCCCTGGTGTGACTTGAGGCTGTTTCCTCTTGTCCTGTCACATGTTCCTTGGGCACCCTGTGTCTGTGAGAAGAGACTGACCCCCACCTGTGTCTGTGCACAGGCATTGCTTTGTTTGATATTGCACAGGGAAGCCCAGGCTGCTGCTTTACTGGTTTTGCTGAAGCACCAGCTCTCAGCCTTTCCTCAGCTTCCTCCTCAGCTTTCCTCTCATTGTCTTACCTAACCAGGCATTTTTGCCATCACATCTATCCAAGGTTTTGAACACCTCTGCACAGCCGCTGGTGGAAGCCTCCTGTGCCACAGGGAGGCCACTGCCACCCAAAGTTGGGGTTGCTGAAGACCTTTCAACATATTTGACACCTTTGGGACTGACTGGACATCAATGGTGTCTGAGCCACGGAAAAGGCTATGGAGGCAGCCTGACAGCCTCCATTCTCTTCCTTAAGAAGAGCTGGATGCAACCAAAAACCTGCTGGGAAAAGAGAACAAGGAGGTGCAGGACCAGGGACAGGCTGCTTCTGGTACCCATGGCAGAGATGTGTTCCTCATGCTCTTTGACTCCTAATCTCTTCGTTTGAGCTATCTAGACAGTGGGAAAACCCAATTTATGGATCTACCTGGAGTGACAGTGGGAGGTTTCTGAAAGGAGTACCAAGGCATGGGCAGCCTACCTCGTGTGGGGGAACGCAGGAAAACAGGCAGGATAAGGTCAGGACCTCTAAGGAGACAGCTTTCTGCTGTTCCACCTCAGCTGCGACAGAGAGCAGGGGGAGGCCCTGCAGAGATAGGAGCCGAGGGTGTTGTGATTCCAGCCTCCTGATGTGGGCTGTCTCCCTCTCACAGAATCACAGAATGTGTGGTTTGGAAGGGACTCTCAAAGGTCATCTTGTCCAACCTGCTCACAGGCAGCTGGGACATCAGCCTGCTGAGGGCCCCAGCACGTTTGACATTGAATGTCTCCAGGGATTGGGGTCTCAACCCATTCCAGGCGTCCCTCAGAGACCAGCATTCCTCTGTGACACTCAGACACTGCTCACCAAAGGTGTCATGGGCCATGGCTTTAGCTGCTGCCCACCTTCCCATCAGCCTGAGCTTCAAAGCCCCAGGAGGAGGATTTGCTGGGCACAGGCTGCTTTGTCTCCTTGTCCTCGGGATGGCTTCACTGCCAGCACAGGGAGGTGAGCTGGGGCAGACGTTTTGTGGGGCAGGGAAGCGAGAGCATCCTGTCACCTTCCCTTTCCTCAGCCACCCCATTCCCTTGGCTTGTTTCTGGTCTTGCTCCCCTCTGAGCCGTGAAGCAGGAGAGCATGCCTAAGAGAGGAGAAATGGGCCAAAACCATTCAGTGTTTTGAAGGAAAGCCTCTTTATAGGTCTGCTACTCCCAGCCTCAGCCCCAAGACCATTTCTGAAAGCATTTTTCTTTTCCTTTTTTTTAAATGGAAATGTCGTCTCACCTTCCCCACGCTAAGGAGAGGATCAGGAAAGCAGCACTTTGCATATGAAAGATGGGAAACACCTACAAGGGCAATGGAGCTGTCTGGTGCCTGACTCAAACCACAACTTCTGTGGGCAGAAAATCTCCAGGGGGAGTGAAAATAAATGACAGAAGGGGGAAGAATCTGCATCCTAACTACAAACTGTGCCCTTGTGCCTGGAGCTTCTTCCCACCTGAGTGCTGGCTGAGGGTGAGCCAGCAGTGTGCTCAGGTGGCCAAGAAGGACAATGGCGCCCTGCCTTAGATCAGAAATGGTGTGGCCAGCGAGTCTGGGGAAGCGATTCCTTCCCTGTACTGAGCACCAGTGAGGTCACACCTTGAATGCTGGGGTCAGTTTTGGGCCCCTCACACCAAGAAGGACAATGAGGGGCTGGAGCAGGTCCAAAGAAAGGCAACAAAGCTGGGGAAGTGTCTGGAGAACAGGGCTGATAGGGAATGACTGAGAGACCTGGAGTTGTTTAGCCTGCTGGTGAAATGAGGTTTGGTAAGGCTTGATCTGAAAGGAAAAAGGAAAGGGAAAGGGAACCTTGCTGTCCCACCCTGCAGAGAGGCGGTGTTTCTAAATGTCCATTTCTCTGCTGCTGAACTGAGCAGTGGTGATGAGCAGCACTGGCTGGGGGCAGAGGGTGGGCACCGTGGAGCTAATGTTACCATCAGTGGCTTTATGAGGAGCCTCAAGTGAAGAATTGCTCCCGTAGGAGTGAGCTGTCTGCTGGTGCTTTATTGCCATGAATGGTAGCTCTTGAGTGAGCACTGTGAGGGAAATTCAAACCCAACCCACTCATCTGGCTGGAGGGCCAAGCCCAGAGAGTGGTGGTGAATGGTGCCACATCCAGCTGGCAGCCAGGCACCAGTGGTGTGCCCCAAGGATCAGTGCTGGGCCCTATCCTGTTCAATACCTTTACTGATGATCTGGATGAGGGCATTGAGTCCATCATCAGTAAATTTGCTGATGACACCAAGCTGGGGGCAGGAGTTGATCTGCTGGAGGGTAGAGAGAGGCTCTGCAGAGGGACCTCGACAGGCTGGGCAGATGGGCAGAGTCCAACGGCCTGAGATTGCACACATCCAAGTGCCGGGTTCTGCACATTGGCCACAGCAACCCCATGCAGTGCCACAGGCTGGGGACAGAGTGGCTGGAGAGCGGCCAGGCAGAGAGGGACCTGGGGATGCTGGTCGATGGTAGGCTGAACATGAGCCTGCAGTGTGCCCAGGCAGCCAAGAGGGCCAACAGCATCCTGGCCTGCATCAGGAACAGTGCGGCCAGCAGGAGCAGGGAGGTCATTCTGCCCCTGTACACTGCACTGCTTAGGCCGCACCTTGAGTCCTGTGTCCAGTTCTGGGCCCCTGGGTTTGGGAAGGAGGTTGACTTGCTGGAAGGTGTCCAGAGAAGGGCAACAAAGCTGTCAGGGGTCTGGAGCACAGCCCTATGAGGAGAGGCTGAGGGAGCTGGGGTTGCTTAGCCTGGTGAAGAGGAGGCTCAGGGGAGACCTTCTTGCTCTCTACAACTCCATGAAGGGAGGTTGTGGACAGGTGGAGGTTGGTCTCTTCTCCCAGGCACCCAGCACCAGAACAAGAGGACACAGTCTCAATTTGTGCCAGGGGAGATTCAGGCTGTATGTTAGGAAGAAATTCTACACAGAGAGACTGCCTATTGGAATGTGCTGCCTGGGGAGGTGGTGGAGTCCCCATCATTGGAGGTGTTTAGGAGGAGACTTGATAGGGTGCTTGGTTGCATGGTTTAGTTGATTAGGTGGTGTTGGATGATAGGTTGGACACGATGATCTTGAAGGTCTCTTCCAACCTGGTCTGGTCTGGTCTGGTCTATTCTATTCTATTCTATTCTATTCTACATGGCTGAATTAATCTCTCTAACTGAACTGTCCCAGTCTTCAGCATTCCTTTCAGAAGACCTGTTGGAATGAGCAAAGCTCTCTCAGGCAAGCAAAGCTGCTGGGGCTTCAGTGACAGCTCTGACACATTCAGGTGTCCAAGACTGAAAGCAGGGCTGGATTGTGTGAGTCACTCAGTGAGCACCCAGAGCCCAAAGCACACCAGCCTCTGGCTGAGATCTTCAGAGCTGACTAAGGAGAAGCAACTGCCCTGTTGGTTCCCCTGGGCAGGTGGGGATGTTTCAGCATGAATGTCCTGTACCAGGCAGAAGTGGAACTCTGTTGCTTCTAGAAAGAAATTCGTGTGCTGTTGACCTCAGAATGGGCTCTGGACAAACAGAATCAGAAGAGCTCAGAAGATCTGTTGCCTCCAGTCCAACAAAAGACAATGTGCTTGGGGATGGCTCCTTGCCCATCACCACAGGCTTGGTGATCTTTCCAGAAAATGACAATGACTGTGGCTGCCAACCTGGTTTGAGACATCAGGTAAAGGAACATATGGTGCAGGGGGAAAACGACGAGGCTGCAGGGGTTGGAGAAGAGCTTTGCAGTGAAAAACAGCTTGCCTAGAGCCCATAGACTAGCGCAAAGAGAATGGTCTGAACCATGCTAAGCTCCGCCAGAATCAGCTTACCCCTTGCTGCAGAGGGGAGAGCTCACCATGCTGCACGACACAAACCTGCCAGGGCGGCCAAGCCGGGGCAGCTAAGCCCCTCCAGGGGTGGTGGGCTTGGCATGTTGCGCCTGGCCCCGGGCGGCAGCACCGGGACACCAACCGGGCACTACAGACCTCCCGACCGCCAGGGGCGGCCAGCGAGGGGCTCTGCCCGCTCTCTCGGTGGGCAGTGGGCACTCAAGGGGGCCCAACACCGGGAAATCTCCGCTGGCACCGGGCACCACCACCCCCACCCAGCCAAGAGCGGCGGCAGCGTGGCACCTCCCCACCCTCCGCGGCTCCAGCTCCGCAGAGCCGGTACCGACCGCAGCGCTGGCCCCGCCGAGGCACAAGAGTGGGAGAGAAGCCCCCTTCCTCCCACCCCCGGCCCTGGTGTCCCTTGTTCCCCTTGTCCCTTGCCCTGGGCCAAGTCCCTCGCTGGCGGCTCCTACCTGGGTGAGGCGGCGGCACGGCCGCGGCGGGGCCCCGGGGCCCGGGGCAGCTCCGGGGGCGGGCAGCCCGGAGCGGCCTCCATGGCGCTGTCCGCGGTGCTGAACCCGCCGGCACGGCTCTGTCCGTGGTGCCCAGGGCACCCGGCGCGGTGGCAGCGCCCGGTTCGGTTCCGCCCAGCGCCTGCGCGGCCGCGGAGGCGGGTCCGGTGCGGGCGGCCAATAGCCGCGGGGCCCGAGGAGAGCAGAGGAGGGGATGGGAGGGTAGGAGAGCACCGAGCTCGGGCTGACCGGCCCCTTCCGCCGCCCCCGCTGTCAGCACGGCGCCGGGGGTGGCGGGCAGGGTGCGGGGCAGGACCTGGTGGAGCGAGGGGGTGGTGGCTTCTCCAGGGCGGGGGATGGAATCGCAGGACCATTTCAGTTGCAAAAGACTTTTAAGCTCATCCAGTCCAACTATTCTCTAACTACCAAGGCTGGTGCTAAACCGTGTCCCTCAGCACCACACCTGGACCAAAGCATCTTTCTTGGCCACGACCCCCTTCTCCCTGTGCTCACCCCCAGCAGCAAGCAGCTTCTGAGGGAAGGTAGCTTGAAGGGGAGCAGCAAGGTGGGGCTGCAGGCACCAACAGGGCACAGATATGGTAAATGTGGTGCTGAGGGACAGCAGTGGACTTAGGACTGTTGAGTTAATGGTTGCACTGGATGATCTTAAAGGGCTTTTCCATGATTCTATGAGCCCCTTTTGGTGGCAGGTCCCTCAGTAGAGTGGTGTTCCTTCTCAGACCCAAGTGAGGAATGCTCCCAGAAGTTCTTCCAGTCCCACAGGACAGCATTTTGAAGAGTCTGGGTTCACCTTCTGCATTTAGCAGTATTAAAGAAGTAGCAATTTGTTGGAGCAGTCGGTAGTTTTGAAACAAGTTGAAAGTGTGAAGAACACAAGGTCAGACACGGTTCCCCCCTGTAGAATCCTGCTAACATTGTCTATTGATACCATGAAATCACACCAAGTTCCATCTCCTTGTGCCCTGGGGAGAGCTCCCCACTAAGCCCATGGAAGACTCAAAGTGGCTGTTCCTTCTACAACCTCTCCCATGCCAAGAACTGTGACATTCCTTGTGCTAGGAAGGGCCTGGGCCTTTCTTCTGACTGTGTGTATGGCTGTCAAGTGGTGGTGAAGTTCTCCCTTGCCATCATCCTGTGTGTAGCCATGGCAATAGCCACCACCTCCTTCCTTCTCATGGCCATGTCCCTGGCACTTACTGTGGCAGTGCCCTTCTTTCTCTAGAGGGCTGCATCCTTTCTTCTTCACGTGCTACAGAAAAGCCAAAGCAAAAAGGGAGAGTATTAGAGCACAGAGTATCCTCTAACTCCCACTAATCCCCTGGCTGCTTAGAGTAAGCCCTTCCTGTCTTAATGAATTAATGCCCGAGGCAGTTTAAAGAACGAAAAGCTTTTCCTAATGCCAGGGTGGGTGACTCTTTCCAACCAAAGGCTGATGCCATGTCCCAGATGATGATCCCTGCTGGGTTGGGTCACAGGATGCTGCTCAGACCCAGAGGATCCCATTGTATCTTCACTAAGAGGATTATCAAGCATTGAAATGTCCTGCCCAGGGCAGTGGTGGAGTCACCATCCCTGGAAGTGTTTAAACAGTGTGTGGAGCTGGTGCTTAGGGACATGGTTTAGTGGTGACTTTGGAGTGCTGGGTCAACGGTTGGATTAGATGATCCTGAACATCTCTTCCAACCAAAGATTTTCTGTGATGACCCCTTCTGACCAGGTGCCCAGCCTGCTTTTCTCAGCCTCAGCCACAGGAAAGTCCCTTCTCTGGTAGGATCAGGTACGTGAGAGGAGCAGCTACAGAGCAGCATGTTTGTGTGGCCCAGCGGGAAAGAGTGAAACCTGGTATCTGCTGAGAAGATTGGCTGACATTAACATGGTACCAAGGACGTGGGGGCCTTTTCCTTTGCATTCCTCCTGAGGCTAAATAACAACCCTTACCTCAGTGATGACAACAGAAAGCCCTGCGAGCTGCCAGGGTGGTGGGAAGAGGCTGAGCTGCAAACATCCTCCTGCTGCTGACAGACAGCCACATCTTGCAGCTTCTAGTCTGTCTCAGATCCTTGTCTGTGAAGCGGGGGTGAGCCCACTCCTCCACTCATCCAGCCTGGCAGCTTTCCTCTCTGCCCTGCAAACTATTCAACATGGATTAATGTCTTTGATTGCCATTATGGAGGGACAACAGCAGGGCTCCTGCTCCCTCTGAACTGTGACGTGCTGCGGGAGGCAGTACCTGGGCTGCTCACATCACTCTCGGGGCTGTTGCTACCCGGCCAGGGCTGCAGCAGTTGCTCCTATGTCACCTTGGCTTTTTTTTCACTCTTCATCAGCACAGGAGCTGGGTCTTTGCCATGGCAACCCCCATCTGAGACCTGCCAGTATCAGATGGGTCCAGCTGGTCCTTGGTGTCGTTGCAACACAAAGGTGGAGGAGGGTGAACAAGAAGGAAAGAGAGAGAAAGGTGAGGAAAAAAAGTAGAAGCAAAGAGAGGGGGAAAAAAAAAGAGGTGTAGGGTCAGGAATGTTGAAAAGGCAGGAATGGATATATGTGGAAGAGAGGGTGGGAAACATGAGCACAAGGAAGGGGGAGAGGGAGAAAGTAGAGAGAGAATGCATCATAGAATCATAGAATGGTCTTTAAAGATCACTTAGTTCCAGCCCCCTGCCATGGGCAGGGACGCCTCCCACCAGCCCAGATTGCTCAAGGCCTCATCCAGCCTGGCCTTGAACACCTCTGGGGAGAGGGCAGCCACAGCCTTCCTGGGCAACCTGTGCCAGTGTCTCCCCCTCCACTGTAAGATGCTGAACAGGTAAATGGGACAGAGATGCACTGGGGGTAATGTAAGATGTGGCTGAGGGCTGAGGCAGGTTCAGGAAGCTGCTATGCTAAAAAAAAAACCACCACCCTCTGAGACAGCAATTTTCTGCTGCTGATCCTGAGAAGCTTCAGGGATCCATCATCTATTCCTTATTTCAAGAACAGGCTCCAAGAGCCTGCTGGCTCAGGGCTTGAGCTCCCCAAGCAGGGTTTGAAACCTCTGCTAGTAAAACGCTGTGCTGTTCACACATAGAAAATGTTAGAAAGCACAGCTCTGGGAGAGGCAAGGCAAACATCTCCTGTCACATTCTACCCATTGTCTCCACAGAATCCCCAAATCCCAGCATGGTGAGGTTGGAAGTAACCTCTGCAGATCATCCAGTCCAACCCCCCTGCTAAACTAGGATCACCCACAGCAAGCTGCCCAGGATCACAATGTCCAGGTGGGCTTGGAATCTCTCCAGAGGACACTCCACAAACTCTCTGGGCAGCCTGCTCCAGGCCTCCAGCACCCTCACATCAAACAAGTTTCTCCTTATGGTCAGGTGGAACCTCCTGGGGTTCAGTTTGTGCTCATTGCCTCTTGTCCTGTTGCTGGGCACCACTGACAAGAGTCTGACCACATCCTGTTGACCTTTAGGAAGGTGAGCACTGTAGCTCTTGCTGAGCCTTGCTCAGATCCCCTCTGGGGCTGCTCTTTTCCAGGCTCAACAGCCCCAGGTCTCTCAGCCTTTCCTTCTCACAGAGGTGCTCCAGACCCCTCATCATCTTTGTACCCTCCACTGGACTCTCTCTGTCAGTTCTCAGTCTCTTGTGAAGTGTGGAGCCCAGAACTGGACCCAGTGCTCCATCTGCGGCTGCTTCTCCACTCTGCTCTGTGTGTGTGGCTTTGCAAGCTGCCAGTGCCAGCTGAGGAGAGGAGCAGCAAGTCCTGCAGTCCTCCTGACAACCTATATCCACAGATCATTGCTTGCTGCCTTCAAGCTGCATCATCCACATCCAAGGAGGAGGCTGGCACAGAGCAGGATCTCCTCCTAGACCCATGCTTGGGCCTGCTGCCTGGGCTTGCAGCCACCTGCAGTGGGTGGGAGGCAGCAGCTCTGGTGGCCAAATTCCTGAAGCCAGGAGTCACTTTCTCCAAAATTTTCTTGGCTCTTCCCCTGCACTGCAGCAGTAGAGGATTTGCCTGTGCCCATCAGTGTGCATCATCAAGAAGCTGATGCTGTCCCCAGTGCCTGTTGCCATCTAGGACATTGCCGCTCTGTGGCTTTTGTGTGCTTGGCCAGCCTGAGGCTGGTGGAGCAGATCTCAGTGCCATTCTAGAGGAGGCTGATCCCAAAATTTCATCCCTTTACAGAAAAAAGCCTGAGCGTGATCAAAGGGCTCCCAAACTGTTTTAGGAACAGAAGTGATGTTTCCTTCTCCAGTGCTTGGCAAACCATGATGATGGTTTCAGGCTGGAGACAGAGTGGCCTGGGTCCATCTCTTTGGATGTGGACAGAATCACACAGAATCATAGAATGGTAGGGGTTGGAAGAGACTCCTGGTGGGGATCATCGACTTCAACCCTCCTGCCAAGGCAGGGTCACCTAGAGAAGGTCACACAGGAACATGTCCAGGTGGGGTTTGGGTGTCTCCAGAGAAGGAGACTCCACCACCTCTCTGTGCAGACTGCTCCAGGGCCCCATCACCCTTAAAGAAATCCTTCTTCATGTTAGATAGAACTTCTTATGTTCAAGTTTGTGCCCCTGCCTCTCTTGCTGCAGGAAATGCTACCCTGAGCCTCAGGAACACCACAAGCCAAGCTGACTGCTTGCACTGGTGACCATCACAATGTTATGGAGAGTGCAAACCCACCCTTGTTAGGAATTTGGTGGCTAAGCTGAGCCCTTGTTATCTCCAGAGACAAGGCAAGGCTGGAGATGACTACGCAGCTGCTTTGGTTTATAGCAGCCGCTGGTTCCCAGCATCTCACAGATCTCCAGCCAGCTATGTTTGAGCCCCAGCAAGGTATTTTTGCTCCATCCACAGAGTGCCAGACACCTCCCTCCCACCCTGGAACCGTTTCCAGCCACAGCAGTGCTGGCCTCTTCTGCTTCATAAACCTCCTGTGGTATCAGCCATTAAATTGCTTCTTAAATCAGAGCTTGGGTCTGTGGTGGGGCTGGCGCTGAGTCAGCTAGTGCAGGTGAGTGCAGCTCCCCACTTCCTGCCCCTTCCAGAGGGCTTAATGCAGGCAGAAAAAAGCTTTCTGTCTATCCCACATCCCCAGGGTGCATGCTGGAGCTTCACCCACACACAGCACAGGAAAGAGAGAACCATGCAGCATCCTTCCCTGCTTTTCAGGGTGACTGTGAAGTTCCTGCAGTGCTGAAAACCTTTGAGTGGCTGTTGACACAATTTCAGGGGCTGAGAAGGTCCCAGGTACATGGCAGTTCTTTTTCTGGGCACCAGTACATTGCAAATTGAAACAGATCAGGGATGTGATTGATTTGCTGTGGGTTTGAAGGGGTAGGAGGCCCATGGAGATCCAAATCAGTGTTGTCTTGGCAGGGACAACCTCATCGTGGATCTATTGTTCCATTTTCAGTGGTGCCTTGTGCTGAGAGCATAGCCATGTTGGCTCTGAAGTACCCCATATGTTCACACCATTTCCCAGGGTGACTGACAGCGAGCAAGTTCCCTCCCAGCATCCAGAGACATCCCACAATAACTCAACGGTCTTCATATAAGCATTTGGGACGTAAATTCTCAGCCTGGGGAAGACCTTGGGATATGTCAACATGCCCTGACTAACTGGCTCTGCTACAGTACCTTCTTTAGCTTCGTAAAGGCTTGAAAATCCACTTGTCATGGAACTGAGGATCTTGATAACATCCTGTATGGTGTGGTCCTGCCAGGACTTGGCCAAATATTCCTGTGAGATTCACCACTTCCAGACCAGCCATCCCCTTGCCCAGGCTCCTGCACAGCACGAGACCCACATTTGAAGCATGATTCTGCAAAATACGCGATACCCAAGTGTCTCACAGAACCACAGAATCCCAGCAGGGTGGGGTTGGAAGGAGCCTCTAGACATCATCCAGCCCAACACAGAGAGAGTGATTGCCCATTGGAATGGGCTGCCCGAGGAGGTGGTGGGGTTGCCGTCGCTGGGGGATGTTCAGGACGAGGCTTGACAGGATGCTTGGTTCCATGGTTTAGTTGATTGGGTGGTGTTGGATGATAGGTTGGACGCGATGATCTTGAAGGTCTCTTCCAACCTGGTCTGTTCTATTCTATTCTATTCTATTCTATTCTATTCTATTCTATTCTATTCTATTCTATTCTATTCTATTCTATTCTTCTGCTCCAGCAGGGCACCCACAGCAGCTTGCCCAGCAGCACAATGGCCAGGGGGGGTTGGAAGCTCTCCAGAGGAGACCACAACCTCTCTGGGCAGCCTGCTCAAAGCCTCCAACAGCCTCACACCAAACAAGTTTCTGCTCATCTTCAGGTGGAACTTGTTGCATCCTAGTTTGTGCCCAGAACACAGGAACTTCTTAAAGTCTCTTAAAGCTAAACAGTGACATAAAGACATGAGGAGTTTAGAGCCTAACTCCTGGTTTCCAGAGCAGGGAGCCCAAGTCCATGCCAGGCAAACAGACTTGGAATGGTCTCAAGGCCACTAAAGCCAACCCCTGATATGCCCATGTGTGTGGAGCACAGGGAAGGAGAGCTGGCCATGGTAAGGCCCTGAGTGGGGCAAACACCATCTCTCAACCCCTGGTAATAAGTAAAGATTTGATATCACTTTCCTGGAAGGGGTTAAGTGTTCAGGAAATCCCTGGCACGGTGCTTTGAGCTGTAAGAGGGGAGATTGAGACTGGAGATGAGGAAGAAATTCTTGACGGTGACAGTGGCACAGGTTGCCCAGGGAGGTTGTGGATGTCATCTCCCTGGAGGTGTTCAAGGCCAGGTTGGATGAGGCCTTGAGCTGCCTGGGCTGGTGGGAGGTGTCCCTTCCCATAGCAGGGGGTTGGAACTGGATGAGCTTTAAGGTCCCTCCCAACTCAAAGCATTCCATGATCCCATGAGCCTAGGACACGGGGAGCACCAGGAGGGGCTGGCAATACCTCGGGGCTGTAAGCTGCACAGTGCACAGCTTTGCACAAAAGGGGGTTTTGATGGATGCTGAGGAACATGTGGGTAAGAGATGAGCACATTTTGCTGCCTGTGGGTCTGGGCTCCTTGTTTTGGAAGCACAAAAAGGGTCACATCTCCAAAGTGCCAGAATCCTGATTTGTGTGAAGCAGATTTGCTGGCACAGGGCCTTCCATGTGAAACAAAAAAATGAAGTCTCTTTTCTTGAATTGATATCTCCCCAGAGGGAAATAAAATGCCTCATTAAACCACCTCCAACTACCTGAAGTATTGCTAGAGGTAGACAGGCCCTTGGAGACTTCTGTCCCCTGCTGTGTCAGCAGACAGGAGTGTGCATTCAGAATGCTCCACAGAGCCTCCTACATCACAGCCATGTGAAGCTCCCAGGTGCTCACAACTTTGGCCTCTCCCTCTCCACCCTGAGCTGCCTCCTCCCCAAGCTCACTTGCTTTGTTTAGCAGTGTGGCTTCCAGAAGGTTACAAGTGCAGATGATACCAAGCTGAGTAATGTAGTTGATGACTAAAGGATGGGTGCCATGCAGAAGGACCTGGATAGGCTGGAAAAGTGTGCTCAGGAGAACTTCATGAGCTTCAGTAAGGCCAAGTGCAAGGTCCTGATCCTGAGTTGGGGCAATCCTGGATATCCCTGCAGAACAGGTCTTGAGGGTGCTGGTGGGTGAGAAGCTAGATGGGCACTTGCAGCCCAGAAGGCCAGTCTGAGATGCAGGCAAAGCAGCATGGCCAGCAGGTTGAGAGGTGTGACCCTGCCCCTCTGCTCTGCTGCAGTGAGACCTCACCTGCAGTGCTGTGTCCAGCTATGGGGCCCTCAACACAAGAAGGAAACGGACCTGCTGGAGCCCAAAACTGAACACAAGATTTGACGTGCAGCCTCACCGGTGCCCAGTCCAGGGAGCAGTCCCTGCTCTGATCCTGCTGGCCACATTATTCCTGATCCAGGCCAGGATGCTGTTGGCCTTCTTGGTCACCTGAGCATATGTCCACAGTCCTAATGGAGCGAGCTCAGGAGCTCATGCAGAGACCTGAAATGGACGCTTAGAGAAAAGTAAGACCTCCCAGGAGGAGTGGTGTGGTCTCCTCTTAAACCTCAATAAATGGGATATAAATTTATCACAACTTGAACTCAGGTCATGCAAGGGTTGGACTAAGGCAAATGTGACTGAAATTCTGACCACAGATGGGAGAAGGACCAGTGTCTCCAGGTGGGTTTTAATTCACCCTCTTAAATCATGATTTCCATCTGCTGGAGCCTGGATTATTTGCAGTTTCAAGAGTTTTCTGCCACTTGAGTGAAGCACTCAGCCAGCCAGGCTCAGCACAGCATCTGCTTCATGCACCTCACTTTTTCTCCCCACCCAGCTATTACTTATTGTTGAACCAGTCCTTTAATACTTAATTGCCAGCTTGACTCCCCTTTCCATCTCCTCCCTTCCCAGATGGCTCTGTGCGTCTCACAGGTGGCCCTTGTTCTGCAAATCAGCTCCACACCTTGACCCTGTGCAAGGAACATCAACCTGCCCGTGGCCTGAGCCCCAACCGAGCCCATGCAGCACCAGTGTGATGTGACCCTGCTGGAGACCACCAAGAGTCATCAGCCTCTTTCAGACCCTAGAGCCAAGGTTGGTCACTGGAGTTTGCTTCTGAGTTCCACTGGCAAAGGGAAGTGAAAGGGTTTGTTAGGTTCTAATTGAGCTTGGTGGGGATGAAAGGTACTCATGGGCCAGGAGAACAGCTGCTGAGTTTGCCACTTCTTTCTTCCTGCTTCAGATTGAATGTGGGCCACGGTGCTTCTGGTGTAGCTCCAGAGCTACTCTGCTGAGTAATTTTGACTTTCTGTAGTTCACAACGGGCACATCACCATGCCAGGAGCTATCTGGCTCTTCGTAAACTCTTGTGAGCTACAAGTAAACGGGCCACTGGGCTGCCCACATCCTCCTAGATCTGGACTTAAGCCATGGGCTGGGGGACCTCCCTTAGCCCCTGCTGATGACAGTTTTCACCCAGGGTGAACCAGCTGCAGCTCTCCATGTGTTCCCCAAGGACCGCATTTCCATGAAAGATGAAAAGAACCTGCCTGACTGGCTGTCCTGGCCACTTTCCACAGTCTGGCACCCCTCCCAGGGCCCCGTGTCCTACATCTGAAGGCTAGGGTAGCAAACAGAGTCAGCATGCCTGCACTTGGCCCTGCTGCACATGTCTGGAAGTGGGAAGAACTGAGAGGGCAGCTCCTCTTATCGTCTGCTCAGCCTCAGAGGCCCTACACTAGAAGTACAAGTTTTTCAGGAGCAGGGAAAGCCAGGGGAGGTGATGAGATACGGAATTATTCAAGGCGGCATTAAACATGGGTGGGCACAGAACTTGGGGCACCTGCAGGGTGGGCTGATGTGCTTGAAGGGGGAAAACAGGGGACAAATATGTCCTCCAAGGGGAAGAGGGCTGCTCTGAGCAGCCTGAGAGGGCTCCGTGCTGGTCCTGCTGTGGGAAGGCAGCTCCTCAGTGCCAGCAGCTATGACCTTCACTGCTGATGTCAAGTAGGACCAGGCCCTATTCCATGCTGTGACCAGCTTTGGCAGTTTTCATGTTAATTGCTTATTGACACATTTAAAGAGGGATGGCTCAGCAGTCCTTTGATCCCTGGGAGTCTGCAGCTAAAGCTGGCTTAAGCTTTCTGCCTCGTCCCTCCTCCCTGTCTAGGGAATGTGCTGGCCTTTCTGCTGGCTGGCTGGAGGAAGCTCCTCAGACTCTTCCCTACCCTGCAGCTGCAGGACCAGAGCTGAGGGTAAAGGAGGAGTTAGCTTCTTGTGGGGGAGTTTGCTCTGTGCTTGTTACCTCCAGGCCACCAGGAACCTCCTCTTTGATACACTGCAGGTTCCCATCCCTCCCACAGGCCTGGTGAGGGGTGGCTCTCTCAGTTCTGCTCAGGAACCTCGGGCAGCAGCCTCTGTGAGCTCATTGCTGCAGACAAGCAGCACGAAGGAGCACCTGAGCAACTCACCCATATAGTTCTCTGCATCCCCAACACAAAATATCAGAGCAGCTTCCCCAAGCAGTCAGGCTTCAGGCTCCTGCCACAGTGGGCTTGGCAGCTGGCTCCCAGCTTCTCCCAGCAGTTCCCGAGTGCCATCTGTTGACTAGATGGAGGTCATGCAGAAGATGGAGAGAAGCCAAGATGAAGATGGGTGAAGTGCACTTAGGACAAGTGGCAGCATGGGACTGAGTGGCTCTGGAGGAGTTCCACAGAGAGCAGAGGGAGAAGGAAGGAAAGTTTCAAGCTGAGGTGTTGTCTGCTGAGATGCCACAATGCTTCTCAGGGCAGTCAGGGTTGGGTTTGTTGGAGCATCAGATTCCTTCTTTCAGCCCCTGAAGAAACAAACAGTCTTGCTGTTAAAATGTGGGGCAATACTTCCAGCAAGCTGCTGAAAGCTGTCCTGGAGCGGGGAGGTTGTGGACTCCTGTCAGAGGTGGTTCTTTGTGCTGAAACTGGAGAGGCTTTGCAGTCCCCAGCTAGTGAAAGGGACTGTCTCATCATCACAAGCACATAAAGAACAACTCATGGTCCTGATTTCCTTCCTTTGCCCCAGAAAAATCTCCAGCAAGCTTTGTCCTGAGTGGAGAGCAGGGGCTCCAAGTAGGCAACTGGAGGCTGTGCTTCAAGGTGGTGAGCCAGAGCCCAAATCCCCTTATGTCCTCTGGATTCGTCCAGCTTCCAGGCTTCCTGAAGGCCAACTGCTGTCTGTTCCAGAGGCTGCTCCTTCAGGGGCTGCCAATAGTTAGCAAGAGATGACACATCCCCTTTCCATGAGACAGGAAGTGCAGAGGCAGCCTGGGGTCTCTATGCTGGGTACACCCCATGGCTTCTGCTCTGGGCAGGCTTCAGAGAAGGCACAAGAGAGTCCACAGCAGGCAGAGCACAACACAGAGCCCAGAACCAGGCCATGCTCCCTGTTAAAGCTCTTCTGGTGATTACAGAAGGGATTAGCTCTAGGGGTGGTGGACAAGTTCCTGAGTAATTAAGCTGGTCTCTCCAAATGTCATAGAATCCCAGGCTGGAAGGGACAACCCCCTTGCCAGAGCAGGGTCACCCACAGCAGCATGACCAGGATCACAATGGCTGGGGGCACTGGAATCTGTCCACAGAAGGAAACTCCACAGCTTGAGAAGATAAATGCTTGGTTAACACTGTGGACATGAAAAACCAGGGACAAAATGGCCCAGCCAAAGGAGCAGCATGTGCAGCATGTGGGCAGCACAGGCTGGTTTGGGGCCCATGCTGGGGTTCTGTGAAGTAGGTGCTTTTCACTTGTGCCACTCAGACATGGTAAACCAGTGGCAGCAATTTGTGTCTAGGCCAGTGGGGTAGACAACACTGCCCTGCAGGGAGCCACAGCTCTCCAGGGACATTAGCAAAGGCAAAGGCATTTTGGGGCTCTTTGTGCCTGCTCATGGCTGGAAGAGCTTGGCCACACTGTCAATAACAGCAGAGACCTAGGATACCATGACTAAGAGGTCTGTGGAAACTCCTTGTAAGCACTTAGCTGAAGCCTTGACAGCTTGGGCATGATGTGGTCTCTTAACTGCTGTGGTCCATGGGTAGCACTATGGATCCAGCTGCCCATGGTCCTTACCCACATGAGATTGTGCCAGCTTGGAAATCGAAGGCAGCACCACCCTCCCAGATCTTCTGTGTTTCTAGGGCAAGAGAAAGCCCCACATGGCTCACAGTTCCTGCACAGGGTGTACACCACAAACTTCTTGACTAGCGCTTGGGCTCTAGCAAAGCTCTCCTATATTTTTCCTAGCTTTCCATCCATGGCAGTCTTCATTTCCTTCACTAAGGCTGGAGCCAGAGGCACTGCCTGGGAAATGGTTTCAATTTCCTTTCATCATTTGAGTAGCTACTAATTAATGTGGGTCAGTCCTTCCCTCTCGAAGCTCTCTCACTACGACAATTTCTTTAGTGCCTGAGCCCTGATCTCCCACAGCTTGAGATCTCCACAGAGGAGGGGCAGGCTCAGAGTTCTTCAGTCTTCTGAAGGCTTCCCTCGAACCAAGCTGAGTTTCAGGTTGACCTCTGTGGATGTTTTGAGCATTTGACCTACTCAGAGGTCTTAGGTGGGAGAGATACCAGCAGTAGAGCTTGCTGGGTGTTTTCAACACACAGCCATAGCAAGGCCTTCAGAAGGGCTGAGGTATGCATCAGTCTCGGGCAACAAAACGCTCAGGTGGGCTTCCCGTTCTCCTCCTGCCCGATGTGAGTCTGCTGGAGACTGAGGGTGGACACAGCTCAAGCTCAGGACATGGTGCTGAGATAAGGGTTGGAGTGTAGCAACCCAAGGTGCAGAACAGCACTGCCTGTCTCCCGCAAACATGCTATTTGTGGCTCTTCTAGGGGCCATCTTGTCAGCTTTCCAGTGGGGACACAGGGGAAAACCTCTCCTTTGACTATGTGCTTTCTGCTAGTCATGGTGCTGGCTGGTGATGCCCACCCCACAGCATCACTTCTGCTTCCTCTGTGGGAGAAAAGCACATTTTAGAAGCAGGAAATCACTGCTGGAGAATATAAAAATCAAGCAGAAAGATGCAAATCCAGCACCTGTTTTGCCACGGAGGCTCATGCTCAGCTCACACTCAGGAGACATTCTGGACTCGCTGCCCTCCCAGCCCCAGACTCAACAGTGGGAATGAGCGCGCAGATCGTGGAGCCTGCTGGTGGTGCTCACTGCAGCAGAGGCCAAGAAGGCCATTGGCTTCCTGGGGTGCAACAAGAAGAGTGTGGCCAGCAGGTGAGGGAGGTTCTCCTCCTCCTTTACTCTGTCCTGGTGAGGCCAAAGCTGGAGTCCTGGGTCCAGTTCTGGCTTCCCAGTTCAAGAAGGACAGGGAACTGCTTGAGATGGTGCAGCAGAGGGCTATGAAGATGATGAGGGGAACCAAACATCTCTCTTACAAAGAAAGGCTGAGGGTCTTGGGGCTTTTGGCCTGGAGAAAAGACAGAGAGGATCTCATCAATGCTGGTTAATACTTAGAGGGTGGGTGTCAAGAAGATGGGAGGTAATGAACAGAAACTCGTACATAAAAAGTTCCATCTAAACATGAGGAGGAACAGCATTGTAACAGGCTGCCCAGACAGGTGGTGTCTCCATCTCTGGAGACATTCAAAGCCCACCCGGATGCACCCTTTGCAACCTGCTGAGAGACACTGCCTTGTCAGGGATGTTGCCCTTGAGCTGCAGAGGTGGCTTCCAACCCCTACTGCTCTGTGATTCTGTGAATTTGTGACCCTGGCAGACATGCAGCTAACCACACGTCACAAACAACACAACCTGAAGATCTTGGGGAGCTTTTCCAACCAAAACAATTCTATGATTCTGAGACCCCATGAATGGCCACAAAGTGAAGTTGAGCTGCTTCTCTTCCCCATATAGCACTGCTCGCCTGGCTTTTCTCCACTTTGAACCAGGGCTGGTGGCATCAGGAAGTCAAAAGGAGCCGGGGAATGGGGGGGGGGGGGGGGGGGGGGGGGGGGGGAATGGGGGGGGGCAGGCGGGGGGGAAGGGGGAGTGTTTCTTTTAAAAAGAGACTGAGGTTGGAGAGGAGGACACAGGCTCTCCAAGCCCTCTCTGTGCTTAGTATATTAGGCAGCCAGTGCTCTTGGCTGGGAGCCCAGACGAGGCTTTTGTAATCAAAACATGATCTTGTAGGCTGTGCAACCAGTGCTGGGAGGCCGTCTGATGGCTCTCCTCTTTTAGCTCTGCTCTGGAATCCGCCGGGCGCTGCCGCCGATGTCCAACATGCACCGAGCTGTGAGTGCTGCCTGCCTGGGGCCTGGGAGGGGCGTGGGCTGCTGGGGTCCCCCACCGAAGGGCTTGCAGTCGTCTCCTTTAGGGTGGCCTTTTGGTGGTTGTTGCTTTGTTGTTTTCCCTTCCTCGCCCGGCTGCTGGCAGGCACGGGGAGCAAACAGAAGCTGCACCGGCGGGGGGTGGCTTTTGGGTGCCAGGGTTTGCATGTCCATGGCTGTGGCAGGCTGTGGTGCCTGGCTGAGGACAGTGTGCCTCCCAGGAGGGTGGGAGACCAGGGTGGCTGACAGAGAGCCAGGCAGTGCTGGATGTCGGCTGTCCCAGCTAAGGCTTTCGGCTGCAGCTGCCGCGCCGGAGGATATTCCTTACGGGGAGCAGATGGGTTTGCCTACGCAGGAGAGGGTTAGCTAAGGGCCCTGCTACCCTACCCCCCACCTCCTGCCTTCCTCGCTTTCCCATCCCTGCTGCCTCCAAGCTCCCTGGCTCCTGCAGAAGCAGGAGATGGTGGAA
Organism: Dryobates pubescens; assembly: GCF_014839835.1. Taxonomy (NCBI): domain Eukaryota; kingdom Metazoa; phylum Chordata; class Aves; order Piciformes; family Picidae; genus Dryobates; species Dryobates pubescens. Next base: position 20,113,758 of record NC_071633.1, read on the forward strand.
CTATGTGGGAAAACACATCCCGGAGTGCCTGAGAGAGGCGTCCCCAGAGCCCCTGTGAGCTGTGCGTGTCCCACCCAGGAGAGGGAGCATGGCTGAGCCAGATGTCGTCACAGACCTGAGGCATGAAACTGCTCACTTTCTACCCCTCCTTTGGTGACATTTGTATTTGTGATAGCAAGAAGCCTCTCCTTGTCCTCCCTTGCTCTGCCTTGCTGGCCAGCAGGCTGAGGCCGGGCTGCTTTGGGATTCGAAGCCATGGCAGGTTTGCTCTGCCAAAGCCATTTATAACTCTCTCATGGCTGTGACACACGGGCACCGTGGCTCCCTGGGAGAGCTTTTCTCTGGGGAGGGCACCCAGCAGCCCCCTTTCATCCTGATCATCAGCTCCAGCCATGGGCTGTTCCAGAAGCAGAGGAGAGGGCACAGCTCCCTGTGATCAGCTGGCTGTGTGTAGCCGATGAGCAAACGCTGACTTGGCTGGAAGCATACAATGGGGCAGCCCCTGGGGCTGGTGCGTGAGCTCCAAATGCTGCTGGGAGCTTCTGCACTGCTCTGTGGTCCTGGGTGTGTGGGGCAGGGCCACCTCTCCTCCTCAGCTCCCCAGCTGTTCTTAAAATCGTAGAATAGTTTGTGTTGGAAGTGACCTTAAAGATCATTCAGTTCCAGCCCCCTGCCATGGGCAGGGACACCTCCCACCAGCCCAGGTTGCCCAAGGCCCCATTCAGCCTGGGCTACAACACCTTCAGGGAAGGGACATCCACAACCTCCCTGGACAACCTGTTCCAGTGTCTCCCCACCCTCACTGTAAAGAATTTATTCCTAATCTCCAGTTTAAACCTCCCCACTTTCAGCTCGAAGCCATCACCACTTGTCCTGTCACTCCCAGCCCTTGTGAAGAGTCCCTCCCCAGCTCTCCTGTAGCCTTCTTCAGGGTGAACAACCCAAATTTCCTCACTGTGTTCTCATAGGAGAGGTGCTCCAGCCCTCTGATCATCTTCATGGCTTCCTCTGGGGAGGTGAAACAGACTTTTGGGGGGGCACTTGGGGACATGGTTTAAAGTCCACGGTGGTGCTAGGTTGACGGTTGGACTTCAATGATCTTTGAGTTTTCTTCCAACCCAAACAATTCTATGATTCTATAAAATCTCAGGCTGCGCCAGGGGAGGTTCAGGCTGGATGTTAGGAAAAAGTTCTATACAGCAAGAGTGATTGCCCATTGGAATGGGCTGCCTGGGGAGGTGGTGGAGTCGCCGTCACTGGAGGTGTTCAGGAGAAGACTTGATGGGGTGCTGGGTGCCGTGGGTTAGTTGCTTGGGTGGTGTTGGATTGGTTGATGGGTTGGACGCGATGATCTTGAAGGTCTCTTCCAACCTGGTTTATTCTCTGTATTCTATGTAAAAAAAATTGTGCTTAGAGTGATACATTGATGGCTTCATCAAAAAAGAGGAGGAGAAGTGCTGGATACCAGCAAAACTTCCCTCCTAGTGACTGGTCTCCAGCTGGAAGTGGAAAGACCACCCACCCCTTTTCCCCTTGTGTTGCTGTGTTGCAATGCCAACAAAATGCTGACAAATGCATGGAGAGGGTGGGCAGCCCCACAGGTCCTTTCTACCCCATGCCTCTGGAAAGAGAAGAGCACAAATAGAACCTGGGCTGGAATTTCAAACGTCTCCATGAGCTGGCAGCTCTGTCAGCCCTCCTTCAAAGGAATTTGGAGATGAAAGGGGTGTGCTGTAGACCATGCATCAATTTGGTCCCACCCTCAGGCAGCCAACACCCCAGCACTCAGCAAACAGCAAAGCTGCCAGTTTGCTGTTCACAGAGAAGCTTCTGTTCAGCTAAAGCCTTGCAAGGTGGTCCTGGAAGAGTTTCTACCCACTCAGGCCATCTCCTCACCTGATTGATGGATGACAATGGGAAAGCACATTTAATTCTCCTGCAGTCCTTGGCAGGATCCCATTGTTCATCAGGAGAAGGTGTGGTTTAAATGGCCCTGTTGCTCCACCTGAGAAAGTTCTGCCTGTGCTGGGAGAGCAGCCTCGGCCAGGGCTCTTAAACCCGCACAGATAAGACCCCTCACTGGGGATAGGATGATTGAGAGGGTTTGTGCTGCTTCTGTTATCAGGATGCTGCTATGGAGGATGCAGTGTTGAGGAAGAAAGAGCAGAAGGATGTTGAACTTGATAAGAAAATCTTGGCTCTGCGGAAGAAGAATGAAGCGCTCATACGAAGGTACCAGGTGAGTCTGCAGGGGCTGCCCCACCCCTGCTCACTTTGGGGTCCCCAGCTCAGTGGGAAGCAGTCTCAGAGTCCACTCTGCCACTTTGTGACACAGATGCCATTCTTATGTCAGAAAGCCCTGGGAGCAGGTGGGCAGAGTTCTGCCATTAGATACAGCTCCTGCGTTGCAGCTCGGGCTGCAGCATCTCCTCTCACCCTACCCTCTTCATAGAATCAAAGAATCATAAAGGTTGGAAAAGACCTCTAAGATGAAGTCCAACCTTCTACCCTGCACCTCCATGACCATTAATCAATGTTGCAAAGTTTTTTGAATACCTCCAGGGATGGCGACTCCTCCACCTCCTTGGGCAGCCTGTGCCAATGCCTGAGAGCCCTTTCTGGGAAGAAATAGTTCCTAATGTCCAACCTAAACCTCCCCTCTTGTCCTACCACTTCTTACCTGGGAGAAGAGACCAACCCTCGTCTGGCTCCAATCTTCTCTCAGGGAGCTGTAGAAAGCAATGAGGTCTCCCCTCAGCCTCCTCTCCTACAGACTAAACAACCCTCAGGTCCCTCAGCTGCTGCTCCCCAGCCTGTTTTCCAGGCTCCTCCTCAGCTTTGTGGCCTTTCTCTGGACTTGCTCCAGCCCCTCAGTGTCCTTCTCACATCGCAGTGGGCAAAACTGGACACAGTACTCAAGGTGCAATCTCACCAGATCTTCCTACATCTGCATCACACCCATCCCTCCCCTTCGCCTCACGTTCTTCTGACTTTGTTCCCTTGTCTCCTTCCCAGTGCCTCCTGCTTATCCTCTTGGATCCATGGCAGAGTTTTGATAAGTTTATCTTCATGCCAGGGCAGGGATGTGGATTAAAGCTCTTCCCTAGCTGGTCTTAGTGTTTCCATGGAGTACAGATGTGTCCAAAAGAGATTACATGAAAAGGGAAAAAAACCCCAGAAGATAAAGCCAAATAGAGACTACAGCAGGCTGCTGGCTGCTGCAGCTTCTCCCTCTGCATTAGGAGGAGTTCTCCAGCTACACCCCTGGGTTTTCTGATCCTGTCTTGGCCGAGAGAGTCTGCCCAGGCCTGCAGGAGATATCCAGCCTGGCTTGTCTGGGCTGGTTTGGGTGACACTGTGGTAACCCAGAGCTGCCTCTGTGGATTTATTTACCCTTCCCCATGAGTGTCTGCATACAGCATCTGCAGACATCCAGGTACAGGCTGATGATGAGAATTTCCTTGTCTTTCAGGAAATAGAAGAGGATAAAAAGCGAGCTGAGCAGGAGGGCATGGCTGTGACTTCCAGGAGACCCAAGCAGGATGGGCTCACTATTACCATCACCAAAGCCCACAATGTAAGTGCTGCCTCACCCAAGTGACATTTCAGGAAAGACTCCACAGCAGCACTTCTTCAGATGCAGGTCACAGCTCCTCAGCCCTTGCCAACAGATGTGACAGCTCTGCAGGGATGTGTGTTCTGAGTCATCTGAGTGGATGCAGATGAATTTCCAGCCCTGCCCAGGCACCTGTACCCAAGCACCTAGAATTAGTAGAAGCGGCCAACAGGTTGAAAGAAGTTCTCCTTCCCCTCTGCTCTGCTCTGCTCTGTTGAGGCCAAATCTGGAGTACTGGGTGGGTCCAATTCTGGGTTTTCCAATTCAGGAAGGACAGGGACTTGCTGCAGAGGGCATAGCAGAGAGCTACAAAGGTGCTGAGGGGACTGGAACATCTCTCTGAGGAGGAAAGACTGAGAGAATCGGGGCTTTAGGCTGGAAAAGAGCAAACAGAGGGAGGATCTGACCAATGCTGATCCATTGATCAGGGAAGGTACCAGGAGGATGGGACCAGCCTTTGTTCAGTGGTGCCCAGTGAAGGCACAAGGGGCAGTGAGCGCAAACTGGAACAACAGAAGTTCCATCTGAGCATAAGGAGGAACTTCTTTAATTTAAGGGTGAGGGAGTCCTGGAGCAGGCTGCCCAGAGAGGTGGTGGAGTCTCCATCTCTGGAGGCTTTCAGGGTCCACCTGGATGTATTGCTGTGTGACCTCCTCTAGGTGACCCTGCCTTGGCAGCAGGGTTGTACTCCATGATCTCCAGAGGCCCCTCCCAAACCCTGCCATTCTGTGATTCTGTGAATGTATGTGTGGACAGGCACACGTGGCTCTGGATGGGTCTTACGTGTCAGAATCACTGCAGATATGTATAGGCAGATCATGTGTGTGTTGGAGACACCAGGAATGCCCCTGGGAATGCCTGCAGGCTGGGCAAAGTGACCCTCGGTTGCTGCAGAGCTTCCCACAACTGGACCAAAAGCTTCAGGTCCCACCTTCATCGCTGGACCAAATCTGTATCTGACAAGCCCTGCCTGCCCCTCCTGGCAGCGTGGGCCTTGGTAAACCACCCAGCCTGTCCTGCTGGAAGCCCTGGTTGAAGCCTTCTGCCAGTCCCTTCCATGCAGTCAGTGTTCCTGGGCTGTCAGCTCCAGGCTGGAGCTTTGCTTACTCCTGACCCACGCCCCAGCCCTTGCTTCTCTCCAGGGGTGCTCTGTTGCACGCATTTTTCTCTCATACAGGACCTGAAAGATGCAATTACCCAGACTGAACACTATGGACAAGATAGCCCAGCCCTTTTGATGGTGAGCACCACCCTCAGGAGCCATCCACTTGGCTTCCAAGGCCATCTCCATCAGGACTTGGGCTTGCCCAAGCTAACTCAGAGTGCTGCAGAAGGAGCTGAGGATGGCCTTTGTTTCCCATAACTATGGCATTTTAGTCTGAAATGTCAGATTTGTAAGTGCAAAGGATTTTCCAGACCTGCTGTCACTGTGGGTTTGGCTGCTGAGCAGACAAGGAGCCCCTTGTCCCCCAGGGCTGGCATGGCACGGTGCCAGGCACAGAAAGCTTCCTGGGGCAAGGCCAGCCTGGTCCTAGCTGGGCTTCCTGCTCCTGTGCAGGTGTGTTTGGGGAAGGGGCTTGCTGTGGGGAGATGAGGGGCCTGGGTTTGCTAACAGGAATCATTCCTTTTCCAGGACAAAAGGGTGGTGAGTGAGAAATGGGTGAGCCCCCGTCCTATGAGCCCTGGGTTTGGCATTGGCAGTGAGGAAGAAGAGGAGGAGGAGGAAGCAGATCATATGTTCACATTCAGGATGGGGAAGAGGATGCAGCTGGCTGTTACCATGGACAACAAAGCCAAGGTGAGACAGGAGGAGGATTCCTCCTACACTGCAGCCATTTGACTTACAAAGGAGGTTCTGTTCTGCCTCTCCCTGGAGCTTTCAGCTCAGCATGTCCCCTCGTGTCCCCTCTCTGAAGGAAGAATTTGCTTCCTCCTGCTTCTCCCTCATTTCTCAACCCTTAAGCACAACCTCAGTCCTCAGCTTCAGCTGCCACACACTTTCCTCCTCATGCCTGATTCAGCCCCAGGCCTTGCTAAACCTCCCAGTAGCTCCATTCAGTTCCCCCTTCTGAGAGATCAGTACCCTCGTTGTCCTCCGGGCCGCCAACAGGCCTTGCTAAACTGTGTCACTGTGCCTAGAAAGGGGATGCAAATAAGTGGGAGCTCCGAAAGCTTTAGCTGCATCACTCCCCAGAGAGGCAGTGATGTCTTGTGGTAAAACCAGCACCGTTTCTCCCTGCTGCTGTATCCCAGAGAGTCCTCAATGCAGCAGCAAACCCCAGTGACACAAGTGTCTGTTGCAGCTGCCAGTGTCAGTCAGTATTTGCAGACTTAATTAAACCCTGTGTGAGAGGCAAAAAGTAATTGAAAATGCTGCTTCATGGTTTAAATCCCAAGCCAGCCCCTTCTGGGCTCCACCATCCCTCATGGAGCCTATGCATCAAGACAAAACCATCCTAGTGGCAGCTTTGGCATGGTGGCACTTAGTTGCTGAGAAGGGTTTGAGAAATCCTGGGGTCAGTTTTGGTCCCCTCACACCATGAAGGACATTGAGGGAGCATAAGTCCTGGGAGGAGCAGCTGAGAGAATTTGGGTTGTTCAGCCTGGAGAAGAGGAGGCTGAGCAGAGACCTCATTGCTCTCTACAGCTCCCTGAGAGGAGGTAGGGGGGTAATTTTTTTTCTCCCTAGCATCAGGTGATAGGACAAGAGGCAAAGGCCTGAAATTGTGCCAAGGGAGTTTTAGGTTGGAGATAAGGAACAATTCCTTTGCTGCAAGAGTGGTCAGGCATTGGAACAGGTTGCCCAGGGAGGTGGTGTTCATGGTTGGACTGGATGATCTTAGAGGTCTTTTCCAGCTTAGACAATTCTATGATTCTTTGCTTCTTCATTAAACAATATCAGTGATTTCCTAGACTGCTTGTCCCACACTGGGAGCTCCTGACCCTCAGTGAGATGGCTCCCAGACTGAGGGATCTCAGAGGAGAAGAGTGCCCATGCAGGGCAAAGGGGAACAGACAATCAACAGCAGCACAGAGACTCACTCCTCCTCTCATTTGTACCAGACTAGCTCAAGACCTGTCTCTGGTAAGACTGCAAATGAGACAGATGTGAAAGAAGTAAAACAGGAGACTGAAGGTCTGGTGCTGGAAAGGCTCCAGTGCCTCCTGAAATATCATGCATGAGGAAGCTCAAAGACGGGAGAAGTGATACGAAAGGTCTTGCTGATGGGGGCTGTCTGCAGCATGACCGCCTCCATGCTGACACCTGCATTTCTGGCAGAGCCAAGTGAGGGTGAGGCTAATGCAAGGCATCAAGACCATGTGTCATGGCAAGTTCTCTGACATTTGCAGGACTTCCAGAGGTCAGCATGTGCTGTTGGCTTTTGAAAGCAAATTTGTAGCCGCAGAGTTCCCAAGTTTGACTGAAGTTTACTTGGAGATCTTGACCCCCTTTGAAATCAAGAGTCCAGTACCTGTGGAAGTCCAAGGAGAAACAGAGAGGAAAACAGACCATCCTTTGGAGAGGGGAGCTTCTAAGGTTGGTTCATCCCTGCTGAAGTTGAGCAGTGGACTCACACAGATGAAGAGAAAAGAAAAGCTCAGAGAGAAAGATGGAGCTGATTTACTGTGTCTCTCATTTGCTTCTAAGGCAAAAATAAAAGGGCACACGATGGAACTTTTGAATGAACAAAAGCAAGCCCTTTTGCCCAAAAGCTGTGTTCATTTTGTGGAAGCGATGGCTGAGGGCACCGGCAGGAGCTCAGCCAGCAACAAAGATCATTAACGAAATAAGAACCAGATGTAAATCCAGACAGCTGGAAATGACATCTGAGAGGGGCAAAGTGTCCTTCTTCAGGGAGCCGATGGATCAGTTTTCTGAGCTATTCCACTGCTGAATAAATCAGTCCAGAGGTATGAACACCACTGCCTATGAAGAAGATAAATTCATAGAATCGTAGAATCACAGAAGGTTTAGGTTCAAAGGACCTTCAAGATCATCCAGTTCCACCCTCCCTGGCATGGACAGGGATACCTCCCACGAGACCAGGCTGCTGCAGGCTCCATGCAGCCTGGACTTGGCACACTGCCAGGCTTGTGTTAATGCACTTCAGGGTAGTAACTGCTCTGTGGGCAAGGTTGGATACAACCCTCTTTTCCCTTCTTTTTTACCTTCTAGGCTTCTGGTCCACCACAGCCTCATACTTTGGTCAGGCATCGGAATAGGTTGCCAAGGTTGCACCATTCTGGGAGGTGTCCAAGAGATGTGTGAACACGGCACTTTGGGGCATGGTTTAGTGGCCATGGTGGCCTTAGGGTGAAGGTTGGACATGATGATCCTAAAGGTCTCTTCCAGCTGAAACAAGTCTATGATTTTATTGGGAGATGTTGTTTGGTGAGAGGACAGCTTTGCCTGTGATTCAATGACACAATGCCTGTCTGAAATAAAAACACAGAATCAGAATCGTTTGGGTTGGGCAAGACCTCCAAGATGACTGAGTCCTACTATCAGCCTGAGACCACAATGGCCATTAAACATCACTCAGTGTTCATGCTGCAGAGCATCTGACTGGGGTAAATCCCAGCCTTGCTAAACTGTGCTCAAACACACCTAGAGTGGGGACTGGGGTGGCAGTGCTCTGGGCTCCTGGAGGGGTCATTAACTCACGCTGTGCTTCCAAGGGCAAGCGCATCGTCAGTGAGAAGCGCCCCGAGGGCTTCCCTGGCCCGGGCAGGGCGCCAGACCTGGCTGAGGAGGACACCGACCAGCTGGTGGCTTTCCGCCGGGGCAGGAGGATGCAGATTGCCATCACCATGGACAACAAGGAAAAGGTCAGTGCACTGGGGATGACTGGACTGCAGCCTAGCAGTGACAGCCGTTTGTTCTGCTGTCTTGAGGAAGGCTATCTAGACAGGTTAGGAGCTAGGACAGGACTTTGGAAGAGACGGTATGTTGCTGGTGTGAAGCTTATCACCTTCAAACTCTGTCCTCTATCACTGTGAAAGAGGAAAGGCTGCAGACCTGTCCCTTCTGTGTGAGCCCAGCTAAAGCTAGCAGGCTCTAGCACATACTGGGTCCATAAGATCATAGAATCACAGAATGGTTTGGTTTGGAAGGGACTTTAAAGGTCATCTCATTCCATGCACACAGCTCCCCTGCTTCCATGGACAGGGACACCTCCCACTAGACCAAACTGCTCAAGGCCCCATCCAGCTTGGCCTTGAACACCTTCAGGGAGGGCACATCCACAGCCTCCCTGGTAACCTGTGCCAGTGTCTCACCACTGGAAAGAATTTCTTTCTAATCTGCAGTCTAAATCTCGCCTCTTCCAGCTCAAAACCATCACCCCTCATCCTATCACTCCCAGCCCTTATCTAAAGTCCCTCCCCAGCTTTCTTGTAGCCCTCTTCAGGTACTGGAAGGCCACTATGAGGTCTCCCCAGAACCTTCTCTTCTCAAAGACATCAGATGCTGTTTTGGGAGGATGGATGAGAGCACTGCCAGATATAGGGCATGAATCTCACCTCCTGTCACTGACCAGCTTCTTCTGAGGCCATACAGCAGAGTAGGTCTAGAGCAGTGTCCTCTTCACTCACTACATGACTTCAAAGTTCACAGAGCTGGGCAGTATCTGCTTCTGAACCCAAGCCCTGCCATGCCTGGCCATAACCTACTGGTAGCTGGCTGAACTTTGTTAATCTTTCAAACATACTTGAAATACTTCTCCTCAAATCCCTTCCTCCTCTCACACATGGAGCCTTGTGATGTTTTCTAGTGGAGAGTTTGCAGAGATAAGTAAGAATGCCTGCAGCAGATGGGGTCAGCAAGGACTGTGAAGGAAAATAACACTTGGCATAGCTGCCAAACGCACCCAGGAATGCTGGGAGGCCAATGCAGCACCCTCTCTGAGACTGCAGCCAACCATCTGCCCACATTAGACTTCAGCTTCTCTTCCTCCTCCTCCCCAGGGTTTACCTAGGCACTGGAAACCCCTATGCACCTTTCTCTTGGTTACCAAGAGGTTTTTTGAATGCCATAAACCTCTGGAGTATTCTGGAGCTCCCCAGCTCAAGGACTGGAGAGTCCAGTGGAGGCTCTGAAGATGCTGAGGGGCCTGGAGAATCTCTGTGAGGAGCAAAGGCTGAGAGCCTGGAAAAGAGCAGCCCCAGAGGGGATCTGAGCAGTGCTCAGCAAGAGCTAAGGGGCTGTGGGGGGCAAGAGGCTGGAGCCAGACTCTTGTCATTGGTGCCCAGGGACAGGACATTGGGCACTGGGCACAAACTGGACCCCAGGAGGTTCCACCTGAAGATGAGCAGAAACTTGTTTGGTGTGAGGGTGCTGGAGGCCTGGAGCAGGCTGCCCAGAGAGGTTGTGGAGTCTCCTTCTCTGGAGAGCTTCCAGCCCCCCCTGGCCATTGTGCTGCTGGGCAAGCTGCTGAGGGTGCCCTGCTGGAGCAGAAGGGTTGGACTGGATGGACTCCAGAGGTTCCTTCCAACCCTCACCATGCTGGGAGTGGGGGATTCTGTGATATATACTGCCTGAGCTACTTGTAGCTGTCCTTTCCCCAGAGGTTCACACAGCCGTTGCCTGTTTCAGCCCAGGCATCACCAACACACCTGGACATGATGAGAGTAACCTGGCCATGTCCGTGCTGGAGCTGTCCTTGAGGCTGTTAGATGTGATCCTGTGATATGCAGAGCAAGTGTTTCTGCTTCTGCTCTTGCTGGTCTTGCTTAAGTCCCTGTCCCTGAGGTCATCAAGGCTGGGACTGTGCTAGGAGGGAGCAGCAGGAGGAGTGCCTGGATTTTGGCTTCAGATCCTGTACCCTGACTGAAGTGCATTAACAGTCCTGGAAAAGGTGAAATCTCTGATTCACATATTGCATGGGGTTGGAAGGGACCCTCAAAGGTCATCTTGCCCAACTCCCTGCAGTCACCAGGGTCACCTCCAACTAGATTAGGCTGCTCTCAATGTGCTTTCATGGAACTGAAGGTCCACTTGGGGCTGAGGCTCCAGGCATGTGGAGGTAGATTCAGTGTGTCTGAGGGCAAGCCCCCAGCCAAGCTGGCTGAGGACCATATTTGCCTGCACCTTTCTTTATGAAACACTGAAGATCTGATGCTTTGAATCATAGGCTGGCACAGAGGATGCAAAGTAAATTTTGGTGACTCAGCAGCTTGGGCCTTGCTCCTGCTACTTCCAGCTCCCACTGTGCCACCATTCATTTCAGAAAGCAATTCTCAGTGAATAAAATTACCCTCATGGAGCAGTGCAAGGAGCTCACATAGGCTGTGCCAATCCTCCATTTCTCAACTGTGCAGAACCCCAGTGGTCTCCTTCACCCAGCTTGGGCTGGAAGGCAATCCTGGTAATCCCCAGGAATGCAAACAGCTGAATGCTGCTCCTCCTCAGATACCAAAGTTCATTTCAAGTCTTCCCTTTTACTTTCCCTTTAACACAAACCCCACTGCTCCATTGGTACAGGGTAGGGCTGAAGCTCAGGACCTCCTCTAACACCAGTAGGCCGGGGGGGAGGGCTGCTTGGTGCTGGATGAGCACATGCTGGAGCTGAGCTCCACAGGGAGAAGGATTGTGCAGAGGCATTTGGTGCCTTCGTGTGCCATGTTCAACGCATGTCACTTTGACACCTTGTTCTGGGCCAAACAGGAGCACAGGAAAGTGACAGTGACTTCATGTAACTCTAGCTAGCAAATAACCCTGCTGAGGAGCAGCATATGCCCTCAGCACGACTTCAGGCCTTAAAGGAAGATCAGTTTTGCTTGATCATCTTCTGTCTGCACAGGAGCCTGGCTCAACAGCAGCCTGTGACTAACATCACTGGCAAGACCCATTTAGCGACGGTGTCATGCTTCTTGTTGGCACAGAGAGCTTGTCCCTTGTTTTCGCTTCGAACCATCCCACCCCCAACATCTTGGAAGCTCACAGGGAACAGAATGGGTGCTTGCTGCTCCCTGGAAGGTAGGGTGCTTCCAGGGATCACGTGCAGGGAGCAAGCCTAGGGAATGTCTTGGAGCTCACCTCCAACAGCAGGGAAATGGGGAGGCTGGAAGAGCATGATAATGATCTTGGTTTCAAAATGGGTTTCACGGGAGAATTTGTTGTTCTTTGTCCCTCTTATCATGCAGAAAAAGATAAAAAAGTGAGGCTCTAGTTTCCAATAGCTGTCCCTAGCTGGATATGTTTCAGAGTCCATCTGAGCTCAGGAGGTGCTCTTGTTCCCAATGACTTCCCTAGGCCCTGTTCCATTCCTAGTTAATGAATCATAGAATCATTATAGAATGGCTTGAATTGGAAGGGACCTTAAAGATCACCTAGTTCCAAGCCCCCTGACATGGGCAGGGACACCTCCTGCTAGACCAGGTTGCTAAAGGTCCCATTCCAGCTTGATCTTAAACACTTCCAGGTATCCACAACTTCTCTGGGCAACCCATCGGTCTCTTCTCCCTAGTATCAGGTGATACAAAAGAAGAAATGGCCTGAAATTGTGCCAGGGGAGGGTTAGGTTGGATATTAGGAACAATTTCTTTCCTGCAAGAGTGGTCAGGAACTGGAACAGGCTGCCCAGGGAGGTGGTGGAGTCCCCATGCCAGGAGGTGTTCAAGGAATGTGTTGGACTTGATGATCTTGGAGGTCTCTCCCAACCCTTTTTCTCCAGTCTTTCTACCTGACAGCTGCAGCTGAGCTTTCTGCCCCACAGGAAGCAGTGCACAGATCATCCTCTGCTCACCTGCCCAAGGCACAAATGATTTGATCGGTCTGGTTCTCATCTCCCTTCAGCCACCTCCTCGTCAGCACTGAGACTGACACTACTTAGACACATCTGAGGAGGAAGCAGCTCTGTATTTTTGATCACTCTCCTTGCCCTCATTGGTGCCTTTGTTGTTTTTCCTGTACTCTTTTAACACAAGAGGGCCAGAACCATCTGTGGTATTTATGCTGTGGGCTCTTGTGGACGTACTCAGTGACACAGCAGCGTTTTCAGCTCCTTCTCTATTCTTCTGCCTAACAACTTTCTGCATTTTCTTTGCTTATCTTTCCTAACCAATTGAGCTGACATGTTCAGAGAGCTAGTCCCAACAATACCAAAATGTCACTCCTGAGAGTTAATCGCAGCTCAGGCTTCATTACTGCCTGTATGTGTGTCAAAGGGACATTTTTCTCCATGTGAGTTCTTGTGTAGTGTTGATCTTGAACTTTATCTGTGATTCTGCGATGCAGGCACTCACTCAGTGTTGAGAGATCTTTTGCAGCTCTTTCCTGGCAAATTACATTTTTTTGCCCTGGATGATTTAGTATCATCAGCAAACTGTCATCCCTCTCTTTATCTCCTTTCCCAGACCATTTATGAGCATGTTGGGCAGCCCATGTTCCAGTAGCCCTCCTCTGCTAAAATTCTACTGTGGAAAAAGGCCTTTTCTTGCCACTTTTTGGTTTCTATCCTTTACTTAGTTGTTAATCCAAAAGAGAAACTTAATGTCCATCACAAATTGATTACTACAGGGAGGGCCTGATGTAGCTGAAGGATGGGATGTGTGCCATCCGGGGGAACCAAGACAGGCTGGAGAAGTGGGCTCAAGAGAACCTCAGGAAGTTCAATAAGGCCAAGTGCAAGGTCTCGCACCTGGATCAGAGCAATCCTGGGTATCAGTCCAGGATTGAGGGTGAAGAGAGCAGACCTGCAGAAAAGGACTTGGGGGGGCTGGTGAGTGAGAAGCTGGATATGAGCCAACTACATGAGTGTTAGGACCTGAGCTGAAATCCTCAGTTCAAGGCTTAGCTTTCAGCCTCTCCTGTTACCCCAGCATGGCTGGGATTTTTCACCTCATGCCCCAGCTGCTTTCCTGCTCATTCTGGGTTCTTTGTGTCCTCCCTCCCACAGAAACGGTGCCTAGAAGAGAGGGTCACATCCACCACTTCCCTTTGGTGATGTCCTGTAGACTGGCTACTGTCCAACCTGCCTCCTCCTCCCTGCACTTGCCCATTGTATCCAATTAAAACAGTTGATGGGCATCCTCATGATCCCATGTTCTTTTCTCTATTTTTCATTCATGATAAAATTCAGTAAAAAGGAGGAGGAGGGGAAAATATTCCTTCTTGCTGCCCTTGGTGCTTCCAGTTAGGACCACACTGTCAGTCCCAAAGCACATCAGCTGGCATCACACAGCTGTAGCAGAGGCTGCCAAAGAGGAAATGCAAGGACAAAAAAAAAAAGGCTGTTCTCCTGATTTTTCTCTTCTGAAACAGACCCAGTGCCTCTACCCTGTCATCTGGAAACCTGGTTTCTTCCCTTCCCAGTGAAGGACTCTTTTAGTCTCAGCACAGAGGGCTGAGGGAACCAAGTTATCCTGGCTCCTTGCAACTTCATGGCCTCCAGTGCTGCTGCTGGCTTCAGGTGCCACATGTGGGACCTCCCTTCCCACCTTTGCCTGGCAGCCCCTAAATCTGCATCAGGGCTGGAGATAATGCTTAATGTTTAGCACGTTTCCTTTGAAAGCCACCCTGGCAGTGTTTCAGGATCATTAACACCTAAGAGCTGGGAGCAGGCAGACCAGGACCAGTGAGCACAATGGTTAATTAGCAGATTACAAATCATCTTTTAAATGGACTGTTGATAGGGCTTCAGGGCTTTTAAATTGTCCTTCTATTAACAGAGTTTCCCAGGGTGGTGGAGCAGCAGTGACTGTAATCAAGAGACACAAAAGCTGCTTTCAGGGACTTAGACAGATGAGTCTGACTCCTGTGCTTGCATGGGAGAGGAACCAAACCCAGGGCAGAGAAACACTTGCTTTTGGAGAGTCAGAAAGGGGGGCTGAAAAGCCTTAAGCCACTTCAAACAGTGAAATTCATAGGCAGATTTTTCAAAAAAGAATTAGAAAAAAAAAATCTTCTTGCGTACTAGTTTCCAAAATCCTGCCTGGGGGAGAGCTGAGCACTGGAGAACCAGCTCTGAGCTTTTACAAAACTCCTCCTGCAAAAGAAATGTCACTTCTGGTGCCTCCATGTGCCTGGAGAAGTGGGCACCAAAAAGTTAGTTTAATGATTGCAGGCACTTTCAAAATAAGGTGACAGTGAAGTAGCTCAGAGACGTGGAAGCTTGTGAAAGCTTTTGGGCTGGAGAAGCTCAAAACAGTGCTTAACATAGTGCTGCATAATGGCATCAGGAGCCTTAGTTCTGTGTGTGTGTGTGCTGGGAGCGAGACAAACACAGTGTTGGAACGCAGTTGGGATCCCAGAGCTGGATCCTGATTAGGAACAGGCTCTGCCCCACCCCAGACCGTTCTGAGGCTGGGAAATGGAGAAATCCTGGCATAAATCTCAGGATAAACCAACGTCATCTTCTCTGCTTCCTTGAGGGTTTTGTCCCTCCCCACATCTGTCCCCTGCTGTGCAGGAACAGTTGAACTCTGAGCTGATAATGACTTCGTCGTATTTCATCATTCTGGGGGCGGGGAGGAGGAAGGGCAGAGCAGCGTTCTGCTT
Source organism: Dryobates pubescens (assembly GCF_014839835.1). Taxonomy (NCBI): domain Eukaryota; kingdom Metazoa; phylum Chordata; class Aves; order Piciformes; family Picidae; genus Dryobates; species Dryobates pubescens. The sequence continues at coordinate 20,128,874 of NC_071633.1, forward strand.
CCTGATGGCCTGGGTGTGTGTCGCAGCAGGCTGACGGCGCAGGGCAGCGCGCAGCAGGCATCGCTCTGCTCCCCAGCCAGTGCACAAGCACGGCCCGAGTTGTAAGGGACCTCAAAGCTCAGCCGGCTCCAACCCCCTGCCATGGGCAGGGACACCTCCCACCAGCCTAGGCTGCTCAAGGCCTCATCTAGCCTGGCCTGGAACACCTCCAGGGAGGAGGCAGCTGCAGCCCCCCTGGGCAACCTGTGCCAGAAACTCACCACCTTCACCGTCAAGAATTTCTTCCTCACCTCCAGTCTCAATCTCCCCTCCTACAGTTCAAAGCCATCACCCCTCATCCAGTCACTACAAGCCCTTGTCAAAGGGCCCTCTCCAGCTCCCCAGCCCTTCCCCCAGGGCTGCTCTAAGCTCTCCCTGGAGCCATATCTTCTCCTCCCAAGCCTACCCTTGTCTGCACAGCTCAGACCTGCTGTCCTTCTGGGGAAGGACAAGATTGTTTGGGTCCTTTTTTCCACAGTGCCCTTTGAGGAGTAAAAATAGCACCAGAGTAAGGGGAAAGGCAGCCTGGCTCTGAGCGAGGGCTGTGAAAGGATGAGAGTTGTGCAGTGTCTCTGTGACACAACCATTTGTGACGTGCCCAAAGCAGCAGAGCCTCAGGGCTGCAGGTCCCAGCCACATAGGAGCTGCCTCTTCTTCAAGGTCCCTCAGCCAGGCCTGCCCAGCACATTTCCTGGCTCTGGGCTGCTCCTTGGCAGAGCCAGGGCTGAGGACAAGCTGTGCTGGGCTGCAGACAGGCAGGGCAGTGCCACCCCCTGTAGCCTGGCTCAGGCTCTGCATGCTTTCTGCTTCCTCTCTTTCAGGGACACGCTTGGGCATTGTGAAGGGTCCAGGCTGAGCTGTTCCTCACATCAGCTTGCATCTGAAATGTGCAGACTCAGGTGAAGCAATGAACACACCTGTGCAGCTCCCTGGCCCAGCTTCCCAGCAGCTATAGAACCACAGAATCATTTTGGATGGAAAAAGCCTTCAAGGTCATTAAGACCAACCATTCTTTGGCTGTACCAAGGCTAAACCACAGTCCTCAGCACTACATCTCTGCAGCTTTTAAATATCACCAGGGATAGGGATTCAACCACCCCCCTGGGAAGCCTGGTCCACTGTCAGAGGAATTTTCAGTGAAGTTTCTTCTAATGTGCAAACTAAACCTCTCCTGAGGCAGCTTTAGGCCATTTTCTCTCGTCTGACAAGACACCAACAGCCACCTGGCTCCAGCCTCCTTTCAGGGAGTTGTAGAGAGCCATGAGGTCTCCCCTCAGCATCCTTTACTCCAGGCTGAACAAACCCAGGTCCCTCAGCTGCTCTGCACCAGCCCTGTTCTCCAGACCCTTCTTCAGCTTTGTTGCCCTTCTCTGAACTCACTCCAGCACCAAAACCTCCTCCTTGGAGTGAGGGCCCCAAAACTGAACCCAGTTATGAAATGTCTTTGGCATTTCCAAAGCAATCTGTGCTTCTTCCCTCCCGTCTCTATTCACACCCGAGGCTTCCCTTAGGGATTGAGGGGCTCCAGCTCTGGCTGCAGCTGGTTCCTTCATGCTTTCTCTAAACTGGTGAGTTTCCTTTACAGCTGCTCTAAAGGCTAAATATCCATCTGCTCCTCATTCCCCAGCCAGCCTCCTCAAATAAGCAAACTTTCCAGCTTCCTGTGGGTCTAACCTCTACAATGCAAGAGAGGGGGACTGCAGGGACTTGTTAGGTTCCTCATGGCAGGTTCTACAGATAGGGCTGCAGGAGAAGTTGACTTTGAGCCTGGATGGAACATTTTTGGTTACCTACCACAATATCCTTTTGAAATAAACACCCAGGATCGTCTTTCACCATCTCCTAGTCCATTCTGCAGCAGCTGAGATGTATTGAGGGATGGATTTTCTGATCACAGATCCCTTTGCGTTTTGTTCCAATTTTTCCCTGCAAAATCCTACAGGTATATCTTCCTTCTCATCTCCAAGGATGTCTTTACACAAGCCTTCTGCCTGAACTGGAGTTACACCAGCTTCATAGGAAGCAGAGATGGATCTGGGAGTGCTGGTGAACAACAGGGTCACTATGAGCCAGCAATGTGCTCTCATGGCCAAAAAGACCAAAGGTCTCCTGGAGGTCATGAAGAAGAGTGTGTCCAGTGGGTCGTGGAAGGTTCTCCTCCCTTTCTACTCTGCCCAAGGGAGACCACAGTTGGAGTCCTGGGTCTAGTTCTGGGCTCCCCAGTCAAAGAGAGACAGGAAACTGCTGGAGGGAGTCCAGTAGAGGCTCTGAAGATGCTGGGATTGGCGCATCTCTGTGAGGAACAAAGGCTGAGAGCCTTGGGGCTGAGAGCCTGGAGAAGAGCAGCCCTAGAGGGGAGCTGAGCAATGCTCAGCAAGAGCTAAGGGGCTGTGGAGGGGCAAGATGCTGAGGCCAGGCTTTTGTCAGTGGTGCCCAGGGACAGGACGAGGAGCAGCACTGGGCACAAACTGGACCCCAGGAGGTTCCATCTGAACAAGAGGAGAAACTTGTTTGGTGTAAGGGTGCTGGAGGCCTGGAGGCTGTGGAGTCTCCTTCTCTGGAGAGCTTCCAATCCCCCCGGCCATTGTGCTGCTGGGCAAGATGCTGTGGGTGCCCTGAATGGTTTCTAGAGGTCCTTTCCACCTCCCACCATGCTGGGATTGGAGGATTCTGTATTGAGACCAGTATCCTGAGTTTCCCCCATCCAGCCCTGGAATGCTGGGGGTGGTAACGACTGGAACAAATCCCCTGTTCTCAGCCAGGGTTGGACCTCAGCACCCATGCTTTCTGGAAGAGCTGACAGGGCAGTTTGGCTGCCACTGTGCCTTTTGTGTTCGGGTTTTGCTTGGCTGTGCAAAATGGCATCATGATCATCTCATGCTCCCCCCACACCCCTGCCCTGGAGCAGTTCAGCAGGGAGGGGAATTTGGGGATCCCTCATCCCTGTACCCTGGGGTCTATGCACTCATGGTAGCAGCATGGCTAATTCCACTGGAAGCAGGGATGGACCCCAGCAGAAGAGCAATGTTTTGGGAGGAGGAGGGACATAGAATCATAGAATCGTTTGGGTTGAAAAAGACTTCTAAGCTCATCAAGTCCAGCCATCAACCAACACCACCATGGCCACGAAAAGTGCCATGGCCACACCTCCAGGGATGGTGACTCCCATGTGTGGGAACACATCCCTTTTTCATGCTTTTCTCATGCATCCCTTGCGTTCCGACTTCTTTTATCTCAGTGTCAGTTTGATTCAGGGCCCCAGAAAACAATCTTCTCTCTTTTGCTGACCTTTCATGGGCAGTTTGACATTTCCTGGTGGGTACAGGGTCAGCAAGTGATTCCCTTGCCAGGAGATCTTGCTTAGTCCTTGAAATAATTCCCCTGTCTGTGGTCCTGCAGGCAGAGGAGAGGAGAACAGCAGAGAAGAGGAGATCAGACAGTGACAGAGGCCTTGAAAATGAGCACGGCCGAAGGGTGAGTGGAGTCCAGTGCCCCTTGGAGGGGAGCCTTGTCTTGGAAGAGGAAACCAGTAGGATCTGCCACTCCACCAGTGAGAGTGCCCTCAGTCCTAGAGGAAGCAGCAATGTGCTCTGATGTGGTCCCCACCATTCATCCCTCTCATCATAGAATCATGGAATTGTTTGGGTTGGAAAAGACTTAAGATCATCGAGTCCAGCCCTCAACCCAGCACCACCACGGCCATCAAACCAGGGCCCCAGGTGCCATGGCCACACATTTCTTGAATACCTCTAGGGATGGTGACTCCACTGCCTCTCTGGGCTACCTGTTCCAATCCCTGACCACTTCTGCAGGAAAGAGATTGTTCCAGACTCCAACCTGAACCTCCCCTGGCAGAATTTCAGGCCATTTCCGCTCATCTGGAGCTTTGCTGAGCAGAACAGACCCGAAGCAAAGCAGGGCTGGAAAGAGGTAATGGGGGAGCTTGCCTTTCACACCTCGTGGTGGCTGCTCCTGCCACCCTGTCTCGGTCTGGAGAGGGAAAGAGACTCAAGTTCTTTTGAATATTCCCGTGTTGTGAAATTAGAGGCACAAACGAGGCCAAAATATCAACAGCTAGACTATTTATTACATAAATAAAGTGGAAATGAGAAGGGGAGAGGGAGAAAATAGAGAGGGAGAGAGAGAAGAGGAAAGGAATTATATTACCGCACCCCTCACCCCCCACAAGACAGTTTGAGTCCGTGGAGGAAAGGTGCTGCAGGAGATGCTGGGTTTGTAGAGAAAGGGTGCTGAGGCTTTGGCTGGAGAAGAGATGCGGTCCTGTGGGCAGCCTCTTCAGCTCCATGAGTGGCAGCAGGCGTGATTTAGGACACGGAGAGAGGGTTCAGTCTGCTTCTCCCAGGCTCCACGGCCTCTTTTCTCCGGAGCAGCACTGTCCCGGGCTTTTCCTTCCTTCTCAGCGGCATGGTCCTTCTTCTGCGCTTTTCTTCTTCCAAGCCAGTAGTTGCTCAAGTTTTTTTATACAGTTTTTAGTCCTTAGGTATGTGTCCAAGCATTGTCCCTCAGGAATTCAGGGGCCAGGAAATCATCCTTAGGTAAATATCCAGGTATCGTTCCCCAGGAAATCTTTCTGTGCATTCCTGTGTGTTTGGGCAGGGGTCTGGATGGAGGTGGGGGGGTGTCCTCTGCCTCCTCCTTCTCCATCTACATGCCCCCATAGTCATTACACATCAGGAAACAGGTGGTGAATCCATTGTCTCACCATCCTCCCTTCCTGGGGTATCTGATGGCTGGAAATGATCTTGTCTTACGCATATTCCCGAAGGTGGCCTCGGTCCATTGTTGTGAGGCCAGCTGTGGTCCAGTGGTTGATGTTATCTTTTGCACCTTCCAAGAGTCGTTCCAGTGGCTCTGCCCAACACATATCAGCTGTTGTCTGGGCAAGCAGCAAGTGATTTTATCTTTGTTGAGTCACACAAGGAGAGACAAGCTTTAGTCTCTCACACACCCGCCCAGCAGGAGGGGTATTTTACAGGGTAGGGTCCTCACCCGTGTGGCAGTACTGCCTTTGTTGGTTTCTTGCCCCAAAACACTTGCTCATGGGTTGAGAAGCTCAGGATTAGTGTTAGCTGCAGCTCCTCCCTGCAGCAGTAGCCAGGAGGTTGGAGGTAAATGAGAGCACAGCTTTTCCCACTGACTCTTTAATGCAAACCCTGGAGGGCATGCTGGCTCCCCCCCAGCCTGCAGATGCTCTTAATTAACAGAGCTTAAATTTAATAGCCCCACCTCAGTGGGATTCATTAGGAGGACACAGATGGGCTCTGAAACATTAATTTCAGCTGAATATGAACCCCTCAAGAGCAGAAAAGGGGAGAACAGCAGCCTGTGGTCTAGCTCACCACAGCCAGGCTGCAGCTGAGGTGAGTTCTTGGTCAGGGAGCAGCTGTCCCTGCTTTTGGAGTTCCATAGCTCCCTCTGCATTTCCCCAGAGCAAGTGCAGGCATTAGTCTTGGTCTTGCCCAAAGTTTTGCCTTCCCCTTGGCTAAGGGGCAAGGTGAGGGCACAGGGTACTTCCTTTGTCCTCCCGTTCTGGAGCGGGAACCTGCTCTCACGAGCTGTGTGCTGCTCAGCTCTTGCATGCTGCTCTTTTCTGGGCACGTTAGGATCCATCACGGCAGGACCTGCTGTCCCTTACTGTACTGTGAGGCTGGAAGCTGGGGGGAGCATCTCCAGGTCCGTGCCCCAGCCCTTTCTTTGTCTTTGTGTTCCTTGCCTTTCTGTGCACCTCACCTCTCCCTTCTTGCAGATGCAGTCTCGGGTCCCTCAGCTCCTGCCAGCTAAGGAATGACGGAGCAATCACTGCCACCCCAACTCCAGCCCACGCTGCTGGGTCTCCTTGGTAACAGGGCTTTTAGTTGCTCCTTCCCTGCTACTCTGCTTTGATCATCAGCACAACCCAGGGAGTTAATTCTAGTTTGGGGAAGGGGTGAGGGTGGCTGGTGTGGAAGGGCACATGTGTGAAGTGATGAATTATCCACTGGCAATTAGCACCCTGGGACCCAGCTCTGCACTAGGCTATTCTCTATGTTGTATTGCTTGACAGCACACCATGGCCACTTGGCTGCTGGTTCCACCACATCCATTAACCTGACAGCTGGGTTACCTGCCCCCTCCCTTCACATGCTCCAGCAGCTTGGAACTGTCTTTTCATTAAGCTTTGAATTCTGGAACAGTGGCAGCCCTTAACTAGTCCTTCATGAATGAGAAACGAAGAGGCTAGAAGGGCAGTGAAGAGCCTTCACAGTGGGCTCCTGTGGATGCCTGATGGCCACAGAAGGCTCTTTTCCTCCTCAGCCCTGTCGGTGTGAAGGGCTTTTAAGTTCTCCTTCCTCCAGGGCAGACTGGTAAGGTCCTGTGGTGATAGGACAAGGTGCAATGGTTTGCAACTAGAGCAGCATAGATTTAGGTTGGACCTAAGGAAGATCTTTACTATGAGAGTGGTGAGACACTGGAACAGGTTGCCCAGAGAAGTTGTGGGGACCTCATCCCTGCTAGTGTTGAAGACCAGGCTGGATGAGGCCTTGAGCAACCTGGTGTAGTGCAAGGTGTCCCTGCCCATGGCAGTGGGGTTGGGACTGGATGATCTTAAAGCTCTAGGTCCAGTCCCTCTGCCATGGGAAGGGACAGCTTCTGCTAGACCAGGTTGCTCAAGGCTACAGTTGGAAATGCTTTAAAAGTCTGCAAAACTGTGATGTCAACCAGCCCTGGGACCAGTATGGATTCATAGAATCATTTTGGTTGAAAAAGACCTCTAAGATATTTAGGCTGTGGGTAAAGCTGAGCCCTTCCATGTCCACATTACTTCAGAGAGAGAAGAAGACCTTGCTTCAGGCTCTCCAGTGTCACTGAACATTTCTGGTGGTGACAGAGCAAGGACACCACACAAAGCTGTTTCAGACACTTTATTAACAAGAAGCTCTTTTGCCTCCTGTAGGATGGTGGGAAGCCAGCCCAGAGGAGCCCTGGAGAGCTGAGCTGGGCCCTGGCAGGGCGGGAGCGCTCGGAGTATGTGCGCTGGAAGAGGGAGCGGGACCAGATCGACCTGGAGCGGCTGGCGCGGCACAGGAACGCCAGGGGCGAGTGGAGGCGTGCCTGGGATGTGGAGAAGTCGGAGCACATGTAGGTCCTGCTCAGTCCTGGGGTGCTTTGTCTGCAGCAGGCCATGTAAAGCCAGTGATGACATCTTGGGTAGCTCTCTCTTGCTGATCAAATCCCCTGCTGTCACGTGCCTCTCCCACATTGCTGTCTCTTTCTCCTCCTAACCGTGTCTGGTGGGCCCAGGTATGTGAGTGATCCTTCTGTTTTCTTTCTGATATGAGGGCTCCTATCCTGATAGGAGATACTGTGAGTTGACAAAGCTTGCCTGCCTTTGGTTCCATCAGGACTTGGACTGTGGGAGAGAAGGGAGCATGAATCAATGCTCCATCTGCCTCTGGAGGATCCTCTCCATCTCCCCAAGGATAAATCCAATAGCAGGAGGGTACAGGTGCTCTTCTAGAAACAAGAATGGACAAGCTCACATTGCACGTTTTCTCAGCTGCCCTGCTTGTTTCTCCTTTTCAACCAGCGTAGAGGCCACCAGGCCTAAATCCTCTGTACGTCATAAACCAAGCCCTTTCAGGTGCTGCAGCATGAAGGGGTCACTTAAACATCTGCTCTGGAGGAAATGTTGGAGACAGCAACACAGGAAAGCTCTTACTGGGGTCTGACATCTCCCTGCTTTAAGCACGGTCCCTCAAGCTGTGCTTGTACAGCTGGGTCACACCAGGTAGAAAGCTCTGGAGGATGACTTGGCACATGCGGCAGGATGAGGTTTGATTGGGTGTGGAGTTGGGGAATGTTTTCTGAGAAAGGTGTTTGTACAGGGCAGATAGGTGGGACAACCTTTTGGCTGAGGAATGGCACCAAATACATAGATTGCAGTCCCTGAGACCTCAATAATCAGAGGCAAATTGACTTAAGTGGGTGCTGAGTGTTGCTCTAAGACAGTTCTGAGCCCCACTCTTCTGAATATCAATTTTTAAGGGAAAAGTCATAATACAAACCAAACAGGATTAGAAACAAATCAAACTATCTCAACCAAAGTCTGACACATTCTGAAGCTACATCAAACTGGAAGTTTGGGGAGCTGCATTTGAGCCTGGGACAGCTACATGTCACCAACACCCTAACACATTACGTGCTACATGAACTTCAGCAGGAGTTAATGACTTCTCCCTAGCATCAGGTGATAGAATGAGAGGGAATGGCCTGAAATTGTGCCAGGGGAGGGTTAGGTTGAACATTAGGAACAGTTTCTTTCCTGCAAGAGCAGCCAGGGTTTCAAATAGGCTGCCCAGGGAGGTGGTGGAGTCACCAACCTGAAAGTGTTCAAGAAACCTGTGGCCATGGCACTCGGGGCCATGGTTTAATGGCTGTGGTGGTGCTGGGTTGAGGGTTGGGTTTGATTTTAGAGGCCTTTTCCAACCCAAACAATTCTATGATTCTATTCTAGAATTAAATCCATCCATATGGGTGGTGATGTAAATGTTTTAGAGGGTCTTCTTTCGGGGTAGAACTGCCTCACAGCCTCACCTCTCCTGGGCAGTGCAGTTGCAGATCCTGCTGCCAAGCCTGCATGTATTTGTCAGTGGGCAGGTGCAGAAAGGGTCAAAGGCTGGAGCCTGCTCATCTCAAGGTCTCCTGCCCATGCTTTTGCCCGTTGGAGGAGAACCATCAGGTCTTACAATGCCTGTTTTTAACCTGCAGGTTTGAAGAAGACTTTGTTAAGGATGGAGAGCCAGCCTTGGATAATCCCAGCCATAAGAAAGGTTGGCAAGGGACACCTAGATTCTGCCCTGATGCTGGTGAATGCCAAATGTCAGCTGCGAAACTGCTTGCTGGGCGAATGCCTCCGAGTGCAGCGCAGGGGTGCCAGCCCTCGCTGCCCTGCAGGGTGCTCAGGGCTCTGAGTGTCTGGGTGCTAGAGCTTTTGACCTTCCCATCCAGAGCAGTGGCTTTCATAACCTCCTAAGACAGCTCCTAAGGAGCTGGACACTGCCTCCTGTCCCAGACACTGGTTTGAGAGGCAGTCCTATTCCAGAGCTTATCATCTCTGATCCCTGTGGCACATACTGGCTTCTTTACTAGCAGAAGTCCATCATGACTCCTGTTCCTCAGGAGATGGACTGGCAGAACAAAACTTTCCCTTGTGACACCCTGTTTGAATGTCTGCCTTTTTGCTGCCTGTCCCTTGCAGAACCTCATTCACTCCATGCTTGCTTTGCTTTGTCCTTCCAGGTGGAAGGAACCCAAGGAAATTCCAGCACAGGTCCTTTCCTCCCGATGGGAGAGGTGAGTAAAGCCCAAGACTCAGTTGCTCACCCCTCTAAATGTCAGCACCTCTGATAGGTCCTCATTGAGAGAGTCACCCCAGATTTGGAGAGCCTTTTGTTATCACACCGCATGGTTGCCCTCATAGCTGTGTGGTGCAAGTCTGTGCTGTGTGGCAAGGGAGGAGAAGAAAGGTCTTACGGAATCATTTCTGGAAGAAAAGTAGGTTCTTGGTGTGGTGAAGAGTTCAGTGAGATTGATTGTTTCAAGGCATTTTCAAGTTGTGGATGGAAATGTTCAAGGCCAGGCTGGATGAAGCCTTGAGCAACCTGGGCTGGTGGGAGGTGTCCCTGCCCATGGCAGGGGTGCTGAAACGAGAGGATCTTTAAGGTCCCTTCCAACCCAAACCATTCTGTGATTCTATTTCAGTTGGAAAATCCCTTTAAGATCATCAAGTCCTACCATGATCTAACTCTACCAAGTCTGGGGCTAAACCATGATCACATGTCTTCTGAGAACAGCACAAGGGAGACTGTGTCCCAGTAATAAGAGTTAAAGCTCTAATTGGAATTTGGAATAAAAGCTGCAGAAGAAGTCCCCTTAAATTCTCAGTGTGTTCATTGCTTTAGAAATGGCACATGCAGTGTGCACACAGTTCTGGGGGCTTCCCCCTCCAGAGCTCCTCTCCAGTGACACAAGGGTGCTGGTCCTTTTGGTGGTCCATCAACTGGTTTTTCCTGTTCTTGCATGATATTTCCAATCTGTCTTCTAGGTGGAGGACAGCATGGAGTGAATGTGAGCGACCCTGGTCAGAAGGTGGTGTCTGCTGTGAGCAGCCGAGCCAAGGGGAAGGACAGACTGACAGGCAGAGCCAGGAGGTAAGGAGGTTGCCAGCACTGCCATGGGCACTGTGCTTGTGATACAGAGGTGTTTTGGCTGGAAAGGACCTTTTAAGATCATGGAGGCTAACCCTTAACCCAGCACTGCCAGGGCCCCACTAAACCATGTCTCTCAGTGCCACATCTCCACGGCTTGGAAACCCCTCCAGGGATGGGAACTCCACCACTGCCCCAGGCTGCGTGGGCCAGGCCTTGACAACCCTTTCCATGAAGAAGTTGTTCCTCCTGGCAACCTTAACTTGCCCTTGGGCAGCCTGGGGCTATTTCCTCTTCTGCTGTTGTTTATTCCTTGGCAGAGGAGACAACCCCCGCTGGCTCCAACCTCTTTTCAGCGAGTTGCGGAGAGCCAGGAGGTCTCCCCTCAGCCTCCTTTTCGCCAGGCTGAACGACCCCAAGTCCCTCAGCTGCTCTTCACCAGACCCTCCATCAACTTCTCTGGATCTGCTCCAGCCCCTCAATGTTCTTCTTGGAGTGAGGGGCCCAAAACTGACCCCAGTATTTGAGGTGTGGCCTCACCAGTGCCCAGTCCAAGAGGACAATCACCTCTCCAGTCCTGCTGGCCACACTATTTCTGATACAGGTCAGGATGTCCAGGTCTCATTTCTTGCCTAGCTGTGGAGAGAGGCAGACAAAGATACTGCTCCACAAGGGCAGCTGTTTGAATGAGTTCACATTGGCTGGGGCCACGTCTGGCAGGATCAGGCTTTGTGGGATCTGTGGTATTTGTGTGGTCTGTTATCACTGTACTGACACCCTGCATCTCTGCAGAACATCCCTGAGGAGGTCAGGGTTTCCCTGACCAGATCTGGATTGTACTGGCACATGCCCCAGACAGCTTTTGAACACATCTGACTTCCAGGCATGGCTGATGTGGAGGGGCAGCCTCCAAAGATGATTCCCAACTGAATCAGCGGTAATTAGGACTGACACTGTGGTACAGTCTCCTGCTTCAGCATCTCCTCCTAAAGCCTCCTGACTTGGTGGGGAGGGAAGGGGCCTGCTCCTGCCAGCTGTGTGCAGCATACAGCAGGGCAGTGATTTGTACAGGAGTCATTTCAGATCACCAGCAAAATGAAGCCATTCTGCAGGTTCTCCCACGTCCTCCCAGGCCCCTCCCCTGCTGCTCCCCATAATTAAATCTCAATGCAGTCTCCAGTTTCCTGGAGCCATGCTGATGGTTTAATAACAGTGATCATCTTCACAGCACTGCCATGCCCTTTAGCAGGCAACTAAAGGATGAAGAGTTGATTACATACCTCAGGCCTCTTCATTTATCCAGACACTAAATCTTTTCTGCAGCACTTAATGTTGGTGTTCTTTAACCATCCAGGTCAGTTATGACCATGCAGTTCACCAGATGCACATCCAGATCCTGCTTCACAGGGGTACTTGCAGTGTTTCCCAGAGAGAGAGTTCACAGAAGCACAGACTCATAGAATTGTTGGTGTTGGAAGAGACCTTTGAGCTCATCAAGCCCAGCTGCTCCCCTGGAGCTCACAATGCCACCGCTGCTGCTGAGCCCCTGCCATTAAACCACATCACTCAGCACAACATCCACAGAGCTTTTAAACAGCCCCAGGAATGGAGACTCCACCACCTCCCTGGGCAGCCTGTGCCAGTGCCTGAGAGCCCTTTCTGGGAAGAAATTGTTCACATGTCCAACCTAAACCTCCCCTGGTGCAGCTTGAGGCTGTTCCTTCCTGGCTCTAACCTCCTTTCAGGGGGTGGTAGAGAGCCAGAAGTCTCCATTCATTCTTCTCTTTTGAAGATTAAACAGCCCCATTTCCCTCAGGAACTGTTCAGGACATGGTTTAGTGGGCATGGTTTGGTGGTGTTGGGTTGACAGTTGAACTTGATTTTAGAGGTCTTTTCCAATGTTAATGGTGGTGTAAGAAACTCTTAAGTTGGAGGTCAGCTGCTGCTGGCTGTTCCTTGGCTGACCTGAGGAGCTAGGCAGGGTGTGTGTAAGCAGCGCCATAGAATCAGAGAATGGTAGGGGTTGGAAGGCACCTCTGGAGATCACCAAATCTGACCCCCCCCGTCAAAGCAGGGTCACCTTGGGCAGGTCACACAGGAATGCATACAGATGGGTCCTGAAAGTCTCTAGATAAGAAAACTCCACAACTTCTGTGGGCAGCCTGCTCCAGGGCTCCAGCACCCTCACAACAAAGATTCTCCTCGTGTTGAGGATTCTGCTCTCAGGACAGCAGTAGGTCTCACAGTCAGAGCCTGGCGCTCCATTAGGCCGGGAGATCTTGGAACGTTGCTTTTGTTTCCAGTGGCTGTGCTTGAGGAAATGCACCTGAGCAGTCAGAACCCACAGCTTCTTGTGCTGGGGACTGGGAATCCACTTAAAGATGGGTTGTCTGCTGTCTTCCTAAGCCCTGCTGGTTAATGAACCTTGTTAAAATGAGATTTAATTCTCAGAACTGGCTGAAGGATGGGATCGTGAGATTGCACACATCCAAGTGCCGGGTTCTGCACACTGGCCACAGCACCCCATGCAGTGCCACAGGCTGGGGTCAAAGTGGCTGGAGAGCTGCCAGGCAGAGAGGGAGCTGGGGATGCTGGTTGATGGTAGGCTGAACATGAGCCTGCAGTGTGCCCAGGCAGCCAAGAGGGCCAATAGTATCCTGGCCTGCATCAGGAACAGTGTGGCCAGCAGGAGCAGGGAGGTCATTCTGCCCCTGTACACTGCACTGGTTAGGCCACACCTTGAGTCCTGTGTCCAGTTCTGGGCTCCTCAGTTTGGGAAGGAGGTTGACTTGTTGGAAGGTGTCCAGAGAAGGGCAACAAAGTTGGTGAGGGGCTTGGAACACAGCCCTGTGAGGAGAGGCTGAGGGAGCTGGGGTTGCTTAGCCTGGAGAGGAGACTCAGGGGTGACCTTATTGCTCTCTACAACTCCCTGAAGGGAGATTGTAGACAGGCAGAGGTTGGTCTCTTCTCCCAGGCAGCCAGTACCAGAACAAGAGGACAGAGTCTCAGGCTGTGCCAGGGGAGGTTTAGGCTGGATGTTAGGAAGAAGTTCTACACAGAGAGAGTGATTGCCCATTGGAATGGGCTGCCTGGGGAGGTGGTGGAGTCACCATCATTGGAGGTGTTCAGGAGGAGACTTGATGGGGTGCTTGGTGCCGTGGGTTAGTTGTTTGGGTGGTGTTGGATTGGTTGATGGGTTGGACGCGATGATCTTGAAGGTCTCTTCCAACCTGGTCTATTCTATTCTATTCTATTCTATTCTATTCTATTCTATTCTATTCTATTCTATTCTATTCTATTCTATTCTATTCTATTCTATTCATCAGCACACAATCCAGTTAGCTTTGTCTGTGAGTTATATTCCACCCCTTCCCATTCTTCAGCTCCATCCCTAATAATATATCCTTGGGAAAGAAGCTGATGAGCTGTGGTCCTGCTGGCTCTGTCCTGCCCACTGAATGCAGCATGGTTGGGCCACAACAGATCCCAGAGGATGTTCAGGATAGGCACACCAAGAGATTTGCTTGGTGCTGCTAAGTTCTGTAAACGCCTCAGAACAGGTCGGGTGAGCATGCTGGCCAGTTCAGCATTGGTGTCTAGCTGGTTTGGGCAGGGGGGGGTCTGCTCTGGGCTTGCTCTGCAGGTCACCTTTAGCTGTACCTGTCTAGCCTGTGCCTAGAAAATTTTCCACACTGATTTTCAGAACCTTTGCAGGGCACCACTGAAAATGCATCCCTGCTTAGCGGGGCTTCTTCCACAAAAAGGCACCCTTTTTTGGTCTGAGCTGGTGGTAATGACTTACCCCATGTTGAGGACAGGACCTCACTGCTCCTGGGTTGGGTGTGGGGTCTGTGTCTGCTCCAAGCTGCTTCAACCTCTCAATAAGGACACTGTCTCCAGCTCTCTGCTCAGAGAGCATGAAGGTGCAGCAAATGTAACTCACTCCTGCCCTAGGGAGTGGGCTAGGTGTGAAGCAGCTCAGTGTGATTGTGTGGTGGAGCCTGTGATGTCAGCTCCCACATCAGTTTCACAAGGGCACGTGGGGTCACTGTCACCTTTGTCTCTGGGAATGCCTGCTTCTGCAGCCACCTCAGTGTGCATTTCCATTCGTTTTGTGTCTTAGCCCAAATCTGCCAGAGGGAGAGGCCAGCAAGCCCAACAGGGTCTGTCCAGAGAAGAATTAAATCTCACATGCACAGTATCCCAGCATGGTGGATTTGGAAGGGACCTCTGGAGATCATCCAGTATACCCACCCTGCTCAAGCAGGGCACCAACAGCACCTTGCCCAGGACCACAATGTTCAGCGTGGTCTGGAATCTCTGTAGAGAAGGAGACTCCACAGCCTCTCTGGGGAGCCTGCTCCAGGCCTCCAGCACCCTTACACCAAAGAAATTTCTCCTCATCTTCATCTGGAATCCCAGTTCCAGTTTGTGCCCATGGCCCATTGCCCCTCCCTGTCTGCCTCTGCGTCTGGCATTGTGGAGATCTGGGACACTTGGGCACTGTCAGACAAGCCGGACAGGGCCATGGCAGACATCAGCAGGAGCCATCTGTAGATCTTGTTAGTCCAAGGCCAGCTGCCTGTTCTGGCCATTGGGTCCTAGGTTTTCATTCCATTGGGAATTATAACAACCAGCTCACGAAGATGTAGTGGTCTCAGATGAGTGTCTCTGGATGGGCTCAGTCCTTTGCAGGTGCCAGAAGCATCTGGATCAGGAGCTGGCCACCTTTATCTCTTGCTGCCTGCTCAAAGGGCTCAGAGAGGGAGTTCATGGACCTAGTAGAAACTCCCATGCAGGTGTGAGGCAGGCAGAGTGGCTTTGCCACAGGAGAACTTGAAGGCCTAAATCCTGATTTATTTTTTTCCTTGGCAGGTGGGATGCAAAAGAAGGTGAGGACATGTCTCTTCTGAAGGATGACCTTGACAGCCAGGTGGGTGCATGAGTTCAAGGCTAGCTGCTGAGTTCTCTCAAAACATCTACTGTCAGGAAAGTTGGAGGCTCTTGGCCAGGGCAGAGCTGGGAGACTTCCATATTGGGATGAATGTGCCCCTCGTTGGCACTCTGCAGATGGCTTGGTCTGAGAGCAGCTTCATGTCCTGTGCTGACCCTCTATCAGCACAATAATCCCACTTACTCTGCTCCCTGGACACATCTCCCCCTACATTGTTCTACGTCCTTTAATGGTCTCCACAAAAGTTTCCTCAAGTTTGGAGACCCATCACAGACAAGGGAGACTATTCTGCTGATTTAATTAGCTGAAATAATTATCTCCTTTCCTCAGAGAAGCCTTGGTATGGACAAGGAGAAGAGCAGAGGTGAGGAGGGGATGGAAGAGAGCTCCACAGCTGACCTGGAGGAGAAGGTGAAACAGACAAGCCTCCAAGATCATGGGGCCCCCTTATCACAAAGGCTACGAAGTGGAAAGATCCAATCTGGCCACAATGGCCAGAAGGAGGAGCAGAGAGAAGTGAAGGACAGGGAGGTGCCCATGGCGAACACAGGCGACTCAGAGCCAGGGCCCAAGCCAAGTCAGGAAGGCGCTGGGGAAGATGCTGATGGGAAGCCTGGCACTGCTGATGTCTCCCAGGAGAAGGAAAGCACTAACAGCTCTGCTCCACAGAGCAGCCTTCCAAGCACTGAGCAAGCCACCAGGTATGGCAGTGAGGAGACTCTGACACTGCCTGTGGGAGCTGGCTCAGAGAAAACCTCAGCTTCAGGACAGGAGTCCACTGAGAACTCTCCAGGCAGCCATGGAGGAAAGCTGGACACAGCAGCAGGAGACAGACTGGATGCAGGTCAAGGACAGCTGGTGGGAAAAAGAGGGGAGGAAGTGACCCAAACCACTGCCCTTCAGGGACAGACATTTGCACTGAAAGACAGTCAAGATGCTGAGAGCACTGAACACAGAGGAGATCCTCTGCCCCCAAGGAACACCAGCTCTGACAAGACTGTTGTATCTGATCAGGACACAGCAAAATCACAGTCCAGGGAAGGGGACCAGCCTGAGGACTGCAAGGACAAGGACAGTGAGGACACCCACAACTAGCAAAGATTGTACCAGCCTGCCTGAGACAAAAGGTGAGTCCCTGACCCCTCTCCCCACACTGTGGTTGTTATCCTATTAGAATAGAATAGAATAAACCAGGTTGGAAGAGACCTTCAAGATCATCGTGTCCAACCTATTATCCAACACCACCTAAACAACTAAACCATGCAACCAAGCACCCTGTCAAGTCTCCTCCTGAACACCTCCAATGATGGTGACTCCACCACCTCCCCAGGCAGCACATTCCAATGGGCAATCACTCTCTCTGTGTAGAACTTCTTCCTAACCTCCAACCTAAACCTCCCCTGGTGCAGCTTGAGACTTTGTCCTCTTGTTCTGGTGCTGGTTGCCTGGGAGAAGAGACCAACCTCCACCTGTCCACAACCTCCCTTCGTGGAGTTGTAGAGAGCAAGAAGGTCTCCCCTGAGCCTCCTCTTCACCAGGCTAAGCAACCCCAGCTCCCTCAGCCTCTCCTCATAGGGCTGTGCTCCAGACCCCTGACAGCTTTGTTGCCCTTCTCTGGACACCTTCCAGCAAGTCAACCTCCTTCCCAAACCCAGGGGCCCAGAACTGGACACAGGACTCAAGGTGCGGCCTAAGCAGTGCAGTGTACAGGGGCAGAATGACCTCCCTGCTCCTGCTGGCCGCACTGTTCCTGATGCAGGCCAGGATGCCGTTGGCCCTCTTGGCTGCCTGGGCACACTGCAGGCTCATGTTCAGCCTACCATCGACCAGCATCCCCAGGTCCCTCTCTGCCTGGCCGCTCTCCAGCCACTCTGACCCCAGCCTGTGGCACTGCATGGGGTTGCTGTGGCCAATGTGCAGAACCCGGCACTTGGATGTGTGCAGTCTCAGGCCTTTGGACTCTGCCCATCTGTCCAGCCTGTCGAGGTCCCTCTGCAGAGCCTCTCTCTACCCTCCAGCAGATCAACTCCTGCCCCCAGCTTGGTGTCATCAGCAAATTTACTGATGATGGACTCAATGCCCTCATCCAGATCATCAGTAAAGGTATTGAACAGGATAGGGCCCAGCACTGATCCTTGGGGCACACCACTGGTGCCTGGCTGCCAGCTGGATGTGGCGCCATTCACCACCACTCTCTGGGCTCGGCCCTCCAGCCAGTTCCTAACCCAATGCAGTGTGCTCCCGTCTCAGCCATAGTACAGCCCCAGAGCCCCATTTTCTGTGGTCATAATTGGACAAATGTTCATTAACAGCAATACAGGGCCCTCCTGGAAAGGAGTTTGAAGGAGTTTATGTGGCAAGCAGGAGTAGGAAAGTGTTTGTGTCCCTGTACTCGGCACTGGTGGGGGCCACACCTTGAATCCTGGATTCAGTTTTGGGCCCTTCACTCCAACAAGGGTATTGAGGGGCTGGAGCGTGTCCAGAGAAGGGCAACAAAGCCAGGGAAGGGTCTGGAGAACAGGGCTGGTGAGGACCAGCTGAGGGACCTGTGGCTGTTCAGCCTGGAGAAAAGAGGCTGAGGATAGACCTTGTTAAGACCCTCCAATAGAGAGAAGAAAGCTGGGGACAGACTTTTGAGCAAGGCCTGTTGTGACAGGACAAGAAGTGATGGTTTAAATGAAGAGAGGAAGATTTAGACTAGAAAGAAGACATACTTGACACTGAGGACTGTGAGACCCTGTCCCAGATTGCCCAGAGAGGTGAGAGATGACCCATGCCCTGGAACCATTGTCTGGGGCTCTGAGTAACCTGCTCTAGTTGCAGATGTCCCTGCTGACTGCAGGGAGGTTGGACTAGGTGAGCTTTAAAGGTCCCTTCCCACTCAAACCAGTCTGGGACTCTATGAACATTCTTTGGGACAGCAAAACAAAAAAAGAAAAAAACCTGGATTTCTCCAGCACAAGCTCAGCACACCCAGAGCAGTCCCCTCTCTGCCTGGCTGTCCAGCTGGGCTCCTGGGAGCAACCAAAGAACCACCACCACCAAACAGCAAAAGCTCATTTGGCTCAAGGGGCTTAAGTTGTCCCTATATTTGGAGCAAAAAGGTCTCATGTCTGTTTCTGCCAGTGTTTGAAGTTCCCAGATCCCCATGGCAAGCTGCACACAACCACAGATGGCAGCCACAAATAGCCACCAGCTGGTGGCAGTCCCTTCATTCTCCCCTGGTATCTGTTTCCTGCTGCTCCACAGACGTCAAGTTCAGACCACAATGTGTATACAGACCTGCAAAGCTCTGCCTTATATCCATGGAATTCTCCCTCAAGCAGCTCTTTAGAACCAGGTCCCTCAGGATTGCTCCAGTCTGAGGTCAGTTGGGATCCTTGGCAGGGTTTTCCTGTTTGGTTTTTTTTTGTTGTTTATTGATCCTGATGCCTGCACCTGGCTCCAGATGATACTTTAGGGCAAGAATTGCACAAAGGGCAATCCACAGGAAACCTGTGTTCAGCAAAGCCATGGTGTGTGGCACACAAGGGACTTCATAGGTATGGGCATCCTTGGGGGAAATGTCACTTAACCTGGTCAGGCTGGAGAGCTGGGGGAGAGGAACGTCATGAAATTCAACAAGGATCCTGCATCTGGGGAGGAATAATCCCCTGCAACCAGTACAGGTGAGGGGTGACCTGCTGGGAAGCAGCTCCAAGCAGAAGAACCTGGGAGTGGTGGTAGACAGCAAGGTCACCATGAGCCAGCAATGTGTCCTCATGGCCAAGAAGGCAAATGGTCTCCTGGAGGCCATGAAGAAGTGTGTGGCCAGCAGGTTGAAGGAGGTTCTCTTTCCCCTCCACTCTGTACCGGTGAGGCCATATCTGGAGTACTGGGTCCACCTCTGGGCTCCCCCAGTTCAAGAGAGACAGGTAATTGCTGGAGAGCATCCAGAGGAGGCTCTGTAGATGCTGGGATTGGAGCATCTCTGTGAGGAGTAAAGGCTGAGAGCCGGGAGGAGAGCAGCCCCAGAGGGGACTGAGCAATGCTTAGCAAGAGATAAAGGGCAGAGGGCAAGAGGCTGGGGCCAGACTCTTGTGAGTGGTGCCCAGGGACAGGACAAGGGGCAGTGGGCACAAACTGGATGCTAGATGATCTTTAAGGTCCCTTCCAACCCAAACCAGTCTGTGATTATATGATTCTGTGATCATTCTGCGCACTTAGAGGGCAGCAAGATGAAGCACTGCACCAAGAGCTGTGCTTTTTTTCCTTATCATGCAGAATTACACATTTCTTTTTCCCTTTGTGCCTAGCACCGTGGATTCAGGTGCCCAAACCACCCTCATTATTTGCCTCCTCTCACCACTTGAGTACAATCCTTAAGGAATGGGTACTCCTGAGGGAATGGCCCAGAGAGCAGGTGGGAGGCTGTGGGTGGTGCTTCACGTGTAGCTTTTAAGAGCTGCTCACACTCGGCTGCAGAGCCTGAGCTCGACTGCACTGAGCTGACGTCAGCCACACACAATTCCCAGATTATCCCACAGCAGCAGGTGGCAGGAGGGGGTGGTTTCACCCTGTGGTACCACAAGTTCTCTGTAGATGAAGGACTTCATGTGGCAAGGTAAATGGCTTGTTATGCAAGCCTCCAGGAACCATAGAACTGTAGGGGTTGGAAGAGACCTTTGAGCTCATCAAGCTCAGCTGCTCCCCTGGAGCTCACAATGCCACTGCTGCTGCTGAGCCCCTGCCACTAACCCACACCCCTCAGCACCACATCCAAGAGTCTTTCAACACCCCCAGGGATGGCAACTTCACCACCTCCCTGGGCAGACTGGGCCAGGCCTTGACAACACTTTCTGGGAAAATTGTTCCTCATGTCCAACTTGAGGCTGTTTCTTTTTGTTCTGTCACTTGTTCCCTGCCAGAAGAGACCAACCCCTGCCTCAGTCCAGCCTCCTTTCAGTAGAGCCATAGGGTCTCTCCTCAGCCTCCTTTTCTCCAGGCTAAACAACTCCAGGTCCCTCAGCCATTCCCCATCAGCCCTGTTCTCCAGACTCTTCCCTGGCTTTGTTGCCCTTCTCTGGCTCTGCTCCAGCCCCTCAATATCCTTCTTGGAATGAAGGGCCCAAAACTGACCCTAGCATTCAAGGTGTGGCCTAAGTAAAGGTGGACAATCACATTCCTAGAGCTGCTGGCCACACTCCTGCTGATCCAGGTCAGGATGCCATCAGCCCTCTTGGCTGCCTGGGTATACACTGGCTCATCTTCAGCCAGTTATCACTCAACACCCCCAGGTCCTTCTCCACCAAGCAGCTCTCCAGCCACTCCAGTACTGAGCAGCTCTGTCTTGGTAAATCCTGGCCAGCTGGAGACCTTTGCTGGGTTCTGTGTCCGTGGCACCAGCAGACATTGTACCAGGGAATGTCCTGAAGTGCCTGGTGGAAAACAGGAGCGAAGTCTGGGCTGAGAATCCAAGTTATACAGACTCTGAGTGACAACTGTCCTGGAGGACAGAGGGTTCACAGCAAACAGGGAAGAGAATTAATGCAATCAGGACCATAGCATATGACCAGCCTTGAGGAGAAGCATCTGGTGGGATGTGCCATCTTGGGTTGTCAGGACTGGTTCATAATTTCCTGCCAGGAGGTAGCAGGTAACAAACATCACGGATTCATAGAATGTGTGGATTGGAAGGGACCCTCAGAAGATCATCTTGTCCAACTGCCCCTGAAGCCAGCAGAGACATCTCCAACCGGAAGAGGTTGCTCAGGGCCCTGGCAAGTTTCTCCTCGAATGTCTCCAGGGATGGTGCCTCAACCACTTATGTGGGCAATTTGTTCCAGCGCCTCACCACCCACATTGTGAGGAACTTTGTCCTAATGTCTAACTTCTCAGTCAGACAGTATTGGTTTTCCTGTTGAAAGACAGATTTAACAAATTTCATGCCTGTACCAGAACTGTGTCTCCTTCAACCCTTCCTTTTCCACCACCCCCAAACTGGAGTGCTGGTTAAACCTCTTCTGCACAAAAAATGTTAATGGGGTGGTTTTAAAGACTGGGGATTCAGTTTGGATGTGCTGCAGTCACTGACAAATCACCGTGGAAGCAGATGGCAGGAATGCCACCTGCCAGCCCCAAAAGGTATTTGAAAACCCCAGACCACTAAAAAGTTCATCTTTGTGGAGTTCCCCCGCTAGCAGAAACTCCTCCACCAGCTCATGTCACTTGCTGCCATGGATGTGCCCTCTGTTCCCAGATCTCACATGTCCCAAAGCTCAGTGGGTGCCTGCAGCAACAGTGAACATCAGTGATGGGGGCCTGCAAGAAAGCTGGGGAGGGACACTTTATAAGGGCATGTAGTGACAGGATGAGCTGGGAGAGGGGAGATTTAGTCTGGAGATTGGGAAGAAATTCTTTACAGTGAGGGTGGGGAGACACTGACACAAGTTGCCAGGGAGGCTGTGGCTGCCTCCTCCCTGGAGGTGTTCAAAGCCAGGCTGGATGAGGCCTTGAGCAACCTGGACTGGTGGGAGGTGTCCCTGCCTGTGGTAGGGGGTTGAAACTGGATGATCTTGAAGGTCCCTTCCAACCCAAACCACTCTGTGATTCTATAATATGCTCTCCACCTGCCCTGCTCCTGGGTTTTGTGGAGACCATCTGCCCCCTGTGCAGGGGCAGATTTCACTCTCCACCACAGATGCTGCTCACCCATTTCTGCAGAGCAGCTCCTTGCAGCATGTGGGTTTCACCAGCTTCCACTGCTAATGTCTATTTATGGCACTAAAAATCTCCAGCACCTTCAAACCAGTTGGAGATAGAGTGCAGAGAGTGTGGTGGGGCTTTCATCCTTTGCTTCACATAACAAGGAATAAATATTTACCCGAAGTGCAGGACTGGAATCCCTGGAGAGTGGCCAACAAGTCCCAGAGAAGTAAATGATACACAAAAAACACAGAAGCTTTTCCCTGAAGTCTCCTGAGAAAATTAATCCTAACATCTTTAGAGAAACTGCAGCTGGGGGTAGATTTCCAGAGCAGCTCCAGGGAGCTGACCTTGCAGCTCTGGCTGACGTAAAGAGGAGTGAGGCAGGCAGGGCCTGAGTGCCGCAGGAGGAGCGGTCGGAGGAGGTCAGCTGTCTGATCCAAACCAGCACCAAAAGTTGGGGCAGGAAGCAGTGCAAGTGGAAGCCAACACTTCTCAATATAGCTATAGAGCTACTGAAGGACCTATCAGCTTCCTCAAGGTTCAGGGGAAGCAGAGAATTATTTGGTTTGAAAGAGACCGCTAAGATCACTGACTCCAACCCTCAACCCAATACCACCATGGCCACGAAGCCCTGTCCCCGTGGCCACACCTGTCTTGAACACCTCCAGGGTCAGTGATTCCACCACCTCCTTGGGCAGCCTGTTCCAACGCTTGACCACTCTTTCAGCAAGTAAATTGTTCCTTATATCCAACCTAAACCTCCTAAACCAAGGCAGGGTCACCCAGGAACACACCCAGATGGGTCTTGAAAGCCTTCAGAGAAGGAGACTTCACAGCCTCTCTGGGCAGCCTGCTCCAGGGTTCCAGCACCCTTACAGCAAAGAAATTTCTTCTCATCCTGATGCAGAACTGGGACAGAATACATAGAAGAGAATACATAGAATAAACCAGGTTGGAAGAGACCTTCAAGATCATCGCGTCCAACCCATCAACCAATCCAACACCACCTAAACAACTAACCCACGGCACCCAGCACCCCATCAAGTCTTCTCCTGAAAACCTCCAATGATTGCGACTCCACCACCTCCCCAGGAAGCCCATTCCAATGGGCAATCACTCTTTCTGTAAATTGGCTGAATGCAGGACTTGGCAGTTATCTTCATACCTCTGGAGTGATGGGAGGCCCTTCCTGTGGCATGCCATGGGAAAATACTGCTAACATTGGATGTCAGGGATTATGTGAGACTGGTTCTGGAAAAAAGGACTGGAGAGCCACAGAGAAGGGCTCCAGGGATGCTCAGGAAGTGTTTGTTTAGTCTAGCAAAATGAAGGCAGCAAGGAGGGAGGTGGGATCTCTATAAATACAACAGGGTAGTGAACACCAGTGAAGGAGGAGAAACAGTCGAGCCAGAAAACAAGACTGGTGGAAGGACCAATGTTGTGAGGGAGCCCATAAATGAAGCTGGGAAATTTAGAAAGAGATTGTTACCTGCAGAGGGCATGTGGCTTGGAAGCATTCCATGGTTGAAGCAGGGATTCTTCTCACCTTCAGGGCCTGACCAGCATGCTTTGTCAGGGACTAGAATCATAAAGGTTAGAAGACACCTCTAAGATGGTTGAGTCCAACCTTCTACCCAACCTCCATGACCTCCAGACTAGGTAGAAGATGCCTCATGATCTTACAGGTCTTCTCTCTGGCCTCACAGTGCATGCTGGAACGGCAGATAGATAGAGACACTTAAACTAGGGGACAAAAGGTGGTGTGATGATGCTTAGCAGATGGTATCTCACCAGAATGTCTGAGTGGTTTGCTAAGAATGAAATTCTCTCTGGGAGCTCTGGACCTGTCCCAGGGGATGCCCAGCAAAACAATGCCTTCCAACCCAGGCAGAGGATGGATAGCACTAGGCTCAGCTGAAGAAAAAAGGGCCAAACTGCATTCAGCTGCAGTCTTCAGGAACCTCCTGTACATCCACCCTCATGATGCGAGGTGTAACCAGTAGCTTCTACAATGCTAGCTTGACTGCAAAAGTCATCCCAGTGATGTTCTATATCCAGCCAGGTGCTGTCAGGCTGGGAAAGGCAAGGCAGATAATGTCCAGTTCTGGGATCCCCAGTTCCACAGAGACAAGGAACTACAGGAGCGAGTCCAGTGGAGGCTGGGAAGATGCTGAGGGGCCTGGGGCTTCTCTGTCAGGAGGAAAGGCTGAGAGACCTGAGGCTTGTTGAGCCTGAAGAGCAGACTAAAGGGGATCTGATCAATGCTTCGCAAGAGATAAAGGGTAGGGGCAAGAGGATGGGAACAGGGACTTGAGGGTCAGGAGAGACAGGGACTTGCTGGACAAGGTACAGCAAAGGGCTACATTGATGTTGAAGGGACTGGAATATCTGAGGAGGAAAAAGACCAAAAGGATTGGGGCTTTCTAGGCTGGAGAAGAGCAGCCTGAGGGGGATCTCATCAGTGCTGATCAATACTTCAAGGGTGGGTGCCAGGATGGGACCAGGCTTTGTTCAGTGGTGCCCAGGGACAGCACAGAGGGCAGTGGGCACAGACTGGAACATCAGAAGTTCATCTGAACAGGAGGAGAAGCTTCTTTAATTGAAGGGTGCTGGAGCCCTGGAGCAAGCTGCCCAGAGGGTTGGTGGAGTCTCCATCCCTGGAGAGACTCCAGACCTGCCTGGACGTGTTCTTGTGTGACCCTCTCTAGGTGACCCTGCCTTGGCAGGGGCATTGGACTCAGTGACCTCCAGAGGACCCTTCCAACCTCTGCCATCTTGTGATTCTGTTATAATCAGCTTGTCTTGCATAAAAAAGAAGCCTGTAAAGGAATCATGTACAGACACAGTCACTGATATCTAATAAGGAACTGCCCTGAGATCAGACGTGACGACCTGCAATAATCAATGCCACCCACAGCCAAGACTCGGAGCCTATTGCTGGAGACATTTTTCACAGCCATGTGTGCAAGGGATGGGGCTGGCCATATCCTGCTGCCAAGGGGGTGCTCAGTGCTGCAGCAGCACACTCTGGGGATTTAATGCTACTGGGAAGGGCCAGGAAGGAGATTTTGAGTTGTACTTGGTGGTCCAGATACTGCAAAATGATCTGCCAGGTCTGAGCTGCTCCAGGGCCAGCTCTGCTTGTTGTTGGCTGTTTATCATTAAGGGTTTCAAGGGTCTCAGTGACAACCCAGTGCTCTGGGTGCTGGCAGACCATTCTCCTCCCTCTTCTACAACACTATCCTTACAGCACAGGCACCTTCTCTCTGTGCACAAGTGAGACTGCACAGCCACAGCTGGTGGGATCTGAATTCATTACTTCTCTTACTAATAAGACACAGTGATTAGCATGGAGGAAAGAAGGCCTCAGGGAGACCTTACAGTGGCCTGCCAGTACCTAAAGGATGCTGGGAAGGGACTTTTTACAGGGGCTTGTAGACACAGAATGAGCTGGAAGAAGGGAAAGTTAGTGGAGATTAGGAAGAAATTCTTTACAGTGAGGGTGGACTGGACTTTCTCCAGTAGTTCCCTGTCTCTCTGGAACTGGGGAGCCCAGAAATAGGACCCAGTAGTCCAGATATGGCTTCACTAGTGCAGAGAAGAGGGGGAAGAGAACCCTCCCGCAACCTGCTGGCCACACTCTTTTTCATGGTCCCCAGAAGAGGGGTTTGGTTTTCTGGCCACAAGGGCACATTGCTGGCTCATGGGCATCCTGTTGTCCACCAGCACTCAAAGGTCCTTTTCCCCAGAGCTGCTCTGCTGAGCTGCTCTCAGTCCCAGTCTCTACTGATCCATGGGGGTGTACAAACACACATCACCTCTCCTGCCTTCATGGAGTTTGATCTGTTTTTAATCTCTCCCCTCTGCCATTTTTTTTGGAGCCTTAGGTGCTGAAATCTGTGTCAGCAGATCTGTGGGTTTAACCACGGATGCAGGGAAATGCCAGCTCATCAGATCTGAGCAGCACCCAAACAACTGGAGGACAAAACACGTCTGCCTTTGCCAATTAAAATCAACCTCTCTGGGTCTGGAGGCAGGTACAGGACAGCAGGCTCCTCTCATAGGTTAGGTTTCTCTCCAGAGAAAATGGTGTACACCATCCCTGGACGTGTTCAGAAAATGAATAGCTGTGGCACTTTGGAACATGGTTTGGTAGTCGTGGGGGTGTTTGGCAGAAAGCTGGACTCGATGATCTTAGAGGTCTTTTTCAGCCTTCAGGATTCTATAATTCTGTAGGTGCTGTATCCCCAAGCCAGGTCTCACAAAAGAGTACCACAAAGCCCAACCCCAAACCAGCCCCTCCTCTTACTGAGGCACAAAACCATGTAAAGATTACTGCTCTTGAGACAAAAAGGAGAGAGTAAAGTTGTCTTACCTAACCCAGAGGAGGATTGGGAGCATGTTTCATCCAGACTTGGAGGCTCAGTTCATCCCCTGGGCCACAGAGTCCTCACTGCTGCCCTGGGATGTAGCAGCTGGGTCTCTGGTGGCTCTCGAGCAGCTCCAGCCCTGCAGGAAGGTCAGGCTGAGGTTCAGCACATTTTTCATTTACTGCTCAGCAGTTCCCTGAAGACTGCTCATCCCACTGCTGTCTCTGCTCTCCTTTCACAGGATAATGTGCTGAAGGTGGTGGATGAGAAGAGGAGCACAAACTTGTCCTCACTCTTTGATCTCCTATGAAACCAGCTTTCAGCACCTGCCTTGTGCCCTTCAGTACCATTCACTACACTTGGGGTCTTGCTTCATCTCCCCTCACTCAACTGTTTTGGCCTCACCCTTCCCCATCCCGATCCTGAAGGACAGGGAAGGCTGCACACCCCCAGCCTACGAAGGAGACACCATCACTTGTGCTTTGTGTTTGTTTTGCCTCTACTGCAGCTAAGTGGCAGGCCAATGACACCTTGACTGGATGCACTTTAGTTTGTTAACTAATTCTGTTTTCAAGCTAGGATGCAGGTCTCTAGCCACACTCCCCCCTTCCCTCCCACACAGGCTGACAGGGGCTGGGGGAGCTTCTCCCTGTCTGCTGGGTAGGGAGCAGGAGCTGGGGTGAGGGATGGTGAACTTGTGGTTCAGCAGGTGGGTTGACAAAGGGGTGTTCAGAGCAGTGTTGTAGGTGGCTGAAGTGCTGGCAGAGGGGTGCAGTAGTGCCACAAGCTGCAGGACACAAAGGGGACGGAGGAGTCTTCACTTAGCTGTGTGCTGCAGGTGCTTTTGACAAGCACATCAGCATCAGGGCTTTGAACACTCTGGTCTAGGGGAATGTGTCTCTGGCAGGGGGGTTGGAACGAGATGGTCTTGAAGGTCCCTTCCAACCCAAACCATTCTGCCGTTTTATGATCTCAGCCTGGAACAGCCTCCCTCCTCCTGTGGGATGTGGCAGGACACAAGCAGCAGCAGATCAGCAGGTCAGGAGGCTGGGCTTTCTGCTGAGGTGGCTGCTGGAGGAAGCACAGAGCTCAGCAGGACACCCTACTCCCTCCCAACACTGGCCAGGCTCCAGCAGCTGTGGATGCCTGCCGCTCCATGTGCTAAGCAGGACAAGGAAGGCAGCACAAATGCAATTGCCTGCTTCTCCCCTGCACTGCACAGAGGAGTTTGCAGCAGGACCCAGGCTACACCAGAGCTGAACTGAGGGGAATCTCATCAGTGCTGATCAATACTTCAAAGGTGGATATCAGGAGGATGGGACCAGGCTTTGTTCAGTGGTTCCCAGTGACAAGAGGGGGAACTTCTCTGTTTTAAGGATGGTGGAACCCTGGAGCAGGCTGCCCAGAGAGGTGGTAGAGTCTCCATTTCTGGAGAGATTCCAAACCCGCCTGGACATGTTCCTGTGTGACCCTCTCTAAGTGACCCTGCCTTGGCAGCAGGGTTGACCTCAATGATCTCCAGAGGTCCCTCCCAACCCCTAGCATTCTGCGATTCTGCGATTCTGCAAAGGCCTAAAGCTTCCTGCTGAATGCTTTCACCTTCCTGGTTGTGCCTTTCACAGCCCTGTGCTGGATAAGGTGGGGAGCAATTCCCCTGAAAGGTCACACATGGAACCTGCCTTACAAGACACCTTTCAAATCAGGGATCTGGAAGAGCAATCACAAGCATAAATGTGCCAAACTGCCAGCTGCCTGGAAGGCCAAGCAGCAAAGAGAGCTGCAGCAAGTAGAACCCAGCTGAAGCGTGGCTGCCAGAGGAGGAGTTAACTCAAGCTGTGTTGAGGGGAGACCTCATTGTTCTCTGCAACTCCTTGAAAGGAGGGTGGAGTGAGGTGGGGGCTGGTCTCTGCTCCATAGTATCAAGTGGTAGAAAAAGAGGAAATGGCCTGAAATTGTGGAGGGGAGGTTTAGGTTGGACATGAGGAAAAAATTCTTTCCTGTAAGAGTGGTCAGGGGATGGCACAGGCTGCCCAGGGAGGTGGTGAAGACCCTATGCCTGGAGGTGTTCAGGAAATGCGTGACCATGGCACTGTGGGACATGGTTTAATGGCCATGGTGGTGCTGGGTTGACAGTTGGACTAGATCTTGGAGATCTTTTCTAACCCAAACAATCCTGTGCTTCTGACTCCTGACTAAATGCAGAGCACAGAGGGTATTGCCCTCACCTTGAAGTGCTGCTCTAAAACTTGAAGCAGGAGTAAATAAACGTGTGGATAGCTGTCAGTGAAGATGTATCTGGTTTCATTGCAAGACCTATTTGCTAACCAGAAGAGCAAGATCCTTTGGAAGAAAGGGTGGCAGGTGTGGACAGAAAGGGTGGCAGGTGTGGACAGAAAGGGTGGTAGGTGTGGACAGAAATGCTGTATGCTGCTTTAATAAACAAATATTTGCACAAAGCTTGTTTCCCCCCCGCCCCTCAAACCATGGATCCATATGAGGGACAAGCCTGAAAATTTCCTCTGCTGCCCAAATTCAGGAGAGTTTACTGGCTTCAGACCAGGTATTCTCAAGCAACAGAGTGTGCATGTTTTATCAGTAGAAACATCTTCACCCCACCCAAAGCTCAGGCTGGGTATCCAGCAGACAGAAAAAAGCCAGATTGTAAAAGTGCTCCAAGTCCTGGAGATCTCCATTGCTGTTACAGACCGATTTTCCTTATCTGACTGGCTCAAAACCTGCTTACAGCTGGTTTATTGTTTCAGTTATGATTGTTTTTCATTCAGGCAGGCTGAGTCCTTACCAGCACACACCAGAAGCTGCCTTGCCTCATGGTCCATATAAAACACACCCTCAGATCGAGAGGTTGTGGCACCTCAGCAGCACTTGGGCACCCAGCCAGGTAGAAATTTTTACACTGCCCCTGCTCCAGCAGCTTGGTTGTAGAGATGAAATTCTGCCTGCAACTGTTGTATCTTATCCTCGTTGAAAGGAAAACCGTTACTTGTCCCCCATTCCCTCCTCTTCTTTTTTCTCCTGCAAAGCCAAATCATTTTGCATTGAATGATGCTGAGGAAGGACTGGGTCTGTTCCAAGCTCTGGGGATGGGACTGTACAGATAGTGCCTATTCTAAGTCTTTTTTTTTTTCCCCCTGCTCATTAACACTTTGCTCAAATTGACTTTGGTTGGTGCCTGGATTGCAAGTTTTCAGAAAACTGTGGCTATTTCTTCTTTATGGTGATAGAAAAGATGAAAAAGCTGAAAACTCTGATGTAGAAGGAGTATTTATATGAAATAAAAGTTGTCATGAGTCATAAAATCTCCAGTTTCTTAAGTCTTTTTCAGTCCCACATGTGGAGTTTTCTGAACTGAATCAGTAATCTCTTGCTTTTTAGAGCAACAGCTCCAATTTAACTTGCTTACCCCTTAGGAAAGTGCTCAACTCTTGGGCTAGCTCAGCTCCCTCACCCAAAAAGCTCACTGCACTAATGACTTCAGAGAGGCATCAAAGCCTTCTCATTGCCATAGCACTTCTCATGCAAGCAAATATGACAGCAGCTTGCAAAGTGCAAAGTCATCTATCTACAGAGGTATCCGATTCCTTCCAGCAGAGGTTGGTAGCTCAGGGCCTTTGTGGAACTTATTCTAGATCTTCTGCACAACAGGAAAGCACCAGAGACTCTTGAGCTGTAAACCCTTTGAACCAAAGGAGCAGCTTGCAGCTAGACATCTTGTTGGCAAAACTGACCACCAGTTTCAGCACAGCAACTCTGTGGCTAATATTAATGAAGTCATGGAATGCCAAATTCTCTTTAGGTCAGAAGGGATATTTAAAGCTCATCTGATCCAACCCCCTGCAGGCAGCCTAGACAACTCCAACTAAAGCAGGTTGCTCAGAGCACCAAACAACCTGATCCGGAATGTTTCCAGGGATAGGACATCTCCCACCTCTCTGGGCAACCTAGGTCAGGGTCTCACCACCCTCAGTGCCAAGTTTCTCCCTTCTCTCCAGTCTGAATCTCTTTCTTTTAGTTCCAAACCATTACTCCTTATCCTGTCACAACAGGCTCTGCTTCCCAGCCTTCTCCTCCGCCCCTTTAAGCACTGAAAGGCCACCAGAAGGTCTCAGTGGAGCCTTCTCTTCTCCAGAACTCTCCCCAACTCTCTCAGCCTGGCCTCAAAGCAGAGGAGTTTCAGCCCTTGGATCATGTTTGTGGCCTCGTCTTGACCTGCTCCAACAGGTTCGTGTCTCTCCTGTGCTGAGGACTGCAGAGCCGAATGCAGCTCTCCAGGTGAAGTCTCATGAGAGCAGAGAGGCAGAATCATCTCCTTTCTTGATTCAAGATTGATTTCAGACGTGAATCAATTCCTGTACAAAGAGATTGATTTAAAAGCCCTCAAGCCAAGGACAAAACCACATCTGGATCAAGTTGGATATACTTCAGTTTCCAACTGACAACTCCTGCAGGAGGCAACACCACAAGGTCTTGACAGAAGTTCCAGCTTTCCATTCCCATCTCAACCAAGGTAACACCTGCAGCAGGAGCTCACTCCACAGACCACTGACAAGGGCAGCCCTGTACAGAGCCTAGAAAGAGAAATCACAGGAGCATTCACTAATCTGCCACACCAGTTCCCCTCCAGATAAAACTGGTTATAGCAGCAGCCTAAAGCTCAACTTGCATTATTCGGCAATCTTGCTGTGTAAAGCATCAGTAAGGTCTTTTTCACTTACGAGGAAAGCTTTTTAAGTGAATTAGAGGCACAGAGCAGGAGCAGGGTACAGCAGAGCTGTGAAGTTCAGTTCTCTTGGCAAGGTTGTACAACAGCAGCTCTATCAGTTCACAGCCTGAAGGACGCTGCAACTACTGACTGGCAAGGCCACTGTACTGGGAATTCCATGGCAGGTTCCTGATCACACCAGCTTAGAGCAGTGATACAACAACTGTCAAGACATGAAGCTTTCCCAAAGCTGCCTCTGAACACAGGTGAAATAGCCCAAAGTCAAGCTCCACCTCCCTAGCTGTATGGGAATGATTAGTTCTTGCATCATTCCCCTGTTCAGCACCTCCAGGACTTGCAGTAGGCTACCAGTAACACATCCCCTTTTGGGCAGGACCCTTTCCAGAGCAGTCCACGAAGACTAGTTTTGACTTCTC
Source organism: Dryobates pubescens (assembly GCF_014839835.1). Taxonomy (NCBI): domain Eukaryota; kingdom Metazoa; phylum Chordata; class Aves; order Piciformes; family Picidae; genus Dryobates; species Dryobates pubescens. The sequence goes on from NC_071633.1 coordinate 20,160,289, forward strand.
ACTCCAACCTCCTTTCAGATAGCTGTACAGAGCAATGAGGTCTCCTCTCAGCCTCTTCTTCAGGCTAAATAATTCCAGCTCCCTCAGCAGACATGCTCTGCAGACTACTCCCCAACGCTCAGAGCAGCCAGGCTGTGAACTGATAGAGCTGCTGTTGTACAACCTTGCCAAGAGAACTGAGCATCCCACACTTCCAAGTTGTGAGACTCTCATTAACTTCCTTCTACCACTAAAATAAAGACCGCAATGTTTCCCTCATGTTTACTTACCTTCCTCACCAAAATTGACTTCCAGACATCTCCCTCTTTCACAGATCTGCTCACACACAATTCTGTTTGCATCAACAGCTTCTGTGGAACTCAAACAATGCTCACCAGCAACACCCAGGAAATCACATTACAAACCAGGAGGCTTCACCCATTTCCATCTAGGAATGACAGACTGGTTTGGGTTGGAAAGGACTTCCAATATCATCCAGTTTCAACCCCCTACCGCAGGCAGGGACCCCTCCCACCAGCCCAGGTTGCTCAAGGCCTCATCCAGCCTGGCCCTGAACACCTCCAGGGAGGAGGCAGCCACAACCTGGGCAACCTGTGCCAGTCTCCCCACCCTCACTCTCAAGAATTTCTTCCCAATCTCCACTCTACACCTCCCTTCTTCCAGCTTAACACTTTATCTGCCCTGATACAATTCCACTACCAGAACTGATCTTGCTGGCTCTTTTTGAGGAGCAATCAAGGGAAAGAGTGAATTGGAGCTGAAGTAATACAACAGATGAGGAGACAGTCTGCCTTTTAAACCTCAGCTTCACCTGAGATTGGTGACTACACCATTTTAGGGCACTAAAAATTTCAGTTCACATGCAGATGACTCTGTCAGAACAAAGATGGCAACAAGATGCAATCATTCTCACTCCAAGGTGACAATCCAGCTGTTACTTGTCGCAGCCAACCTACTTCCCAAGAAATCCCTAGTACCCTGGATTTCAAACACACTGCTCGCACCTAGAAACCACCCCAGACAAACCATTTTTGGTACTAGAAGTATTTGCAGTGCACATAGTCACTGATTTCTGGGACAGTCTGTCATGAAGAGAGCAGCAAGCACAGAGGCTGACAATGGCAATATCTCCAAAGGAGCACACTTGGCATACAGAAGACTAGCTAATTCCTGGCTAGGGCAAGGGTGTAGAAGAGATTTTAGCTGAAGAATTTAGGTTCAAAAGGGAGAACAATGCTGCCAAAATCACAGCTCCCAGCAGCCTGCAACCCTTCTGCACAAACTTTCCCGTCACATACTTAGTACCACAGCAGAGAAGTGACAAGATGCTCCAAAGCCAGTTGTAACAGGTACAGAAATTTAAGTGTTTCACTGAAATTCCAATTTCCCAGCAGAGAAGAAGATGCAAAACCAGAGTCTGGGAGCTCCTCAAGCTTGCATTTCATAGAGGAACAAAGACAGCCACAACAATCTCCTTACTGCCTCATCAACTATTTTTAGCACTCAAACAGGAGGCAACAGACAGCAGTGGGACTATTCCCTTTGACAAACATCTGAATACTGTGACTGCCACCAAATCCACCAGCCAGGTGAAGAGCTTGAAGCTGTTCCTGCTCCTGAATTCACAGCCCCGCTCTGCAGCCCATTTAGCTCAATCCACTTTCTTTCCTATCTGCTCTCCCAGCCATGCTTGATTAGTCTTCTGAGAGAACTTGTATGGAAAGTGAGAAATGCCAGGAGTCTGAGTGCCTCCAGTGTACATTGGCTCCACCAGAGATCCACCAAGTCCAAGCTGCAGGCCAGAACCAGAGAAATGGCTGTGGTAGCTGATTTATGGTTGGACTCGATCTTAAAGGTGTTTTTTCTAACTTTAATGATTCTGTGATGCTGTGAAATCCCAGCATCTGTGTCATTCCACCTTGCTTTTCTTTATCTCCAAAGGGTCTAACAGTTAAACACAAGCTCTGCTCCCTGGAGATTCTTCCCCTTAAACACAAGCTCCACCCCAGAGATGCTACCCAACTGGTGCTGCTTTTAGTACCGAAGCCAAGACACAGACTAAACTCAGCTGGCACCAAACAACGGGCCTGATGTGTCTCTTTTTCACTCATCACTCCCTCAGAGAGCTGTGGAAAGCCTTTCACTCTGCAAGCAGAGAGGTACACGAAGGAGAGCAACCTTAGCAGGACCCAGAGCTACTGCCCACGTGTGGCAGCCCCACCCACAGGCCTTAACTTGCCACAGATCTAACTGCCAAGGGACAAAGTCATCCACTGCCACACAGAGCTACCCCCAGATCTGGTAATGCTGCCAGGACACCAGCAGCCCAGCCACTGCAGGGCGTAAGCAAGAAGAATTTAGAGGCAGCTCAGGAGGTAACAGGGTGGCAGGGAAGCCACCTGCTAGAGCCACAGCTTTTGGGCTTGCAGCATTTTCACCAGCTCCTCTACCTGCCCTGCAGGAGGGTGGCAGTGATCACACAAATGCTTTGGACTAACATTACTAAATACTGGTATTTTTTCTTTCCTTTCCACCAGCCAACCTTCTTCTCTAGCACATTAACACCACAGACTCCTCTGCAGGCTCTCCAGAAGATGGAAAAGGAGGGTGAAAGCTCACACCCATACCATTCCCCCCACTTAACTTCTGTCTGGGAGCCCTCTACTCCTGTTTCTCCCTTCAAGAGATGCAGGCTCAACACACCACCGCTAGTCCTAGACATTCCCATTTAGGTACAAAACAGCTCTTTCCCCCTCTCAACTTTAAACATTCCAGTGCTGTATTTTACACAGCACCTTTGTGATGTGCACAGCTTAAATGCCTGCATCTCCTCAGAGCACATTTTTGTCCCTCAGCAGAAGGAATCTGAACTCCAGGGACCCGGAACAGCCTGGCAGCCTCACAGTTAAGGCATTCAACCAAAACCATCAATCTGAAGAGCAGCTGCTATGATCAAGAGGTCTCACAGCTCCCCAGGCAATAGCCCATGTCCTCGGTCAGGTAAAGCCACAATTTTTGCACAGCTCATCCATAAACACAGCTGCAGAGAACATTTCTGCAGGCTACAGGGCAGGAAAGCATTAAACTGGGAGCACTGCCTGTTCCAGGGCACATCAGGAGCTGGATGGCACAGCCTTGTCTCCTGATACCACCGCCTCTGGGATGCCACCAAGGTGCTGGGAGATGTCTCTAAGATCAGTCACACTACGCAGGCAAGAGCAGAGATAAAAGAGCCAGGAAACACCCTGCAGCACACCCACCAAAGCTGCCCACCCATGCCTACTGCAGCAGCTCCAGAGAAGAGAGCACCAGATCTGGGTTTAGCTTTTCTGCCAGGGAAGATCAAACCATTTGCCATCACCCATGCTGAGCCATCATCAGTGGGATTGAGGCATCACAGAGGCTCCTCCAGCCTCACCTAAGGAGATTAATGACAAATGAATCGACATCATCAAATGCCACAGCTGCCCTTTAGCGTAGGCAAACCACTTTTGCTACCTGGAGAGCCCACCCAGCTGGGCATTCCTCCCAATCCACCCACCCCACCACCCAAGAATACATGCTGTGTTGCCGAGACTTTCATATTGGGAAAATATTTTAATATAGTAAACAAGTCAATTTACCTTCCACATGGTTTTTAAATAAGTTTATGCTCATCGTTAAACAAAACTGGACTTGTTTTTTTCTTTTTACTTAAACAATGGTTTACAGCCTCTAAATTCATCATGTTCCCAGCTGGTCCGGTAAATAGTGAGGGATCTGGGACAGGGATATCCTTAGGTAGGTGGCAACAGTGGCAGAAACAGCAGAGGAATTCGAAGGGGGAAGCCTAGCCCTGGACAGAAAGAAGAACGCAGCCGCAGAATCCCCTTTGGTGGAAAAATGGGGGGGGGAAAGGGAAGCCACCGCAGTGGCACCGAGGCAAAGTCCGGGTCAGTCTCCCGCCTGAGCTCCTCGGGGCTCTCCCGACCCCATCCCACCTCCGGCAGTCCCCCGCCGGCCTCCATCCTCCTGCGGGCCTCGGCGGACATCTCCCCCGGAGTTCGGCCTCGGCCTCCTGGGCTGCAGCGCGACCGCTCCCCGCTGTCCTCCCGCAGCGCCTGGGGCCGAGCGCTGCCGGCCGCCGCCTCAAGGACTCCCCGGCACCCGGTGAAGCGCGGCGGCAGCACTGTCCCCCGCGTCCGGCTCGGCCCCGGGTGGCGGCGGCTGCGACGCATCCGGGCGATCGGTGCGGGCGAGGCCGGGGGGGTCGGGGCCCGTCCGCGGCGGCGCTGGCGGAGCCTCCTGTGCTGGGCCGGCCCCGGCGCCCGGCGCTGGCGGCGGGGCGGCGCGGGGCTGCGCGGACGAAGAGGAGGTGGCGGCTGCGGCGGGGCCGGGGCTGGAAGCGGAGCCACCGCCGCCACGCACCGGCTGCCAGATGAGGCTGTAGTAGACGGCGAGGACGATGGCGGCCAGCGAGACGGAGAGGACGTAGGCCAGCACGGTGGCCAGGCGCACCCACTTCTTGTTGGTCTTGGCCGCCATGCGAGCCTTCTTGTCCCCGGTGTAGGTGGCGGGCTTGCCCCGCTCCGCCCCCGCCTCCTTCTCCTTCATGGGGGCCCGGCACTTGGCCCGCGGCTCCGCCGACCCCTCCGTGGTGGGTGCGGGGAGTGAGGCCCAGCTCGGCTCCGCGCCGCTCAGTCGCTCTGCTCAGGACATGCCGCTGCCCGGGAACCGCCGCTTCGGTGCCGCTGCCCACCCGCACAGCCGGATCCCGAGCGCTGCCCGCGGCCCGCGCCGCTGCCGGCAGCTCCGCTGAGTCGCGGGCGGGGGCTCGGGGAGGGGCTTAAAGGGGCAATGGCCGGGGGGAGGGTGGCGGTACTATGTACCCCGTGGCCTGGTCCTGCGTCCGTCTCCGTGCCCGGCTTACTGGAGCCCCCCCTGTGCCCTTAGCTGCCCACCGAAGCCAGCGGTAGGTCCGCGGGTGAGAGTGTCGCGGGGCCCTGCGCGCCGTCGGGCTGCAGTGCGCTTCCTAAACCTCAACCAGGGCAACTGGAGGGGCTTGTCCTTGTGGGGCAGTAACCCCCTGCACCAGTACAGGTGTGGGGTGACCTGCTGAGAAGCAGCTCCAAGGAGAAGGAGCTGGGAGTGCTGGGGGACAACAGACTGACCGTGTGCAATGTGCTCTTGTGGCCAAGAAGGCAAATTGTCTCCTGGGGGGCCGCGAACAACAGCGTGGCCAGCAGGTTGAGGGCAATTTGCCGCTCCCTCTGCTCTGCCCTATGGAGACCACAGATGGAGAGATGGGTCCAGCTCCAGGCTCCCTAGTTCAAGAGAGACATGAAACCACTGGAGGTGGTTGCCTGGGGAGGTGGTGGAGTCGCCATCACTGGAGGTGTTCAGGAGAAGACTTGATGGGGTGCTTGGTGCCGTGGGTTAGTTGTTTAGGTGGTGTTGGATTGGTTGATGGGTTGGACGCGATGATCTTGAAGGTCTCTTCCAACCTGGTTTATTCTATGTATTCTATGAGAGGGTCCCGCAGAGGGTCATAAAGGTGCTGAGGGGAGTTGGACTGGGGAAGGGAAGGCTGAGGTGAGAGCTTATTGCTCTCTACAGGTCCTGGAAAGGACAGGAACGGGGGGAGGGAGTGTGGGTCTCTTCTCTCTAGCATTAGGTGCTGATGGCATCTGACTGACAAAGCCTTCCTAAGTCATAGAAACTCTCTGGTATCCTATAGATTCTATATGCAGTTTGGGCTCTGTGTTGAAGTGGTGCACATGGCTTCACAGTGATTCTTACAAAATGGATTTTATCTTTCATTTTTCAGGCTCTTTTTTTCCAGGGATGAGTTTGATCCAGTTTTTTCTCCTCTGTCTGCCCTCTACAACTACCTGAAAGGTGGTTGTAGCCAGGAAGGGGTTGGTATCTTCTCCCAGGCAACCAGCACCAGAACAAGGGGACACAGTCTCAAGCTGTGCCAGGGGAGGTTTAGACTCGAGGTGAGGAGAAAGTTTTTCACTGAGCGAGTCGTTCGTCCTTGGAATGGGCTGCCCAGGGAGGTGGTGGAGTCACCATCCCTGGAGGTGTTCAAGAGGAGACTGGACGTGGCACTTGGTGCCATGGTCCAGTCATGAGGTCTGTGGTGACAGGTTGGACTCGATGATCCTCGAGGTCTCTTCCAACCTTGGTGATACTGTGAGACTGTGATCTCTGCATTTCAAAGGGGAGAAATCTGTAACTTGGTGAGCTCTTGCCACAACTTTCCTCTGCTTTACTTGAGGCGCTGAGCTGTTTGAGGCCAGAGACTTTTGGGGTTTTGTGCTACAGAGCACAACTTCAAGATTGAGTTTGGACCTTTTTTTTTTATCTAGCAGATCTTCAGTTTGTTTTTAAATCCAACTCTCTTGTCCCCCTCCTGTTCACTCCCTGGGACTCAGGCATTAAAACTTGACAGTGCAACTCCGGAGGCACTGCCTTCAGCTCAGCATCTTCGTCTCCCTTAGCATGATGTCATTGCTGCTTCAGGCTGCAGTGTGGACTTGCCCTTTGTACCAGACTTTCAAGGTGTTACCAAAAAATCTAGAGATCAAGGTGTGAATTTGCCACAGTAGTCTTGGGTCTTGATGCTCTTAAAGGTCTCTTGATGATCTTAAAGGTCTTTTCCTACCCAAACAATTCTATGTTTCCATGTTTTTCAGGAACTCTGCTCTGTGCCAAGGCCTCTGCTGCCTTGGAGTTGAGTAAGACAAGACTTGTGTTCATTAAACGGTGTCTCGTTGTCTTTTTCCAAGTTCAGGTGTAAGCTTGTCTCTTTACTGTGAACAAATAACTGGATATGTGTTTCTCCACAGGTTCTTTTGTTTGAGTGCAGGCAGCTGCTGAAAGGCTTGTGCCTTTCTTCCTGTTCCTAAGCTTAGTTCCTTGCTCACAACCACCTACCAAGGCAAGGGAGAGCCAGGAAGCCAGAGCTGCAATAATGATCTTTTCTTTGTCCTCTGGGTTTTAGCAGCAATAACCAAACTATGTCCTGAGCAGGCTTTTGTGGTGCAGAAATGGAGCCCTGGGGTACAGAGCTTAAGAGATATTGTAAAGCCAGGGAGCATGGTAGACTGTAGACAGAGCTGCAAATTAGTCCTCTTAGTGAGGTTTGTTTGATTGTTTGTTTGTTTTCATCTTAAAGAATCACAGAATGGTAGGGCTCAGAAGGGACCTCTGGAGATCATGGAGTCCAACCCTGCTGCCAAGGCAGGGTCATCTAGAGGGGGTCACACAGGAACATGTCCAGGTGGGTTTGGAATGTCATCAGAGATGGAGACTCCACCACCTCCCTAGGCAGCCTGCTCCAGGGCTCCAGCACCCTTCAATTAAAGAAGTTCCTCCTCATGTTCAGATGAACTTCTGATGTTCCAGTCTGTGCCCATTGCCCCTTGTGCTGTCACTGGGCACTGAACAAAGCCTGGTCCCATCCTGGCACCCACCCTTGAAGTATTGATCAGCATTGATGAGATTCCCCTCAGGCTGCTCTTCTCCAGCCTGAACAGCCTCAACTTTCTCAGTCTTTCCTCCTCACAGAGCTGTTCCAGTCCCCTCAACTGTCTCAGTCTTTCCTCCTCACAGAGCTGTTCCAGTCCCCTCAACATCTTCGTAGTCAGTCCTTTGCTGTACCCTCTCTAGAAAATCCCTGAAGATCACAAAAGAGATCCCTCCCTCAAGACAGGGTCAAGGGCACGTGGTGTACCCTGGAACAGGACCTGCCTGCCAAGGAGAGACGTACAGCTCTTGAACATCCAGCTTTTCTCCCTCAATAGGGGAGCCGTGGACACTTCAGGGCCCTTTTGATTATAAGCCTCTCTTTTTACCTCTCTGGTCTGAGGGTCTACTGGAAAACTCATTTTCTTAGAGCAAACATCACTTGCTGCCTTACCGCTGTGTTTAGTTCAAACCCCAAGATCTGAGACAAGCTATTGAAGGTTTGGTGTTCCACCTACCTGCCTGAGCACTGCTTGAATTCGGTTGTTTCCTCTGGCAGTGGGCTGTTTGCTTGCTCTCCAAGGGCCCCTGAAGGAGGGAGCTAAATAAACTCACATTATTGATTTCCTATCTTCAGTCAGTGGATAGCATCTAGTGCTTCAGGACGTAGAAGACTTAATTAAGGGAAATTATTGGCCTCAGATATTACCTCTGCATAGACCTTGAAATGCTGGATTAGGTTGCCTGGGAGGTGACTGAGACTCCCCTTCTAGCAGGGGCCTCCTGGTACTCTCTGATGAATGTCACCACTGACCCTGCCCTAGGACCAGCCACAGTGCCCTCATGCTCTTGATTCAGCAAAGGAGAGGGGTGCTGGTGGGTGAGAGGTTGGATATGAACCAGCAATAGGCCCTTGCAGCCCAGAAGGCCAATGGTCGTGTCAGAAGCAGCATGGCCAACAAGGTCAAGAGAGGTGATTCTGCTCTGGTGAGACCTCACCTGGGGTGCTGTGTCCAGCTGTGGATCCCTCAACAGAAAAAGGATGTGGACCTGCTGGAGCAGATCCAGAGGAGGCCGCAAAGATGATCAGAGGGCTGGAGCACCTCTGCTATGAGGACAGGCTGAGAGAGTTGGGGCTCTTCATCCTGGAGAGGAGAAGGCTCCAGGGGGGATCTTAGAGCTGCATTTCAATATCTGAAGGGGTCTACAGAAAGGCTGGGGAGGGACTGCTCAGAAGGGCCTGTGGGGACATGACAAGGGGCAATGGTTTGAAACTAAAGCAGGAGAGATTTAGGTTTGACGTCAGGAGGAAGTTCTTCACAGTGAGGGTAGGGAGACACTGGGACAGGTTGGGCAGAGATGTGGTGGAGGCCCCATCTGTGGAGACATTCAGGGTCAAGCTTGCTGGAGCCCTGAGCAGCCTGCTGACTAGGGGGTGGGCAAGATGCCTTTGAGGGTCCCTTCCAACCCGATGCATTCTGTGATTCTGTGAAAAGGCAAAGGCAGCTGCTCTACCCTTCCTGTGCCCTGCCAGCAAGAGACTAAGATACTGCGATGCCCTTCCCCCCGGCCCCGATGACTGTGCGCTGTGATTGCTCCACTTGGGTTAGTTGTGTAACTAAAATCACAAGTCACTGCTTTGTCTCGGCAATGGCCCTGGCTTTTGTTCCTGGTGTCTGCCTCTGGCAGTGTGACTTCTGCAGGCAGATTATCACTTCACAAGGAATTACGACTCTCTGTGTTGCTTTTAAAACTTCATACTGTCTCCTTGGTTGCACTTAGGGAGAGATGGATGAGGAATTCCTACCTGCCTCCTGATACTTAAAGGATGCAGTAGGGGCTCCCAGTGCCCTCCCAGTTCTCCCAGTAACCCCCAAATCTCCTTCCCAGTGCTCCCAGTGCCCTTCCAGTAGCCTCAAATCTCTTCCCAGCACTACCTGGGGATGCCACAAGTGGAGCAGTGAAGCTGTTCCTGGCAGTTCTCTCTCCACCTGGACTGGGACAAAGGTGCAGGCCCTTGCTCTGCAGCTGGGCACTGCTGAGAACTGCAGCTGGTGCCCAGATCAAAGAAGGCTTTGTCTGTTAGGCCAGCACTCCCAGGGTTCCTCAGCTGCCCCAGGCTGATGTCACCTCATGGCTGCCACCCCGACAGTGCCTGCCTAGGAGTGTCAGGATTCTTATTGGTGAGCGAGGGCTGGGGGCACCCCCTGCAAACTGCTGAATGCTGAAAATTCTCGGAGGAGATCACAAAATATTTTAAAATGTTAAGTACTGGTGTGAGGCAATATGGAGCAAAACCTCTCAGTTTCCTCTAGAGAGTGAGGAATTGGATTGATTTTTATTTTTAAGAACAAAATAAAATCACATAGGGGCTTGAACTATAAACACAGCCTGTGTCCGTACAAATTAAAAACAGGGGCTTGTGCGCGTTGTGGTTTGTAATGTAAATAGAAAACATTCTGAGCAGGTACGAGCCGAGCTGCTGCCCACGCCCAGGGAAGAGCTCATTGCTGCCACCCTGTGTGTAATGGTCGGCACTGCAGCCGTGCCGCGGCGTGTACCGCCCCGTGGGAACTCATTGCTGCCACCCTGTGTGTAATGGTCGGCGCTGCAGCCGTGCCGCGGCGTGTACCGCCCCGTGGGAGCTCATTGCTGCCACCCTGTGTGTAATGGCCGGCACTGCAGCCGTGCCGCGGCGTGTACCGCCCCGTGGGAGCTCATTGCTGCCACCCTGTGTGTAATGGTCGGCGCTGCAGCCGTGCCGCGGCGTGTACCGCCCCGTGGGAGCTCATTGCTGCCACCCTGTGTGTAATGGTCGGAAGGGCAGCCGTGCAGCGGCGTGTACCGCCCCGTGGGAGATCAGTGCTGCAGCCTAACTGCGCTGAATGCTTGAGATGCTCGAAAATTATTAGGGGAAGAGGGGAGGGCGGAGAGCGTTACTCGAGCGTCGCTATGGATACAGCGCATGCGCCGCAGCGGCTCCGGTCCCGCACCCCCGCCCGCCTCATGGGCTGTGGCGTGCTTTCATGGGGCGGAGGCGGGCGCCGGGTGTGCAGCTTTGGCACAGGAATGGTTATGGAGAGCAATCGATTCGGCGCCTGACGTCGTTCTATGCCCCACGGTGCCTGCAAGCCACCATCCTTTGGTGGGGGAAGGGGTCCCGGCCTGGGACTCCCAGGTGTGTTCCTTCCGGCGTCTGAAGGTGATCTGGAGGCATCCGCAGGGCATTTGGGGGTGAGAGAGGAGGTCTGGGGGCACCTAAAAGGGTCTGGGGATATCTAAATTTCTCGTGGGGTCATCTAAAAGGGTCAAGGGTCCTGTAGAGGCACCTGGGTGCTTCTGAATGACCCTTTGGGACGTCTCTGCAGGCTCCCGTGGAAGCTGGGGGTGTCTCGGGGTGGGTTTGGATTGGGATTTGTGCTGCAAACAGTGTTGATAATGCACGGACATTTTCATTACCGCTGAGCACGCTGCATACTCAGCAAGAATTTTCTAACTTAGCAAGGCTATTCCACGTGCTCAGCAAGAAAACTGGAGGGCAGGTTGGCCAGTGGACTACTCTCCAGGACTGGATTAACCTCACTCAGCTGATGGTGAGCAATAGTGTTCATTTCCATTCCTTATCCTCCTTAGGACTTCTGCTCTTCTTATTATTGCTCTTACTATTATTCCTACCCGTGAGTTTTCTCACTTTTACCCTTCCAATTGTCTTCCCCCACATCCTGCTGTGTGATGCTTGTTTGCTAGCTGGCGAGTGCCCTCAGGGCTGTGCCGGACATGGAGCCTGCTTGTGTGATCTGCCTGGGCACGCTTACGTGATTCCAGCGTTCAGACAGGTGCTGCCTGTTTGAAATCTAAAGTTGGGCCGATGCAGTCGTATCGATGTGATGTCTGCAGTTAGCCAGCAGCTTGGCATGTTTTCCTGAGCTCAGAGCCAGACAGCAGTAAGACTCATCTAGGCTCAGAAACTCAGGTGTCCCTCCCACTCCCCTCCCAGTCCCTTCACAGTCCCCTCCCACTTTGTCCCAGGCCCTTCATAGTCCCTTCTCACTTCCCTCCCAGTCCCCTCCCAGTGCCTCCCCAGTCCCCTCCCAGTCACTTGCCACTCTCCTCCCAGTCCCTTCCCAGTGCACTCCCAGTCCTTCCCAGTCTCTCCCGGTTCCCTCCCATTCCCTCCCAGTCCCCTCCCAGTCCATCCCATTCCGTCCCATTCCTTTCCCACTCCCATCCCAGTCTCTTCCCAGTTCCTCCCAGTCCCTCCCATTCCCCTCCCAGGGTCCTCCCCATCCCTCCCATTCCCTCCCAGTCCCTTCCAAGTCGCCTACCAGTCCCTTCCCAGTTTTACCCAGTACCCTCCCATTCACCCCATTTTCTCCTATTCCCTTTCCAGTCCCTTCCCAGTCCCTCCCAATTCCCTCCCAGTCCCTCCCATTCCCTCCCAGTGGCCCTCCCAGTGGTCCTCCCAGTCCCCTTCCACTCCTCTCCAAGTCCATTGACAGTCCCCAACCAGTCCCTTCCCCATCCCTTTCCAGTCCCTTGCCCAGTTATACCTGCACTACCTGGCAAGATCCCTGGTAGACAATTGGAAGCAGTAGCATCCCCACTGGGAACACTGGGAGACAACTGGGAGCACTGGGAGCATGACCCAGGAATTCCCAATACCCCCCTCAGCCCCCCCATTTCCCTCCCAGAGCCCTTTACAGCCTCCCAGTCCATCCCATTTTCTCCTACACCTTTCCCAGTCTGGGAGGAGACTGGTAGGGACTGGAAGTTACTGGGAGAGACTGGGAGCCATACCTGCACCACCTGCCTTCAGTCCTGGAGCCCTGGGAGACAGCTGGAAGCAGTAAGAACCCAACTGGGAGAAAACTGGGAGACAGCTGTGAAAGTCCCCTCCCAGTCCTTTCCCAGTATGGCCCCTCCCTGTCCCTCCAAGTCCCCTCCCACATTGTCCCACTCCTTTCCCAGTCCCCTCCCAGTCCCTCCCTGTTTATTCCTGTCCCTCTCAGTACCTCCCAATCCCTTCTAGTCCTATCCCAGTATGGGAGGGGACTGGTAGGGACCAGGAGGCACTGGGAGACATACCTGGACCACGTGGAGGCATTGCTGGAGCCCTGGGACACAACTGTAAGCAGCAGGAACCCAACTGGGAGCGCTAGACGTCACTGGGAGGAACTGGGAGACAACTGGGAGAACACTGGGAGCACTGGGAGTATCTTCTCATAACCCCCAGTGCTCCCCTGAGCCCCTTCAGGCTGCCCCAGAGTCTTTCCACAGTCTCCGAGTTCTTCCCAGTGCCATTCAGAGCCCTTCCCAGTACCTCCCAGTTAACCTTTATAGTTCTCCAGTGCCCCCTCACTCCCCCCCAGTAACCCTCCCCATCAGAGTCCTTCCACAGCCTCCCAGTACCCCTCACTACCTCCCAGTACCTCCCAGTAACCCCCAGTGCCCCCCTGATCCTCCCCACTTCCTCCTCAGAGTCCTTCCACGGCCTCCCAGTACCTTCTAGTACTTCCCAGCACCCCCCAGTCCTTCCTAGTACCTCCCAGTCTCACATAATCACCTAATCAACCAGGTTTGAAGAGACCTCAGAGCTCATCAATTCCCACCTATGACTGCATCCCTGACCCCTCCTGACAATTAAACCGTGGCTCCAGGTGCCACATCCAGTTCTTTTTTGGAACACCTCCAGGGATGGTGACTCCACCACCTCCCTGGGCAGCACATTCCAATGGCAAATTACTCTTTCTGGGATGAACTTTGTCCTCACCTCCAGCCTAAACCTCCCCTGGCACAGCTTGAGACTCTGTCCTCTTGTTCTGGTGCTGCTTGCCTGGGTGAAGAGACCCACCCCCACCTGGCTACAACCTGCCCTCAGGTAGTTGTGGAGAGCAAGAAGGTCTCCCCTGAGCCTCCTCTTTTCCAGGCTAAGCAACCCCAGCTCCCTCAGCCTCTCCTCACAGGGCTGTGCTCCAGACCCCTCCCCAGCTTTGTTGCCCTTCTCTGGACACCTTCCAGCATCTCAACATCTTTCCTAAACTGAGGGGCCCAGAACTGGACACAGGACTCAAGGTGTGGCCTAACCAGTGCTGAGCACAGGGCACAATGACTTCGGTACTCCTGCTGGCCACACTGTTCCTGATGCAGGCCAGGATGCCATTGGCCTTGGCCACCTGGGCACACTGCTGGCTCATGTTCAGCCTACTCTCAACCAGTACCCTCAGGTCCCTTTCTGCCTGGTTGCTCTCCAGCCACTCTGACCCCAGCCTGTGGCACTGCCTGGGGTTGTTGTGGCCAATGTGTAGAGCCTGGCACTTGGATGTGTTAAATATCATGCCCTTGGACTCTGCCTGTAGGAAAGCAGAAAGTATCTATGGAAGGCTTCAGGACAGGAAAGAACAACAGGCTGCTGACAACAGAAGAACGGTCCGATGACGAAGAAGAGCCGACCGCAGTAACCAGCCTGAAGCGCGAGACAGAAGGACGCTTGCCTCCACGCCGGAGAAGCTCAACCTGATATGGGATGAAGATAATAATGGACAGCTGCATATCAAAGGAGAAAACTCAATGAGCAGCAGTGGTGCAAGAATGTCAGGGAATCGCTTAGCCTGCTTGATTTTTCCTACATAAACTGCTCGTTCTGTACCAATAAACACTTCCTGCTTCACCAACCAGGGAGTCTGTGCATGCTTTCCAAAATCTGCCCATCTGCCCAGCCTGTCAGGGTCCCTCTGCAGAGCTCTCCCACCCTCTAACAGATCAGCTCCTGCCCCCAGCTTGGTGTCATCTGTAAAGTTATTGATGATGGACTCAATGCCCTCATCCAGATCATCAATAAAGATATTGAACAGGATGGGGCCCAGCACTAATCCCTGGGGCACACCACTAGTGCCTGGCTGCCAGCTGCATGCGGCACCATTCACCACCACTTTCTGGGCTCAGCTTCCAGCCAGTTCCTAACCCAGCACGGAGTGCTCCTGTCCAGGATGTGTCAGCTTGGCCAGGAGTTTGTTGTGGCAGACAGTGCCAAAGGCCTTGCTGAAGTCCTGGCAGACTACACCCACAGCCTTCCCCACACCTACCAGGCGGTCACCTGGGCATAGAAGGAGATCAGGTTGGTGAGGCAGGACCTGCCCCTCCCAAATCTTTGCTGGCTGGGCCTGAGCCCTTGCCCGTCCTGCAGGTTTGCTGTGATTGCCCCCAGGATGATCTGCTCCATAGTCTTGCCAGGCACTGAGGTCAGGCTTACAGGCCTGGACTTCCCAGGTTCTTTCCTCCTTCTGGCCCTTCTTGTGAATGGCATCACACTGGCAGCTTCCAGACACCTGGAACCTCTGTGGTCATGCAGGACCGGTGGCAACTGTTGGACAGTGGCTTGGAGCTCATCTGCCAGAGCTCTCTGCCCTGGGATGGATCCCATCTGATCCCATAGACTTGTGAGGGTCCCAGTGGTATCCCAGCCCCTCCCAGTTCTTTCCCAGTTCTTCTCAGTCACCCCCAGTCCCTCCTAGTCCCTCCAATTTCCATCCCAGTTCCTCCCATTCCCTTTGCAGTTCCTCGCAGTCCCTCCCATTCCGCTCCCAGTCCTTCCCAATCTCCTTCCAGTCCCCTCCCAATCCTCTCCCAGTCTCCTCCCAGTCCCTCCCAGTCCTTCCCTTCCCAGTCTCTCCCAGTCCCATCCCCGTCCCCTCCCAATCTCTCCTAGTCCTTTCCCAGTTCCTCTCAGTCCCTCCCAGTCTCCTTCTCATCTTGCAGTGTGGCAGATTTCCAGGAATGGGAAAGCAGAGCTGTGCTCTCTTCAATCAGTGCAGTTTAGTTGGGAAGTGCTTCCACTGGCTCCATTGGTCCAGATCACCCCAGTTTGGGCTCTGTTTACTTTGGGGCCATTTGGGCCAATTTAGGGTCCTGTTTGGGACTTTTTTCCCAGTTGTTCCCAGTCCCTCCCAGTTCCCTCGGCGCTCTCTCACAGCTCTTCCCAGTGCCTCCCACTTGAGCCTCCACTACCTCTTAGTCTCTACCAGTTTCCACTCAGTTTTCTTTCAGTCTCTGACAGTTTCCTCCTCCTTCCCTCCCAGATTCCACCTAGCGCCCTCCCAGTCACTCCCAGTTTCCTCCCAGTCGCTTCCAGTTCTCTCCCAGTCCTTCGGTGGGAGGAAACTGCTGGGACTGGGAGGGCACTGGGAGGAGGCCATTACTCTGTAGCTTGGTAATGCTGAGAGCTGCAGCTGGTGCTGAGCTAAACAGAATGATCACAGAAGGCTTTTGCTCTGAAGCCAGAGCTGCCTGCTGGGGGAATGAACGTTTTTCTGACAGCTCTCGGAGGAACATTTCTGTACAGGTGTTCCCCAGGGCTCAGCTGCTCAGAACTCAACAGTCTTGGAGGGGAATAAAACCCATGGGAAGCTGTGCCTGTGAGGTGACAAAGTCGGTCTGGAGACACGTAAACGGGTCGGGGGGGCACCCAGACAGCGCCGCCCTCCGCACGACGGCGACCTTCCGAACCCAGGCGCCGGCGGCGCTACCCAAAAAGTCGCCGCCCAGCCCAAGATGGACCCCGCCCTCCCGAGCTGTCATCATCCTCCCCGAGCCGGCACCGCCTCCCCGAGCCGGCACCGCCCTCCCCGAGCCGGCACCGCCCACCCCGAGCCGGCACCGCCCTCCCCGAGCCGGCTCCGCCCTCCCCGAGATGGACCCCGCCCTCCCGAGCCGGCACCGCCCTCCCCGAGATGGACACCGCCCTCCCCGAGCCGGCACCGCCCTCCCCGAGCCGGCACCGCCCACCCCGAGCCGGCACCGCCCACCCCGAGCCGGCACCGCCCTCCCCGAGCCGGCACCGCCCACCCCGAGCCGGCACCGCCCTCCCCGAGCCGGCACCGCCCTCCCCGAGCCGGCACCGCCCCCGTAGGGGGTGTCACCGCTCTCAACAACATGGCGCCGGATGCTTTAAAATGACTCAGTGCAGGGTCGAGCCTGGCAGAGCTCTTAGGTCCCCTGCTGTGTACCAGGTCTGTGCTAGCCTCTGCTGCTTTCTGGGGTTTCTCTATCGCCGCCGCAGGGGGGGGGGGGGGGCTGCCTGCTCAGGGCTTGGGGGCCCGCCGGGTGTCCTGAGTGTGTAAATGTAGTCAGTTGGCTCAGCTGTACCCAGTGGTACTTGGAACTCTGGGCTCCTAGTGCATGCAACAATGACTGAAGTGTGGAACTGTAAGTGATGCCAGAATTGGCCCTTTATCTCTGTTTCTCCTTTCTGGTACACCCGGTGTTTCCCCACTCCTGTTAGGAGTCTTGTCTGCAGGACTCTTGCTGTTCTATACATGCTGTATGTGTGTGTGTGTCTACATCAGGAGCGGCCTATACGTTGTGCTTTGGAGAGCAAGACCATAAGTAAGTCTGCGTTGTGTTACACTCATGAGGAATGGGCTGCCCTGGGAGGTGATGGAGTCACCATCACTGCAAGTCTTTAAAATAAGACTAGATGAGGCGCTTAATACCATGGTTTGGTTGATTAGATGGTGGTGGGTGATAGGTTGGACTCGGTGATCTTGAAGGTCTTTTCCAGCCTGGTTAAATCTGTATTCTATTCTGCTTTCCCAGTTGCTCCCAGCATGGCCCCTGTGTTTTCCCTGTTCCTCCCAGTAACTCCAAAATCCTTTTCTAGTGCTCCCAGTGCCTTTCCAAGTCTCCCAGTGAGGCCACAGATCTGCCCCCAGTGGGGAAGTGTCCTCCCAGTATGCTGAACTCCCTTCTTGGTGCTCCAAGTACCACCAGATGCTGACTGTGTGTTTTGGGACGGTATCAGTTCACAGCTTTGCAAGTTAAATGAACGCTGAAGGAGAAACAAATGATTTTGTAGTATTTTTATTGGATGCATGCAAACCTCCTCACAGCTTTACAATGTAAGTAATTTGCCCTTTGCTTTTTGCTTTACTCTTTACAGATTGACACTTTGCTTTCCACTTCATTGACCGAGCAAGCAAGCAAGACGCGCAGCAGCGACACGGTTGGCACAAGGGCTATGGCTGCTGCGATGGTACAGCCTCGCCCTGCAGCCTAGCAGGGGATCATCTCCTGCTTGGCTTGTGTGGGCTCCAGGTAGGGTTTGATCTCTGTCAGTCAGGAGGGAATGGCTGAAAAGGAAATTGTTCAGTCCACGCTTTTACCGAGGAGCTGAAATTTCTGCCACTGTAGACTCCAACCGAGCAGGTAGGCAAGCAGAGGTCCTCTGATGGGTATAATGGGGGTGGCAAAGAGACTTCCCTTGTTTCCATTGTGGAAAACCTCTTGTTTGTCCCCTGACCCCAGGAGCTTCTCACAGGGGCTGCGTTCCACTAAGGGCGAGGCTGCGCTCGGCACCTGGGGATGCTGCAACCGGAGCAGAGAAGTTGTGTTCCTGGCAGTTCTCTCTCCACCTGGATCAGGACGAAGGTGCAGGGCGTTGCTCTGCAGCTGGGCACTGCTGAGAGCTGCAGCTGGTGCCCAGATCAAAGACAGCTTTGTCTCCAAGGCCAGTGCTTCTCCACAGAGGAACCAAGATTTCTCTGCAGGTGTTCCCCAGGGTTCCTCATCTGCTCAGAATGCCCAGCTCCAGTGCCAGGCTGATGTCACCTCACAGCTGTCACTCTGTTGCTGCTTGCCTAGGGGTGCTGGAAATCTTCCTGGCACTATTGGAGAATAGGAGGCTTTGTCTCTCTCTGTTTGTGGTGCCCTGAGAAGCACTTGTACCGACACAGGCTCAGAAAGCTGAAACAAAACAATGAGAGCAACAGATGGAGGAGACCAGTTGATTGCCAGCAAGAAATGCACCAACTGCAAGGTGACTTTTGGGGTAGTAAATCCCGGAACGCGTAACGCGCTTGGAGATGCAGAGCCGCGCAGCAGCGCTCAGAGAAGCGCAGCAAAAACTCAGCTGTGTGCCGAAGGTGCAATCCTACCGAGAAGGGCGTCTGTGGGTCAGGGTGATAAAAAGCAGGGCAGCCTCTCAGCTGTCTCTCTTTCCTTCCACAATACCACATGGGGGTGGGTGATGCAGGAGAGGAGCAGGTGAGGGAGGGGTGGGGGAAGCCTCCCAAAAAAGCTGCTTGAAGGCCTGAATGCTCTCAGAGGGGATGAAAACCCATGGAAAAAAGTAAGTATTAGTGTGAGGTATTCCAGCAGAGAAAAAGCTGTGCTCTTAATCGAGAGATTGCAGAGCAGTAGTAAGGTGGATGCAAAACGGCTTTGAAATTACTTTTATTTATAAATTAAAAAACCCCACAAGACACACACAAAGGAACCATCACTGGTTTTATTTTTAGTTTTTTAATTTGAATGAGAAGTCAAGTGGAATTTAGAGGCATATAGAGGCTTGTGGGGGCCAATGGAGGGTCTCCTGTGGGTATTTTAGTTGGATGGTAAGGGTTAGTTGTGGTGGTGGTGGTAAGTTTGCAGTAGTGGCCTTTGGAGGGGAGGGTGTGGGGGTGTGTGTCCAAATAACCCTAAATATCCAACTAAAAGATCCTTTGGGAGACTCTCCAGGGGCCCTCCTGATCCCTCTGTGCCCCCAAATTCCCCTTTGATACCCCCAGGTGCACCTTAGGTGTCAACCGATCCCCTTAAGAGATCCTGTCAAGGTCCCTCTGCAGAGCCTCTCTACCCTCCAGCAGATCAACTCCTGCCCCCAGCTTGGTGTTGTCAGCAAATTTACTGAATAGGGATCAATAGGGACCAGTCAGGACCAGTGCATGCCAGTCAGGACCAGTAGGGAATCAATAGGGACCAGTCAGAACCAGTGGGGATCAAGAGGGACTAAGAGGGACCAGTAGGGGTCAATAGGGACCAGTAAGGACCAGTAGGAACCAGAATGGGCAAGCATGGACCCAGCTGCCTGCCAGTACCGGTGGTGACGACACCGGCAAACACCCAGCACTGGCTGTAGTGCACCGGCGCCCGCTGGTAGGCCTTGAGGATGTCCCCGGAGCCTGCCCAGGCTGAGGGGTTGGTCCCACGGCTGTAGTCCCCGGTCCAGTTTCCCACCAGCACCCCGTTGTCGTCCAGGGAGTGGACTTGCACCGGCAGTGACCAGTGTAAACCAGCAGGGATCAGTGTGGACCAGTAGGGAGCAGCAGAACCCACTGGGACCCCTCCAACCCCACTGAGATACTCCCAGGACCCCTCAGAGACCCCCAAACCACCTTCAGGACCCCTCCAGGACCCCTCAGATGCCCCCAGGAACCCTCCTGAGCTGCCACCAGAGCCCAAACCCTTCCTCACATCCCACCAGGATGCCTCACAGACCCCAAAAACACCTGCAGGACTCCTCCAATCCCCCTCAGATGCCCCCAGGAACCCTCCTGAGCTGCCACCAGAGCCCAAACCTCTCCTCACATCCCACCAGGACCCCTCAGAGACCCCAAAACCACCTTCAAGACTTCTCCAGCCCCCCTGAGATGCCCCAGGGCCCCCCCCCAGGAACCCTCCTGAGCAGCCACCAGAGCCCCAACCCTTCCTCACATCCCACGAGGATGCCTCAGAGACCCCAAAACCACCTCCAGGACCCCTCCCAACCCCGCTGAGATGCCACCATGAACCACCCAGGACCCCTCCCCAAGATGCCATCCCTCTGACCCACCATGGCTGAGACCACCCTGGCTACCATCACGGGGTCTCCTCAGCCGCTGTGGGGCATCCCCCTCTGGTCCAAGATGTAGAGAGAGGCATCCAGGACCCCAGGCTCAAACTGGAGGACAAGGGAGGGGGTTTTGGGGTCCCAGCAGCAGCAGAAAGGCCCGGGGAGGCCACCCAGGGGTGGGTTTTGGGTGAATTCGAGGCGGTTTCGGGTGCCACCCGTCCATAGTTCCAGCAGCACTCCGCGATCTGCTCCTCAGTGCCATAGAAGATCGTGCCGCGATCGTTCGGGACGTACTTGGCCAGGCCAGAGGTGTCCTCCATGTAGACCTGGTCCTCTGGGGCGGGGCACAGGCAGGGGAGGGGCAGGTTTGGGGGCAAAAAGGGGGAGGACAGGAGAAATAGGAGCCAAGTTGGGCCAAAATGGGAGGAATTTGGCCCCAATTGAGCCAAAATTGGAATTTAAGCCAAATGGTAAAAACTTCAAGCAGAGCCAAAATTGGACAAATTCGACCCAAACTAAGCCAAAATTGGAGGAATTTGACCCAGATTGCAAAGCAAAGGAAAAACATCAACCAGACTGAGCCAAAATTGGGCAAATTTCATCCAAATGGTAAAAACTTTGACCAGGTTGAGCTTGAACCTGTCAAATTTGAGCCCAAATTGGAGAAGTTTGTCCCCAGTGGAGCCAAATTTGGAGAGATTTGCCCTGAACAGAGCCAAAATGGGACAGATTTGACCCAAATCTCCTCCTCCTCCCCCCCCCCCCCGATGGCCTCAGGTCTCTCTTTTCCCCCCCAAACCTCTCTTTTTCTCCCCAAATCTCCCTTTCCCCCCCCAAATCCCTCTCTCCCCCTGCGCCGCGCTGCCCCTACCTGGACACCAGGGGTTGAACAGCAGGACGAAGTTGTTGCCCTCCAGGAAGGGAGCTGCGAAGTCTCCCTCGGGGGTCCTGGTCTTGACGTTCAGCCGGTAGCGGCAAATGGGGGCCTGGGGCGGGGCCGTCAGCTCCACCTCCAGGGCAGGGCCTGGCTGGGGCTCCTTCTCTTCCCCCGCCTTCCCCTCCCGCGCCGTCCAGCCGGTGGCCGAGGCCTTGTCCAGGGGGATCAGGAGGGTGGGGCCTGGGGGGCAATTAACTCTCCCAATGAACCAATCAAGCCCAATTAATCAACCCCAAATCCACCCCCAACCAATTCCTAATTAACCCCCAATTAATCAATCAACCCCCAATTAATCCAGTAAGCCCCCAATTAACCAATTCATGCCCAGTTAATCAATAGAGGCCCCTCTTAACCCCAAATTAATCAAATAATCCAATTAATCTCCCAACTGATCAAGCAGGCGGCCCAATTAATTGAGACCCCACTTAATCCCCCAATTAATTAATCAAGTAAACCCCCAATTAATGCCCAGTTAATCAATGGAGATCCCACTGAATGCCAAATCAAATCCCCAATCAACCCTATTAATCTCCCAAATGATCAAGGAGACCCACAATTAACCAATTAGTCCCCAATAAAACAATTGAGTGCCCACTTAATCCCCAATTAATCCCCCATTAATCAACTGAATCCCTACTTACTTCCCAATTAATCAATTAACCCCTTAATCATCCCCAATCAATCCCCAATCCACCCCCATTAATTAGCTCCTAACAAGCTAAGGAGGCTAACCCCCAGGCCCTCATTCATTACCCCACCCCCACATTAGTCAATTAATTAGGCACTATTGAGGGTGACCCACTCCCCCATCAATCAATTAATTAGTGGCTCAGGAGGCTGACCCAGCCACCCCTCCCCCCCATGACTCATTTAATTAATGAGCAGCTAATGAGCCTGACCCAGCCCACCCCATCGCTAATTAAGGAGCAGCTAATGAGCCTGACCCAGCAGCAGCTCCAGGCAGAGGCTGTCGTCCTCGGTGTCATAGGGCCTGGGCAGCAGCACCCAGAGGTGGAAGGGCTGCCCCCGGCGCACCACCAGCCCCTGGTTGGAGAACTCCGCCGTGCGGTGAGCCACCCGATTGGCCGCCGAGCCCAGCACCAGCTCCCGGGGAACCAATAGGCCTGCGGGGGGGCGGGGCCCTGGGAGAGAGAAAGCGAAGGCTGCAGCAGGGCCTGGGGAGGGTTGAGCCCAGGAGGGTTGAGCTTAGGCTGGGAAGGGTTAAGCTAGGCCTGGGAGGGTTGAGCTTGGGCCTGGGTGGGTTCAGTTAGGCCCCGGGAGGGCTGAGCTTAGGCCAGGAAGTGTTGAGCTTGGGTCAAATATGGGTCTAGTGGAGTTCCCGGGACCTAGCCCAGGACCCGCCTAGACCTCCCCAGGCCTCCCCCCGCCCCCTTTCCCTTCCCCCCCCAACCTGGGCACAGCGCCTGGGGGGGGGGGGGGGGGGGGGCGGTTCTGACCCCCGGCAGCTCCCCCGGGGCCGGTTCCCAGCTGGGCTCAGCCCCGGGCTGGCAGCAGCCGCAGCAGCTCCCCCCCAGGCGCTTCCACAGCGCCCCCTGCGGCCGCCTGCCCCCGGAGCCTCTTCCTCCTCCTCCTCCAGCGCCTGGCCGGAAGCTGGTAGCCGCCCAGCGGCCTGGGTCCAGGCCGGGGTCTGCATTGGGCATGGCCCTGGGGGACCAGTATGGACCAGTAAGGATCAGTACTGGACCAGTAAGGATCGGTACGGGTCAGTACTGGACCGGTAAGGGCTGGTACAGGCCGGTACTGGACCGGTAAGGATGAGTACTTGAACAGCCCCTCCCAGTGCTCCCAGTTTGACCAGTAACCCCTCCCAGTGGCTCCCAGTACCCCCAGTAACCACCTCCCAGTACCTACCAGTCCCCCTAGTAACTGCCTCCCAGTACCTCCCAGTCCTCACTGTCCCCCTCCTCACCCTCCTAGTGGCTCCCACTCCCCCCAGTAACCTCCCCCCAGTTCCCCCTCCCAGTACTCCCAGTCCTCACTTTCCCCCTCCCCACCCTCCCAGTGCTCCCAGTCGCCTCCTCCCAATACTTCCCAGTGGCTCCCAGTCCTCACTGTCCCCCTCCCCACCCTCTCAGTAGCTCCCACTCCCCCCAGTAACCTCCCTCCAGTTCCCCCTCCCAGTGCTCCCAGTCCCCCCAGTAACCACCTCCCAGTGCTCCCAGTCTTCCCAGTACCCCCTCCCAGTGCTCCCAGTCCCCCCCAGATCCTCCTCCCAGCCCATCCCAGTACCTCCCTGCAGCTCCCAGTGCCTCGAACTGGTGCTGGTGAATGAGGGGGGCGGGGGACCGGGGGCCGGGGCTAGGAGGGGGGGAGGGGGGAGGGGTCAGGAGCTATGGGGCAGGGATCCGTCGGGTGGGGCAGGGGTGCCGCCCCTGGGGCTCTCCCATTGGCTCGCTGGCTGCAGCCATGGGGACCCCTGAGGACGCTAGCGAGGGGAGGGGGGGGAGGGGGAATGGTTTGGGGGGGTCAAAAGGATTTGACGGGGTCCGGGAGGGTCTGAAGGGGATCCTAGATGGGCAGAAAAGGATGGGACAGGAACTGGGGGGAGGGGCTGGGGGGCTCCCAGGGGTCCTGGGGTGGGTCCGTAAGGGTCTGCAGGGGTTCGCCAGACTCTCCTGAGCTCTTCAGGACTCCGTGGGGGTCCTTAGGGGTCCCCAGGGGTTGTCCAGAGTCTGTAGGGGTCCACAGGGATCCATAAGGTCTGTGGGGCTCTGCTGGGGTCCTCAGGGGTCTGTACTGGTCCCTAAGAGTCCATAGGGGTCCCCAGGGGGTCTCTTATGGACCCCTACAGACCCTTGGGAACCCCTGGGGACCCTTACAGACCCTTGGGGACCCCTCAGGACCCCTGCAGTCCCTTAGAGCCCCCTGAAAGGGAGAAGGCAGAGGGGGGAGGTGGGATGGGTGCTGGCACCAGGGGTGTGAAAGGGGAATCTGGAGGTCTCTAGAGGGTCTCCTGGGAGGTCCCAAAGGAGCTGGGGGGGCTGTGAGGGGTAGGGGTCTCTGGGGTTCTAGCTTTTGGGGTCCTGCAGGATTCGGGGAGGTCTCACTCTGGTTTTCGGTGTCCCTGCAGCCCCGGGACCCCCCAGAGCCCCCCAAACCCCGGCACGTCAAGAGTGGTTGGCAGTGCAGCTGTGCTGCCTCCCGGTGGCTCAGTGCTGCCCCCGCCTGTGGCATGGGCGGCACTGCAGATGGGCAGCAGCGAGTGCTGCCCCCAGGAGTGTGAGGGCTGAACTGCTACGGGAGCAGGGCCGGGCAGCTCGAACTTTGCCCAGAGGAGCTCTGAGGCCAGCTCCAAGGCTAGGTTTGGGATCTCCCAGGGGTCTCGCATTCCAGTGCTCTGGTTTCACAGCTGTGTTTTCTTCCCTGCCCAGGGGACAGGAGGCCCTCACTCGTGGAGAGGGAGACACAGGAGGCACAGCCTGACAGGCCTGGAACTGCGTGGGCTGTAAATGCTCTTCACCAGCTGGGAGCCACCCACAGGAGCCTTACACCAGAGAGCCTTCTGCGGGGTGCCAGGGTAAGCAGCGTGCAGGTGGAGGGGTCCAGGGCTGGGCAGGGGGCTGGAGCACAGCCCTGCGTGGAGAGGCTGAGGGAGCTGGGATTGCTTAGCCTGGAGAAGAGGAGGCTCAGGGGAAGACCTTCTTGCTCTCTACAGCTACCTGGAGGGAGGTTGCAGCCAGGTGGGGGTTGGTCTCTTCTGCCAGGCACCCAGCACCAGAGCAAGAGGACACAGTCTCAGGCTGTGCCAGGGGAGGTTCAGGCTGGATGTTAGGAGGAAGTTCTTCCCAGCAGGAGAGGTTGGCCATGGGGATGTGCTGCCCAGGGAGGTGTTGCAGTCCACATCCCTGGAGGCGTTCAGGAGGAGCCTGGATGGGGCCCTGGGTGCGACGGTGGAGTTGATCAGATGGTGCCGGGTGAGAGTGTGGACTCAAGGATCTCTGAGGTGTGTTCCAACCTGGTTAATTTGAGTCCTATCCTCTCCTGTCCTATTTCCTCTTCTCTTGGGGGGGAGGTTGGACCTGATGCTCACAGAGGTCTGTCCCAGCCTGGTTGTGCTGTATCTGCGTGCTCAGGGTGGGGATTCTCTGCTCACAGTGTCTCCGTCTCAGGAATTCTTCCTGTCCAGAGGGGTGACTGAGGTTTCCAAGGCAGCCTGAGCTATTTCCCCCTCTGCATTTGCCCCCCGAACAGAAGCACAGGGGGGGAGAGGCAGTTCTGTCCTGGCTATTCTCACTGTGGTTTACCAGCAGTGAGTCTCCCTTCCCACTCTGCCCCTTCCTGAGGGCTGCCTGCTCAGAGCTGATGGATGAGTGGAGGCAGTTCCAGACCTGCCTCATTGCTTTTTCCTCCTTCCCTTGTTTCTGGAGGGAGGCAGAGGCTCTGCAGATGAGGCACAGCAGCAGAGGTCTACCGGGGGAGGAGGGCAGACTCCAGGGGCCTCCAGGTCAAAGCAGTGCAGGTAGCATCACAGCTCCTGCTCCACCACCACCACTCCTGCACCCAGCCCAGAGCCAGGGGCAAGACCCTTACCAGCCAGGACACCACCCAGAGGAGCTCAGCCCCAGCAGGGAGCCCCAGGCAGCACCCACGGATGGGACCGGGGTGGTCCTCAGTCCCAGCCCTAACAACCGGGGGGCCACCAGGGCCTCCGGCCTTTTGTCACCACCACCAGCACTCAGTGTGCACCAGGGGCACTCACCAGGGATGAGAGGAGCATCCTCAGCCCAGATAGGCTCAGCTTAGGAGGGCTGCTTTTCCTGGGGGGGGGGATTAAATAGGGGAGTGGGTGGGGAGGGCCAGGTGGCCACACCTGGGGTGGGAGGAGACTCCAGCTGAGCCCAGGTGCTGTGGGTTTGAGGAGAAGAGGAGGGGAAATGGGGAAGGTGAGGGCCTTCAAGGGTGTCAGGAGTGACAGGGCTGGGGGGGATGGAACAAAAACCAGAAGGGGGGAGGTTCAGATTGGATGTCAGGAGGAAGCTCTTCCCCATGAGGGTGGTGAGACTCTGGCACAGGTTGCCCAGGGAGGGTGGCAGCCTCATCCCTGGGAGATTATAAGGCCAGGCTGGATGTGGCTCTGGGCAAGCTGATCCAGGGTGAGGTGTCCCTGCCCATGGCAGGGGGGTTGGAGCTGGCTGATCCCTGAGGCCCCCTCCACCCCAATGATTCTAAAAGAACCTTGCAGTGTAGGCTGGGTGCGAGGAAGGAATTCTTCACAGAGAGATTGGCCGTTGGGATGCGCTGCCCAGGGAGGCGGCGGAGTCCCCATCCCTGGAGGCGTTTAGGAAGAGCCTGGACGGGGCCCTCGGAGCCACGGTTGAGTTGATCAGATGATGCTGGGAAGAGGTTGGACTGGATGATCCTGAAGGTCTTTTCTAACCTGGTTAAATCGATCCTGTCCTATCCTATCCTCTCCTCTCCTCTCCTCTTCCTGCTTGCGTGAAGGGCCTCCGTCACTCAGCGGTGCCAGGGGATTTGAGCCTGTGCTGGGTTGAAGGTCAGGGCTGTGTTTGCTGTAAAAGGCTTCGGTCTGTGCTGTGTTTCTGTGGCATTTCTCAGGTTGTTTCACTCCCGGGATGTATTTAATGTGCTTTGTGCTTCCCCACTGCAGCAGCAGAGAGCCGTTGCTTCTCACGTGCAGGCGAGTGACCGTCGTTGCTGTTCTCCCGCTCTGTCGTCGTTGCGGGAAGCCGTGGCCACGGAGCCCAGGCCCGGACGTCTGGCAGGCTGCCCGGCAGCCCTGGTGCCTGCGAGCCGCCGTCCCCTCCGGGGGGAAGGAGATGCTCTCGCTTTCCCTGGCAGAGCTTTGTTCTCCTTCTCGCTCGCACAAGGATTCCACAGGTCAGTCGATGAGGTGAGATGGAGCTGAGGCACGTTGTAGAGCCACTTGTGTAAGCGTCTTGAGTCTTGCTGAGAGGTCGGTGCTCGTTCCTGCAGAGGAAGGAGCGCTGGGTGCGTTGTGTCGCATCTTCCATCCAGCTGTACTCTGGGACCGAGCGCTGGCTCTGTGCAGTGCCTCTGCGGGAGGGGTGAAGGGCACCGGGAGTGTAGGAAAGCAGAAAGTGTCTATGGAAAGTTTCAGGACAAGAGAGAACAGCCGGCTGCTGATACCGGAAGGACGGCCTGACGATAAAGAAGAGCGGACTGCGGTACGCAACCTGAAGCGTGAGGCGGGAGGACGCTCGCCTCCACGCCGGAGAAGCTCGACCTGATACGGGATGAAGATATCAATGGAGAAAACTCAGTGAGCAGCAGTGGTACAGGAGTGTCAGGGAAGTGCTCAGCCCGCTCGACTTTCCCTCTGTAGACTGCTTGTTCTGCACCATAAAGGATTCCTGCCGCACCAATAAAGGATTCCTGCCGCACCATAAATGATTCCTGTTGCACCAGGGGGGTCCCTGCATGCATTCCCACACGGGAGCCTCCTGTTCCTAGCAAGAGAAAACTCAGCTCTCTTTCTGCTCCACGTCAGTCTAGGAGGTAGCTTTCGGGGTAGCCTGTAGGGCGCCGGAGCACCGCAGTAGGCCGCATCCCTTCGGGAGGATCCAAGGGTGGCTGCGTCTGAGGTGCAAAGGCAGCAGCGAAGAGCCTGCCTGCAACGTGCGACGGAGGCCTCGGGGGGGGCATCGCTGCCGGGGGGTCCAACCAAAACTGGGTGCGAGAGACAGCGACCTCAGGCACATTGGGGCAGCCACCAGCCAGCAGCACAGGGGCTGGAGTAGCTGCAGCTGTTTGTGGGGGACCCTTCCCTCCCCCCTTTCATTTCTGCAGCAGAGTTTCCCTTTGGGGGGAGGGGATGTGTACACCTCTCACTAGGAAAGGAACGAGCTGCTGGCTGGGCAGTTTGATTCTCCCCCAAAAGGCATAAAGTAAAGCAAAGGGAGCGGGGGGATTGTGCCAGGTGGGGCAGGGGGATGGTGCAGCAGAGGAGCAGGTGAGCGAGGGCTGGGGGTACCCCCCTAAAGGGCTGAAAGGTCTCTGAGGGGACCACAAAACGTTTCACAACGTAGGTGCTGTGTGAGGCGATGCGGAGCAGAACCTCTCTAGCTGGAGAGGGAGGAGTCGGAGCGACTGCTGCGTCACAAAGCTTTGGAAACCACCCCCCGTCTGCCCTCCCTGTTGTAAAGGCCGTGGGAATCGTAATAAAGTCACACGGGGGCTTGAGCTACAAGCACAGCCCGCGGCTGTACCCATCATAAACTGAGGCTTTTCCCTGCGCGCGGTGTGGGTTTTAATTCAAATGCCAAACCATCCCGAGCGGGGCCGGGCCGAGCTGCTGCCCACGCCCAGGGCAGCGCTCAGGGCTGTCCCCTCCTGTGTACTGGCCGGCACCGCAGCCGTGCCGCGGCGTGTGCCGCCCCGCGGGCGCTCACTGCTGCAGCGAACTGATGCTTGAAATGCTGGAAAGTCGTTAGGGGGTGAAGGGAAGAGGGAGAGAGAGAGACGGCCCGGAGCGCTGACATGGGTGCAGCTCCTGCGCCGCAGCGAGGCTCGGGTCCCTCCAGGGTGATAGCGTCGCGATCGTTGCCATGGATTCAGCGCATGCGCCGCAGCGAAGGTTGTTCGTGCGCATGCTGCTGGCGGCTTTAAAACGGCGCTCGCTGGCCCACCCTGGCTATCGGTTCTTGGTCGCTCTGCGCCAGGTAAGTGCCAGCCTCTGCTGCTCTCTGGGGCTTTTCTCTCGCGGCTGCAGGACTCTGCTCTGGCTCTGTCGGAGGCAGGCTCCTGGAGCTGGAGGCGGGTTCCCGGAGCCGAGCCGGGACCCTTTAGGAGCCGCGACGGGGCGGGGGAGTGGCGAATTACCGGTCGCGGCCGGGGCGAGCGGGGCGAGCGGAGCCGGGGCGAGCGGGGCGAGCGGAGCCGGGGCGAGCGGGGCGAGCGGAGCCGGGGCGAGCGGGGCGAGCGGAGCCGGGGCGAGCGGGGCGAGCGGGGCCGGGGCGAGCGGGGCGAGCGGAGCCGGGGCGAGCGGGGCGAGCGGAGCCGGGGCGAGCGGGGCGAGCGGAGCCGGGGCGAGCGGGGCGAGCGGAGCCGGGGCGAGCGGGGCGAGCGGAGCCGGGGCGAGCGGAGCCGGGGCGAGCGGGAGCCGGGGGCGAGCCGGCGAGCGGGGCGAGCGGAGCCGGGGCGAGCGGGGCGAGCGGAGCCGGGGCGAGCGGAGCCGGGGCGAGCGGGGCGAGCGGTCTAGCAGCAGTTGGGAAGAGTCAGGAGGGCTCTTCTCCCAGTAACAGTAAGCGCTCTCCTAGCATGGCACCTGTCGTCTTTGTGTTCCTCCCAGTAACTCCAAATTCCCTTCCTAGTGCTTCCAGTGCCTTCCCAATCTCTCAGTAACCTCCAGATTTCTTCCCCAGTGTGGCTCCTGTGTTCTCCCAGTATCCCAAAGTCTCCTCGGTGCTCCCAGTACCACCAGATGCTGACTGTGTTTTCGAATGCCATCAGCTCACAGCTCTGCGAATTAAATGAATGCCAGAGGAAAACGAGATGGTTGTATAGTGTTTTTCTAGGGTGCATGGAAACCTACTCGCAGCTTTACAACGTGAGTAACTGAGGTCCGTGCTTTGCTTTTTGCTCTACTCCTTACAGGTTGACTCTTTGCTTTCCGCTTTGTTGACCAAGCAAGGCTGATGTCACCTCACGGCTGCCATCCTGTTGGTGCCTGCCTGAGGATGCCAGGACCCTTCCTGGAACCGCAGGACAGAAGGAAGCTTTGTCTCTCTCTGTGCCCTGAGCAGGAGTTGTACCGACCCAGGCTCAGAAAGCTGAAACCATGGAAAGATTAAATTGGAGAGCAACAGGCAGAAGAGCTGGGGGTTGATTGCCAGGGAGAAATGCACCGACTGCAAGGTGATCTGGGGGTAGTAAATCCTGGGGAGCATGGAACATGCTTGGAGATGCAGAGCTGTGCAGCAAAAACGCAGCTGTGTGCTGAAGGTGCAAACCCTACCAAGAGGGCAAGCCGGGATAACGAGGGACTCGCACGGAGGATTCGAATACCACGTGTCAAGGCTGGAGGAAGGGGCTGTAACAGGAGAGTGGAAGTGGAACAGAGCGGTGGAGTGTGGTGGGTTAATGCCCATGCTGAAAACAGGGTGGAGGGCTTGCGAGCGCTTTACCCCCCCTGCAGGGTGTCTTCCCCCTGGGAAACTGAGCCTGTTCCGCTCCCTGCCCAGCTGGGGTATAAAAGGGAGGACACTAGCAAGGGCAAGGAACAAGGATGTGTGACCATTTTAGGTTGCGCCTTTAAGAAAGAGACAGTTGCTGGAGCACTCTGGCTGAATGTTCCTTGCTCTTGTGAACCTTACCTGTTGTTATATATTGTTGAAAGAAAACTCTCTACCTCTCTACTGCCAGGCTGACTCCAAATTATTCCTTGGTGGATTTGCTCCTTCCCTTTCCTTTTTTTTTCTCTCTGTTGGGAGGGAGAAGGTGAGGAGAGATTCTCAGCCTTGCCCCCATCTGAGCTCTTAACTCCCCGTTAAGGCTCAAACCACTACAGCGATGATGCAGCAGAGGAGCAGGTGAGTAAGGGGTGGGGGCAGCCTCTCCCAAATGCTGCCTGCCTGAAGGTTCCTGGAGGGGATGGAAACCCACGACAACAAGTAAGTATTAGTGTGAGGTATCCTAGCGGAGGGAAAGCTGTGCCGTTCATCCAGAGGTCGCAGAGCAGTAGTAACGTGTATGCCAAAAGGTTTCAAATGACCCCCAGCTGCAAATTAAACCCCCACAACACACACAAAGGAGCCCCCACTGGTTTTACGTTTAGTAGTTTAATTCGAATGGAAAGGCCTCTGAAGAGAGGCTGGTTGGGCTGTGCCCCATGCACAGGTAGGAGATGCCCCCCCCTGCCCCCCAACTGGTCAGTGTTGCCCCCCTCTTAGAGGGGTCTGTTGGCATCTACGGTGGGTGTGGGGGCTATCAAAGGGGAATTTAGGGGTATGTGGGAGCCAATGGAGGGTCTCCTGGGGGCACTTCAGTTGGATGGTTAGGGATACTTGTTGTTGGGGGTGGGGGGGGTGGAGGCTGACTTGGCAGCAGCCTGAGTGGTTGGGGGAGGGGGGGGTGGCTGGCTTGGCTTGGCATCAGCCTGGGTGGGTGGGGGGGCGGTGGCTGGCTTGGCTTGGTGTCGGCCTTAGTGGTTTTTTGGGGGTGGGGGGCTGGCTTGGCTTGGCGTCGGCCTGAGTGGTCTTTTGGGGTGGGGGACTGGCTTGGCGTCGGCCTGAGTGGTCTTTTGGGGTGGGGGTGCTGGCTTGGCTTGGCGTCGGCCTCGAGTGGTTTTTTTTGGGGGGGGGGGTGGGTGGCTGGCTTGGCAGTTGGCCTGAGTGGTCTTTTTTTGGGGGGGTGGGGGGTGGCTTGGCTTGGCGTTGGCCTGAGTGGTCTTTTGGGGGGGGGGGGGGCTGGCTTGGCTTGGCGTCGGCCTGAGTGGTTATTTGGGGAGCGGGGTTGGCTTGGCTTGGCGTCGGCCTGAGTGGTTTTTGGGGGGGGGGGGGGGGGCTGGCTTGGCTTGGCGTTGGCCTGAGTG